>NC_137432.1:24272950-24959825 GCF_964374335.1 Astatotilapia calliptera | reverse complement strand
GTAATTGCAGCTGCCTAGACAACAGTGAACTCACAGTAATTATCCTTCTAATGAAAAGTGTCTCAGTTATAGCAGCAGTAGTTTTCTCCCTCTGTGCCGGCGTTGGGCCAGGGGCTGTTTAACACTAAGACTACTTTTATTAAATGGCATGAAACAATAATGTGACATATTTTATATTTATTAAAAAAAAGACCTTGTGGAGCTGATAAAGCATGTGAGTTTAGTGAAAACAGTAATGTTTAAAGATCATTCGAATAGTGAATGAATGATGAAGAATTTATTTTTTTTCACAATCCAGTGGTGATGAAATGGTGAAAGTAATGTTTTTTTTCTTGTGTTTTGCTTTTGATGCTCTTTTCTGAAATGCTTTTTCTATATTTTTCAATTCTCTGACTATGTTATTTTGAAAAACTGCAGCACAACGATGAGAATAATTGCCTTTACATGTCAGGGTCATGGTGTTTTGAGTTGTTTGACAGTAGACAACTTCAGCTACACACGTTGTTTAAAAACAAAGGAGTGAGCATTGGAAATTTTTGAAGGCAGACATATTGGATATTCTTCAATGCTTTAAAAGTTCTGCTTCAGTTACTTCAGTTACCACAGTACGTTTTCTGAATGAGAAAAGGGCTGTGTAGGTAATGCATTTCAATCTTTAGTAAATATTTGTCCAAAAACTCCATTATATTCCATCATATTTTAACTCATCACCAGTATTCTGTTTCACTTTACATAAACAGACATTTCCGCCATAAACAAAAATTAGCACTGTCCATTAACACTGTTTAAAGGTGTCTAGAGGTAAACTGTCTCAAATTCAGGAAAAAGAGCCTTTTAAACTCACAACTATGGATTCAATGCATCTGTAATGGGCCTGGAACGAGATGAGACACTTTTGCCTCCAAGCTTGATTTCACACAGAGCTCAATATGGGAAATGTGTAAGGTTTATATTTGTCATTATTTTATGAGTGTTGGTGAAATGTTACAAATGGTACTGCAGGAGAGATACTGTGTAACTCTTGTGCTCCATATTTAATTCAGTTCAATTCCATTTTATTTATACAGCGCCAATTCACAACAGTAGTCTCCTCAAGGCGCTTTATATTGTAAGGTAGACCCTACAATAATACATACGGAGAAAAACCCAACAATCATACGACCCCCTATGATCAAGCACTTTGGTGAGAGTGGGAAGGAAAAACTCCCTTTTAACAGGAAGATTCCTGTTAAAGTTTTACAAACCCATCCTTACCGTTTTCTGTCCTCTGCTGCTTTTTGGGATGCCACACTGTTAATTTTAACCAAAAACCAAAATTTGGCTGCTCACCCCTGTTATGCCGATTTCTGTGCTGCATTTCTAGTTCTCAAACAGCTCGAGGAACTGCTGAGCGACATGAAGGCCGACGTCACCCGTCTCCCAGCTACCATCGCCAGGATACCCCCCGTGGCCGTGCGGCTACAAATGTCCGAGAGGAATATCCTCAGCCGATTGGCCAGCCGGGGCCCCGAGGTCACCGCTCAGAACCAATCACAGACCGCACAGCAGATGCAGGTGCCGCGCTGACCAATCCCATCGCACATTTCACACTCCCCAAACGAGGCCAGTCGCACACACCTCACCGCCATGTAGCAGAATTCTTCCCCCTCAGCCACCATGTACAGCACAGTCAGGTTAGTACTTCTTCCTCTGCACCCACAACCCATCTCCGGACTCAGAAGAGCATCAGCTGTGCTGCTGGACTTTATTTTGAAAAGACTGGGACTGTAGATGTAGGGCGGAAGCGAATGTAAGAATCAGTTCTCTTTCTTTGCGGCAGACTAGATACAGATGTCTTTCTTCTCCACTGGGAATCAGATTGAACCCCTCTGTCCTGAACACTGAACTGACCTGTCCTTCCAGCAGGATCTAACATGTGTGTGTAACTATATGTATAATGAAGCAGAAGAAGCTTAGACCGGAGGGAAAGCAGCATGTTTGGAGTATACTGGTGCTTTGTGGTAACTTTTGGATTATTCCAGACTTCAAGGGATTTTATTGTGCTTGTTTTCACCTTTAGGAAATTGTGAAATTTTTGTTTGTATGTTTTTTTTAGAAGTCATTTAACTCTAATGTCCTCATCTGTATGTGTGTGCAGAGTGAAGGTGTGTGTGTTTTCTTGTATGCATGTGTGTGTTAAACAGGGCATAGTGGCGTGCATCTCTACTGCAGAATGCCTCGACACTGAGAGGGTGTTCCTGTCACTTTTGTATCAGTCAGTCAGATCTGTTACCTCTTCTTCCGTCCTTCTCAAACTCTTGCCTGGTCCGACTGGTGACCCAGTCGGGGATCAACTCTTTGTGCTCACAAACCCAAACAGCACCTTGACATTCCTAACTGCACCACAGATTTGCTTCATGGGAAGTCTCCTGTAATACAAACTCGCAATAGCTCCCCAGCTTTTTAGGTACATGGGATGGTGTTGAGGTTGATGGCAATCTTAAATTAATTTAATTTCTTACTGTCTATTGTTATGTTGTTTTCCATTATTGAATATTATTATTATGGTTACCACCCTGTTGTTTTTATCATTGCTGTTTGTTTTTATGGACTACAATAAAAAAAAAAAAACTCAACAGTTTCTTGTTGTTGCCACGTTTTATTTTTAAACTGATTATATAGGTTTGGTTCTCCTTTTTCTTTTCTTGAGCACTGCATTCTTCTGCTTCTGTTTCTAACCATATGAGTGGTGATACTAAAGGGATGGCAAGTTCTATCAGAGTGACAACGCCAGACTCTGCGTGGTTTACTGTTAAAATTTATTTAGACACCAGACATTATTCATAGGTTCATTTTTTTTGACACATTGTTGCCTCTGCACCTCTGTATCCTATTCACATTGGTTACGCTTCCTAACAGGACAGATTGATTTCCCTGTAGTTTAACTGACTCCGTGTTGTACTGGGATGATCGAGTGCTTCCTTAATTTTTTGAGCAGTGCCTCAGAAGACGCATCTGCATGGATAATGAATGAGGCTGTCATAGAAAATGTAAACATAGATATTTCAATTAAACCGTCAGCTAGACACAAACAAAGGTCTTTAACTCACGGCAAGGGATAAAACAAGTGATTTACTTAAACCTCGGTGAAATAAATAAAGTAACAGTTAATTTATTTCCCATTTAAAGAGACACGGGTAACACTGAAAATGACCTTAAATTACTTTCTTCAGCCATGTGTTCTTTCTAGGGGGGAAAGGGGGCGTGTCCTGTTTGCCAAGGTGCAAGTTGCGTGTACGCACTTATTTTGTCCGCTAAGTAAGAATGTTTATGCACATATTGGCGAATGAGACTACGAGATACCCTCCTGGCTTTTTCCTCTAAGGTCACGACGAGCTTTGTGTCTTTAGTAAAACTAGTTATAAGACAGAAACTAAAGGGACCGTCCTTTTAAAGGAAGTTGGCCATAAATGTTCAGCTGCACTGTCACAAAGTGGCTCAGTTGGTCATAGATTATTATTTTCCCATTTGTTGTATGCTCACCTTATTACTAAATTAGGCAGAGCACTCTGAATTGAATCAGGACATAAAGCACGGTCTTTATGTTGCTTTATTGAACACTGTCCATCTTACAACTAGCCACTTAACGGGGCTTCCTTCAGACAACAACATCCGGTTCAAAGGTCATCACCTTAAGACATAGCCATATCAATACATGACATCCCCCTTTTCCTTAGACTCAAACTTTAGTTGTAATAACTTTGTTCAGTGTTGGGAAAAAAAAAAAAGACATCATTCTTCTTGTCTTACTTTCTAACAAGTATATAATCTAACTGTCTCACCACACATGTACCTTTCTTTTTTCAATATATACATGTCGAAATACACATATGAACTTGAAACTTGCCAACTTTAAGTTACCTCTTCACCTTAACATATTACGGTATAGTTCATTTCACCACAAAATCACGAAACCTCTCGGGTATCTTTTTAGCCCTCTGTGATCTACTTGGTCTCTCTGGCCCCTGGGAGCCCTCTTGTGGTGTTGGAGTGAAGGTGTCAGTCTTTGTGGGTGTTTCACCTTCCTCCCTTTCAGGTATTGTGTCATAGTGTCCTTCTCTGGTCTCATTCGTCTCGTATTTCTTCACATGTGTGGTATTCCGGTGATAGCGAGCTCCTGTTGGTGATTCAATAATGACTTGGTTTCCAGTTCTGCTTACAACTTTGTGTGGTGTTGCGTTGAATGGTGTTGTAAACTTGTCCACTTTGTCTTGTTGAACCAGCACTGTGTCTCCCGAGTCAACTTTTGAATACTCAGCTCCTTCGTTCATCAGCATAAGTCTTTGATTTTCCCTTCTGTTCAGCGTCTCTGTCACGCACGTCCAACTCCGTTGTTTTTGCCTCACTGATGTTCGGTAACTTTCCTCTCATTTTGCGGTTGAACAGTAGTTCTGCTGGACTTTTGCCCGTGGTTGGATGTTCAATGCTGCGATACACTGTTACATATTTTCTTAGCTCTCGCTTCCAGTCAAGTCCTTCGGCTTGTGCGATCCTGATTCTTTTCATCAATGATGCATTTTGCCGTTCCACTTCTCCATTTGCTTGAGCCCATTTTGGTGTAGTTCTTATATGTTTGATTCCATTAGTTTCACAATATTCTCTGAACAGCTCAGATTTGAACTGTGGGCCGTTATCAGATTTGATTGTAACTGGTAGCCCATGTCTGCTAAATATACAGTCAATAGAGTCGATGACTTTTTCAGCAGTTGTAGATGACATTACATCATACTCATAGTACCGACTGTAGTAATCTATCAGTACAAGTATTGAGTGGTTCGAAGGTAGTGGTCCCAGTAAGTCTACCGCCACATCTCGCCATGGTCCATCTGGTAAAAGTGTGTTTCTCAGTGGTTCAGGTGGATCTGGTCTGGCTACTATTTGACATCCGTGACAAGCTTTACAAAACTTTTCTGCAGCTTTGTCCATCCCTGGCCACCAAACTTTTGTTCTGAGATGCTGTTTGGTTCCAACAATTCCTAAATGTCCTTCATGAGCTAGTGACAGTGCTTGAGCTCTGAGGTTTTCTGGCAATACAATGCGAGTTCCCCGCAAAACTATGTAGCCGATGACACACAGTTCATTTGCAATGGGTGCATATGTTTTGCATTTTTCAAAGTGTCCGTTTTCAATAGCTCTTCGCACTTCTGTTAATTCTGAGTCTGTAGCAGAGGCTTCTTCAACCTCTCTTGTTGTGAGTGCTTTTGGAGTAGCATTAACTGCAACAAATCTCACGTATTCTTCAGATTCATGCTTATGTATCTCTTTTGACGTGGTGTCAGCCAGCAGTCTTGACAGTGAATCCGCAATGTTTTGCTTTCCCGCAATGTGCACTACTTTAAAGTCATATGGTTGCAGTCTGAGAACCCATCTTTCTATGCGTGCACAAGGTTTAGATTTCTGGCTGTATATGACCTCTAATGGCTTGTGGTCTGTGATGAGGTCAAACTTCCTGCCATACACATATGGATGTAGTCTCTCACATGCCCATACCAGTGCTAGGGCTTCTCTTTCTGTTTGAGAATATCTTCGCTCACAGTCTGTTAAACTCCGACTTACGTAGCACACTGGTACCTCTTCTCCGTTCTGTATTTGTATTAGCACTGCGCCCAAGCCTACAGGGCTTGCATCTGCTATGACTCTGGTTGGGGCTTCTTTGTCAAAATAGGCTAGGGTACCTGCTCTGGCTAACTCAGTCTTTAGTCTTTCAAATGCTTGCTTTTGTTCTGGCCCGAATGTAAACATAGTTTCTTTTCGAGTTAAACGTCTTAGTGGTTCAGAGAGTGTAGCAAACTGTGGTATGAACCTGCTACTGAAGCCTACCAGTCCAAGAAAGCTTCTCACCTCAGTAGCATTCTTCGGTTCTCGGGCTTCCACCACAGCTCTCACTCTTTCTTCAGTCGGGCCGATGCCTTTCTGTGTCAGCAGTATTCCCATGAACACGAGTCTGTCCATGTTGAACTGACACTTCTCTGAGTTTAGTGTCAGGCCACAGTCAGAGAGTCTCTTCATCACAGCATGCAGGCGCTTATCATGTGTTTCTTGGTCTGGCGCGTGTATGATTACGTCATCTGAAATGTTCTCAACTCCTTCAATGCCAGCTAGTGCATTGGCAATCTCATGCTGATATTGCTCACTAGCTGATGAGACTCCAAATATTAGCCTTTTGTACCGGTATACTCCGTTGTGCACTGCAAATGTAGTTATCTCTCTTGACTCCGGGGTAAGCTCTAGTTGATGGTATCCCCACTTGAGATCGAGTTTGGTGAAGATTGCAGAGCCGTTTAGTCCTTGCAAGATTTCATCCACAGTGGGTATGGGGTATCTTTCCCTGATTATTGCCTCATTTGCTTTTCTCATGTCTAAGCACATTCTGATATCTTTGTCACATTTCTTTGGGAGTACCACTACAGGATTTACCCAAGGTGTAGGTCCTTCTACACGTTCTATAATGTCCATGTCAATTAGTTCATTGATCTTTTTCTCCACTGCATCCCTCAAATGATAAGGTATGCGCCTCAGTGGCTGTGCTACTGGTTTCACATTTGGATCAATGTACAGGCTGATCTGTTTGGTGTTTAGCTTTCCTACTCCTTTGAACAGTTTTGGATACTTTTCTTTAAGAGTGTGCTTTAAATCTGTGACAGCCGCCACATTTTCACCTATTTTCAACACTCCTAACTTTATGGCAGTCTTTTTCCCCAGGAGTAGTTCACCATTACCTCTAATCACAATAAATTCAGCCTCTTCAGTCCTGTCACCAATCTTGATTTCACATCTGAATGCGCCTTTAACCGTGAGTGCCTGTGCTGAGGAATATGCATATAAATTCCTCTGCTCTTTGGGTACATATGAGTGACATTTTATCTTTTCAGCTTTTAGCTTTTCCCATATGTTTTCTCCCATCACATTACTTGTAGCTCCAGAGTCAACTAACATTTTCAACTCTATTCCCCCAACAGAAAAGGTAAGTTTCTCAGGTACATTATCATCATTTACAGTAAATGCATAATCATCTTGTTCAACAGCATTCACATTTTGTTTCTTTTGTCTTTTTGTACGACACATTTTTGAAAAGTGGTCCTTACCATTACACTTGTGACATGTTTGTCCTCGTGCTGGGCATTTGGGATCTTTGCCCATGTGGTCAGTATAACCACACCTGTAACACTGTCTTTCTGTTTTATTATCATCTTTCATTTTTCCTTTTGGTCTGTTGTTCTTCTCTTTCTTTGCTGTAAAAATCCGGCTGACCGTGTCCTCTCCTTTCTTTTCCCCGGTGACGCTCATCGCCGCCATCTGCTCCTCCACACGTTCACAGTGTGAAGCCACCTCTAACGTGCGATTTAGAGTTAAGATAAGATAACCTTTATTAGTCCCACACGTGGGAAATTTGTTTTGTCACAGCAGGAAGTGGACAGTGCAAAAGTTATGAGGCAAAAATTAGAATACAATAAGAAGAGTTAAGCCTGGACCCTCCTCAAGCAGCTTTCTCCGTACATATTCAGAAGTGCATTTACTCAGGATAGCGTCCCGTATCTGGTTATCATTGTCAGCTTGAAAGTCACAGTCTTTTGCAGCTCGCCTCAAACGTGTACAAAATTGTTGCACAGTCTCACCTGGTGTTTGGGACAATTTGTGGAAAGTTTGGCGTGCGTATGCTGCATTCACTTGAGGAACAAAGTAAGTGTTGAGCGCAGTCACCGCAGCGCTGTAATCCTTTGCCTCTCCCGTCTGTGGTAGAGTGGAGAAGACGTCCTGCACGTCCTGTCCGGCCATGTGCAGTAGAAGAGCGCGTCTCCGCTGTCTGATCGCGTCTGTAGCATCATCCGTCAAAATAAGACCTTTCCCATCAGCAAACAACTCGAAGGATGTTAACCAGCGCGTCCATCTCGGTCCGAGCGTAGCTGGATCCGTGTAGCAGGCGAACGGTTGAATACCCGACTTTTCCATGTTAGCCCACAAGTTTTTTTTTCCGCTAACACCGTGCCGCCGCTGGGTCTACTTCTCACAAAAACAAATCCAGGTCCGTGTCGTCCTCGTCGCCATTGTTGTATGCTCACCTTATTACTAAATTAGGCAGAGCACTCTGAATTGAATCAGGACATAAAGCACGGTCTTTATGTTGCTTTATTGAACACTGTCCATCTTACAACTAGCCACTTAACGGGGCTTCCTTCGGACAACAACATCCGGTTCAAAGGTCATCACCTTAAGACATAGCCATATCAATACATGACACCATTTTTTTTTTTTTTTTTTATAAAGGGGCGTTAAAAACTTCCATTAAGGCAGGTTTTTCTTTAATTTCTCACGCTTGCATGCACAAAAAAGTACACGTTCAGAACAGCCTGATACTGTTCTCACACACAAAGAATGCCATAATTTGCATGCAAACCTGGAAAGACAAATTGGAATTTACATGGAAGCAAATGCAGCGAGGCGGAAAAACCCGAGAGAATTTGTATATGGAAGAGTTTGTTAGAGGAAGAGCAAAGAAGAAGGGACAGGAACAGGCACATTTTCTCCCACAGATAGAATCCTAATTAAGAAAATTGGAGTAAATTACAGGGCGGGAGGGTTACTGGGCCGGTAATGAAGCCTGATATCTTATCATGAAAGAGAGTGAGCCAGAGAGGAAGGCTAAACTTGAGCCTGACTGGGTGTAAGGAAAAGGGGATTTAACTTGCGCTCAAAATTCATGAGCAGAATGTTAAAGTAACCTGATGCTTTCTGTGAGTTTTACTCTGATCCGAGACGGAGGAATATTGACTTCGGGATTTACCCCACTATCACTTCCTCGTACAGACTAATCTAGGCTTAGTGCAAAGAGGAGAGTCCACATAATGTCTTGTGGGTAAGTTTCTTGTGCATATGTGACAAATATTTCTTTTTCTGCTGCTGCTTTGCAATACTTTTTTTTTTGTCATTGAGCTTCGTTGTTGCCTGTTTCTACTGCTGCTACTTTACTTTTTATGCTTTGTCTGTTCTTTTGTCTCTTTGAAGACTTTGGAGGATATGTTTAACCCTCAAACGACCAAGCAGAGTTAACAGATAAAATTACTGACTTTAAAAAAAAAAAATTATACAAGAATGCTTTTTTAATGGCTTTATTTGTGGTTATTATAGCTATACGGGTCCCCTAATCCATGACAGATATTCTGAGCTGTCCTAATGTAATTAATTATAGTTTTTCATCATTTTTATGAGTATTTGCGGAAACAGTACATAAATTGCGTAAACAGTATTTGCGTAAACAGACTTGCTAGTTCACAATAGAATAGTAAAATGTGATAATTATAAGTGAAAAGTTACAGTAAAGTCAGAGATTACAATGTTTAAAAAATTGCTACATTGGTCGATAGATAGATTAGCTCTTTACTATTACTGTACATGTACAACGAAATTATAGGTGCTCCACGCCATCTCGCGGGTGCAAAAACAAATAGTAAAAAAATAAATAAATTAGGAATAAATGGCAAACAGAAGATATATATATATATATATATATATATATATATATATATATATATATATACACACACACACACAAAACAAGAGAAAGGCACACAATAGAAAGCAAAGTGCTTGGAAGCAGTGCAAAGGGGCATGGTCCTATGAAAACTACAAAAAGCTGTCGGAGAAGTCGACAAATTAATGGCAGGTGGCATATTTATGATTAAAAATATCACAGTGGCACTCCATAAGTTGATTCTGTTCATCTCACGTAGCGTTTTTCAGTGGAAGAAACGTTTTGTCACTCATCCAAGTGACTTCTTCAGTCTCAGCTGACTGCATTTTATAAACAGTTCATTTGCATAATGACTGAAACCAGCCCAGTGAAGGAACAATGGGCCGGGTGGTCAGTTCCTTCATCGTAATTATGCAAATTCTCGTGACCATTGATCAACACCCGCTGATTAGACCACTGAGGTTGTTTGGTTTCCCCGATGTATAAATCCTGCAATCCTCCCGGCACTTAACAGCGTACACTATGTTACTCTGTTTGATCCTTGGGGTGGACCAGTTTTTGGCGCAGCGTGTTTTGAGGTTTAAAAGCCACAGAGACAGAGTCTCAACTGATCCGATACTCCTGACACATACGGGATAACTGCAGGTTTTTGCTTAGGCGGCGGTTGTCCTTCTCTCCTGAATCGGCTGAAGCTTTCTTTAGGCGCCTTCCCAGCTTTGACAAATGTCCAGCTGGGATAACCACATTTACTCAGGGCCTCCTTGATGTGATGTTCTTCTACTTCCCTGGCCGCTGCGTCTGTGGGGATGGTGTTCGCTCTGTGTTGTAGCGTCCTGATGGCACTCAGTTTATGCTCCATTGGATGATGAGAGTCAAACCTTAATTCACGGATCACATTAACTCGGTGGACCGACATCAAATTCACCAGGGAGGATATGAAAAGTGGCAGGTTAGCCTTCTTATTACTGAGATTTCCATCAGTGGGGGACATCTAAAAGCTGATGTGTACCGTAAACCTTCACATACAGATCAGTATCTAAGGTTTGACTCTTTGACTGTAAACACAGCAGGAAATTATGAGCAGGAGGAACAAAAAAAACAAACCAAAAAAAACAGGTAATAAAGCTCCAAGATCCCCGAGGAGAGTGAAAGTCTGTAGTTTTAGGACAGTTTGGATTTCCTTCAGTCTTTGTGGTGCATTGTACCTGAAAGCAGATCTGCAAAGGTTAGAGTATATGAGAAATATCTTGAGTATTTAACGGGTCTTGAATTGTAGTTGCAAGATTTAAATGTTGTGTGGTAGCTTTATAACTGAACTCAGGCTTCTGGACTTGGCTGAAGAGAATGTGGGTCATAATTCAGTGTAGTTCTGAATGCAGATCGAATGTATTCAAGCATTTGCTCACTTTAGTCCATTACCTGTCACTTGTGCTTTCATTACTTCTGTATGGAGTTTGCATTTTCTACCATAGTCGTGCAGGTTTTCTCTACTTTACATTGAAAAACCTGCCTTAACCTGCCTGTATGGATGCATGACACTCTCACAAAAGAGATTCTTTATTTCAAGAGTATCACTTCCTGGTTAGATAAAGGGTAATAAATGCCTATAGAAAATAAACATTGGTTCATAAATCTTGGAAAATATCTGAAGATGTCCAATTGGGATTTGCCTATTTTCTTTTCCTTTTTTTTAAGTACTTTTTTTTAGTAAATCAGGTAACACGCATATGGAAATTAAAAGGTCTACGCATACACTCACCAGACACTTTCTTAACCTGTCTAATTAATTCTTAATGCAGCAGCTCAGTTTATTAGGTTTATATGTAGATGTGGTGAAGATGACCTGCTAAAGTTCAAACTGAGCGTCAGAACGAGGAAGAAAGATGATTTAATTGACTTTGACCATGGTTTGGTTATTGGTATCAGGAGGGCTGGTCTGAGTGTTTTAGAAACTGCGATTTTCCCACACAACCGTCTCTGTGGAGCCTTGTTAATGTCAGAGTTCAGAAGAGAATGGACAGACTGCTTTGAGCTCACAGAAAAGAAACAGTAGCTCAAATAACCACTCATTACAGCCACAGAACAGCATCTCTGAATGCACAACATGCTGAACCTTGAAGCAGATAGGCTACAGCAGCAGAAGGCCACACCCAGTTCCCACTCCTGTCAACTAAGAACAGGACACTGAGGCTATGATTTACATGGGGTCACAAAAACCAGACAATGAAATTTTTTTCTCTCTCTTTTTTTCTCTTTTTTCTTTTCTGAGCCTTTTCAGTACCTGCTGATATTTTCCATCTGCTTTGTGTTGTTGAGGCTTAAAAAGTGTTGCTTTTCTTGGTACTGATGAGAAACCTTTCATCCATATCTACAACACATTGACCAAGCATCATCTACCAAAGTTCGCTTTGGAAACTTTGAAAACTGCATTCTGGCCTTTACAACCAGGTGCTGCTCACACAGTTTACACCTAAATGCACTGTTAATGACAATGAAATATTAGAAAAATGTCGCCTCATGCGATGAGTCTGCTGCAAAATTCAGATGATATCGTCAGAATTGGGTGTAAACAGCACAATAGCATGGATCCATCGTGCTTTGTATCAACATTTAAAGTGGCTGTTGTGGTGTAAAGATGTGAGGGATGATTCTTGGCACACTTTGGACCCTTAATACCAAGTGAGCATGAACAGCATAGCTTACCTGAGTGTTGTTGCTGACCTTTATGACCAGTGTGCCCGTCTTCTGATGTCGGCTTCCAGCAGGATAATGTGCCATGTCACAAAGCTCACAACTGGTTTCTTGAGCGTGGCAATGAGTTTTCTGTACTCAAATGGCCTCCACAGTCACCATGTCTCAATCCAATAGAGCACCTTTGGGATGTGTTGGAACGAGAGGTTCACATCATGGGTGAGCAGCTGACAAAGCTGCAGCAACTGTGTGATGCTGTCAGATCAATATGGACCAAAATCTCTGAGGAATTTTTCCAGAACCTTGTTGAGTCTAAGCCACTAAGAATTAAAGCAGCACTAAAGGCAAAAGCTCAAAGCAATAATTGGTAGGAAATGCAGCCTAAATGCTGCCTGACTGTTCCCCAATCAAAGCGGTGGCATTTAGTTTGAAACATACAAAAACAGAGAGGAACAACTCTTCACATTTAGAAACAAAGAAGTTGTGATTGTGAGGCTAAAATAACAAAATAACTGTCACCAATCACTAATATTATCTTCGCTCTTCAGGCCTTTAATGAACAGAGCAGAAGTGCGTGTACTGTAAATTCCTCTAAACAGAAACAGTTTGATGCATTGCAACATACCGATGCATTGCAACACTCAGCAGACTGACCAAATCTGGGAAACATCCTTGTTGTCACTCTGAGGCGGTACAAAGACAAAGTGTGTGTGCACATTTCTGCCTGTGTCCCCCAGCCTGAGAACTGAAGCTTTGTGATGTTAGATGGGGAAGCCAGCTTCAACTGTTAAACATGAGAACCTCAGCGCAGAATAATGCAAACTGCAATAGCTTGTGTTAACCACGACCAGCAGCACCTGCAGGGCTCTGTGTGTGTGTGTGTGTGTGTGTGTGTGTGTGCGTGCGCAAGACAGAGAGAGTGTGTGTGTGTGTGTCTATAGGGGGGGTGAGGTGAACTATATGTTGCAGTTTCTTCCACTTTGTCTTAACTTTTTTTTTTTCACCCAGAGTTTAAGCACAGCTTCACTGTCAGCTTTGCAAATTTATCTGTAACGATCTTAAATTAAGACCGTCAGAATTGATTTCACACTTCAGCATGGCCCATGGGTATATATTCTTGGGAAAAGGAATTAAATATTTTGAATTCAAATTTGCCTTCTCAAGCCTGTTATAGGTAAATATGACATGCAAGTTAGATTCAGATTATCTGTGGTTCTTTAACATTTTTTTTTCATGTGTTTGCAGAGTAGCCAGACATTTCTTATGTGTGTCTGTGTTGCATTGCAAGAAACCTGGCCTCTCCTTGAAAATTATGGAGCAAAGATAAACATGTGGCATTAAATTATTTGCCTAATGCCAGTTTTCAGCTTCGGGTTTGGTGCTTCTGCCTCTGTAGTCTGATAATGAAAGGCGCTCACGCTTGCAGCTGAAAGCAGCACATGTGCGCGCACACACACACACACACAGTTATGTATAAACATTTCTGCACACCGAGGGGGGAAGGTTAAACTGTGAATGAGGAAGCGATCTGTGACTCTGACCTTTGTGTGTTATATACACACCTGGAAGTAAAGCACAAACAGTCAACAGTGGTTGCAGACAGGTGGGCAGGCAGAGGGGAAAAGCTTTGCAAATGCTTAGTGAGACAAAGTGCGGGCTTGTTCACGCTGGCACGAGAAGCTCAAACTGCCTATTTGGTGGATGTTTTATTCCTGTAACTGAGCTGGAATTACTGGTGTGTCGCTCTGGCTTGTGATTCGCTGCCGAATGGAACCGTTTGAATCTCGCCTGCTGCCGTTTTTGTCGAGGTCTGCACAGAAAACTAAGCGATGGAGCGCCAGAGGGCACATGTTCATAGCTTAAAACGACACCGTTGTCAAATGTAACAAGTTTTTTTTTTTTTTTGGTTGCTGTTGTGGTTGTCGTCTAAAAAAGTCTCTATCTGGTGGAGGAATTCCGGCCTGTCAGCTATTTTGGTTCCTGTCTTGCTTTCACTATTTTGTGAAAGGAGACGTAAAAAGGAAGGAAGAGGAGCGCGAGAGAGATCGACAGAGAGGAGGAGAGGCAGACGTATACAGTCTGTACGTCTTGTTGAGTGTCACTTGTTTGCCGAGGAAGCCGAGGAGAGTAAGTGTTTACCTGTTTTCCTACTGAGACTGAGGGGAGTAGGATGTAGGAAGAGGGTGGAGGCAAGAGTAGATGGAGGAGAATGGCATGGGCTGATGGTTGTTTTGTGAATGTGGCCTTATGCAGAGGTTAACATTAGATGGGAAATGTCGGTGTCTGAAGTCGAGTAAGTAAGTTAAAGAGTAAACGCACACGAATGAACCAGACTTAATTTCAGTTTAAGCGACCGTGAAGTGAGGAAGGCTAGTTTTTGTCTTAGATTAGTGATTTGAAAAAAAGAAGAAACGTATACTTCTGAGTTTACACATGTGACACAGGTACAAGCGGCTCCTGCTCACCAATCGCTCTTCTTCTTCTCTTTGGTCCCAGAAACGTTGACGAGACAACATGGTTCGGTGAGTCAGTCCCCCGCTGGACACTGTAGTACTCTGTTAGCCAGCTCTGGTCGTGTTCTTTGTGTTTTGTGCGAGCCGTAAAGACAACTTCTCTCTTTCCATTCTTCCTCCTGTGTCGTTCTCCAGCTGCCGACTCGTCCTGCTCTCTTCCCCTATCATGTGGTTGCCTTGTCTTGTCTGTTTGTTCTAAAAAATGTGTCATAGATGATGTTTAAGTTCAGAGCTTTGAGTAAAACACCTGTTAGCCTCAACACTTGCCTTCTTTAGTGGTTCTGTATCACGTTCCCTTTGCATGAGCTGCCACTAGTGTGTATTGGTAACAGTATTACAGATGTTCTCCTTTTCAACCCATTCCCATATAAAGATCACTTTTGGCATCCCAAAGTTAAAGATTTCCTTGATTAAAATGGAAAATGTAATCATTTAAAACAAGTTGGGTTTTTTTAAATTATCTGTGAGTGTAGTTTTATGAACCTTGAATACACCCTACCCTTTTGACAGTGATGTATTCAAACTTGACTAATTCTAGTTCACCGTATTTGTCGCGAAAAACCCAAAGTTAGGATTCTCCAACATTTCTGGGGCCCGTTTTTGTGCCATGCTCTTGCAGTGAGCTGGTGAGGTGACTTTTCCTGATGCAGCGACATTCAAAATGTTCTTGCTGTTTTTTTTTTAAAAAAGCATTTTTAATCTAATGTGCATAAAATCTTTAAAAAGCAACGTTAGGTCTGTTGAATTTTTTTTGTGGTTAGCCACAGAGTGTTAGCCAACGTGTATCACACCTTTAAAGCAAACAAATGACAAACACCGTTTTGGTCCGGAGAGTTTGTGGATTTGTGGGTTATATTTGGACAGATGTGCTGCATAGTATCAATATTTCTGCTGCTGTTTTATTCCATTCTGAAATGCCTTATTGAAACGTTTAAACAGATGTCATTATGTCCTGTTTAATAGTAAATGATAACGAGAATGAGCGGAAAAAGTAATTTTGCATTTTCTGATCAAGATTAAAGTCTGTAAACGTGATTAATATGCATGCACAGCAAAAACTGCCGTTTTGACTGTGAACCATAACATATTAACTGTAAAATTTGCATAATCTAAAAATATCTAAAAAATAGTAACAGAAGTTTGCAGCAATTAGATCAGAGATGTGCTAAAATTGGTGTTCGAAAGGCTGAACTAAGTTTTTCTTTTTCTTTTTGTAGACCGGTGAGATCAGCCTCAAAGTTTCTGTGAGGATGTGCAGCTATTTTGCGTTTTTTTGTGTGTGTTTTTAATCAGTTTACCTTATACTCGCGGCGATCCTGTGCACAGTTACTTGCGTGTTAATATGCATACGACATTAATCTCGTAAAGTCTTTTGTGGCGGCTTCGCATTGAGTGCATTTCTATGTTTTACACACTATATTTATGTCTATGCAGATGGTTCCACAGAGATATCACAGGCCTGCAGGCCGAGGAGATACTCAAGACTCGAGGCATTCATGGCAGCTTTTTGGCTCGGCCCAGTAAGAAAAATGTTGGCGATTTCTCCCTGTCTGTAAGGTAATAGAGCACCCAAAATCTTTGTTTGATTTTGTGAATTTTAAAGCTCGTGCTTGATGTGCATGATTCATCTCAAGATACCCCCAGCGCAAAAATTGGATTCCTGCATTCCCAGCTTCTTTAAATCCCTAAATTCCTACAATATAAAGTATTTCTCTATTTTTTGTCTTTTTCTTTTTAAATACAAAAAGAGATGCTGAATATTTGAGGACTCCATGTACTGCAGGTGTAAATGAAAGCACCCGCCACACTTTGTGATCGTGACAAAGTCAAACTGTGAATTGTAAATTACCATTTTATTCCTGTTAAAATAGTACAGATAAATATATCTGATACCTGAAATAATCATCCTGAGTAGCAAAACCTTGTTTCACAGTGTTGGCTTATGTTGTGACTGTGCAGTAGAAGTGTGATACACTCACACTTGTGAAGGTCACATGTCAGAACTTTTTCCAAAGACAATATTTCTGTAGATGCTTTTGCAGTGTGTCAGTGGTCATTTCCTATAAGCAGGTCTTAAAGTAAAGCTACCATGTAGGTCAGTTTCATAATCCTGAAAGCTGAAATGACATAAAACATCTGTTCACTGATGATCCGAGGGGTAAAATCTGTTGTTTAAGAGACAAAAAGATGGAATAAATTGTAGCTTTTTTATATTTCAGAAACCATCGTCCAGTTTTTACACGTTAAAAAAAAACCACTTTTGGCGCTTTTGTCTTTTTTGGGTTGAAGGTTGGTGATCAAAACCACAGCTCCTCTCATTTACCAAGTCAAAGTACATTAAACCCATTAACCACCATCGGAGGATATTTTAAAAACACATTTTAGTTACACAGGTTTCTTTTTCCATCTTAGAAACGTCTTGCAGATTGGAGCCTTTACACTGAATAGACACGAAACGGTAACATCCAGTTGCTCCAGTGCCAAGATAACAGTTTAAAATTTTGTCCCAAGCCTAAATTCAGTCGATGTTAAAGGGTATTTATTTCTTGAAGCCAAAGTCTTGTTAAATGCAAAAAGAAAAAGACTTTGGCAAGATTCCTGGTCCAAAGTGATAACAGGAAACACAATATATCTAGAAAAGTCTTTACTACTCAGGCAACCAGAGAATACAAAATATATACACCATGTGTTAAAGTGAAGTCACAGCCCAGCCTGACTGAGCATGCACTGACACACACACAGGTACTATACAGCACTGTTGGCTGCAGAATCTGTGAAATGCTCTGTGAGATTGTGGTTGAGTAATTTGTGGGCCGAGCGCCCTTGATCTTTTTTTTTTTTTGACAGATAAAAACGACATAAAATTTGTTGTGCAGGTCAATTTTTATTACACACTGTCAACAGGAAGTTTTATGCCAGGAAAACACTGACGGTTAGTTGGTGTGGCCTTATCTTCTCAGGGTGGGTGAGCTGGTGACCCACATCCGCATCCAAAATACAGGAGACTACTATGACTTATATGGCGGTGAGAAGTTTGCCACGCTGTCAGAGCTGGTGGATTACTACACGGCAGAGAACGGCATCCTGCAGGACAAGGACGGCACCGTTATCGAGCTCAAATATCCCCTCAACTGCTCCGACCCCACCACAGAGAGGTGTGTGCATCATTACGTCTCAGCTCTGTGTTCACTGTTCAAGCCCCAGCCGGTTAATGTGGCCCACAGTCACCGGCCTCTCTGCGCTGGCTCCACCTACACTTTCGGGTTAAGTTAAAACAGTGGTTAGTTAGGCGGTTGAGTCAAATATAGTCAACTGTGACCAGGTATATTTCCTCTGTAGTTGGGATAACAGGCATCATTTGTTGTTTCAATATTTCTTTCGGCTTTAATCTTTTCCTCTGTGGGAAACACTTTTGATCTGTGGCCAATTTTAAAAAAAAATGTATATGTAATAGCAACTTTTCTTTTACCGTATGAGTCAGTAAAAACAAGTGCCCACGCTGTCGAGCTGTCGAGACTTTATTCCTACGCCAGTCTCCCCTGCCGCAGCTTGTGGATTACATACGAGCAGCATGTATTCTTTTCCAGGTGGAAACTTTATTTGCAATTCAAGTATTTCTTCAGAGAAACCCCCACAGGTTACATATAAAAAATGTAGCTCCCTCAAAACAATCGGATATGGCTTTGGGCCCCAAAAAACTAAGAAGACTCAAAAAATTTTACCTCATCCTTCCTCCCTGATTATTCATAATCCATAATCCTGACATATGATCAAATATTCTGCGTGTTTTGCTTTAAATGCTGCATGACACTGTTTTAAGTGGGGTATTCACCCATGATCGACTCCAAAAACATCATCTCCTAGGGCTTCTCTTGAGCTCAGATTTTTAGTTCGGCTTAACATTTTACTTCCTCCAGAAGTATTTAAAAACACTTTTAACCCAGCTCCGGACATGCATCACACGCACAGTGATGATCAAACATTCAGGTGGTGTGTTTGTTGCATATAAATAGATTATTGCAACACTGGTTTTATTTTTTCCTCTTAATAGAAATAGATCAAAGTCAACCAGAATTCCCTCTAAAATTACTTCTATTTTTAATCAGAGGTGCCAAAAAAAAAAGAGAGAAAAAAAAAGAAGGGAAATCAATATCTGGCATGAATTTAAATATGCAGTGATATCAGACTTTGACTCTTCTGATAGCGTAGATTTATTTTTAACCTTTGCACCCATGTATCCGAGAGATTCTGTCAGTACTTTACGCAGCAGTGCCGGAAGCATTGTTTATCTTTGTTCCCAGAACAGAGCAGTTTAAGTAAGTGAATGTGGAAAAAATAACCAGCAATTATCGTCCACGAAAGCCATTTTTTTGAGAGAAATATTAACGAATAATTTGAAACAGTTTATGTAAATAAAGATTTTTATTTTTATTTAGGATGGAATGAACTCATAGAGGATATCATTTCGAACCGTTTGGAGAGGATCTTGTTACGAGAAGCTGCATAAGGAAGAGCCTGCCTTTTAACGCTTGAGTTTTGAGTGGTTTGGTTACAAATCAGCATTGCAGTCATTGCTGTAACAGGAGTAGTTCTTCACTAAAACGACCGCTTTTAAATTTAACCTAAAAATGTGTTTTCAAATGCAGGAATTTTAGTCGCGTAGCAGAGTTTGTAGCAGTTATCATGCTGCTTCCTAAAACACTTTTTTTCCGTTATTTCATTCTTGCTGATGTCTGACGTGTCTGCTAAATATAGCCACAGATGATACAGATTTTCTAACGTCTTTGTCTGCGTTCACATCAAAGGACAATCTGCCCTTCTGCTATACACATCCAAATCTTAATCTATGTATTGTTTGACAAAAACAACATCAGAAAGCTTGCATATATATATTCTTAGAGCTTATATGCGCAGGCTTTTGAACGCTATGACATTGCTGCTAGAGGTGGCGGCTAATTGACGGTATATTCCTCCAAGCTGGAAACATTGTGCGACTCTAGGCTGCTTAAAGTGGGTTAATGTCCAACTTGTAGTGGTAAAGTTGTACACTTTGACTCCTTTTATGACTCAAGGAGGACACTGCTTTCTGTATGTGTGTATTATGGTGTGTTTCACCCAAACTAGATGCTCTACCCTGTGCCCCCCCTCCCTCCCCGTCCTTCTCTCTCTGTCGGTTGTCTAACTTCCCTTTTGTTGCTGCGGTTGGAAACTTTAAGTTTTGACACTTTTGAAAGCAATGGCCAGACCCTGCTTTGCCTTCCTCTATTGCACACTCCATCATGTTCTTGCTCACTCACTTGCTATCTTCCTCATCTAACCCGAACTCTCTCTCGGCTCTTTGCAGAGCAGTTACCTCACCAGGTTGCATTGTGATGCAGTCCTCTTTATATGAGAGTTCCTATTTACCTAGAAGCTTAACGCTTCCTAGAAAAAGGACAAAAGTGCTCTGAGGACAATTATCATGTTCAACCTCACACAACACATGCATATTTAAACTGTGCTAAAAAAAATTTTGACCACTCACACGCACAGCTGCTGTTTTCTGCTGCACAGCGTCTGTAAAACGGAGCCAAAACGACCTCTTTTTTTCTGTCTTTGCTGTTTTTCTTGCACACTGCCTTAAATAAAAATCACCAGGTGCAGTCTCTATTTATTTTTCTTTGTCAAAGCATGCTGTGTGATTTGGCAAAGAAGTAAATCTTGAAAAAAAGAAAGAAGGGAATTATTAAAAGCATGCAAAAACTACTTGCAACACACAAAAAAAGAAGAAAAAAAAAACAAAGCGTACTTATCTGTGGATGATAAACCGGGGGGAGTCTATAAATACTTTGTCCTCTTCAGCCACGAAATCTGTCATCAGAAATTTTCCGACCGCAATGCAGGAAGTTTAGACGAAGAAATCGAGAACTGTGCCTAAAATTAAGTCACAGCCCAGCCTGACTGAGCATGCACTGACACACACACACACACACACGAAGTAAGTGTTGGACATAAAAATACACTTGACCTGCTCTATAACGGCAACATCTGTGTATTTTCTCTCGCTGTTTATAACTCCTCTAATTCTCCCGATTCTGTTGTGGCTTTCTATTTCTATTTTACTGTACGGTACGCATAACAGCCCAGTGAACCACATCAGTGTCTCTCTGACAACCGCTCAGGCTTGAATGCCTTTAATGCAGCACCCATGGCGCTACCGGTTCTTAGCTCACGTGTAGAAAGCAGTAAGAAGGAGGTTTTTTTTTGTTTTTTATTTTTGTGTCTAAAATGTCAAAGTTATCTTGCAGTGCTCACAAGCCAAAAATCTGCAGGAGACACAAGTTGCCATTTTAATATTAAACAAGTGTGCATGTGTCTCAGGTGGTACCACGGTCACCTGTCAGGGTCCAACGCCGAGAAGCTGCTCTCTGTGAAAGACGAGCCAGGGACCTTCCTGGTCAGAGAGTCGCTGTCCAAACCTGGAGACTTTGTCCTCTCTGTTCTGACGGACGAGATCAGCAAAAGCGGAGGAAAGAGGGTCTCGCACATAAAGATAATGTGCCAGGTGGGTGCCATGCATGTTTCAGTGGCAAATACGAATGCATGAAACCAGGGTATTGTTTTTCTTTATCACTGTCTTAGTGTAAACGTACAGAAACAAGAGACCTTGAAACTGCGTCCCATCACAAAAATACTGAGGGACATTCCCGTATATGTGCAACTCACGTTGAAAAAAGGTTTTAGGTCTCATTTCCCCTTCTTATGTAATAAAAGACTTTTTTCTCATACTTCAGCTACTGATGAAATTTAAAAAAAAAAAAAAGCAGTGTCATGTTTTAGTGGAAATAGACAAACAGATGAAACCCAACCTTATCCTGATATCAGTCTTTGTTTACACAGCCACAGCAAACAACTGCCAATGATACTCACAAAAACGTCTCACATGGCCGACTCATTTTCATAGATTGTGTCTTTCCGCCATTGGTCACTATCAGGGCCTTTGCATGTTATTTTTAACCACGGCACACCTCACAGAAAACACTCCTCGGCCTGCATTTAAATTGGTTACATGTTTTGTGCACTGCTGGGGTTAACAAGATTAATATAAGATTAGTGGTGGGGTCACAAAGGGGCTTTTCACAAGCACGTGGCAGAGATCAGGCGAGTTTGCCGGCCACACTGCTCTGAATCGTCGGCTGCTGCAGAAGGTTGCTCGCTGCCTGAGGAAATCGGCTTTGTAGCAACTGTAAAACTGAGAATTTTGGGCAGTCTAGCATTGACGCATTTTTGTAGACATGCTTTGAATATTGTTTGCATGTGCATGTCACAGAGGGATGCTCTCTGACAGCTCTTTTGTACCCAAACCTTTCTTATTTACTTTGGATTGAATCGTGTATGCTCCTTAATACACACCTATTCTACACTCTTATACCGTCTTGTACCATACAGGCCATCTCAATTTGGTGACCTATTCACAGAATTTCTGCAGAATTTCCCATGTCTCCCTTTGACATGTCAAACACTGCCCCAGGATCCACCTGCAGGTTTCGGGGCAATATCTACTCATCACTTCCCAATTTATGTGTTATATTTATGACACATAACTTTATGTGTCATATTTGAAATATGAAAGAGTTTGGAGCCTAGATGTTAAACTCTAAACATTTTAAGCTCGGGTTGTCTGACTGAACTCCAATTTTGCTTTGTCTTTAATTGTGGGTTTTCACTTGGCCGTCTTTGAAACTTTTTTTGTTGTTGTTGTCGTTGACATGATTGGTGTGTGCAGAGTGACAGGTATACCATCGGAGGCTCAGACATGTTTGACACGCTGACAGACTTGGTGGAGCACTACAAACGCAAAGGCATTGAGGAGATCTCTGGAAACTGGGTTTACCTCAAACAGGTGAGATAAACTATAGACAAATTATGTCAATAGACCAGAAACTCTAAAAGTGTGAGTGATGTCTGAGGTAAATGTCACATGAAACCATGTTTGAATCTTATAAAACGAGGGCAGGATGTCTTCTTTGTAAATTATTTTAAAAGACGAGCAGCACAGCCCACAGATAGGAAACATTACTCACTTGTTTGCGTTTGTCTTAATTATGATGATGTGTAACGCGCTCATTGGCTTCTTATTTCCTTTAATCTCTAATATAAAATTTTCCTTCCCTCCCTCAGCCGTATTACTCCACTAGAGTGAACGCAGCAGATATTGACAGCAGAGTGAAACAGCTGGACCAGACCACACAGAAGCAGCAGGATGGCGAGGGAGAGAAGAGCAAGGCGGGCTTCTGGGAGGAATTCGACGTAAGATTTAATCCAAACTTATTGCTGTTTCACACAAAGCATTAGCATAAAATAGACCACACATCAGCATTTTATAAACCAACAGAAATTGCCATCAGGCTTTGGTATTTTACTTCCTTGTGGGGCCTAAACAACTGTACAGGCAGTATGCTACCATCTTGTGGTTGGAGAATACACTAAATATGGGGCATTCAAAGCTTCATTTGCAGCTTTGATCACCACACAAGCAGAACATTTAAGTGTTTCTTTTCTTTTCATCGATTCATTTTGAACTTCTGTTGATTTACTTGTCAAACCAGGTAAAGAATATTAGTAAATTTAAACCCTCGTGGCTTTATTTCATTATTTCATTAAAATGTAAATACTTAATGGAAAGATTGTAAACTAATTTCCAAAACCAGAGTCAGAAATTCTTTTACAAAAGAACATTTTAATCGAAAAATCAGTTCAAAGGATTTTCTGGAGAACTAAACTTATCCTTCAAGTTTCTCCTATAGTGGTGAAATCATCGTGGACCGCACACGGCCCACTTTGATCCATGAGGTATTTTAACATTGCAGTTTCAGCAGTATATTAAATTTTTTGAACATGATAAAATGAATGTGTAAAAGCAGTAGCTCATGTCCAGACTGTCCCTGTAGTTATAAAACAGAACTTTTTTGTTAATTCACAGAAAATGTTCTATTTTCGTGTTTTTAATTGTGAATTCACTAGAAACCCAAAACTTTTTATGTTAGATAGTGAAAAAACAGAAACCTTTGTCAGTTAATTGTTTAGCCACGACTTAATTACATTGGTGTAGTATGAAAAACCTTAGTCATTTTTAAATGACTAAGAATGTAATAAACATGCAAGAGGCCAGTGACAAAGTACGCATGGGAAACTAAAGGAAAAGAAAAGAAAACTATTCCCATTCCAAGTAATCCTTTTCTGTCTGTGCAAGGAAAAAGACATTTGTTTGTAGCATGCTGTCACTCTAGTAAGCAGCCCATGTCAGTCATGTGACTGATGGTGCATAAAGATCACCATACGTAGATGGATTTGTGTCTTTTGGGGAGGAAGGGTCATCCAAAAAAAATGTAAAAATGGACAAACATTAATTCCTGTAGATACATTTATGAACTCATGTCCAGGACTGCAGTACAGGACATGAGTTAATGGGTTATTATTGACAAAGTGGGTGTAGCCTAGGCTAGATTAACATGTCCTTTTGTATGCTACATGTGAGAAAGGACATGTTCAGGCCTTCTGCTGACCTCATTTTTCTGTGAAAACAGCTGTTGTTATCATTTCGTGTTAGTATAAAACTGTAACATGCGTTGGTTTGTATATGGAGCATACTGCACAGGTCACAGCAGGCATCACGCTGTCATCCTCTCTCCTGCCAGGCTCTTCAAAAGTTGGAGGCAAAGGTGAAAAAGAGCAGAGATGAGGGCCAAAGACCTGAAAACAAGAGCAAAAACAGATACAAGAACATACTTCCATGTGAGCGCATTTTTATTTTATCATTATTATTCTCTGAATTAAAGAAATCAACACAGAGCTAACTTTCCCACTGTTTCTCAATGAACTTCTTTCCACTTTTTTCCTCTCACAAGTCAATGACACCAGGGTCATCTTGGAGGACAGTGATCCCAATGTTGTGGGTTCAGATTACATCAACGGCAACTATGTGAAAGTAAGAATCCAAAGCCACTGAGCTCATAGAAACACAGCGTGACAAAGACACAGAAGAAAACTGTGATATTTGTTGCTTTGAAGTCTTTCTTGGTTCCGAGTGTGCATTGATTCGCTCTGTGTTTGCAGAACAAACTGCAGGAATCCGAAGATCAGAAAGTTTACATTGCCACTCAGGGGTGTCTAGCAACAACAGTTAATGATTTCTGGCAGATGGTATGGCAAGAGAGGACCAGCGTGATCGTGATGACAACAAGAGAGGTCGAGAAAGGACGGGTCAGTATAGCAACATCCATGCATCCTTTTTTTCCACTTATCCAATACAGGGTCACAGTTGGGCTGGAGGCAGGGTACACCCTGGACATGTTACCAATCTATCGAAAAGTATCAGAATAATTAATATAATAAAATAAAAGCAGATTAGGGACTTTTACATTTTTGTTTTGAGGGGTTTTTTTTTTGTGCTTTTTGAATAAATTTGTGAGCTGATCAGGACATCCTTAAACGCTTAATTTGAGCATCGGGTTTTGCCTTCAAAATGGCCT
Organism: Astatotilapia calliptera; assembly: GCF_964374335.1. Taxonomy (NCBI): domain Eukaryota; kingdom Metazoa; phylum Chordata; class Actinopteri; order Cichliformes; family Cichlidae; genus Astatotilapia; species Astatotilapia calliptera. The sequence goes on along the minus strand of NC_137432.1, from coordinate 24,934,602 downwards.
TAAGTCTTCATTTCATAGATTGGTGCTAGATCCTCAGACATTTTGATCCACATTGGCATGAAAGCATCACACAGTTGTTGCAGATTTGTCTGCATTATGTGAATCTCCTGTCCCACTGTATCCCAAATGTGCTCTACGCGGAGCACTGTGGAGGCCATTGGAGTACCGAGAGCTTACTGTCATCTTAGGAAACTAGTTTGAGAACACTGCACTCTGGTCAAGGGATGGACATGTTCAGTAGCAATACTCAGGTAGCTTGTGCTGAATGCTGAATTGGTACTAAGGGGGCGAAAGTGTGACAAGAAAATGTCCCCCACACAGTTATACCACCAATCAGTCTGAATTGATGATGAAAACGCAGGATGGATCCATGGATTCGTGTTTTTTTTTTGTTTTTTTTTTACATCAAATTCTGACCCTACAATCCAAATGATGCAGCAGAAAATTAAGACTCATCAGACCAAACAAAGTTTTTCCAGCCTTCCAGTCTAATCATAGCCTCAATTTCCTGATCTTAGTTGACAGAAGCAACACTCAGTGTGGTCTTCTGCTGCTGTAGCCCATCTGTTTCAAAGTTCAACATGTTACAGATTCAGAGATGCCCTTCTTCATGCCTGCGTTGTAATGAGGTTTTTAATGAGGTTTATCTGTTGCCTTCCTATCAGGTCAAAGCATTTGGGGTTACAGGTGTTTGAACAGATATACCTAATAAAGTGACTGGTAGACATTTAATTATACTCTAATACATTTATTTCAGTTTTTTATAGTGTGCTGATTCTTGTTTGTGTTTCACACCTGTTGCGTGTTGTTGGCTGGAACCTGTAAAACTGATGATCTATAGTAGAGGTGTCAAACATAAGGCCCAAGAGCCGGAAATGAGCGGCCAGACAGTTCAGTGTGATTGTAATGTGAAAATTATAAAGAAGGAGAAATTTTGGACTTTTATCTGTGCCTATCATGTCCCAAAGTAATTAGCTAAAACAAACAATTATTTACAAGTAATTAATTATTGTGTATCATTAAGCTGAAAGAAAAGAGACAAATTTGGAGGGTATTTTTAATAGTATGAGGTAATAGTTTCATTGGTCTGTGCCACTTAACATTATGTGTATGTGGCTTTTGATGTAAAATACACTGATTATCCAGCTCTCACATATTAGCTGCTGTGTGCATGTTAGGTGCTAGACAACCGACTGACAACTTAAATCCAACATTTGTAAGTGGTTTTCACACTTACCATGCTGCCCTGATCTTAAGCCTTTAACCTACTGAGTGAATTCACAGTGTGATTGGTCGCCATGTTTTATCCCTTACCCCCCCCAAAAAAAAAAAAAAAAATCTTGGGCGTGAGAAAGTGGCTGAAGCCAACAATTTCCTGTTGTGTGCTATGTGTGAGAAAAGCCACCTTCATACATCACCCTGACCTGCGTCTCCCGACACGGTCCATTTATGCTCATGTGTGAAAACACTTCAAAAGCATGCGTCATCTGACTACTTCCCTCTTAAAGTAACCCTCGTTTGTCCTTCGAGAGAAGACTGGTAAACAATGATCAGCGCGAAACTACTTTAAATAGTTGTCTGCATGGCTTTTAAGTTAAAAGTGGAAGCACAGAAAAAAAAATTTACTATAATTGGAAAGACAACCATGATTTTTAAAAAGCCTGAGATGTTAGTTGATTTTGAAGTGACGCTTAAGGTGAAGTTATTTTTCATTTTTGTGCAGAATAAATGCGTTCCATACTGGCCTGAGCTCCACTCAACTAAGGAGGTGGGCCGCTACGTGGTGAGCTGCGAGCTAGAGAGGGAAGCTGGTGATTATAAAATCCGAGTCCTGGAGATCGCACCCCTGGACCAGGTGACCTACAAACACCAAACTCTCACCTCACTGTGGTTCCTCATCTCTGCACACCTAATGATTTCTCCAGGTTTTGACCTTTCTTGTTTCCCCCCCCCCCCCATTCTTAGCCAAAACATGTTCGCAAAGTGTGGCACTACCAGTACCTCAGCTGGCCAGATCACGGCGTCCCTCAGGAATCAAGCGGTGTCCTCGGCTTCCTCACTCAAGTGAACTCTAAACAGGCTGAATTTCCTAACGCCGGTCCCATGATCGTCCACTGCAGGTACCTAACAGCTGCAACCCACACTCTTCACTGAATATTTCACTTCTCAAATCCTTTCTACTTTAAACAAGTGATGTGGAAAACATCTGCATTTTAAATACAGTAGACATATCAAAGCAACACTGTTTCTTTTCTTTTTTTTTGCAAAGTGCTGGGTTTCATAATCCTTAATTAGGTGATAATACTTAGAGGTTTAAGATTAAAACAAGCACATTTTCTGGATTAAGATTAGTAGTAACTAAACAAAAGGCTTCAAGTTTACTGACAGTTTATCCTACTGGAATTTTCCCAGTGTGATTTAAAAGATGCTGAGGCTGCTTGTGCTTCCTTAAAGAGATTTTGGATGTCGGTCAAGTGATTATGTGATCCCCGTGTTAGCATTTTTGAACGATACAGACATGTTTAAAAAATGAAGTATGAAGAATTTAATACTTTACCCAACACAGGACTCTGCATGCAACAGCATGATGTTTCCTTCACTTAGATTTTTGCCTGATAATGTATAAATATAGAATATTTTCAAATGAAAACAAGTAAAGACTTTAAATTAATTTTTTAAAATCTCTCCTACTCTCAGATTGGTTATTTGGGAGTGCCTATCTCATCAGCTAATAATATAGCATCAAGTCCACATTTCTGACATTTCCTAGACAAACCTATTGATTTAGAAAATATTTTTCTGATTAATAATTAATAACAAATGATTTTAACACTTGATTTTAATTTTGTTTTAAAGCTTCATCCTGGCCTTTCTTCTTTTTTTTTTTTTGAAACAACTTGTTTGTTTGTTTTTTTGTAGTTTTACATATTTCAAACTAGTAAAAGTGTAAGTTTAGTTGTAAAATCCTGTGCACTTTCCCCTGCACAGGGCCGTGGATGAGTCACAAATGAGCCATTTGTTCAGATCACTGGATATAGTAATCCAGTAACAGGATCAAAATTGTATGATTCTCATGAGGCTCTGCAAAAACAAAATGGCTTAAAAAATATTCACAAATGGTTGCATGTGTATTTTTTCTTTACAGAGAAATAAATATAGATTTGTGACTAGTGATTCAGAAACAACATAATAATAATGTATACTTTATTGATCCCTGTGGGGACAAATTTCTCTCTGCATTTAATCCATTCACTCAGTGAAGCAGCAGGCTGCCACCAATCTAGCACCCAGGGAGCAATGTGTAGGGACGACGCCTTGCTCAGGGGTACCTCAGGGTAGCTGTTAAGTGGATTCAAGCCCCTGACCTTCCCATCATGGAGCGACCACTCTACCTACTGAGCTATCTGTGCCCTGTTTTTGTCGGGAAGTTTATAATTGGCATTAATGGTGCTGTGACAAGATGAGTTTTTCTCTTGCAGCATCATGAGACTGACATTTGTGGTTCTTGGAGAAACGTCTCAATAACTACTGAATAGATTTGCATTGATTTTAGTCCTCTTATGCCAGTCCCTTCCCAGCGTTCACTACTATTATGGTGTGCATTACTTTGATTTATGACCAATTTTAGCTTTGCATTGGGTTTTGCTGTATGTAAGCCAGATATTAGATGATAAATGTTGCACGTGTTGCACATGGTAAGCACCAGTATTGATTGAGTAATGCGAGCCTGTTGGCATCTCACTGAGCTGTGAGTGTAACTGCCTCTAGGTCAGTGCTGCCTGTGTGAAAATGTAATCGGAGAAATATTCTGTGGACAGACTGAGACAAAAGCTGAATCCTGTTACAAACTTACACAGCAACTAATATAAAGAACATCATATCAGCAGTCAAACATGGTACTGATAGTGTGATGGACCTGCATGACTTGCTGCAGTTGATGGAACCATGAATTCTGCTCTCTACCAGAAAATCCTGAAGCAGAGTGTGTCCGGCCATCAGTTTGTGTCCTAAAGCTCAGTCGCTGTCAGGTTATGCAGCACTACAAATATTGGAAACACACCAACAAGTCCACCTCTCAGTGTCTCAAAAACAAAAGAAAGCAAGAAAGGAACAATAGTTTTGGAGTGGCCTTGTTAAAATCTGAACTTAAATCGGATTAAGACGCTTTGGCATAACCTAAACAACTGTTTCATGCTCAAACCTCTTCCACTGTGGCTGAATTAAAACAATTCTCTAGAGAAGAGTGGGGCAAAATTCCTCCACAGCGATCTGAAATAATCATTGACAGTTATTGCAAATGCTTGATTGCAGTTTTTGCTGCCAAAGGTGGCAAAACTAGTTTTTCACAAAGGGGCTTGGTGGTTTGGATCTCTTTTTTCCACTTAATAAAACAGCATTTTGTGTTTACTTGGGTTGTCTTTGTCTAATAATAAAATCTGTTTGATGATCTGAAACATGAAAGTGACAGACTAAGAAATTGGGAAGTTGGTAAGTACTTCTCAAAGCACATTGTTATTGATGTTTGTATTGCACTTAGAAGAGATCTTACTGTTGCACATGTTGGTTCAGTATCGCCGCTTACTAGAACACTTAATGGACTTTGCATCATTAATCCATTTGTGCTTTCTTTTCTGGTCCAAATTTCTGACCTGTTTGTCTCCGTGGGTGAGATTAACTTTGCTTCTTTTGTGATTTTTGCAGTGCTGGTATTGGTCGAACGGGCACAATCGTGGTAATTGACATGATCATCGAGACCATTGATACTTTAGGTAACAATACAGTAAAGAAATATGTTCTTGATAAATCAGTCAAGTAAAAATGAAACCATTCGACGTGTTTTACTCTTTGTTGCTGTGCCTCCGTTCACCCCCTTCCTTTTTTTCACTTCCCTTTCATTGCAGGTCTGGACATTGATATTGACATTGCGAAATACATTCAGATGGTGCGAGAGCAGCGCTCTGGTATGGTGCAGACTGAGGCCCAGTACAAATTCATCTACCTGGCTGTGGCTGAGTACATACAGATCGCCAAGGCCAAAGACTCCGCCTCAATGGTGAGAGGAGCAGAGAATCTAGTCACTGTGGCTCAAATATAGTTTAAAATTGGGAAACATAGAAAAGAGGCTGTGAATGAGTGTTGGCTCATTTCATCATTGATTTAAACACTACAGCGGAGCAGTTCAATGCCAGCAGAATGATAAGTTATCAGAGTCCCTCATGAAAGATGAACGTTGACCCAAAGACGCGAAAACAGTCGACCACGCAGACTGATCCAGCAACGTGACCTCACTCCCTGTTTGACTAATTCTTTCTCAGTCACTTGTGAAACGTCTTTGCCTCTCTCTTCCTCAGGAAACCGAGACCGAGTATGGAAATCTCCAAATCAAACACCAACCAGCGGGCAGAGTGGTGTCAAAGTGAGTGACTCTGTGTGTGTGATTGTGAATCGAGTGTCCCGAATGCACTCACGTTGTTCCTCTAAATCTCACACTGCCACCCTATTTTTGTTTAAAAACACGATCCGTCTTCGGGTTCATGTCTGCAGTTTCTGGAGGAAGAACTGATTTACAGTCTTGTTTCATTAACGTGGGGAGCTATCGGCGAGTAGTTCGTACTCTAGTTTAAACCAGTTAAACCAATTAATTAACCAATTAAAATCAGATTTATGTGTTTAAATATTCTTAGAAAAACAGATTGATTCATTTTAATTTAATAAAGGGACATCAGTACAAGAGGAAATTAGAAAGAATTTTACTTTTGAAAGATTTTTTGTGGCAATTTTGGCCTTTTTTTTTTTATTATGTTAGAAAAGATACAGAGAGGAAATCGAGAAATAGGCAGGGCTCGACCCAAATATTTCATTATTTAAATATTGTGTAGTTCCCTGTGTAGGTAGTGCAAAAAAGGACAGGTGCTAACCTCATGGAGATAAAATCTCTGCAATGTAAAAATACTAATGAGAGAAACACTTGTTTAGTTTTCAGTCGACATCAGTAGACCTTTGACCTTTTTATTTGTTGGGGTTTTTTTCAGGCCGGTTTCAGAGCTCTCTCTGGAGCCATAAAAGACTTTCCACAATCTTGTTTTTTCGTAGATGATTCATAGATGTAGTAGCGCGCCTCAATACCTGTAAAGAGAAAATAAAAGTAGAATTCAGCTGATTTGGTCTTTAGCGTTAGGTCCAAAGACAAGTTTAAGAAGGAACGATTAAAGATCAAAGCAGCTGATCTGACTATTAGTCAAACACAGGTTGTGTATAAAAGATGGACACAGACACTCTTCTGAAGCCTCACATTGAGCTTTTTGCCCCTCATAACACTTTAGAAACCAGCCCCAAGTGGCTGTTTGAGAAAGTGCAGTTTTTTGGCTCTACTGCACTGGCCACTTGGTCAAACTCCAAAAACACTGGATCCTACATTTGCTACATCCTGCTTTATGAGCTTGAAGCACAAGTATCCTGCTAAAAGCTGCTTTCAGCCATCATGATGACTTAATGCAAAGAGGACTTTTAATGGATGTAGGTGTAAAAAAGTGTAAAAAATGGTTTTTTTACATTTTGCACTGTGTGAATGAATGAAGTCATATTGTTTACCTGTTGTCTGTTGTGACCTCTGGACTATGAGATGCTCATACTGGACGAGGCTTTTAATGAACTTAATTATTAGGAGAAAGCAGACACACATTGGCCGGTTCACTGTAACGCTGTAAACTTTGACCCACTTGGAGAGCTGAATAGATGGCCTGCAGCTTTGAGTGATGGATTGTTTAAACGTTTCTCATGCAGCGTGACCTTCATTAATCTCTCCACTCTCTCTGATGCGTTTCTCACAGATCTGTGTTTAATCAGTCTTGGCGGCTAGGATGAAATCACTAATCAGCTTTCTCTTCGTCTCTTTCCAGAAACAAAGAGGACGTTTACGAGAATCTGTCAAAAGGAAAGAAAGACGCGAAAAAGTCAAAGTCGGACAAGAAGAGTGGCTCCGTGAAAAAGAGATAGAAGACTGGGAGGTTTTATCAAAGTATGTCATGTTATATTTATGCAGACACCCTTGTTAATGCAATCTATTTGTTGAAGCCTTACGCAAAATAAAAGGAAGGTTCAGAAAAACAGCATAACTTGATGACATCGTCTATGCTACATGATTGCTTGGCTAATGTTTGTTCAAAATAAAGGCGGGCTGTGTGTACACTTTCTGTGCTGCATCTTTATTTATGTCTGTTCTCCAAGATGAAACATCAGAAGCTATAAGGCATGCAACACCGATGGGAGCTTCTCCCTGTTTGCAGTTCAAGCAGGAGGGATTCAGCACTGGTTTTCATTCAGGAGGGAAAAACATTTTTAATTTCGCTTTACTTCTGTTTGCATAAAGAAAACTGGTGTCAGGTTTTAATTTTAGCGAAACATGAGCAGTAGTAGTATGAATCTCACACAGTTTTAGCAAAACTATACGAAACCATAAAAATTCTCTTTTGTTTTTATTTATTTTATTTTGCATTTATTCAATTTCTAAAGCTTCTCTGGGTTGGACCATTTATAAACTCATCAAATTCATTTTCAGTTAGAAGCATTAAGCAGACTTTTTCTGCCTCTCTGGAAGTTTCGCCCACAGCAGGTGTTATTGAATTTGTATTTTCTACTCTAGTTTTTATTTTTGTTTTGTTTTTAATTTTTGTTTTGAATTCAGTTTAATGTCAGAGTGGCTTTGCTTGTTTCAGTTTCCTTCTTATTGTTTGAAAATGTTTCGTTTTAAATGAGTTTTTATTCATTTCAGTGTTACTTTTAGTCTTTTGAAGTATTATTTTAAGGAAAATCCCCACAGCCATTGCAACAAATCACATAACTTACTGAAAGCATTTGACTCACAGTCATGCAGTCATGATAGAAAATCTTACTAAATTAGCACATCCTAAAACTAAGGATATTTTCTCTAAAATTATTTGAGTTCAAAAAATTGTTTTAGTTTCTATTTTCATTTTTTCTTACATTTACCCAGTTTCTGTTTGCAGAAACCAACAGACTGCTCAGACCTCCTTTAAATCTCAAATTGATACTGATTATGTAGCTAACTTTGGTATTGATCTGATACCAAGTAAATACAGGCCCAGCATTGGCGATACCAGCACCGATACTTTTAACTTATAAAGGCAGTTGTAGAGGAGAGTAGTGTGTCATGACATATAAGATAAATCACTGTTATGAGGTAGATTCTGAACAAACTGTAGCAACCACTGAATCAGAATCAATAATGACTTAATAAAACAAAACACACCTTTCAGCTTTTCAAGTATTTTGAGTTTGACCTGGAATTTAAAAGTGATCTGGGTCAACTTCAGTTGTTTAAATGTGCTATAGGCCAGCGGTCCCCAACCTTTTTTGCGCCACGGACCGGTTTATGCCCGACAATATTTTCACGGACCGGCCTTTAAGGTGTCACGGATAAATACAACAAAATAAAACTAGTACCAGTATCGAAAAAAATAAGATTTATTCATAACACACGTGAAAAGACCGAGGAAAACCGAGTTAACAATAAAAACGATAACAAAATAACGCTGAAAACCGATAAAAACCCTGAAAACCATACATTTCACACCTGAGCCTCTACCCTCGCGGCCCGGTACCGGTCCGAGGCCCGGGGGTTGGGGACCGCTGCTATAGGCTGTAAATAAAATAGACACAAAAACATTCAGACATTTTATAGCGCATGTTTCAAGTATATGAACTAGTTCAATCCACTGTTGGCACTGATACTATAGGTATTTGGATTGATCTGCACTTTTTTGGATGGAACACCCTTGGGAGAAAGCAGAAGGCGGCACACAGGTAAGAGACACAATCTGGCCCTTTAAAATGTTTCATTGGTTAACTATGAACTTGCTTTCCTGCCTCTCACCTGTTGGCGTAACAAAACTTGCTATACTATATATACTAAACTTCATCAGTACCAGTTGGGAGGCTACCAACAAGGAAACACCTACAAAAGCATCAATCAGTAAAACATGAAAAACCTCTGTGAGTTTTCTTTTGTATAAATAGGGTCAGAGTTAGCCATGTGTACTGAAGAGGACTTTCATTAAAACCAACCAATCAGAGGAAAGCTGGCTTAAACGGAGAAAACAGCCTTTTTGAGAGGAATGATTAAATGAGGTCTGTACATCAAAGTAAATAAGGACGATTTGGAACATGCAAAACTTGTTTAGTATGGTCAAAGAATAAAAGATGGCGCTGGAAATGAGCATATCAGGTTATCCTTGATGTCTCTTTGTTCCTCGCTTTGACTTTGTGCTGCTCAGCTGCTAGTGCACGAGCATACCCGTTTACTTAGTGCATCAACCAACCCTCTGCATGTCTGGGATCCGAAGCGCCGCCTCTTCTTGCAACTGATCCCTCTGAGAAAAGCATTAGTAAAGATGAATGAACCTCCCCCTGCATGAGGTCCTGCAGAAAAGGCCCCGCTCCCTCCCTGGAAACGATTGCATATACTGAGCGTGAGTCACCACCAGAGTTGCATATTTGGAGCAGCTTGCAGCATAACCGAGCACCAAACTCCAGCAACAATCTGCAACAGGCAGCACTCATTCCACGCGCATTCCCGTCAAATCCGGGTCCATTGTCCAAAACGTTGCGCAACTGAAAGTGATATCACAGGAACCGGCAGCTTGTCTGTGAGATCCACACGGGACTGGAGGAAAAGCAAGAACGAGGAAAAACGGGGATTTCTGGAGTTTCGGAAACAACAAAGAAGAAGAAAAAAATGGCAAAACCTAATTACAGCGGCACTTATCATATGGTGGAACAGGAGAATATGGATTCCTACCTCGGAGCTTTGGGTACAAATCTTTATACAGTATTTTAAATACTTTTGTAATCTTCAAGTGCGTTGCTTTTTGTAACAGATGTGCAGTTAAAACCCTCCAATGTAACAATAATCTTTCATGTCTTTTATTTTTTTAAGTATTCATATGTTCACTGACTCGTTGCCATTAGGTTACTTTAAAAGGTAACCTTAAGTGTCTGATTTAATGGTGAGGACCATCTTTATTTGCTGAAGCACATTAGTGTAATGAAATCACCACCTTGTCCTCTGTGTGACCCCGGATCCATTCACTCCCTCACACTGTGCGTCCCCTCTGCCTGCAGTGTGTGTGAGAGACAAAAAAAACCTGCTTTACTGAAGTAACAGACTGTGGCTCATGCTACAACATCTCTCTCTCTCTTTCTTCTCTTAGATGTTAATTTTGCTCTGAGGAAGATCGTCTGTCTGTTGAAGCCCACTAAAGAGGTCACCCATGACCCGGCCACAGGAACCATGAAAATCCGCACACTCACCACCTTCAAGAACTTCAACATGGATTTCACTATTGGAAAAGAATTTACTGAGGACCTTGGGCCAGTGGATGGCCGTGTGTGTCAGGTACGTGTTTTGGTTTTTCCAAATGTGCACATCGGCATGTTTGTACATGCCAGGTGTAGTCAACCAACAAATATCACTCCAGGAGCAACATCCAAAAACTTAAAGGCCTCTCTAACAGTGACAATCTTCAGCTTACTGAGTCTAACATCAGCAGAACTTTAAACAGCAATGGGGTGTGGAGTAGGGCTACCAGAAGAAAGCTGCTGATCTCCATTTGCAGCTTGCAAAAGATCTAATTGAAAAACCAGGACACTGAACTATAATTCAGGTAAAGATGATATTGAAGCAGAGCTTTTTGGTATAAAATGAGAAACCAGTTTAAATGAAGGAAATGTTGATGGTGGCTTGTTTTGCTGTTCTTAGTTGTCTTTTTCTCATTAATGAAGCAATGAATTCTGAATGATACCAGCAAACTCTCAGGGAGGTGACAGGATGCCTGTCCGTGGACTAAATCCCACGAGAATGTGGGTTATACAACAAGATAATGGCCTCAAACTCACAAGTTCCCCCATCAAAGTGAGGCAAAGAAGAATGAAGATGTAAAATGTATTTTTTGTAGTCATTGCTGTCTACATGATACAAAAAAATGCAAAGGTTCATAAATTTTTTCCACTCAGAGATCATTTTTCTCAGCAAACAAACCAGAGTCAGACTTAAATAATCTAATACATATAAATCTTAAACTTAAATCCACTTGTATAAAAATCAGATGTTTTTTGTCACATGTTTGAACAAATGAAGTATATTTTAAAGGGTTCATGACCTTTCACGGATCACTGTATTAGTCTCCCCTCTTTGCGCTGCACAAAGCTTCTTGTCTCTGTGTGGCTAAGCGTTGTGTGAGCTACTGTACATGCTAATGTCTCACACTAACGGCATCTCTGTGGTTACACAGACTACAGTAGATTGGGACGGCGACAAGCTGGTTTGTGTACAGCGAGGCGAGAAAGAGGGACGAGGCTGGACGCACTGGCTGGAGGGCGACAAGCTGCATTTGGTAAGGATGTACGAGGGGAAGAAGAGGCCAGTGCAGAGAGAAAGCAAGGAAGAGGGAAGAAGGAAAATGAAAGCTTAAAGGGAAGTGATGGAGAAATTGATATGCTAAATGAGGGAGGGTATTCAAATAAGGCAGGTTTTAGAAGTTATTCATTTCTGTTACCGTCTTTGTGTGAAGAGGTTTTTATTAAGAGGTCAGTGGAGTTTGTACATGCCTAAGGCCAAACTACGACCTGACAAAGGAGGCAGAGGAGCCCTGAATGCACGTCTTTATGGAGTGAAGCTCAGAGGCACTTTTGAGCTCAAACAGTTCAAGCTCATAGCTTATCTTTCATTACTGGTTACGTTTTCAAACGATCTACATTGTTCCGCTAAAAAGCTCTCACGAGGTTTTTTTAATACCTTTGTTGCAATCGGGAGAAAACAATGTGTTGTTGATGCTAAACTCAAGAGAGAATTGGGAAAGAAATGCCAGCTAGGATCAAGACTTATAATGGTGGGTTTTAGAGATTACACAAAGCAGGGGAAGGGAACAGTGAGGGACTAATATAGAGGCGGAGGAGGAAAGTAGAGAGCGGGCTGAAAAGACCTGATGAATAGATGGTGAGAGAGTAGAAGACGGATTACGAGGTCAAAGGATGAGAAGGAGAGAGGTGGGGTGGAAATGGTGTCCTGGACACAATCCCAGTTTTGTGCTCGTCTTTAATGTGCCAAATGTTCTCGTTGTTTCTCACCATTCATTTACACCCTCTCACTTCGTGTTTTTTTTTTTTTTTTTTTCTCGTCTTTTCCACTTCCTCTCTGCAGGAGATGAGAGTCCAAGGAATCAAAGCCAAGCAAGTCTTCAAGAAGGCAAACTGAAGTCACAGGAAATGTTTTACAGCGAATAATCCTATTAAAACAAAGTAGCCGGTACAAGAGTCACGTTTATAGCATTTTTATTATAATCAGCAGTACTGAATATTGAAAACAGAATATGAACTGAATATGTCTGATGGGTTTAACAAAGAGAAGAGAGCAGTTTAGCAGAATGACTGCGTCCTTCCCCATATTGCACAATGTTATAAAGAAGTCATAATTCATGCATCTGTCGTGTTTCTATTCCGTGTTTTAAATTATACAAAATGTGTGTGTGTGTGTGTGCGTGTGTGTCTGTGTGTGTTGCTGCTTCATATCTAAAGTCATTTTCACTCATGAACTGCAGCCCTGAACTTTTACAGAAAGTACCAAAGTAAAAAAAATGCAAAAACGACAACAAAACAACAAAACAGTCTGACAGAGTCAGCTCAGACATTAGCTTTTAACCTCCTGTTCCCTGGTTCAAAGTCTATGTGAAGCCGACTATTTACTGATGTGTGCTGCATGGCAGAAAGGAAAACTTGAATCAGTGTGTTCATGCGCATTATAATGATTTACATATACAATACATTCAAATCTGAATTACTGACTTAAGTGGGAACAATATAAGTTAAACAACTCAATATATACAGATTCCATTAAACGGTCAGGATAGCAGTAGATTTCCCACTATCAACAAATCCAAGGAAAAGCTACAAAGATTCATGTATTTTCTGATTTCACTATCTTATCAGCAATAAAACGATTTGTTCCTATAAAGAAAGCAAATCTTTTAAAAGCAAAGAAACCTAAAAATGTTTTTGAAATGGGTGGAAATGATGCTATTTTTGTAGGATTTATTCCCGCTGCTCAAAAATACTCATAGCAGCAGCAGGATGTGGGATGATGAAGGATGATATCACGCACTGCGTCACTTTGGCTCACTTAAAATGTAAACTATATTAGGCTCTGTTTGTTACTATCACCGCTTAATTTTTTTTGGTCATTTCGTGAGAATTGTTGTAGTAACAAAACTAAACAAAAACAAAACATGTCAGATTATTCCTGAGAACAGGACACCACTGTGCATCACCAGTGTTTTTTCAGCTGTGTGGTCAGGACAGCACAGAAATGTCACTTCATTTGAGAGGAAATTCTCATGAGTGTCCTGCAGGTGGCATCAGTCAACCTTCAAGGGACCTGAAAGAGAGCCCAGTCTCTCTCTTTTGGTATTAAAAGGGTTTAAAGGTCTTGAAAAGAACTGCATTGCCTCCGATCCAGTGAGGGTCTGAGGTTGGGTAAGTATGCCGTTACACTGGATTATGTCCCACAGTACTCGTCCTCCTGTGGCTCGGATTGCGACCTGAAGAAGTTGTTGCAGTAACTCGCGTTTCCATTCGTGTTACTGGATTCGACAAAGGAAACGGAAGCTTTCAGTGGAGTTATGGGGTGGCTGGTGTTCAAGGTGTCCTCTGTGCAGGAAATGACCAAAGGATCATCTGAGGAGAACGATAAAATCATTAAGTATGACCATTCCTCACTGGAAATGCAGTTTTGCACTTTATGAGCTGCAATGTTTGTAAGATGAATGTAAATGAGTTCCTGAGAAACTGCAGAAATGACCAACATATAGCATCCAGCTTTAGTGTTGTGTCACATAGATCAAGAGTGTCAAACATAAGGCCCCAGGTCCAGAATTGACCTAGGAAAGACCCCAATCTGGCCCACTGGATGGCTTTGGAAGCTTTTAGACCATTTCTACCCATAAAACCCTCCCTCATCGCCATTCACAATCAGAGATGCCCATCTCTGATTGTTACTTGTAACGCGTTACTGTAATCTGATTACTTTTTTCAAGTAACGAGTAAAGTAAGGGATTACTATTGCAAAAACGGTAATTAGATTACCGTTACTTTCCCGTAGGAACGCTGCGTTACTGCGTTACTAAAACCGTGATTTTTTGCGAGAATGTCTCACGAAGATGACGGACGCGAGTGCAGCCTTAGTGACAACAGCTGTGTGCAGATCAACAATGGATCACATATCGATTGTGGGAGAGAGTATGAGCGTGTAGCGTTTAAAGTGTGGAAGTACTGACCTTACTTTGAGTTTGATTCCATAAAAAGTGACAAAAACATTAGCGTCCATCGTGCGTGAGAAGAAAACTTCTTTTTACAGCGAAAAAAACCCCTAAACTTCCGAGCAAGCACCGAGTAGCTACGACGTGATGGGAAACTCACAGAGAAACTCGCGGATTCTTCAATTGACCGGGGCACACCTGCACCAGGGTAAACCTCCGCCTACTGCAGTCCTGCTTTACAGGTGAAAATAGAGCACAGGACCGCTGAGTCTTTGACTTTATTTATGTTCTGCTGTGTTTTACTTGCATCTATTTGAAAGAGTGAGTGTAAACACAAAAAATATTTTATTTTATGTGCTGGAATGTGTAGAAAATAGGTTTAAATGTTAAACTAATTTATTCAACTCAGAGAATGTTGCATATAATTAAATTTTTGCTTGATGCATAAAGTTAAAAGATTAAAACTGATAAAACAAGTTAAAAAAAGAGACTTTTCCATTTGATTACATTTTGTATGATGGATTATGCAGTAAAAGTAGAATTGGGCTGAAAGATCTATCGCTTTATCACCTCTTCAGGTTGTAAATCGTGTTTTAAAAAAGTAACTAAGTAACTAAGTAGTAACGGGATTACTTTTTTGGGGAAGTAATCAGTAATTCGTTACGTAATTTTATGCGCGTTCTCACGATCCAAGCTCAAAAACTCACGGTGACACCAGAGCAGCACTTCTTTACCATGTAGGAAAAATGAGTCATACTGTTGAAATTGTGGTTCTTTGTCCTATTTTAAGTTATCTCATTGATTAAATGTGTAGTTCAACTTTTCACACTGACAGAAATTGTAGTTTCACCCATCTGGCCCACATAAGATCAAAGTCGTGGCCTGCGATATAAAAAGAGTTTCACATCCCCAGCATAGATGAAGCAGGCTCGTCCTACATGAATTAAGGCCGTGTTTTGACGATTTTAGGGGGAAATGCTGTTTTGATTATCAACCAAGGCTGCCACAGTCTCACCTAGGTGTTGAATTAAGCTGAGATCATTGGAGATTTATTATTTACATACATTGTTCTTGTATTTCTGCAATCACTAATTCCAATGTCAAACACTAAGTGTGTGTGGAGAGATAACTGAGTTGTTCTAGGCATTATGGGGCTGTGCTTAGAGTAGATACAGTGTTGAAAAACAATCATTATAGTGAAATTAATAACAATAATGTTTCAACAAGCCAAGCATGTGAGCAAGGTTTTATAATGGCACTAAATACGGGTGAAAATGTTTTACAGAAAATGATTTTCGAGCCTAAACAAGTGGACTGCTGCACCAACACAAAAGTCTTGGGGCACTTTTGTTGCACGCAGTGACTTTGTTTCAAACTTAAATCCTGCTGTCTGAGAACAAGTCGATAACATTATGTGTAAATGATGTAAAAGAGTCGATGTGATTCTTCACCTTCGTTAAAAATTGGTAACTTGCAGTCGGGCATGATGCAGGTTTCTTGGCAGTAAGAAGGCTGCTCTCGAGGCATTACATCTGGAATGGGAACCACTGCTACTGGAGTAACACAAATACTGGATCGAGCTGTCACACAGACATCACAAATCACAAGGGAAAAAAAAGGCATTTTAGTTTTATGCTCACAAACATGCACAAAACATACAAATAATTCCACCAGTTGGACTTTAGATGGCACTAAAGCCTCCCCAAAACCCCCAAAATCCAAGGGGTTGAGTTTGACCAAAGCACCTCCATGTAAAAAAAAAACACCAGCCACTGGTCATTAGAGTCGCGACATTGAGTCCCTTCACTGTCTTTTGACCATCTGTGTGAACTTTGTTCTGAGTCAGCTCCGAACAGCTCTGAGAACAGCTCTGAGATACAGACAAGCAAACCAAGGCTGTTAGAGTTCCCGAGACTAAACAGAACATTAGCCATAAGCAGGTTACTAGGGCGATCGTGGCTCAAGAGTTGGGAGTTCGCCTTGTAATCGGAAGGTTACAAGGCGGCTCGGACAGTCTCGGTCGTTGTGTCCTTGGGCAAGACACTTTACCTACCGCCTACTGGTGTTGGCCAGAAGGGCCGATGGCGCGATAACCCTAACCCTCGCTTCTGTCAGTCTGCCCCAGGGCAGCTGTGGCTACAACTGTAGCTGCCTCCACCAGTGTGTGAATGGGTGGATGACTGGGTGTGTAAAGCGCTATACAAATATACAAAGGCCATTTACCATTACTGATTTTTTTTTTTAATCCACTTTTAGTCTTTGTCAGCTTTGTTCAGTTTGTCAACACAACTAGCTCGAGAAGGCGTGTTAATTACGCTTGTTTACTGAGACCGGGGTTTCTACATGACTGTGAGATAATTGCGCATGTTGCAATAACTGCTGTAAACTAGCCCCTGACTAATATTGACCATTTAACAACGAAAGAAAGGAAAACTAATACTAAAACTAAACAGTTTTAAACAACATACACGCCAATAAAAATAACCAGTGTGTAACGAGACTCAGGAAACGACTGATTAAATAAAAACCCACAGAATTAAAATAAATTCAAAACTATAATTACTCTGAAGTGTTTCTAAAACGAGACTCAAACAAGTGGCATTAAGAAAAAAACTTTCTGAGCAAAGAGAAACTTCCAATTTATATCACATACTGAAAAAAACATAGCAATAAATTATTACTAGAAAACAAAACTTTGAGCTGCACAAACCAACATATACAGTATATTTATACCATCTACTGTACTGAGCTGGCAGTAAAAATCCTAAAGATAAGTATCTCCAAACCTCAGAAGATAAAACTGAAACTGTTTGCATGGCAGGATATTATGAGGCTATGAAAAAGGAAACTTGCATTTTGGTAATTTCTCTAGTAATAAGCCTTTGATATATCCACGTGCAGATATGTGGAAAATACAGGCATTATGTCATGAAATCAAAGGATCTTATTGGCTCAGAATCACTCTTAAACTTTTCCCACATGACTGTACAAAGAGTAACAACTGGTGCTTTTAAAAGTAACACACACCCCTTCCTGTAATATTAGCAAAACGGCACACACGCTCTCTAAGACAATAATTATATTCTGTGAGTTCATCAGTGATTTCCAGTACTAGCACATTGTTTCTGTGGAAATAAAAGAAATGTCAGTGAAATAGAAGGGTAGCCAAAATAATAAGCTGTGTGACTGTGTCACATACGTAGGAATTGTTTCTCAGTATGAGCTGTCTGCCCGTGAAGAGTGCGTCACATTACACCAAATAACTGTGTCAGCCTGAATATGTACAGGATGTGGTTTCCTCATTGAGACAGTCATGTTCGCTAAAGCTCCTCGAGCATCAGACTCGGCTGCTGCTTTCTTAATCTGTCAGAGAGTTCAACTACATCATATCCTTTTCAAGCGAAAAGAAAAGGAGAAATTCAACTTACTTTACATGAAAGATCACATTTTAATATTCAAAAAATCCAGTCTGCAAATGTAATATTAGGTTTCCCTGAGGTTTTGTTATTAATACACTGCAAGGAAACAGTGGGAGGCCATGTTTGAGAGAGATAAGCAGTGACCTTCAACTGTAAGACTTCAAAGCCAGTACCCTCTCACTGTTGTGGCTTAAAGCATGAGTAGTTACTGCCAGTGGGTGGGCTTACACGCACATCATTTTGCCGCCTCTTCAGGAAGACAATTATGAGAACAAGTGTGAGAAAAAGTGGCAAACATGCCCATCCGAGTGACGTGTCGTACACACCTGCATTGTACGTTTTGCATTTCTTTCTCCAGAGGATGAAAATCAACACGATGACGATTGCGGTCAACACGAGCCCTGACCACAAACCTGCTGGCAACATCCAATAACAATCTGGAAAACAACGAGAAGAAAATGTTCTTAGGGCCATGCCGAGTACATCTACAGTGGGTTATTCACCTGATTGCACAATAAATTTTCACAAGCGTAATATAACTTCTGGGAAACTTAAAGTGGGAGGGAGTGATTACTGATTACAACTCATGTTTCTTCATTAATAAGGTAGTGAGTGAAATGACTGTGACGAGGAGAAACTTGATTTTTTTCTGACTTTATCAAAGAAATAAAAAGACTGATTATTGTTAGTGAAAGATTATATGCATTTCTTTTTGAATTTGCAGGTGGTGACTCATGATCCGTGGAAGCTCACTTAAAGAAAACTCTTTCTGGTGAAGTGCCAACATGTCTAAGCAGCATTAATTCTTAATAAATGGCCGCAATCCACTCCAGAACAGTCCAATCATTTGTAACATACAGCTTTACGTACTGTGTTCATAAAGCAATGATATCTACAACAAAATATCATAAGGTCTAAATGTGCTGTATAAATATGACTCGCATATTTGTTAATCACATTGCTGATTATATGTTGAATACATGTTTAAAATAATATTTTGAAAGATATAAATTATATGTATTCAATTTAAATCAGTTTTATTTAAGGGAGGGAGCCAAGGCAAAAGACGTCAGTTCAATATATTTTCAAGCATTCACTTACTGACTGTACAGCAGGTTAAGCCGCTTCATCATTCAATTCAGTTCAATTTTATATGCATAGTGCCAAATAAGGTAATAGAACAATCAGATGACTTCCCCATCCATGAGCAAGCAATTAGTGACAGCGGGAAGGAAAAACTCCCTTTTAACAGGAGGAAACCTGGCTCAGGGCAGCCATCTGCCACGGCAGGCAGAAACAGGACAAAAGACACACTTGGAAGAGAGCCAGAGATGAATGAAAACTAATCATTAAACACAAAGTGGTGTATAAACACTGAGAGTAAAAAGAGGGGAGTGAAGAAGAAACACTTGGGAAGCCCTCCTCAGCCTGTAGGAGCTTTATGGTAATGCAGCAATGCATTATACAGTGATATACACTATTATACTTTAAAATATATTGGATTAAATAATAATTTATGCTGTTTTTTCTACCTAAGAAGATGAAAAAGGTAAATCGGACTCTAATTTAAACCGTTTTAGGTTAAATTTAGACTTCAACATTAGACTTATGTGTGAGTTTCACTACTGATTTGACTCAATTTAATGGAAATAAGTATTTAAGGGGCAAAATATGCATTTTATGAAACCTGAAAGTAGGCTTTAAAGCTTGCATAAAATGACTATATTTAAAATGTGATAAACACTGGAAATCTTCACCATCTTCAACATCCCCACCCCCCTCTCAGTATCACCCCAGCAAATATCACAGTAGTTAAAAGAAGTCATCTCATGCGATATTTGGACTTGATTCATTGTCTGGAGTATATTTAGACATTTCAGTATGTCTGTATTCTTTGTCTGTGTGCTTCTTCTGCCCCCTCTTTTTTTTTTAGCTGCTCAAAATTCAATGCGCCTCACAAAAACACTTCCTGTTAAACAATGCATGTGGCTTCATGCTTTCCCAGAAGTGACTTTGATAGGTGAATTTGTTTTTAGTACTGAAGCAAAAGAATGTCTTCCTTTGGTTTCATTAAAAAGAAATACCACTGAAAAATAAGGCTCGGCGGGGTCGTATGCAAAATCATTTTTCGCGGTAATGTAGATGTTCACACGAGGTATTTTAAAAACTTTGATGGTTTTTAAAGTTTTCTGCTGACACCACCATCAAACTGATTTTTAATCCAAAAAACTTTAGCCAAAAGAAAAATGACTATTTCCATATGCCATTACTTATATTTGGTGGTGTGGCTCTGCTTTGGGACTTCTCTGCATTTCCATGCTCAGATGGGGAAAGCCTACGGTGAAAAGAGCAGCAGCAGGACCCCCTCACAGAACAAAACTAACGTCGATTACGACAAACATCACATGAATTGAGTCAGACGTAGTGTGAAAAGAGGGAGCTGGGGTTGCAAAATAGCTCACACTGCAGCTATAAACAGGCTAAAGCAGTCTAAATAGGACACCCTACATAAGATTTGTCAGTTTGAAGCACAGAAGAGTGTCAGCTGACATGTGCTGATATTAAGATCAGCCGTTATCAGCTGATCTACTGGGACTGTGGGCTGAGCTCAGCTTAGTAGCCTTCCTGAAGTAATGCTAGGCTCAGTTTGTGGTTTAGATGTTTCTGAAAGAAAGTTAAGCACCTCTTAACCTTCTAAAATTAAAATCTAAGGTGGTGAGCTAGTTAAGCAATATACGTTCTTAACATCAGGGTGTTAACAGGTCAAAAATTAATACCTAAATACAGCCTTACAGGGTTACTGATGTGGCCATACACCACAGCACTCTGCTACCTAACAAATACTACTCTCTTCTTGTCAGTGCCTTGAAAGTATCTGCCCTAAACCCATGTTTCTTCAGAGAACTACACCAACTCATGGTACAAAGACCGAACTGACGCTTCAATATCTTGCTCAAGAACAACATCTTGCTTCAACAAACTGACTGGAGAAGTTTGTGAGTGTACCACTCACCTTCCGACTTTTCTTTTTTAAGCTTGAGGATATAAATTTCAGATTAGTTAAATGGACCACACAAATACTCTTTGTCTCGCATTTAGTTGTTGGAATTTTACGCTGGCTGACTGTGAGGCTGTTTGAGTGGCACATTAATTTAGTGTTATTTGCCGCTCACAGCCTCTGACTAGATATGATGTTTGGTTTTTAAGGCAAGCTATAGATGTAGTGAGCGTGAACTAGAGCAATATTGAGGTCCAGTGGGCTAAACTATAGCTACTACTTTAATTTTACATGAAAAATGTATATATTAGTAATTTTGCATCAATACATCTTCAACTTCCTTTCTTAATTATAGGTCCTGTTACAGGAAGATAATGTCAACAGGAACTCAGTGAATCACTCGGCATAAGAGCATCCGCTGACAACTCCATCTCTCTCTTTTTTTTAACAAGATCTCAAACACTGATAAAGCCAGAAACTTACCAGATTTGAAGTTTCCACAAACTGCATCTCTTTCATTATCTCCTGGAATTTTCAGCACTCCTCCGTAGTCCTCACATCTAAAAAAAATACCACCAACAACAGGTGAACACAATAAATATGAATAATAATAAAATAATAAAAGTCGCAATTTATAGTTGTTGTTTTAAAAAAAAAAAACTGGACAAGCTTTTGCTACAAAATCGGTGTTAAAGGGATGTAAAGAAAAAGGCCTCCTACAAGCATGGGAAACTGTTTCAGCACAATTTTTACAGTCTGGATGAAATATTTACAGTAGGTAGGATGTGGGATGTTGTACGTTTCGAGTTTGTAGACTGAGGGCACCAACCGAAACCAAGAGACTAATTTCTGCTCTGTGTCAATGGATGACTAATTCACTCACAGTCTACATAAAACACACAGTTCTTCAGATTTAATAATAACATAATAATAATAACAATGATAATAGTTGTAATGCAGTCTTGCCTGGTGTGAGGTTTACAGGGTGACACATAATCTGTTACGTTGCTGAAGGTCCCCTTTCCACATGGAGCACAGATTACGTTACTCGTGCCGTCGCCTATAATGAGGAGTGAAATTTATTCACCTGACTTTGTGGCACTTTAGCTAAGAATGTGAAATATCACTGGAGAAAATTATCGTTCATTAGGAATTTTATAGTTAAAGGTTACCTGGAGTCTTGACCCCTTCACCCACTTGGCAGCGGGTTACAGGCAAGCAGTGTTCACATTCATCATCGTTGCAGTAGAAACCTGACACACACTTGCACACTGTGTTTGCTTCAGCTTTGCATCCACTGAGTGTCTGCTGTTTGATACCTGAAAGAGCAAGGGAGAGACGTTATTTTCTTTGCGTTTAAGTGTGTGTGTGTGTGTGTGTGTGTGTGTGTGTGTGTGTGTGTGTGTGTGTGTGTGTGTGTGTGTGTGTGTATAGATGGGGGTCGTTGATCTCCAGTTCAAAGTGTCAAAGTGGCTTGAACATAAAGAACAGTGAAAACCCACCTCACAGTTTCTGCGCTATGAAACATTTTGAAAGTGTTGAACTTGAAAATGTAAGTTCCTTTATTGTCTTAAAATCGTCTCTTAACACAATTATCTTAACATAAATCTGAGCTAAGCTCTGTGGGACTTACAGTAAGTTCAAAATGGAAATTTAGTTTAATTCAATTTTCCCTTGAACTTTAATAGCGCCAAATGACAACAACAGTTGCCACAAAACACTTTTGGACGCTGCAAAAACACAAAAATACAAAGAAACCTCAACAGTCAAACGACCCCTTGTGAGAAATAAAGAAGATGTTAAAGAAGTGGATCTGTGAGCATGTGGTGCTGACTTGGACAAACAACAGCAAAGCAGGTATTATTACTCCATAAGTATAGATATCAAAAGCCATCAGCTTTCACAATCTGCAACATCATTATTGCGCAGTTTCCTGCTGTCAAACAGTATATTTCTTTCTTTCTTTTGCTGTGAAAGCAGCACTCCTAGCTTTTTTGTATTTTGCATAGTAGAGTTCAAATACGGTCTTTCTAGTTCTATATCGTTGTATTTCTATTAGAAATAGACTGAATTGTGGTTCTGTGTTTCTTTGACTGAGCTTCTAAGACTAATGCTGCGTGTATGCCTGTGTAACTTACTGAGAAGGCATTGCTTGCAGCGTTGGCATTTTTCCACATGATTTTGAGAGTCTGTGTAGAACCCATATTGACATGTGGCACAATCGGTCTCTTTTGTGCCATCGCATGCTGTCTTCATGTACTCTCCTGACAAGGTGAAACAAACAGACTTGTATATTAGATGTTGGTTAATGAAAATACGGCTTTTGAAGAATGCTGTGCAGCCTGTAAAGAAAGTTTGTTAACCGAGGAGAAACGTGAGGAACTGAAGCATTGTCGTATTCACTGACCTGCATTACAGCGTTGACAGCATCTCCCACCATACTCGAACTGATCTTCTTTGCACATTTTGTATCCTATTCGTCAACAGCCCTCCACCTGCGTGTAAACTCTCTAAACTGTAAAAGCCTGCGTCTTTTCAAGCTGTTTCTATACCTGAAAATTGGCTAAATCGGTATGGTAGCTCAGAAGATAAAATCCAGAACTGAACTCTGTCGATCGCCTTGGCTTTTCTGATGATCAAGCAGTTGCTGCTCAGGTTCATCTGCCTCCACTCTATTTCTGACGTACTGTCTCTGATTTGTTCCCCCTCCTCACTCGGTCTTACCTACTTCTCATGTCTTTTCTAGTCCTACACAGTGGAAAGCCCCAGTGACCCTCATCTGCTGTTTCTCCCCCTTCGCCTCTCTGTAGCTCTGTCGTTCCTCATTTCCTTCCTGTACTAGCCTTCTCATGTTAACTGTAAATGTGTTTCCGTACTGTAGCTACAGGACTAAATGCTGATTTTGGCACTCGAAGTGCACAAAGGAATATTTCCTTCATCCACTACACCCTTTCCTTTCATCCTGTCACCATTGTTTCAATACAATATTTGTCCCGCTGACAAAGGATCGGTGTTGAGTTGAAAAGTGCAAAGCTGCTGAAAAGCTTTTGGCTCGGTTTGTCTTCCTGTTGCTCCACAGTCACCCTCCTGTTGCCGTAGATGCATAAAGAAACTATCTAGAAATAGATTTATAAATGCTTACGGGTGCAAAACATAAGCAAGAGAGGAAGGGGGCAGCAGGAAGAGGGTGAAATAGAAATTAATATGAAAAGAGGAAGGAGACATGTTCAAATGCTTTATTTGAGAAGAGATTTGATCAGGACAAGATGTTAAGATCAAGGTGGGTTTGGATTTGTTTAATTATCACAATAGATGTGCAAAGAGTGATTACAGAGTGTCTGTCTCTGACATCCAACTACTTAATTTCTGTTTAACGCTACTTTTTAAAAAAAATATTCTTTACCCTTATATTTATTTTTGCTTTGCACCATTTTCTTCAGTCTCCTGCTTCTCCCGCTCTTCCACTCCACGTACTGCATGCTGCTGGGATGGGTGGAGTCTCCAGGTTATCCCAATGGGTACTTACCTCATGCTAGTCTAAATTGGAGCAGGTGCGCCCCCAAAGGTCACAGCCTCTCCATAAGGTTCATCCACCTGGACCTGGAGGACAGTATCGACTGTGAAAATGATGCAGTGAAGGTAAGAGGATATCTTAAATGATGTTAATACCTGCCACATACTATTTTCTCATTATGCCTCTCATCTTTTTTCCCCCTCAGATCTTTTCAAATGGAAACTTAATTTCCGTTTTGTGTGGCACAAAGGAATTTGAGGAGCTTCAGTCCACTGTAAATCCTGCGCTTTTCTCGCCCCCGGGTGGCTGCCTCGCCCTTTTGTTCCACTCGGACTACTCAAACATAAAGAGGCACACCGGCTTTAGAGGCTTTTATACAACCCAAGGTGAGAATCAGAGTAGAAATCTGCAGAAGGAGCTCAGCTTGTGGAAATATACTTATACTTTTGTAATCATATTTCAAGGAAGTCATTTTTAGAGAATAAATCACAGTGTAAAAAGCTTTTTGTTTAATAAAGAAAACATAAGATTAAAAAACATTTGTGTGCAAGAGTTTGTCTTCTTGCACTGCAAAAAAAAAGTGCTGACGACACTAACGTGACTGATGTTTCACCTAAACCTCGTCTAGTATCAGTAGACTCTTGTTCCTCTACTGAAGACTTTTGCCACACATGTTACCTAGAATACAAACCAGGAGAACTGATGCGAAACTGTGGTTTTCTCTGATTTTTTTTAATGCAAGAGATGCAAAATGTCAAGGATTTTTGTTGTCACTCTGTCGAGATGAACAAACATTTGCTGTTTGATCACTTGTTGAGTTATGACTTCTGTTAAAATGTTACGATAGATAGCATGATTGATATATTTATCAAGTCATTCCAAGGAATTGTTTTTTTTTTTTAATGCTTTTCTGCGTTTAACCGTTAGCTCATTCCCTCTGTTAGACTATGACGAATGCAAGGATAACGAAATCAACCAATGCACCCAGTTCTGTCACAACTTCATCGGAGGGTACCACTGCTCCTGTCGCCACGGCTACCACCTGGATGTGGACAACCACACTTGCACTGGTACAAATAATCAAATTTGCTTCCAAACATTCAACAGAATCAGTATTTAACACGTCTGAAGGAGACAAAAATACACAAAGAGAAGTGAAAATGGGAAAATAGAGGAAGCAGAAGTATTGTGGGGAGATTTTTGGGAAGGTACTGATTGTGTAAAACTTATGATTTTGTTAAAATGAAGGTAATGGCAATGATCTCTCATGTTCACAGTGAACTGCAATAAGGACCTGTCAGGAAAGAGCAACGGTATCATATCCAGTCCTTCCTGGCCCAACTCGTATGCAGAGAACGCAAACTGCCAGTACACGCTGCTCGTCGACTCCCAGTCTCAGGTGGAGCTCGAATTCTCGGACGTTTTTGATGTGGAACAAGGCCCCAATGGTCAATGCATAGATGCACTGAGAGTAAGTGATGACTCAGAATATGCAAATACCTCTCGAAGCTGTGTGTGTGTTCCCCCCAGAAACTTTAACTTTGCATATCAATAAACAAAGAGGAAGTTCAGAAAAAAAAGTGTTGTAACCATGGATTTGACAACAGACAGTCATCCTATTTTTGACGTTTTATGGTTTCTCTGTGTTACACATTTGGGTTTTTTCTTTGTGTACCATTCCTGTGTACATTGATCTCATCTTGTTTAGTTTCAATTTGACATATAACCTAATTATTATTTTGTTGTTGTACTGTTGTTGTTTCTTGTTTCAGAGCCACAGAAAAAGAGTCTCTAATGACATTTGAGATAAATTTTCTCCCAAATAATAAAATAATAAATGGATAAGTGCTAGAAATATAAGTTAGGGTAGTTCTTTGTCAGTGTTAGACATCACGTCTTTTGTCATTTTCATCTACACAGGAACTTTAAGGCTGATATTTTTAAGGTCATATCAGGCCTCAGTTCTTACATTCAGAGCCCATGTCGTTCACCAAGTAACAGCAGTTTTTTAGCCCTTAACCAGGAAGTGAAACTATTCGAGATTCAGAATCTCTTTTGTGAGATACCTGAGACAAGCGCTAACCAAAAGGGGGAGGGAGGGTGAGTACAGCTGCTACCAAGAGAAACCAGAGCTCCAGAAGAAAACCCCCAAAGCGGTGGGAAAAATGTGCAAACTCCAGAGAGAGAAGGGCCCTGCTGGGGCTTGAAGCCCAGGCCCCTCTTTCTTTGAGGAAATGGTGCTAACAACGTCACCAACCTGCTGTAAGCACATTCAGAGGAAATGGTGCTAACAACGTCACCGCCCTGCTGTATGCACTGTCAGAATTTCCTCCAGGATTTCTCTGTAATTGACTTCAATCATTTTTATCTGAAAGCCTCCTGTATGCATTTTCTGGCAACATGTTACTTAAATGTTGTGACTTTTTTTAAAGTCTGTCGCCTTCTAAAATTGACGATCTTGTTGGCTGCTGCTGTGTAGTCTCAGTTACAATAAGGACAGGAGGCTGTGGAGGTTTGTGGTCAAAGATCCCTCATAGAGCCTGGAGGTGTGTTTTAGGTCATTAGGTCTTTTTCAGAAATGAATAATCATCCCACTGAGCACAAACCACTGCAGGATACTGTGGTAGTCATGCTGGTTAACAGACTATCACACCTTAGACTTGTATCAGTAACCACATAAGCAGATGCAAACCATAAATCCAGTTTTTAAGTGCAACCTTATGTCTGGAAAGCATTGATGTGGGTTATAATATGTGATTTCTAAGGCTGGTCTTCCTCTGTAGCTGGGAGGACAACACACTGTTGTGGGCCTAATGATTTCTTTTTTTTTTTTTACAAGGGTTTTCCTTTTTTAAACGTCCATGTCAGAATGCTATAAACGGATAGTCTCGCACATCCATCGAGCAGTTGTGTTCAAATTCTTGACAGGTGCTGCACGTCTGCATCTTAAAGAAAGTCTGTAAACTTGAACTTGGTGACAGTGCCTGTGTTGTTTTGTTTGCAGATTGAGACTCCCTCTGGGACTCTGGGACCGTTCTGTGGCAACACGCCTCCCGAATCGCCATTTCTCACTCACGCAAACAAGCTCACGATCCGTTTCACCACTGACGACTTTGGCACCAACAAAGGATTCTACCTCAACTTCAGGACCAGAGGTACTGCAGCCTCCTCATCTCAGACACAGCTGGTAAAGAGCATCTGTTTGGATGTTTGTTGGAAACGACTGTGACTCTTCTTCTCACATCTTAATTGCAGATAAGGTCTGTCCAGCAGTGGTGACCTCACACTCCACCGTGACTCCCAAGAAAGCAGAATATAATCGTGGTGAAGAAGTGAAGGTCACTTGTGAAGAGGGCTATGTTGTAAATGATGTGAGTGCAGAAAGAAATCTGAAGTGTATCCTTGACATTTGATGTAAATATTTAATTTATTAAATAAATTGAATTCTAAATTAAATTACATTCTCATTTTATTAAGGATAAAGGCATCCATGATGTGAAATCAGAGTTCAATGCAATGTGCCATAGCACAGGTGTATGGACTCCCAGCTACACCTGTGGATGTGAGTCTGACTACAATTAATTTCAGATTTTTCTGTTTGTGTCTACTTGTTTTTTTCACACTCAGTATCATTTTTTCTCATATATAGTGGTCAATTGTGGACTTCCTGATATACCGGAAGATGGTATTCTTCAGTTGGTGGGTTCAGATGACCCACAAACTCAATATAAAGACCAGATCCAGTTTAGCTGCAGCTCAAAGTACTACACGCTGGAAGGAGATGGTGATTACAGGACGTTTTTGCTCATACCTTTTCTAGTATCACTGATCTGTTATTCCTTTTGCAAATTTCTCCTTGACTCTTTTCAGACACATTCATTTGCGGTGCCAGTGGCGAATGGATATCAACTAACGGAAATGCAGAGTTTCCAAAATGTCTTCCAGGTACGGATGTATTCCTTCTGTTTTTCAATGTCACTATTCGTTTGGAGCTCTGGGTTTAATGATGACTTCTATTTGTTTCAGTGTGTGGGCAGCCTGAAACACTGATAGCAGGTACAGGAAGAATTTTGGGAGGTCAGGATGCAAAACTGGGAGAAATACCATGGCAGCTATTCATAAAAGAGCCCAGCAGAGGAGGAGCATCCCTGATAAATGATCAGTGGGCTGTGACAGCGGCTCATGTTGTGGATGGGCATGAGAACAGCCCTTTGAAAGTCTTTGGTGGACTGATAGATAGAAGGACAACAAATGCCCCAAGCGCACCTACCTTGATCACTAACAGGATCATAATTCATCCTGGCTACAGAAAGGGGATCACTGGAAGTGCACGCACTGATTTTAACAATGATATTGCTCTTATAAGATTCACCTCCAGAATCACATTAGGCCCAAACCTGCTTCCCATTTGTCTGCCAGAAGAAAACAGTGATGTGCTGGAAAATGAACAAGGTACAGTGTCAGGCTGGGGGAAGACAGAGAAAGACAAGCCATCAGTTTTTTTAAAATATGCTCATGTTTCAGCCTACTCACGCAGCGAGTGTGAGAATACACCGAGACTGAATGACATCCCTATGAGTTTCAGTAATAACATGTTCTGTGCTGGAGACAGCGGGAAGGACAGTTGTCAGGGAGACAGTGGAGGTCCTTTTGTTTTGCCCATGTTGTCTTCTAGCAGTGGGCCTTACTATCTGACTGGGGTTGTGTCATGGGGAGATGAATGCAAGCTTCCCACGGGGGTTTCAACTACAATAGTGAACAAGGGTTATTATACCAAGGTAGGGAATTATGTGAAGTGGATTAAGCAGACAATAGAGAGAGTAGAGGCAGAAGAATCAGAGAGAAAGTAAAATAAATGATGAAGAAAACACTCTGTTATATACGATAATAAAATCATTTTCAGGGCTGATTCACATTTTAAAAAATTACTTTGCTTATAAAATAAAGACCGCAACCTTATAATCAAATGTACCAAAATAAATAACACAATCAGAACAGCTTGTTATTTCTACATTGTTTCCTATTAAAGAGAAATGTTTGCAAATCATCTGCAGACAATCTGTGTGTGTGTGCATGTTTTCAATTATTTAATCCCTATTAGTTAAGAGACACACAAAGCTGCATTTTTAAAAACTCTTGTATAATCAGTATATTTTCCCTATAAGTGACAGCAGGCTATGATCTTCTTTTCCTTTCCGGTGCTTCTTTTAGGGGTTGCCACAGCAGATCATCTGCCTCCATATCACCCTGTCTCTATAGTCTATAGCATCTTCTTCTGTCACACAAACCCTCTGCATGTCCTTCTTTCACTACATCCACCTTCCTCTTTTTCTTCCTGCCCGGCAGCTCCATCTTCAGTATCCTTTGTCCAATACATATCCACTACGCCTCCTCTGCACATGTCCAAACCATTGTCCCTCTTTATTTTCAAATCGCTTAACCTGAGCTGTCCTTCCGATGTACTCATTTCTAATGTAGTTAGAACCATAAATTAGAGGATCATCACAGTGCTTTACAGACAAACAAGCTTTCTCACATTAAAAAACTAACACCAGTAGCTCCAGATGTTGCTCTCAGTATTGAATTAATTAATTAATTAATTAACCAATTCGCCTATTTTTTTTTTTAAACAATTTATTTTTTCAAAATAATTCTTCAGTTATTTGTTATTTTTGTGGCAGAGGTCTGGCTATGATATCTACTGTTATAACATACAGACACACTCTATAAGAAGTGGTGTATTGTTCCGATATTGCATGACAGTGTCTGCATAATAGTGCATGACAACTGAAAACAAGGCCCTCAAACCAACAGCCTGACAGAGCCACACAGGAGAAGTGCACTTATTTTTAGACAGCCACAAACCATCGGCCTAATCCCTGACACTGCAGTGTTTAACATCAGTATGAGAAGCATGTTCTAGAGTCACAGCAGTGCAATCTTCATAAAAGTTGTTCTGATTAATACTGCAGCCAATATGCTCTTTAAAAAAAACTAAACTATAATTAAAAACAACCCTCAGCTCATTACGAAAACAAATCATGGCTCCAGTCTCACTTCCTCATTAGGGGTAGTGATGCTCTACTGCCGCTTAGTGGTGACACATATTACTTACTGTAATTCTATCCATCCAAAACAAAACTGAACTTATTAACTGCCCGTTATATGTTTTTTTCCCCATACATTCACCTGTATTTCTTTTCCGAATACAAAAATGATCAATGCATGAATGTGCATACTTTAACACATGATCAAACTGCGAGGCCGTCTCGCCAATCGGATGATTGCAAGACCCAAAGAAACTGAGTTAAATGGTGAGAGAGAGAGATGCTTGTGTTTAAAAAACAAACAGAATTCAGTTGCTTTGCTTTGGCCTTCAACAGCAACAGATGTTGGCAGCTGTAGACGGTGCACATGGGGTAAGTTTGAATTTTTGGTTATCTCTCACACAGGTTTCTGAGACGTCCTAGATTCAGCCGAGTGGTTTTACTTCCTAAACTGAACTACACTGTGACAGAAAACTTAAGATGATATAAAGGAGAATCAAACATCCAGCTAAACGCTCACAAGTCAAACTAGCCAGCTGCATGTGAGACCACAGACTGTGAGAGTCAGAGCTCATGGAGGCAATAAATATACTTTAAAAAACACAGACCTAAAAATAAATAAATACATGATAGATTTGGCCTTATTTCAATGTCCTGCTCATTTTTCTCATAGTGAAGTCTATGAAAGCTTATGTAAATCACAGGAACCAGCTAATATTTAGAAATGACACAAATGAAATTATTGTATGGGGTTGGTTGGCATGCACTGAAAACAATATAGTTACAAAGAATGACGCGATAAATGTAAATAGTGTGAGCATTTAATTCAAGTCAAGTCAAATTTATTTGTATACCACATTAAAAAAAAGCCAGCTGCTGACCAAAGTGCTGAACGGCTGAAACCCCCCCACAGTGCAACATCTGCTTTCATCTAAACCTAACCTCCTCTACCACACCAGCTCTCTGCATGTTCTCCTTCAGCTCATCCATGAAGTTTCTCTCTGGTCTTCCTCTTTTCCTCCTGTCTGACATCCTCTGTCCAATACGTCCACCATCCCTTCTCCGCAGATGTCAAAACCAACTCAGCCTGAGCTGGTCCTCAAATTTTTAACCCTGTTCTTCTCGGTCACTCCCAGTGAAAGTCTTCAAACCTTCAGCTCTGCCTCCTGTCTTTTTGCTACAATCTCCAAACTGTACATCATAACAGCTCTCACTACTAAAAGCCACCTCGACAGTACAAGACTCCGCTATACAGTTACACCTAAAGTATAAAGGTCCCTCTTTCAAGGAATGAGTTCCCATTTTGGACCGAGAAAACAGATGATTTAAAACTGTAAATGACCATCACTGAACAGAGGGGGTGGCTCACACGCTCTCAGTCTTTAGATGCCTTCCCAGACACTTCAACCCCGACTCACATCTTACACCAGGTGACCTCAATAGATCATGTGATAAGGTAGTTCAAGGTGTCACGATGGTGTCATCTACACCTCTGACCCATTCCCCTTATTTTAAGGTCATTTGCAAACAGGATTCCATTTAAAAGCACAGGTACACACTGCAGACGTTGCACGCCATATACCTTTATATATTAGAGATATTTGTATTATTGGAGCTACTGAGCAATATTTTGTAATGTCATGTATTATTTAATATAGTACTTTAACTCATTTCTTACTATTTTTACTGTCTTGGACCAACTGGGACCACAGAATTTTCTCTGGGTTTAATAAAATATTCTGATTAGGAGTTTGCCTTGGTTCATGAGATGATGCACATGATTGAAAGTATAGGTCAAGGGTTTAAATATTTGGGAGCTCTACACGCTTTGGTCTTAGAACTGGACAAGCCTCTTGGATGACAGGAGACATTTTTTTCAATTAAAAAAGACAAGAAAGGAACGCCCAGTTGCTCTCTTTTCAAGCACGTAAGTCTCATTATTATCTTGGAAATCTTCCATTTTCCTCACTATGTCATCTGCAAGCATCATACAATCACAGGCCCGGAGACTCTGCTTGACCTCATCTGTCAACCTGTCCAGTGGATCAAAGCTGACCCCTGATATCATCCCACCCCAGTCTGTCACCCATATCACACCCCTCACCACTGCCTTGTTGTCCTCATACATGTCCTGCACCACCCTCACTTTCACCCTCACTCTGCCACACTTCCTCATGCAGAACCACACTTCCTTTCTTTGAACTCTATCTTATGCTTTCTAAAGATAAACAACGACACAGTGCAATTCCTCCTGACCTTTTCTAGACTTCTCCATCAAAACAAAAATAGCATCTGTAGTTCGCTTTCTTGCTCAGTGACCATCACCTGTCAGCCTAGCTTCAAAAACTCTTTCCCATGGGTTTATCCCTTTGTAGTTTGTACTACTACTACTAATAATAATAACAATGAATTATCCTTTGTACTACTTTTTAATAAAAAACATTAAGAAATATTCATTGTTTTCATTAAAATGTGTATTAAATGTATCTGTATTAAAATGTGTTAGCCAGGTAGCATCATTGTAACAGACTTTCTAATTTTGTATCAAATTATAGCTGACTCCTGTCTCTGTCAACTTAAAATAACAGATTTTCTATGCCTCGATCAGTTAAAGTTTTAGGATGCTTTTGCTGGGAGGAGCTAAATTAAATAAAATTGAGAAATATACATGGTTGTTGCGACCAGATAAAAAATGTAAACCTTTCAATAGTAGATTTTTGTTGGTGGCCCCCTCTAGTGGTCTGTAAAATAACAGCGTGGCGGCCCCCTACACTCAGATCAGTCCGTTTTGGCAACTAACAAGGTTAAACAAACACAAGAACACAAGACTAAAGAGCGTCAGACTTATGGGAACTAATGCAAAACATTCTAAGGTAAAGCAGAGAGGAACAGGTTGTTTCAGTTCGCCTTCAGAAACTGAAACACTGATGCTATTTTGAGGGCAGAAATAAACCACATGCTGATATAAATAATGACAGGCAACAAACACATCCACATACTTGATGAATCTGATTCCTCATTCTGGAAATCAGTTGCTTCACCTGCTATTTTAACATCCAGACGTTTCGGCATGTCTGCTTGGCCTCAAGTTAAACTCTGAAAACACTTGCTGTGATCAAGGATGCCTAAAAAACTGTTAATGCCGCCCTCTGGTGGTAGGATGAGGATTAAGAGTGGATTAGACAGTGAAATAAATCAAGATCGCTTCATTATTCTAATGTGATAATTGTGCTCAAAAATTGCATGAGTTTATGTTATATTTTTTAGATGTAGAATTTGCAAAGTCTGTCTCGTTCTCTAGTTTAGAACAAAATTTTTCCTGTTTATCTGCAATTTGGAGTTGCTTGATTTTGCCAAGATAAACAATTCCTGGCATTAACGTAGAGAGTTGCTAAACACTGGAAACGACAGACTTTGTGACATTAATGTTTTACTTGAATGTGAGACATTTGCTCTCGCAGCAGCCGACCAGTTCACTCATGGATACGGTTAATTGGAAAATGCGCTGGGTCTCTTGTATCATCTGGTAAGTGGATTAGACATTTTCAAGTTGTCAAATATCTCCTAAAATCCCTTTTTTGGTCATAAATTTCCACTTTTGTGCAGAAATTTTCAAATCATGTAGCTGAAAATAGTGGAGAATTACTTGTGTTTTTATACTGATAATCTGCAAGAATTCACTTTAGATGAACAGTGTTTTATATTTTTATTCATCAGTCAGTATGCCATATATATGCAGTCTTGACAATATTATATTAGTTGCACAGTGGTGTCGATTGTGCCACTGTGTTTGTTCTTCTCTGTTTGTATCAACTTTGGACTGGCAGATCAGATGACTGCAGACTGATAAACAGATCAAACTCTTTCCTTTTTTGTACCTTTCTAGGTTTCTGTATGTCTCAGTGTGTGAGTGCTCACCTCTGCCAGAACCAGAGCCTCAAATGTACGGGAAGGTCCAATCTCCTCTGTACCCTCAGCCTTACCCTCCCAACCTGCAGGAGCAGTGGGACCTCGTTGTCCCTGAGGGCTACCAGATTCGACTCACCTTCACACATTTGGATATTGAAGCTTCTGCGAACTGCTACTACGACTCACTTACAGTCAGACCCATATTTCAATACATATACAGAATTACCCTAAAAATCATAATATTAATAAATAGCTTAAGGTGAAAACCCAAATATGATTCAAGAGTAACGCTTGACAACCTGATTTGAGTTTACCACTTACATATGTTTTCATGTTTCTGTCAAGGTAATTAACAAGGTTATTATAGTTAAAACTAGATGTAAAAGTTTTGAAAAACTTTTGAATAAAATTAAAACTAACTGAAATTATTTTTTAAAGTTGGGAAATTAAAATAAAATATAATTGCAGTCACAAAATTTTATCGACACTTGTCTGATGAGATGTTGCCAAACATGTTTAATGAGACTTTGGATATCTAGAGGACTGTCAGTCAACTGCTTTCAAAAATGCGTGTTTTTATTGTAGTACTTGATTTTCCTAAATCTTGCCTCTGAAATATACATCCATACAATAATACTTAAAAAAGACTAAACTGAAACTATGATAACCCTGGTAATCACCGTGATCATCTTGTTGATTGTGATAATTGTAAGTTAAAAATTTACAACAGTGTATAACCACTGGAGACAACAGCAACAGATAGCTGTAGCTTATCAGCAGATTGTATCGCTGCTGCTATGACAAAAAGTTTTAGAGTCAGTCTTTACTGTGACGTTGCACAGAATTTAAAATGGTAGAGGGACACATAACTGAACAGATTTTTTTCTCTGCATTACTATATCCAGTTTGATGTTGACTTAACTAAACTTAGCATT
Organism: Astatotilapia calliptera; assembly: GCF_964374335.1. Taxonomy (NCBI): domain Eukaryota; kingdom Metazoa; phylum Chordata; class Actinopteri; order Cichliformes; family Cichlidae; genus Astatotilapia; species Astatotilapia calliptera. Next base: position 24,899,453 of record NC_137432.1, on the reverse strand, counting down.
AGTTCTGGCGGGTCATTGGATTATGTTTGGCCTTTCTGGCACTTTTAACCATCTTAGACATTTAAATGAAGAACCCATGAACTGAACATAAATTTTCATCTTCTGGATTTTGCCTTATTTTCATGTAGGATTTTATTCTTTGATCCTTTAGGTTTTCTACAAAGAGAAGGCCCTCTGGAAATTTTGTGGCAGTGAGAATTCTGCTGATGGGCATCACCCAGGCAACGAGCCCATCTTGTCTCCAGGAAACAGTCTCACCCTCATCTTTCAATCAGACAGCAACAACCCGGAGGCCCACCAGAATCTGGGCTTCTCTGCCCAGTACCATGCAATAGGTAGCTCCTCCACCTCTGTTTCTTGCACTTCCTTCTTTTACTGCTGCGCCAACTCACACTAACGTAATGACTTCTCATTATTAGACATAGATGAATGTTCTGCACCAGAGCCTGGAGATGGCTCAGGGCCACTCTGCTCTCAGATCTGCCTCAACACTCTTGGCTCATATCTCTGCTCCTGTCATCATGGCTATGAACTTCGCTCTGATCAGCGCACCTGTGTGTGTGAGTACCATGAAGATGCTTCCAATGAATGTGCGCTCAGACCATCAAACTGGAGTCTGCTGGGAGAACTTAGCTCCACTTCACAAACACATTCAAACATATAGGATCTCAAGATTACCAAAAGCACTATAAAAAAGAGGAGAGGATGGGGAGTCTGGGTTTAATGTTGGAGGCAGTTGGGTCATCAAACAGCACTAATTATTATCACTTTTTTGATTCTGGACTTAAAACATTGTGTAAGGACTCCCCAAATTATCCTCAAACACTTCAGTCAATTCATTAAGAGGGTAAACTTTCTCAGTTTCTTTCCTCTCTCTCATGCCCAGTATCCTGTGGCGGTGGTATATTTGATGAACCAGAGGGGCATCTGTTCAGTCCGGGATATCCTAATCACCCACCTCATGCTGTGTCCTGTCAGTATGTCATTTCTGTACAAGAGGGCTTCACTATTACTCTAAACTTTACTGACAACTTCCACATTGAGAGCATGGACAGCCCAGAGGGCCCGCAATGTCTCCATCACTGGTTGGAGGTAATGGCGAGCGATTTCAGCACACCTAGATTCATCAAAATCACAGGAAATAAAAATGTCTCTATATGTCATACAATTAATAAACTGTGCACTACTCTCTCCTAAAAAGTTGACTGTCAGAGACGAACAGCCCACAAAGCTATGTGGCAAAACGAGCCCAGGACCGATAGTCACAAACTCAAACATGGTCAAGCTGGAATACCACATTGATGATGAAGGACAGAGCAATGGCTGGAGCCTCGACTACAGCACACACAGTAACATGTCATCAAGCAACTGCAATTCTCCTGTTTGTCCTTCTGGGTTTAAATCTCAGTGTAAAATATATGTTTGATTGTTTTTGCTGTTTCCAGGGGTGAAGTGTCCATCACCTGGAAGTGTAGCTAAAGGCAGGGTCACTCCTAATTTGAGTGAATATCTCTTCAGAGATTACATCTATGTACGCTGCGATCAAGGATACAAGCTGATGATGGTTAGCTGAAATTGTGTTTTTTAACAGTGAAAAACAAAATAATTGTTTCCTGGTTACTGTGTATAATGTAAAACATGGTTTTTATACCCTTCTTTAAAGAATGGTCGGGAGATGGAGAGTTTCTCTTCCATTTGCCAAAGCAATGGGCAGTGGCACCTTCCTCTGCCAGAATGCCACAGTAGGTCGTCTCTAAGCATATATACACAAAGTCTTCTCCATCCATACTAGTGTTCACAGACAAAGTGCATTTTGTTGAATTTTCTTGTTTTGTTCCTCTGCAGTAATTGATTGCGGAGAACCTGACCCCTTGCTGAACGGAGGCGTGGCCTTCCTTTCTGGGTTTCAGAATCAGTATCTTTCTGTTATTCAGTATCGCTGCAATGAACCATTTTACTCTCTCCTTGGGGATGCAAACGGTGAGATGTTAATAGTGCAATTTGTTTTGGATTCCTACTGTTCATTACTTTCCTTTTGCACAGTTCTGAAACTTTACTATTAGCAGGCTCCATTAACTATAATGTGCGATTCTCATTCAGTCAAACCATCATGGCATACTGATATGATGATACATGATATATACTATCATGATTCAAAACTTAAATAAGATTTAAATGCTAACATGATTTAACTGGAAATATATACCCTTTACATTTCTTCCACAAGGGGGAGAACTGAAACTCTTGAGGATCAGCAAAAAAAAAATGTAAAAGTCACATTGTTTCTTCTTCTGCTCCTCAGTTAACTTCACATGTGATGCAGACAGGAAATGGAGATCAACCCATGAAGTTATTGACAGTCCACTTTGTTTACCAGGTATACATTTCCATCCTGCAAAACTTGATGAAGATCAAATGGTTAATTTAATGGGAAATTGATGTGTGAGATTTATATGTAAGTTTGTATCCAATTCAGTTTGTGGTCAGCCAACAAATCACATCAATGTGTATCAGAGGATCTTTGGAGGCCAGGATGCTCCAGATAATACAATCCCCTGGCAAGTGCTACTGAGTGTAAGTGGAAACAGGGGAGGAGGCATGGTGATTGGAGACCGGTGGATTATGACAGCAGCTCATAATGTAGTAAATGAGGGAGTGATGGTAGCAAATGAAACTCTACGGGTAAGTAGTTGACTGTGAGCATTACTTTGTATGATCTCTGTCTGATTGGGATTCCCTTGGTAAGTCTTTCCTTTTATGATATTGACTTGCAGATTTTCATGGGACTTAATGAGGTAAAAGCCCTCGAGAAATCTCCTCTGTTTGCTGCCTCAATCCATGTTCACCCTGAGTACAACAACCCCAACTATGTAGACTACAACAATGACATTGCCCTGATCAAACTGAATGTCACACTCACATTCGACTCATCTGTAATGCCAGTGTGTTTGCCAGAACCAGGAGCCACATATGATACTGGTGTGATGGGGTAAACAAACTATTATTGTGTCATAATGATTTTGAAGTCTCTTTAATGTCATCTACACTGTATAAAATTTGATGTTACTTTTAAGTGCTCTCATTGTTTGTTAACCACTTTATTTTGACAAGCTATTATCTTTAAGGTTCTGGATTAGTAAGAATTTTACTGAGCCCACAATGAATGTGTTTTGTATTCTTTCAGGCTGGTGTCTGGCTTTGGTGTTACAAACGAGAATAATCGTCGCATTATAACAAATCAACTGAAGTATGTTTATCTCCCAGTGGTGGACCAGCAGACATGCAGGGATTCAGTCACTTCGGCAAGGAGAAGACGTAACAACATACCAGACTTAACAAATAACATGTTTTGTGCTGGACTCCCTGAAGGTGGGAAGGACTCTTGCCAGGGTGACTCTGGGGGCCCCTTCACTCTGACTAAAGATGGGCGACACTGGGCTGCTGGGATTGTCAGCTGGGGGGTTGAGTGTGGAGGAAAGGGCACATATGGAGTCTATACCAGAGTCGCTAATTACCTGAACTGGATCAAGACGACCATGCAGGAGAACTAAAGTTACAGTAATTCAGTACAACACGGTGTAAATACACGATGAGAAAAAAAATTGCATAATAAACTAAATTTTCTCTGTTGTGGAGTTTGATTTGAGAATTTTTAATCTATATTTCATTAAAAAACTCTATAAATTCAGTTATTGATTTACTGTCTGTAAGTCAATGCATTATCTTTAAATCCCTGCAAAGCCTGTCTTTTACTACGTTTGAATAAAGATAGTTAATGCAGATCTGCATGTGTTTTATTCTTGTGTCTAAGATTAATCAAATCCTCCCACTTTAAAAACAATAACCACATCATCAGTCATTTCATCCCACTCTAACATTACTAAGCAATACTTTTATATGCAAAGAAGGCCCGCTCTCTTTCCACGTGCTTTTCCTTCGGCTCATTCTCTACAGGTTTGTACTTGATACGAACTTAAATTCTTTTGGTTTTTATGTATAACCATGTTCGAGGCATTATTGGCATTTTTTCTCCCGTACAAATCATGTTTCTACTTGTTTTTGCCAAAACAAACAAAGATAAAAAAGCTTGAAGACAAAAAGTCCAGTTCAAATTCCAGTGCTAAATACAGCTAATCATCTTCTGTGTGACAGTCATGGTTCATTCCAGTCTGAGACATCTCTTCTGGAAGTACAATCGACACCAGAGCTTTACAAACATGGGCTGGACCCACTGCATCATTTGGTGAGTGTGATGAAGATTTTTTTAATTTGTTCGTTGTATTAAAGAATCTTTTATTTCGGTGAATTTCTCATTAAGCTCATGGAGCCTATCAGTATTGCAGAGCTTTTTGTTATATGATGTTTTTTTTAATCATTATGCTTCATCTACAACCAATGTTCTAGACATATAGCTGTTAAAGTTGAAGACGTTGAACAAATTGTTAGTAATGTAGAAGAAATCAGCTTGGTGATTGAAGAAAGTTGATGTTAAAATTAAAGTGAAAATCAGCGGTTGTGTCACTTTATTTGCTCTTGTTCTGTTTGCATCAACTTTGGACGACTGACTCAGCTCCAGCTCTCTGTTTATTTGCTTTTCCAGGTTTCTGTGGTTTTCAGTGAGCGAGTGCCAGCAGCTGTCCACCACTGAGCCTGAAATGCACGGACAAATCCAGTCTCCCCAATATCCGCGACCTTATCCTCCCCACCTGCAAAAGCAATGGGACCTCTGGGTTCCCAGGGGTTACCAGATCCAGCTGTCTTTAACACATCTGGATATTAAAGTTTCTGCAGACTGCAGTCAAGACTCTCTCACAGTCAGAGCTTTGATTAGATCTGAATTTAAAAAATATTTCAAACAAGATACAAAACTTTTTATATTGCAGTTTTCAATTTTAGTGTATTCATTCATTCAGTTTGATTGGAAGTTAATTTGAATTAAGACGTTGGTTTAGAATTTTGTTTTTTTTTACAAAAGCAGTTTGTTAACATGAGTTTTGACTTAATTTTCCAGTTTTTCTACGATGAAAAGGTTTTGGGAAAGTTTTGTGGCCAGGGAAACTCTACTGATCACCATGGTGACGAGACGATCCTTTCTCCAGGCAACAAACTGACTCTCGTATTCCAAACAAGTGACTCTACACCAGAGCATCAACAACATACTGGTTTTTCTGCCACGTATAAGGCAATAGGTACAGTTTTCCTGAAATTTTCCAACTCCCATTAATGTACTATTTCATCAACAGCTTCAGGAAAAGTTTAACACAGTAAATATTCTTTAAATAGACATAGACGAGTGTTCCAAAACAGACCCAGGACTGGATTCAGGTCCGCTTTGCTCTCAAATCTGTATCAACACTGCTGGGTCCTACCACTGCTCCTGCCACAGTGGTTACAAGCTTCATTTAGACCAGCGCACATGTCTGTGTAAGTGTCGAATACAAGAAATTAGGCCTTTTTGTACATTAATACTTGTCATATGAAGCTCAGTCGCTAGAATATGGTTGAGGTGGTATGCTGATTACTGATTCTCTTACTGTTATTATTATACTGACCTTTGGTTCTTGCCCAGTGTCCTGTGGTGGGTGTGTTTTTGACAAGCATGAAGGACATCTGTCCAGTCCAGGGTATCCTAAACCCTCACCCCCTTTTCTCTCCTGCAAGTACATCATCTCTGTGGAGCCCAGATTCATCGTGACGCTCAACTTCAGAGACAATTTTCACATTGATAATAAAGATAATCAGCATGGTTCAAGCTGCCAAGGTCACTTTTTACAGGTAACGACTCGCGGTACCCACAGGGATTAAAAGTTACAAACCATGCTCCTCTGGTCTGTATGTAGCCTTCCACTATCTCTCCCCTCATAGGTGACCATTCCAGGCAGATTAGCTATGAAATTTTGTGGAACAAAGAGTCCTGGTCTGATAGTTACAAACTCAAGTACAGTCAGGCTGGACTACCACACTGAGGAGGAAGGTCTGAGCAACGGCTGGAGCCTGCAATATAGCACACATGGTGAGGAGGAGAGGTGGCATTTCCACGTTAGCAGTTTAAAACTATTTTTCTCATGCTGTTCATTCATGTTTGGTTGCTGCGTTCTTTACAGAGGTGAAATGTCCACACCCAGGGAGTGTGACAAAAGGCAGGATCACTCCTGATTTAAATGAATACTTTAGTGGAGACTCGATCCATGTCACTTGTGACCAAGAATACAAGTTGATGATGGTAATATGACATTTCATTGTTTACTACAGTGTGCATCAGTGAACTTTATTAACAGCCTCTTTTCCCTCACAGGATATTTATAGAGTTTTTTTTGCTATCTCCATGTGTCTGTGTTTGAGCAACAGAAGCAGATCTTTCTTCATTTTTCTTTAGGTTTTTTCTTTGGTGAATTTGTCAATTAGAAAATGTGTGTAACAGTCATATATTTTCAGGGACAACAAGAGATTAAGACATTCTCAGCCATGTGTCAAAGCGATGGGCAGTGGCAACTCCCTCTCCCAACCTGCATAGCAGGTACTGATGTGCTGTCAAAATAAAATACTCTAATAACAAATTTAGGACTTCAAAATGAAAGCATGAAGCCTTTGCTTACACCTGAGTTCTGTTCATCTTATCCAGTTTGTGGTCAGCCAACAAATCACATCAATGTGTATCAGAGGATCTTTGGAGGCCAGGATGCTCCAGATAATACAATCCCCTGGCAAGTGCTACTGAGTGTAAGTGGAAACAGGGCAGGAGGCATGGTGATTGGAGACCGGTGGATTATGACAGCAGCTCATAATGTAATAAATAGGGGAGTGGTGGTATCAAATGAAACTCTACGGGTAAGTAGTTGACTGTGAGGATTACTTTGCATGATCTTTGTCTGATTGGGATTCCCTTGGTAAGTCTTTCCTTTTATGATATTGACTTGCAGATTTTCATGGGACTTAATGAGGTAAAAGCCCTCGAGAAATCTCCTCTGTTTGCTGCCTCAATCCATGTTCACCCTGAGTACAACAACCCCAACTATGTAGACTACAACAATGACATTGCCCTGATCAAACTGGAAGACACACTCACATTCGACTCATCTGTAATGCCAGTGTGTTTGCCAGAACCAGGAGCCACATATGATACTGGTGTGATGGGGTAAACAAACTATTATTGTGTCATAATGATTTTGAAGTCTCTTTAATGTCATCTACACTGTATAAAATTTGATGTTACTTTTAAGTGCTCTCATTGTTTGTTAACCACTTTATTTTGACAAGCTATTATCTTTAAGGTTCTGGATTAGTAAGAATTTTACTGAGCCCACAATGAATGTGTTTTGTATTCTTTCAGGCTGGTGTCTGGCTTTGGTGTTACAAACGAGAATAATCGTCGCATTCTAACAAATCAACTGAAGTATGTTTATCTCCCAGTGGTGGACCAGCAGACATGCAGGGATTCAGTCAGTTTAGCAAGGAGAAGACGTTACAACATACCAGACTTAACAAATAACATGTTTTGTGCTGGACTCCCTGAAGGTGGGAAGGACTCTTGCCAGGGTGACGTTGGGGGCCCCTTCACTCTGACTAAAGATGGGCGACACTGGGCTGCTGGGATTGTCAGCTGGGGGGTTGAGTGTGGAGGAAAGGGCACATATGGAGTCTATACCAGAGTCGCTAATTACCTGAACTGGATCCAGAAGACCATGCAGGAGAACTAAAGTTACAGTAATTCAGTACAACACGGTGTAAATACACGATGAGAAAAAAAATTGCATAATAAACTAAATTTTCTCTGTTGTGGAGTTTGATTTGAGAATTTTTAATCTATATTTCATTAAAAAACTCTATAAATTCAGTTATTGATTTACTGTCTGTAAGTCAATGCATTATCTTTAAATCCCTGCAAAGCCTGTCTTTTACTACGTTTGAATAAAGATAGTTAATGCAGATCTGCATGTGTTTTATTCTTGTGTCTAAGATTAATCAAATCCTCCCACTTTGAAAATGATAAACACATCATCAGTCATTTCATCCCGCTCTAACAAAGAAGGCCCGCTCTCTTTCCATGTGCTTTTCCTTCGGCTCATTCTCTACAGGTTTGTACTTGATACGAACTTAAATTCTTTCGGCTTTTATGTGCAACCATGTTCGAGGCATTATTGGCATTTTTTCTCCCATACAAATCATGTTTCTACTTGTTTTTACCAAAGCAAACAAAGAAAAAAAGAAGAAGCTTGAAGACGGGCGATCGTGGCTCAAGAGTTGGGCGTTCGCCTTGTAATCGGAAGGTTGCCGGTTCGAGCCCCGGCTTGGACAGTCTTGGTCATTGTGTCCTTGGGCAAGACACTTCACCCGTTGCCTACTGGTGGTGGTCAGAGGGCCCGGTGGCGCCAGTGTCCGGCAGCCTCGCCTCTGTCAGTGCGCCCCAGGGTGGCTGTGGCTACAATGTAGCTTGCCATCACCAGTGTGTGAATGGGTGGATGACTGGATATGTAAAGTGCTTTGGGGTCCTTAGGGACTAGTAAAGCGCTATATAAATACAGGCCATTTACCATTTACCACAAAATGTCCAGTTCAAATTCCAGTGCTAAATATAGCTAATCATCTTCTGTGTGACAGTCATGGTTCATTCCAGTCTGAGACATCTCTTCTGGAAGTTCAATCAATGCCAGAGCTTTACAGACATGGGCTGTTTTTCTTTTTCTTTTGTGAATTTCCAATTTAGCTCACAAAGCCTATCAAGATTTTAGAGCTTTTTGTTATATGGTGTTTTTTTTAATCATTATGCTCCGTCTACAACCAATGTTCTAGACATGAAGCTGTTAAAATTGAACAAGGCGAGCAAATTGTTAGTAATATAGAAGAAACCAGTTTGGTGTTAGAAGAAAGTTGATGTTAAAATTAAAATAAAAATCAGCGATTGCATCACTTTATTTGCTCTTGTTCTGTTTGCATCAACCTTGGACGACTGACTCAGCTCCAGCGCTCTGATTTTTTCACTTTTCCAGGTGTCTGTGGTTTTCAGTGAGCGAGTGCCGGCAGCTCTCCAACACTGAGCCTGTCATGCACGGACAAATCCAGTCTCCCCAATATTCTCAACCTTATCCTCTCATCCTGCAAAAGCAATGGGACCTCTGTATCTACTGGTTTCAGATTTTTATGTAACTTAATGATATCAGAACATTTCAGCGCTCTCTTCAGTAAGCAGCTCAGTCTATTTTCACCCTGAGTACAACTACTCCAGCAGTACAGACTACAGCAATGGTACTGACTTGATCAGAGTGCAAAAGTAGATCTCATAATCTCATGTGTAATGCCCATATGTTTGCCAGAGGAGGGTGCTACACACATAACTGAAATAAGAGGCAAATAAATACATTAGATTTTTTAAAAGTATCATATTTATCTAAAAGGAGTAAACATTTTCCTCATAAATTTTTGAATTTGTTCTTCTCCCCTAAGTAACAACATGTATAAATTTCACTAATTTTGTGGAAAAAATTTACAGGAAGTCACTGCTGTATTTTTGTTTTCACGCTGGTTTCGGGCTTTGGTCTTTCAATAATGAGCATGTGTATTTCCACAAGGAGACACATGAAATACCAGAATTAACAAATAACATGTTTTGTGCTGAACTCCCTGAAGGTGGGAAGGACTCGTGCCAGGGTGACAGAGACACTGGGCTGCTGGGATTGTCAGCTGGTGGGTTGAGTGCATACCAGGTAACAATCTGTTGTTAGCATAAAGGCATTTAATCACACATTTAAGTCTTCAGTCTGTTGTCAGACAGCAAAATCCCTTAAGTGTAAGAGTATATCATGAGTATAAATGGAGCCAGGAGAGCAAGCATAGTTGCAAGACCAGTTAATTATGACTTCAAATAGTTATGTTGTAACGGGCAACCTGTATCAAATTTAACAGGTTCAATTGCATGTGTTATTTGATATTTGCTTATTGAATACTTCCCCCCCTTCCTCTTATGGTGTTGATTTGCAGATTTTCATGTGATCTAATAATATCAGAACCCACCAGGTCTCCCCTATGTTTCTGGTCACACTACAACAATGCCATCACCTTGATCAAACCTCTACACTTGATCATATTCACCTCATTCATTATGATTATGTCCATATGCTTGCCAGCAGAAGATGCTGATTCTTGTGAACACATTCGCCAATTTATGCTTTTCTCCACTCGAGTGCCAACCTATAGATCTCACTCGGCTTCAACATGAAATACTTGTAGATGTTTTGAATTTTCCATAAGTCTCAGTTATACAGTGGGATGCAAAAGTTTGGGCAACCTTGTTAATAGTCGTTATTTTCCTGTATAAATCGTTGGTTGTTACAATAAAAAATGTCAGTTAAATATATCATATAGGAGACACACACCGTGATATTTGAGAAGTGAAATGAAGTTTATTGGATTTACAGAAAGTGTGCAATAATTGTTTAAACAAAATCAGGCAGGTGCATAAATTTGAGCACCACAAAAAAAGAAATGAAATCAATATGAAGTAGATCTGCCTTTTGAAGAAATTACAGCCTCTAAACGCTTCCTGTAGGTTCCAATGAGAGTCTGGATTGTGGTTGAAGGTATTTTGGACCATTCCTCTTTACAAAACATCTCTAGTTCATTCAGGTTTGATGGCTTCCGAGCATGGACAGCGCTCTTTAACACACACCACAGATTTTCAATAATATTCAGGTCTGGGCTGAGATGGCCGTTCCAGAACGTTGTACTTTTTTCTCCGCATGAATGCCTTAGTGGATTTTGAGCAGTGTTTTGGGTCGTTGTCTTGATGACCACATATTTTACTGTAGGCAGCAGGTGTTTTTCTTGGAATGCTGTGTTCTTTTTCCTCCATGCATAACACCCCTTCTTATGTCCAAATAACTCAATTTTAGTTTCATCAGTCCACAGCACCTTATTCCAGAATGAAGCTGGCTTGTCCAAATGTGCTTTAGCAAACCTCAAGCGGCTCTGTTTGTGCTGTGGGCAGAGAAAAGGCTTCACTCTTGCATACAACATCTCCTTGTGTAAAGTGCGCCAAATGGTTGAACGATGCACAGTGACTCCATCTGCTGCAAGATGATGTTGTAGGTCTTTGGTGCTGGTCTGTGGGTTGACTCTGACTGTTCTCACCATTCGTCGCTTCGGTCTATCCGAGATTTTTCTTGGTCTGCCACTTCGAGCCTTAACTTGAACTGAGCCTGTAGTCTTTCATTTTCTCAATATGTTCCTAACTGTGGAAACAGACAGCTTAAATCTCTGAGACAGCTTTCTGTATCCTTCCCCCAAACCATGATGGTGAACAGTCTTTGTCTTCAGGTCATTTGAGAGTTGTTTTGAGACCCCCATGTTGCTACTCTTCAGAGAAAATTAAAAGAGGAGGGAAACTTACAATTGACCCTCTTAAATACTCTTTCTCATTATTGGATTCACCTGTGTATGTAGGTCAGGGGTCACTGAGCTTACCAAGCCAATCTGAGTTCCAATAATTAGTTCTAAAGGTTTTGGAATCACTAAAATGACAACAGTGCCCGAATTTATGCACCTGCATGATTTTGCTTAAACAATTATTGCACACTTTCTGTAAATCCAATAAACTTCTTTTCATTTCTCAAATATCACAGTGTGTGTCTCCTATATGATATATTTAACTGACTTTTTTTTTTTATTGTAACAACCAACAATTTATACAAGAAAATAATGACTATTAACAAGGTTGCCCAAACTTTTGCATCCCACTGTACTTTTGTTTCAGGCTTTGGTGTTTTGCTTTTGCATTGTAAACATGGATAACAGGCAGATTCAAACAAGCAAACTGGAGTATGTGCATTTCTCAGTGGTGAAGCAGGAGACATGCAGGAATTTAATCATTTTGCTTAGGAGAAAAACATAGGGGGCACATTGTGTCTATAACTATCTGAACTTGAGCAACACTGGAGCCTATCCGAGCTACAGTACCATAAGGTTAGAAGCAGGGTGCACCCTGGACAGGTCACCATGTTGTCGCAGGGCCAACACAGAGCCCAGGATAAAATCCTGTAACAATTTATTCTTGGAGAAATTCAGCAAACAAAACAGACCAATACATTTAGAATCTAAGTCTTCATTAGGGTCTATAAGAAATCAGACACATCAGAGGGACACAGTGGAGACACCTCTGGTTGAACGGTTTGGAGACATGCTTGTGTGTTAACTGGACAAAGCATGGATGTCCAGTCCCTGTCCCTACCATGATCCACTTTGGTAACCCTAAAACCAAACAGACAAAAGAAGATTTATTTATTTAATTATTAATTCATTCATCCATATATTTTATTTATGTTGTCGATTTACGTTAAAATGAGCGTGTGTGCTTGTTTCCGCATTGACTGATGACGGACCTCTGCTCTGTCATTGGGCGATCCTGCCTGTTCGCTTTCACTTTCATTCCACCCACTGCTACAGTGCGCATGCTCCTGACAAAGAAACAGCTGCACAGACTCTTGAACTACCTTTATTGTTTACTTTTAGATTGCGTTAAATTTAAAGTCCAGCACGTATGATGATCGCCATCGATGGAGTGAAGAACGGATATAAACAACTCTAGGCAGTAAACTCCTGAATAATGCGGTGGTAGTTGTTGAAATCAAAAGTGAAAGTGCTGTGGTGCACTCAGCAGTTATTTGATATCCTTCTAATTTTAATTTACAAAAAAACTGGGAACACTTGCACTATGGTGGGGATGATGATGGTTATTAAAGTCATTTTAACTGGATACCTCATGACGTGCGTTTATGGTAAGAGCATAAATCTCATTGATTAAGCACTGACTGTAGAGACGTGACTGTGAGCTCGACATTAAAGCTTTTAACAGAAGTATTTGCTGATAACCGAAGAGCTCTGAGAAAAGTGGGTATTTTCTGAACCTCTAATTAACAGTATTTAGGTTAAAATGGCAGCAGAATAATAGAAGGGCTCAATATACCGAAACACCTGAGCTCTCTGATCTTTTCTCTCTATTAGTCCAGACAGTGGTTCTATCTTAAATGCTGGTGCACTAAGATTTTTAAGAACTGTTCTTCTTCTTGTTTCTTCAGCTGATGGAGTTGCAGATGTGGTACTCACCTGCACTCTGGTGGAGGAGGGAGCTGGACTTGGTGGAATGGGAGGCGGTCACTTCACTCGGACTCCAGCCACTCTTATTTTACGAGATGTTGCTGTGGGCCCGGACGAATCACTCGAAGAACTCACTCCGTTTGTTCCTCCCTCCATCCCTGATCCAGACCTCCTCCTGTTTGAGGCCAAAGGTTTTTCCCTTGCCACCTCTTTGTGCAAAGTTTCCTCTAATGTAAGCAGGACTCTGTGATGAACTTCTCTTATTCTTTGTAACAGTATCATCTCCTGAGATCCCCAATGCAAACGTGCTGCTCCATGCAGACTGCAATGAGCAGGAAGTGATGTGCGAATTAAGTAGTTACTCTCCTCGGGGATTCGAGGAAAACTCAGATCGGGTCTTTTTCATGGTGTCCCTCAGTGTGGATGAGGTTGACTTCAGCACTGCGCTGATTCTGGAGACCTTGAAGGTGGAGAAAGACAAGTCAACCCTGATGCAAAGCAAGCTGGCTCTTCCTCTCAGCCAGTCAGGAACTCTGCTTACCGACTGTGAGATCCATAGTTTAATATCACATTTTATACGAAGGAGCTTTATATGGTTTTCTTAGATTACACATCATCCTCAAATGTTTTCTACCCCTCAGTGATATTTGTGGTGTTCACCCACATAAAGTCTGTGTCTGCCCCTCTGAGAAGTGATGTTCTCCTCAACTGTGGCTTCAAGCAGCAGGACACGCCATTAGCACAGGAAGTGGGCATTGAGTGGCGTCTGCAGCACAGAGGTAAAGGCAGGAAGGTGCTTGAAATGAAGAGGGCGCTGGATGATACAGAAGGCAGCACGATAGGTGAGCATTGTAGGTGTTAGCAGGTGTATCTGCATGTGTAATGCAGGGTTTGGCAATGAGAACCTACACTGTTTATTTTAATGGCTTTAAGACTGATGCTACTCAGGATGGTGATAGTTCAATAGTGGCATCCCACTTTACAAATATATGTTTAAAAAAAGGGGCTTTGAATGATTGTTTCTAGTGATCTTAGGAGGATCATTTTAGTGACAGTCTTCTGAATGTTTTCAGTGAGTTTCTAGCCATGGGTTTCTTTATGTATGTAAGTTTTGAACCAAATGTCTGATTTTTATTAATTGTTTAGATAATGTTATTGAGACAAGTGGAAAGGAGACTATAATGTCAATTTTTGACTTTTATTTCAGGCCTGTTGTCACCAAAGATGACCTTTAGCATCTTAGCATTTTTACTATGTTTCTGTAAAGTTGCCACAAAAAGTTATCAGAAAGTTAACTCAAAAGTTATTTGAGATTTTAAAAAATATTCATCCGTGGAGAAGCTAGCAAACAGGAAGTGAGGTCATATGAAAAGATTTTTATGGTATTGGAACCAAACTTTATGGATGTATTTAAAGATTACAAGCAAACAAACAAAAAACAAAACAAAACAAAAAACCACTGAAAAAACAAAATGCATCTGTCTTACTACTATTGCCACCTGTAAAATGAAGATAATTTCACCTTCACCCTTTTTGTACCCCACATTGCTGCTTGTAGTTGTATTTGAATAAATAGATTTTAAATAGGTGTACAAGTTTGTTATTTTATAAATAATTCAGGACCTCAGAAGAACTGTTAAAACATATGAAATCACAGGGACAGTGGGTGATCTCAGTCCTGCACCAGCTCCAGTGTCAGTGTACATATAACTAGATTTGGATTTTAATTACATAAAGTTTTTACATGCCTTTTACATGCCTCCTTTAAAAATACATTTATCTTGTAGTTTTAAAGGCGGTCATTTAGGAATTAAATATCTTCGTCCTTTACCCACAATTCACCTCTGTGTATTCATGAAATTCTGCTCTGTAGTTTAGTCTTGCTGAATTACTGACAGACAGGCAGATGCCATTAAAGCACACATGTGGAGATGATGTGAAGAGCACGAACTGAAGAAACATCAAACAATTATTATTCTGTCTGTTTAGTGGACGGTGAGAGGGCCGGCTCAAGCATAAATGCTGCCCAGGTTGTTGGTGAGGGTAACGCGTCTTTGACTCTGACCACGCTGAAGGTTGGAGATGAGGGGACCTACATCTGTACAGTCAGTCTTGGTCCTTTCCACTCCCAGCAGGTCGTTCAACTTCGCATTATTCGTAAGTTTCACTCTGATCTTAATCCTCAGCCGTTGTTTTCTTTGATATTCTGTTAATTCTTCTCTCTTACTTTCCCCCCATAGAACCTCCAGATGTTTCCCTCTCAGTCGAGAAGTTGGTTTTAAAGTCAAGTTCGTCCCAGAAATTAAGTTGTCACAGCAGTAAATACTACCCACTGGATTCTCACGTCAGTAACTGTGTTTTGAGATGTAACTGTTACCCATTACTGTTTTGTAACACCATCCTTTTAAACACCAATCTTATTAGTAACTTTAATATATTATCATGTTTATGAAAGGAGATTTTTTTCTCAATCACAATGAAATAGAGGAATTTAATAGAGAAGTTATTGCAGGCCTTAAACCAGCCTCTCTCTCAAAGTCTCTCTAAGGACGCCTGAAAGTGTAGATATTTTTAAACGTACCAATGCTCTTCATCTTGTTAATGAAAAGTGTCTTTATTTGCTGTTTTGATAATAAGTTATCTTCCATATTTATTCATTTGTGTCCTTTTGAATTGCACTAGCTCCTAAGGCTACATTTAATTGAATGACAGGTCATAATTCTCTGCTCTTTTCTGTTTTTTAGATTGAGTGGTTTTCCCTCTCTCCTACGGACACAGAGCCACAGCTCTTTATAGATCAGGGCTCCCTGTCCAGTCATCGGCAGCACGGTGATGGAACGTTCACCCTGTCCTCTCACATAGCTGTGCCTCCCACCACCGTCCCAGGAACCAAAATCATCTGCAAGGTCTCCCACACAGCTCTAGAAGAACCGCTCTTTGTTAGTGTGGTGGTGGAACCTCCTGAGCCTAGTATGTATATCTATTTAACACTTTAAAAAAAATTTTTTTTACCATTATCAAAGGGTTTTCATTATCTTGCTGAGAGTGGAATATAAATAGATGACAAGTCTGACATTGCTATTTTTATATTTTTCTATAGAAAAAAACTCTGGTTCGGTCCTGAGCTAACAAAATCCTACAGTGGAAGTTTTGGTTCAATCATATAGAAACTGGCAGTTGTAGTTAAACCAGGTGTTTTCCACATTTTCAGTTGGCATTTGGGGCCTTGACGTGTTACAAATGTAACAATTTACAGATCACTTTTAGCACCCTTGATGTACAACACTTTGGTTGACTTTGTGGATGAATTCAACATGACAATTTATTTCAGAAACAGTGTAAACATTTTTTTTCTATTATGAAGGTGATTGTATTTATGTCTGATGTTAACCTTATCCACAAAACCTTTGTGTGTCTCCGCAGATTCCTATTGGTGGATACTGGGCTTCCTGATCATCACTGTACTTTTCTTCTATCAGGTCATGGGATAAATTTCACTTACATCATCGTGACTGGAGACTAGAAAGTTTCTTTGTGTCATTTTAGTGTTTAAGTTATTTTTTTTTTTAGGTATTCCACTGGTTTGTTCAACTCTTCCAGCTTTCTAGAAACTGAAAAACAAAAATATAGAATAAAATTAGTCTCAGGAGGTTTACAAATGTGTAATATGTGATCAACAGGTGTATACTAAAATTTATAAATGTGTACAATGATTTGTAAGTTTTGAAGACTCACATGCTCTAATCCACACACAAATACAGAGGAATTGGAACACATGGAAAACTAATTTACAAATGGATATATCAAACCTGAATAAACAGTCAGGACACAAATTTTACAGTTCGACTTTATAAATTTGATAATTTGTACTTTTAGAAAGTTTCCTGTAACATTCTTTATATTCTCACATACAGATCTTTAAATATGCATGCATGAATCCTCTGATATGCACAGTGAGGGTTTGAGACTTCACATTGTGATGTTCACATAGTTCCACAAATGTAAGCTGTGTTCAAGTGCTAGAGAAAACAACTGGTACATCTGGGGTTCCAGTGGATTCATATGTGTGCTTGTTTTAGTTACTATGGATTATGTAGGGTGGAGAGACATCTCTATGGCTCGTCCTCTGAAGTGAATCCACAGGTGCTGACAATTTCTTGTATATTTTGATTATATATGATTAAGTTGATATGGATAACAATCTAGGTTACTATATGGCATCTATGTATGTTTCCTAGTCCAGTGTAATGAGCTGTTCTGTTTATTTATGTGTGGATCGAGCACCCAAGTAGTGAAAAATTTAATCATTGTGCACATTTGTAAATCTTAATTTACGTTTAATTTATATATCATTTGTAAACATTTGGGAAAAAATTTTGCTCCGTACAAAAAACTTTTTGGGGGGGTGAAAGCTATGCATATGGTAACCGATCTATTTATGACATAGCTGTGAAATTTCTATACATGATACATTTTTTGTTTATTATTTTTAATACCAACCTATTTTTGCACTATGCAAGTTTGAAGCTTGCAATATGCTAAATTGCATTAAAACCCACAGATCACATCCCAAACTATGTTATTCCCCAACAGTACAAATTTTATTCATATACGATAACACTGCAATTATACAGTAGCAAACTCCCTTACATGGAATTATTCCCTTCACAGCTTTCAGTATGGTTGTTGTCGGGGGGGGCTGTTGTTTGCAGGTAGAAAATAATGGTGTGTAGGGGCAGTAGGCATTTTCATCTTCTGCAGACATGAAAGGTCCACACGATTTGTATTTGAAAGCAGCTAATAGTGCAATTGCACTATGAGTATTTATTACCTGAGACATGGTCTCTGTAATATTTTTGTAAACTATTTACTTTATATTTTTTCCCAGGAGCCCACAAAGGCCCAGAAATTATTTTTTTAAAAGAGCAACAATATTGAAAGCACCTTAAATGAACATAAAGTTGTTTTTCCTTGAATGTAAAATTATGCTTTGAGTATTTGGGGCTTATTTAGACTTTTTTTTTTTGGATCAATATAAAGTGGGAAAGGGTTGTTTTTTTCTGTGACTCTACTGAAAAATTGGTATGACTATTTAAACAATCACAGCCTCTTAAATCCCACTTACCTGCTGAATTTACTGTGCATTCAATAATTTAGAAGCCTGGCAGAACTTTGTTTTATATTCTAGTGGAGATCCTGATGCTCCCTGTGACATTTAAGGAGGATGGAGTGATGCTGCCATACAAGCCTTAGTTTGAATGTGTGACTTGGTGTGTAACGTCAGTGAAAGATGGTACATAGACCCAATAAATGTAGATTATTATACTTAAAGTGGGAATTTGAGAAGGTTTTTGTTATACTTCTTATTTTTGGTACTATATATATATTTGTTTTATCCTCCCTTCAGTTTTTGTATGATTTTATTTTATTTTATTGTACCTGTAATATAGAAGGATTATGTAATACTGTGACAATGGTTAAGGAATTTCCACTGATCAATCTTTGTACATTGTGGAATTGATTGAAGTCATTAAAAAAATACAACATCATGAAAAGCTTCATGCTGTTCATAATAAACCCCTCAGTGCAATTACATTTTATTTCTATAGCACCAAATTACAACAAAAGTCTCAAGGTGCTTTATCTTGTAAGGTAAATCCATCCATTCTCTTCTGTTCATCCTTGTCAGAATCCCGGGGAGGCTGGAGCCTATTCAGCTACCACAGTTGTTGGGTACAGCCTGGACAGGGCTAGCACGGAAAGACAGGCAGCCATTTACACTCACACCTATGGACAATTTAGACTCACCAAATTAACCTAACCCCAATAATTACATGTCTTTGGACTGTGGGAGCCACGTGGGAGCCACGTGGGAGAATCCTCATAAACAGAGAGAGAACATGCAAACTCCACGCAGAAGATCCCTGGTCAGACAGTGGACTCGAACCCAGATCCTGTGAGGCAAGTGTTAAAGAACTGGAAAATTGACTTTCATCTGACAAGAGGACTTCGGAGCAACAGTCCATTTCTTCTCTTTTTACCAGAAGACCAAAAAGACACTTTTGACATTGGAACTCATTTCCTAAAGACATCTGTGTGGTGACAGAGACCTCCATCCACTCCTTGTGAAGCTCTTGCAGGTTTTTGAACCAACCTTTCTTAACAATCCTCTCAAACCTGGAGTCACCTCTGTCGCTTTTGCCACAATTTTCCCTTGCAGTCAATTTTCTATAAAGATGCTTCTTTACAGCACTGTGTGAACAGCCAGCCTTTTCAGCAGTGACATCTTGTGGCTTGCCCTCCGTATAGAGGCTGCTCATGATCATCATCTGGACAACAATCACGCCAGCAATCTTCCCCATGATTGTGGTTGTGTGTATTGAACTAGAACAAAAGATGCATATTATTTACAGTATACTGTGTGACTAATAATTTACTCAAACTCTAAATGAAATATTCTAATAATTTGTGAAAGTGGATTTCTGATTTTTGAGACCTAAACATCAAAAGTAAAACGATAAAGGCTTAGAATATTACAATTAATGTCAAATATATAAAGAAATTAAATTATGAAAATTTTGATTTTGTTGAGGAAAAAACTTTTCATTATAATCTTTTAGTTTTTTAGATGCTATAACATGACCAAAGGATATAATCAAAGTCAGTATGTAGTCACTTCATGATTTCTTTATTGGCATCAGCAAAAAGTGGTAAACATGCATTTGTTCTCCTAAATCCAGTTGCATCTCTTCCAGTAGTTCCAAGTAAATCACAAAA
The DNA here is from genome assembly GCF_964374335.1 of Astatotilapia calliptera. Classification (NCBI taxonomy): domain Eukaryota; kingdom Metazoa; phylum Chordata; class Actinopteri; order Cichliformes; family Cichlidae; genus Astatotilapia; species Astatotilapia calliptera. The sequence goes on along the minus strand of NC_137432.1, from coordinate 24,879,590 downwards.
CATCTTCTCATGAACCATGTTAACTATCTAATAATATTACTGCACAGTATCATTAGATAATTTTGGCTAACCGCTACAATTATGCATAAATGCCCTTTGCGTTTTATCAACCCTGAATATCAGTCCAAAGTAAGGAAAATAAACTTCATATCCTACAGCCCCTCAAAAAACTTGAAAGAATTTATAAACCTGTTTTCAGGAGCGTAAACTGACAGATGTGTACTATAGTTCTACTCATACAACACGAATAATACTAAGTTTTCATTTTTCACTACAGTAGCAGTTTGTTTGCAGTCTCTGGATATTATTTTACTGTCCAACACAAGTGATCTTAACAAAATGTTGGCAAACTCTTGAGCATTGTTGCATTGCATAAGCAGTAATTATCAGATCAGAAAGACATTGTACATAGGTCCTTTAAACCACTAAGAAAAAAAATGTACAGTCGGCAGTAAGGTTCAGAAATGGCAGATACACAGGTTACACAAAAAGGCAAAACTACGGACACCGTTTGCCATGCAGGTTAGAAACAAAAGCTTCACACTGGCCGTTATCATACTGTCGATGACAGATGGGTGCTTTTATGTGAGTCAGCAGTGACGGTGGGACGACCAGGTGGCTCAGGGTTTCTAAAATCATATCCTCTTTCCTCTTTTCCTGCTTTCTGGACAACTTAAACAACAATTAAACACTTTGACAGCACAACTCTCAAAATAACTATATGTCTCTACCTGTTTGAAATGTGGCGCTACACATTCATCTGTCTATGGCTGGGACTCTCTGCAAATCAGAATTAAGAGGCCTTCCTCTGGACTGAAGCAGTTAGTTCATGTATTCGTTAGATTGTCTGTAAGTGCCTGTTCGTGTGACTTAATTGCTGTGCATATTATTACTAAAATGCCACCTCTATGCCTGTGGTATAAACATTCTGCTTTTTCAGTCCGGATTTAAATTTTTACCTATTTATGCAGTAGAAATGTGTTGCAGTACTCCTACTACCTTTCCCTGAATCACTTCCTCCTTTCCTAAACTCTCACACAGTCTCTTTCCCTATTTTGCATTTCTCTTTTCTTGTTATCACTGGAGGTTGCAGAAAAAAAAGACTTAAGTGAGTGAAAGTTAGACAGGAAAGGGAAAAAAAATACCAATCAAAGCCTACCAGGTAAAAGTGGAAGAAAGCTTTTAGCTACAATGCTTTGGATCACAGATACACACAAGCACAAACAACAGAAACTAGCATAATCTTAATCTAACATGACCTTGTGTTAGTAAGTAGCAACTGTGGAAGTAGCAGACAGAAGATGTGTGTTAGTTATGCATGTCAGTATCAATTTACAAATGTTGAACTCTCAAAAAAACGTCATATGAATAAGCTTTGGCGTACTCGGTGTAGAAAGACTCTTCTGTACACCCCCCACCAGCGTGCTTAGCCCCACGTGTTCTCCCTCTACCTTCTTTCCTTTTCTTCCTTCCTTCCTCTTTTGACTCTGCCTGCTGTGTCCTTCAATAATACATGAGGTGCAGAGGCAGCGGAGAGTGAGCAAGAGTTCAAGTCAAAACAGTGGAAGAAAGCAGCAAGGAAAGGGAGGGAAAGAGGACGAAGAGAGCAGAGACATCTATAAACACTAATGTAATGTTTAAGTGCAAGATGGTTTGATGGAAGACTGTGTGAAGAGAGGAAGGAGAGGACTGACAAAATTGAGGAGCAGCGCTTGGGTTTCTTTTTTTGCCTCTCCCCTCTCATATTATCCTCAAGTCCATATTCATCTGTACTGATGAGCTGAGCTCAGTGGAAGAAGTATACTGTGAATTAAAGAGAGAGGGAAAGAAGTAATTAGTTTAATGGGTCTGGCAACACGTCATTAAAACTAAACGGGCAGAGGACACACTGACCTCTCCTTATGCAGGAATGTGGGGTTGTTAAAGACGAAATAATATTATGCTAGTGTTGTCTTATATGTATAATATTGATGGTTTTTTTTTACATTAATAAAAAACCCCATCAGTATCAGTTCTAACACTGATGTATTAGTGATTTCTAAATTTCTCACGTGTGCAAGTGGAAATAGCCATGCTGAGTGGGAAGTCGACGCATGATGATTATCTACATTTTGAAAGTAATCAGTTAATTGTGGAAATTTTTGCATCGGTGTCAGAATGAAACTACTTACAGAATATGATTCCAACCACAATAACTCCAATGATACCCATCATGATCATCATCTGAAAAAAAGAGATGAAAATTTTAGACTTCATCCTTTTACAGAAGAATACACGAAGCTGTGTTTTTAGGGTTTCACTATGTTCAAACAGAATAGAAACCAATCTGAACCACAAAACAAAACAATTATGACACTTAAAAGGCTCTTTGTGTTTGTTGTGGCTTAGTTATACAATCCCCTCAGTGTTTAGAGTGAAAACTCCACAATAGCAGATGCCTTTCTCCCATTTCCCCTGAGGTATCACTTCAGTGCTCTACAGCAGCTCATTAACAAATTCCTATGTTGTCCTCTATTCTCTCTGCATGCCAGAACACATACTAATAGGAATTTGTTCATTCTAAGTCAGATGATACCATAGGTTTCTCTCTGTTTTACCAATCTGTGTAAAGGAGCCACAGTAATGCGCCCACCTTGCAGTTCTTCCACCAGTACTTGTTTTTTAGCTTGGCTGCGCAGCTTTCAAACTGGGAGGCTCCAGCTTGGAGAGCGTCCGCTCTGTCATCCAGCTCTGAAAGCTTCTGGTCCCTTTCCAAAACCTTGTCCACATTCACCCGCATGATATCCACCACCTAGACCAATCCAGCAAGGATGAGAGAGCATTTTTTTTTTTTGGGGGGGGGGGGGGGGGGTAGTAAAGGAGGAAAATAGATGGGAATGTCGTTTTCGTAAGTGGTAATTCTTCTGCAGTTTGTTGCTCATGCATATTTTACATCAGTGACTTTCTACACAAAATGCATTCTGACCCAGAAGCTCAGAACAGCTCACCTCTTCCACTTGGGCCTGAGTCTGTTGTAGCCTGCGGTTGCTGCTGGTATTGGGAGGGCCAGGAGGTGCGCCAGCTGGGGCTCCATCTGCGCCAGGGGCACCTGGAGCTCCAGGAGCTCCAGCTGGTGGGGCAGCATCTGGGGCAGACCTGACCAAGCACAACAATGAGAGTTTTGTGAGAGAAAGAATTGGATGAAGTCAGAACATTTCACATTCAACAATGGATAGGTTTTTATAAAAATCTGAAAAGAAACTTGAAATATGCTGAGAAGGAAAAATGCCCTGTCTAAAGGCTTGAAAGAGTCAAGAGTGTAATTTGCAGGAAGGGAACCTGCAAATCGCAAACGTAGGCAGAGATGTTAGCAAGAAATGATGAACTAATGGGTCAGTGAGAAAGGGGCGCATAAGAGAGAGTGGGGGAGAGGTTTTTAAAAAAGCTATGTAGGCCACAGGATGGCGGTGGATGAGTAAAGAGAGAGAACGTTTTGGGGAGGAAGAAAAAGAGAAGGCAGATGTTGCTCATGATGGATTACAGAGAGATGGTTGGAAGTGAAAAGAAAAGGTGAGGCAGAACTGAGGAAACGGTTAATCCAGCAGGAGGGGAGAGGAAGGACAATTAAACCTGAGCAAAAAACCTCTGCAGAGGCAGCTGCCAGTTTAATATATGATAAACTAACTCCTGCAGGATGAAAATTTACAATATTTTTAAGAGAAATTCTGCATTAAGGAAGCTACTGATAACCCAGTTTCCTTTAAAAATTCACGTTTTACAGCATTAAACAGATGATGACCCCCAAGTCCCACAAAAACCTTGTAACTCATCCAGCACCACAAAACACGCTGCTTTCTATTAAATCTGACACAAAAACATCCAAAACAACTCATTCAGCCCCGTCTCGGGCTTTGTATGAGACAGAAGTCAACCTCTGAATACATAATTCAGCGAAGCAGTGATGGAATATTTTTCGCTTGCGTCAGCAAAAACCCTTCAAGCTGAAAGTAAATCATCTCACTTCGGACCGCCAGTGGAAGAAAATAAAGAAATGAACACGTTTCAATGTGGGTTCTTCCGCCACCACATATTAGATATCTGATTTTGTTGTTTTTTTTTTCTTTTCTTTTCATTTTTTTAAGAGCGCAATGGAAAAGCCGCATTAATACTCACATCTTCTATGCAGCTGTTTGAACTGACTCACGGGCAGCGGAGGAGGGGTGACTGGCTGTGAGGCAGGAGGGTCTGAAGTACAAAGCGAGAGAGAAAAAACCCCCAAAAAGACAGAAGAGACGAAAAAGCGGAGGCACGTGTGCAAAGGAAAGTCCAGATGCTTAATTAGTAAACAGACTGAAGTGGCGCACTGACAGTAAACTGAGGCGGAGGCTCTTGGCGCAGTGGAGCCGATCTTCTAGCGATGCTTTTATACTGCAAGCCGTCACCAAAAGTACTGCAATACTGAGACACGTATACAGGTCGGGTGATAATTCACTGTGTGACCAGATTAGTGGGCAGGGAATGAAAAAGGAGCGATGCCAGCTCAGGAAGGAAGTACTTCCAAATTATAATCCATGCAAAAGAAATCCACGGATGTTTGTATTCTTGCAGAGCTGCATCCGGCTCCTCCAAGTGATGCTCCCCTCCTAGATCCTGAGACGCAGCACTGATTGGCTGGTTGTTGAGTTGCCTCTTCTGAAAGCTACTGACAGAATACCTGCGATTGAAATAAAATAATAATAATAACAACAATAAAGGGGGAAAGTGCAGTCACAGGAAATCGGTTGTCTCTGATTGCCTCCTTCACTCTCTCTCTCACTGCGCGCTGTATGCGAGGTACGCGAGTTTTGTCCGTGCAAAGTGGCTCGGTGGGCAACTGCAATAATGCGTCTCTGCTCCTGCCTTCACCACTTGGACTCGTAACGACAGTGCGGCACCCCCTCCCCTCCCTCCCTCTCTCTCCCCTCACACTTTGCAGTACTGCAGCTCTGTGTCGGATAGGGCGGCGGGACGACACTGCGGTACCGTGAATGCCTACAGAGTGTTGACTCGACTGTTTCCTCCCTGGCCTGGGATTCTCCCAGCTCCCTCCTCTTTCTGATCCTGTATCCCATTTCCCTTTGCAACGGCTTTCGTTTGAAAACTAATGGAGTCCTACATCTGAGCCTACCACTATGCTTATATTTTGAATCAAATCTTATGCATATTAAAGTGAGCGGAGTTAGAAAAAGCCTCACGGGAAATAAAAAAGGTCAGTAGAGCAATGAAGTGAAACATACTAGAATGTGACGCTCTTCAGATGTTAAAAAGAAAATTACAGTTAAGCAGTATGTCCAAAAGGTCTTGTTTAGGATGTCACATTTAGTCTCATTGAGACTAAATGTGACCTTTTCAAGGTTCCTTACAATAACTTGCATTTGTCTAAGCTGCAAGAACAGCTTTGAAGAGTTTATTCAAAATTTGATGACGTATATGGAGAAAAATTAAGAAGTAATCTGTTTTGCAAATACATTTGCTTTTTGTCCCATGACACTATGGAGACAGATGTTTTTTTGCACACTGGGGAAGTGCTTTCCCTGTTTTAACACAAGTGCCCACATGAGGAACTTCACCTGCACTGAGCCTCCACCTCCACCCTATCAAACACCCTGGGAGTGAACTGGAGTGTGGGAAAAAGCCTTCTTATGGTTGAACACCAATGAGCGAGCTCAGCAGTGCTCTGGAGTAGGAGAAAATTGCTGCATGCAGAGTTCACTGTCTCACTGAAACTCTTCTCAGACAATGGAGTCCCATTAGCCTTGAAATGGTAGATCATGTGCATTATGTTTAGGCATTTCCATTGTTTCAGACATAACATTAAAACCATCTGCCTAATATTTTGATCCTAAAAAACGAACAAACAAAAAAACACCAACCCCACAGAAACTCTGAGGCTGTCCTGTGGCTTCTGTGAAACCTGTATTGGATTAGCTTGGGGGAGTTTGGGGAGCAAGTTTGCAGAGCACACTAACACTTCTATTGTGGAGGACCTTGGCTAAAAGCTTGGTTTGTAACAATGTAATACCTTCGGTGGCACATGCCAAAGTAACATCATAGTACAATCAGGACCCAAACTTACCCATCAGCTTACTGCGATAACGAGATGATCAACAGGCGAGGCAAATGTATTCACACAGCACAAAGACTAGTCATTCAAGGTCCTTTACAAGGTGAAACTATTACTCGCTTCACTTGATAAAAGTTAAAGCTCTGAAAGTTTCTCAGACCTCAAACTAACTCAAGAAACCCTCCAAATGATTTTTGTATTAAACGTCTGAATTTATCAGTTACTTCAACAGGTCATTTCATCCTAAGCTTTTTCTGACTTTTGCACTAGAGCCTATTTTCACGAAGTAATCCCATGATATCATTTTTAATTACAGACTGACTAGTTCAGCTTTATCTGAATGTTCGTTGGGTCTCGAGGAATAAAAAGCCACAAATTCCAGTCCATTTAAAATTTATTTTCAGGTTTTAGTAGCATTTATTTTGAATCAGTTACTGATAAGAAATGAATAATGCACATTCAGTCTGAAACACACAATAACCTAGAAAAATGGAAACAGAGCACAGTGACAGCATGAAATCACACCAACAGACTGACACAGTCCTTCTTGGCTGCTCTGCACTTTGTTCAGCATTAGCGATGTTTGCCAGTGCGGTTGAAGCGTCTATAGAGGAAGCGTATCCTCTTTTCCAAGTTGTGCCTGTCCTGAGTCATCATTCTGTCTCCCACCATCTTCTTTTTTCTAATTGCCCGCTGCAGTTCATTACCTTTGAAAGCTTTCAGCCAGCAGGGGGCAATAATTAGGTCTTTAGGATGAGCTTTAAAGTCCCCTGTAGAAAGAGCACGAAGAGAGAGAGACAGTTTATGTGAAAGAAAAAAAAAGTGTGCTGTGGGAGAGGCAAAACTGGTCAAATGAACAGCAAAGCAAGGCACCATATCAGATTAAATGTCGGATCATCATAGATTTGTTCACCTACGCTCATACCCAGCTTATCTTATCACACCATCTCCTGCCAATTTACTGTGCGGATGTTGAGAATACTGTAAGACTGTATGCACACACGCGCACACACACACACACACACAGTCAGCCCTTAAGACAAGTTAAGTTACTCATTATGACTTAGAAACAGCAAACTAACCATCCAACAGTTGTACAGTACATCCTCTTAATTTTCTTGGATGCTGAGGATACTCACCCAAGATTCCTATGTTATCATAAACTCCATACATGCTCCTCTTCTCAGTCCATCTGTCCACCTTTTTCGGCTGAGGGATGGCGTGCATCCTGATCTGACAGCATGTACCTGAAAACAGCACACAGTAGCACAAAGTGCTTGTTCACATTTGGGGAAAATAGTCTATTTTGTTCTCTAAACAATTTGCAGATTACTCGATGTGCTCATTCACATTAAATGATTCAAATCAAAGGTATCAAATACAAAAGCTAATGTACACTTTATGCACCATGTTGTTCACAGACTCAATGAATCAGCATATATATGGCTCCATACATACAGTACAAATAAACACATAACATTTCTTCTACTCCCAGACAATTAAATTATTTGAAAATATTTAACATCCAGGTTACTAGAAAATTATAAGAATAACTTTACCAGGTAGCCATATTGGAACAGATGTTTACTAATGACTCAATAGATACCAGAGAAGCTTTTTAAACACACTCATGGGAAAAGTGTGATTCATGCACCGCAGGTCCGGGGTGGTTTGAGTTTGTTCTGTTTCTTGTTGAGGAAAATATAACTGTTGTTCTTGACAGCAGAGGTCGCTCACGACTTCAATTTCTATGTGAACCTAATTTTTTGTCTTGTTTATTTGGTAACGTGTAATTGCTTAGAGCTTTAAAAAGGTCGTGTTCATATCGTGCTGGTCTGACTTGTGGACGACATTTAAATGATTCGAACATGCGTGACTTTATTTGAACAAATAAAATGAGGCAGTGCAAAGAGTAAGCAGGTCGTCTTTTTGGAGTCCACATAAATGTTTCTACACAAAATATCAGATGCGACAAATGCTCATATAAAAACATGTTGGAATGTGGAATGTTCAGTGAAGCAGGCAGATAGAGCAGATATTCCTTTTACTAGCTCATCTTTAAGTTATCTTAATTATATCCTACAAGTGTCCAACTGTTCCCGGTGAACATTTCATCATGATATTGAATGGAATATGCTAACACACCATGTGTTTGTCGGGCAGTGTAGGCCCATTTCTACTGAGCTGAGAGCGACTAAAAAGTGAGAATGGAGGGAATGATTCATGAATATCCATCACAGCACGCATCAGCATCATAGCTTCAATGTCCTCTTTCTCACAACTGATGATGATGTTGATGATCATGAGAGGTAGTGTCGTTAACTAGAGGTTGTAAACACAACTAACTGGCAGTGACGGAGTGATGACAGGGTGGCTTGGGGTTGCAGTTTTGCCGCCTCAGCTTCAAAGAAACAACTCAGGCTTCTGTAAATGACACTGATGATATTTCTGAACAACAAACACTCGGTGTGGAGAAAATGTTTTTTTATATATAGATATAGATAGATATGCAGTTTTGGACTATTGGACAATTTCTGGTCTTTTTTTATTTTATGCTAACTGTGCATACTTTTTACCTTACAGTGGCACATATTACACTAACAGTGTAAAGAGTGACATAAAATCCACAGTCTGTGCACTACTCTCAAAAACAGTGCTTAAATGAGGCCAGCCTACATTAAAACTACCCTGCATTTGGAGAAAAATATATAAAGAAAAATCTGTCAAACTTATAACTCTTAAAATGCCTTAAAATAAAAATAAATACAATAAAAGTTCAATTCATGTCACCATAATTTAACCCAAACAACAGAAATGCCTCCCCTTTTTAACCCCTACTCCCATTTTTTTGGGTGAAATTACAGTGAAATTCCCACTCAAATCAAATTTAGAGAGGTTATGCACTGACTGGACAAAAATCCCCTTTTTCTGATTTATCAAGCTATCTTAACTCTTTCCCCCACACCTGTATGTGTTTTGAATCCCATATATACACACATAAAATAAAAGATTAAGTTTAACAACCATTAAAATGTGTTCCAGGTTTTTCTAATGAATAGCCCTAGTAATACCACGTAGGAAGAGATTAACCCCACTAACTTCTGATGGACATCTAGTCATTTTGTTCAGGAAGCCCTATATACAGTGGGGCAAAAAAGTATTTAGTCAGCCACCGATTGTGCAAGTTCCCCCACCTAAAATGATGACAGAGGTCAGTAATTTGCACCAGAGGTACACTTCAACTGTGAGAGACAGAATGTGAAAAAAAAAATCCATGAATTCACATGGTAGGATTTGTAAAGAATTTATTCGTAAATCAGGGTGGAAAATAAGTATTTGGTCAATAACAAAAATACAACTCAATACTTTGTAACATAACCTTTGTTGGCAATAACAGAGGTCAAACGTTTACTATAGGTCTTTACCAGGTTTGCACACACAGTAGCTGGTATTTTGGCCCATTCCTCCATGCAGATCTTCTCGAGAGCAGTGATGTTTTGGGGCTGTCGCCGAGCAACACGGACTTTCAACTCCCGCCACAGATTTTCTATGGGGTTGAGGTCTGGAGACTGGCTAGGCCACTCCAGGACTTTCAAATGCTTCTTACGGAGCCACTCCTTTGTTGCCCGGGCGGTGTGTTTTGGATCATTGTCATGTTGGAAGACCCAGCCTCGTTTCATCTTCAAAGTTCTCACTGATGGAAGGAGGTTTTGGCTCAAAATCTCACGATACATGGCCCCATTCATTCTGTCCTTAACACGGATCAGTCGTCCTGTCCCCTTGGCAGAAAAACAGCCCCATAGCATGATGTTTCCACCCCCATGCTTCACAGTAGGTATGGTGTTCTTGGGATGCAACTCAGTATTCTTCTTCCTCCAAACACGACGAGTTGAGTTTATATCAAAAAGTTCTACTTTGGTTTCATCTGACCACATGACATTCTCCCAATCCTCTGCTGTATCATCCATGTGCTCTCTGGCAAACTTCAGACGGGCCTGGACATGCACTGGCTTCAGCAGCGGAACACGTCTGGCACTGCGGGATTTGATTCCCTGCCGTTGTAGTGTGTTACTGATGGTGACCTTTGTTACTTTGGTCCCAGCTCTCTGCAGGTCATTCACCAGGTCCCCCCGTGTGGTTCTGGGATCTTTGCTCACCGTTCTCATGATCATTTTGACCCCACGGGATGAGATCTTGCGTGGAGCCCCAGATCGAGGGAGATTATCAGTGGTCTTGTATGTCTTCCATTTTCTGATGATTGCTCCCACAGTTGATTTTTTCACACCAAGCTGCTTGTCTATTGTAGATTCACTCTTCCCAGTCTGGTGCAGGTCTACAATACTTTTCCTGGTGTCCTTCGAAAGCTCTTTGGTCTTGGCCATGGCGGAGTTTGGAGTCTGACTGTTTGAGGCTGTGGACAGGTGTCTTTTATACAGATGATGAGTTCAAACAGGTGCCATTCATACAGGTATCGAGTGGGGGACAGAAAAGCTTCTTACAGAAGACGTTACAGGTCTGTGAGAGCCAGAGATTTTCCTTGTTTGAGGTGACCAAATACTTATTTTCCACCCTGATTTACGAATAAATTCTTTACAAATCCTACCATGTGGATTCATGGATTTTTTTTTCACATTCTGTCTCTCACAGTTGAAGTGTACCTCTGGTGCAAATTACTGACCTCTGTCATTATTTTAAGTGGGGGAACTTGCACAATCGGTGGCTGACTAAATACTTTTTTGCCCCACTGTATGACAGAAACCGCTCGGGTCAGAAAAGAGAAACAGGGCTAATAGGGGTCCAAGGAGGAAAGAGTTAAAATCCCTATACAACTTTGAAAGCTTGATTTCATGAGATCCCATCCCTAAGATAGTTTGAGTCTAACTTGTTTTTTGTTACTGAAATCAAGAAAATTCATGCAGGCACACGCAGAATGTCACATTCACACCGACATTCGTACAAACATGTTTTAATCTGCGCCAAGTGCATGCTGTCTTATTTCCAAGGATACTTTGGCCGAAGCAATCAGGGGTCAAACCAGAAATCTTCCGAGTAATAGACGACTTGCTTTACTTCCTGAGTTCAGGTTACCAGTTGCTACTGGAACCAGTGAGACAACTCACCTGTAGAAATGGTCCTGACGGTGTGCAGCAGCGTCCCAGCAGACTGACAGTAGGACGCCCCAGCTCTCAGCAGACCTCCCAGCAGAGACATGTCCACAGTTTTCTGCCAGAAGTTGTTAACAGATCATTTAGATGAAACTTGAAGTCAACGCTCATAAAATTCAGAGTATTTTTTAAAGTTTACTGTTCCTTCTTTAAACACTGCATCAGTTTCTTTAACCATCTTTACGGTGACCCTTAGCTTTAGCTTCAGCTAGCACATTACATCGAAGTCAGTGTTTCGACCATTACCTGTTTCCACGCGTGTTCAGAATCTTATGCCACTCGAGTCCTTTGTTTATATCGCAGCTAAGGATCACTTACGAACATGCAACGCTTTAGAATGTTTGTTATTGACGCTTCGACATGCTCTGTGTGGCGGCTTCCATCTTTACTCTGTGTCCCATAATTCAACGCGGCAGTACCGTGTTGTCTGTAGAGAAGCGCAAAGGAAGAGTTTTATTATTGTCTTTGCAACTTTTTACTACGAATTCTACCCAGTAGGGGGAGATAGGCCTGTCGATACCCGAGTAAATAGGTAAGTTAAGTTTATTTAAAGCGCTTTATACAGAAAACTGGGAATAATCACAATAAACATTAAAACTGTTAAAAGTGATAGAGAATTAAAAAAACAGTTATACAAATAATAATAAAAGAACATCAATAGAAGGCCTGGCTAAGCCTTGTTCTTAAAGGAGTCTACAGAGCATTACATGTTTTAATATATCTAAAAGTAATTTTCAATTAAAAGTTAAATGCCAGGTGAGGAGAAATCAGAAGTTGGAGAGAATGGCACTCACTAGGATTTAGTTATGTGAAATGTGTTTAACATCTGTTGTATTTACTTTTCGAACAAAACAGAATAAAACTGAATGCCTTTATTTGTGTTTCTACAGATAAGGAGCGTCTTCCTGAGCCGTGCACAAGTGAGACACATTAAGCAGAAAAACTTCAAGCAACTTCTAAAAAAAGCCTTGCTTTAACAAAATTTAAAAATATATAAACGGGATAGAAATTAGAAAAATAGGACAGGTATAAGTTAAAATCCACACACACCATACACATTTATGAATTTATGAACACACACGCAAATATCACCTGTGAAGTCCTTGGCGATATTGCACAAGGATGCTGTGCGTGGCGGCAGTGTGCAGTTTAATGCAGGCCTTTATTGATCTCTAGCACCATCCAAGTGGCAACAGAAAGAAAAGGTGGTTGCCAGGATGAGAAGAGTCCTTGTTGTTGTTTGTGGCACGACTTGTAGCTGTGCTTCTAGCTGAGTGACAGTGGTTTTCTTTTCTGATGTTTTGTTTCTGTCAACGGCCTTTTTGTCATCTCCAGTGAAGATGGTATTTCACACCAAAATGCCATAGTGGAGTAGAATAACACCAGCAGCTGTTTGGTCAGCTTGTTTCTCCTCACTGTGCTTAAGATACAGCTCTGCACGGTTTTCTTAAAGTCCTGTTTGTGCTGAGGAATTTAAAGTTGGAACATTTTCCACATTGTCTCCACCTTTGTTCAATGGAGCAGGATTCTCTTTCTGTCTGCTGAAGCTGATGATCATCTGTTTTGTTTTGGAGGTGTTAAACGCCAGGTTATTGATGGAACAACATCAGTCGCTTTGCAAATCATGCCTGTAAACAGCCTCATAACAATTACGTGCAACCCTGTGGTGTCATCTGCAAGCTGAGTGCAGTGGGTTGGTGTGAAATCGTGGGTGCACAAGGAGTAGAGAAGTGTGTTTAGCTTTCAGCCCCGAGGGGCTTCTGTGCTGGGAAACTGTTGCTGTTTTGTTATGAAACATCTGCATGTGAAGTCTATGTGCAACATAATTATATATGTGTCCTGATGTTCACATTCAGCCGCCCTCCTATAAGTTTGTACAACACTGGACTTTACGGTAAAAAGGGACTGAAAAGCAGAAAATAAGACAGGTGAATTCTTGCACTGAAAAACATCTGGGGGAAAAAAGAATACATTTTATTGCAAACCTCATAAGTGCTATTGCAAATCAGACAATCCATGCAGGCTGAGTAGCCCATTGCAAATTTCAATATCATTTAGTTTTTCTCATTTATGTAAATGAAAACAAAAAAACCCCAATATAACACAACAAATGTCATCAGCAACACAATCTACAGTCTGGTTAAAAACTAACAAACATACTGCAGGAATTCTGCATTTGTGGTATTTGGTTGGTGTGCCTAAAAAACTGGCAAAAACCACAAATTGATTGATGAGATTTGGTGCTGAGCCTGCAGCTGCAAACATTCAGGCTGTTTTTGCCTATTTTGCCTTTTTCTCTCTCTCATTCACACACGCATACGCACTCAGATGACATCAGTGACAGATGCTGATACTTTCAGTCTTACTGTTGCAAAGAGCTGAATGGAATAATTTGTCTTTTTCAAAGAAATAAGACCAGCACAGTTGATCTTTGTCTGTATTTCATTATTGGTAATGCGGCAGACACTATGTGGAAATTTAGCCCAAACAAAACATCATCAAACATTAGATTCCATTCACATTTAGCATAACCACAGAGCAATACTGTGTGCAGAGAAGGCTTACTGCTTTACTGTAAACATGCAACCTTAATTTAACTTTGACTTCAATTTAGATTAAATGTGCAAAAAAACAAAACAAAACCCAAAAACAATTTTTAAAAAAGTGTCAAAAAGTGCAGCTTTGTTTGTGTATATATGTTGAGGTAATGCTTAAAAAACACGAATCAGATATTTTTCAGCAAGCCCGAAGTGTAATTTTGGAAAAATATTTTGCCACGCACTCGGTTTTTGCATCGCAGTACAGCGTTAAGTTCCCTTACACTGTTGCTCTGAATGCCGGCGCAAATAAAATGCTGACATAAGAAAATGTAAAGAATTTCTCAGCAGAGCCGCTTGTTTTATCTGCACTCTGCTTCCTGCCAGTAAAACCCAGTGCAAAGATATTTCAGCATAAGCAAATACAGAATATGTGACCCTGCTATAATTCAGTCAGTTACTGAAATTAAACCGCAGAACTATCGACAATAACAGAAAACATTCATTCTCTACTAAAGGTTGTGAAATGCTGCTGTGAGTTTAGAAAATGGACAACGAGGAGAGATAATTGTTCTTGACACGGGAACAAACTACTCATCTGCCGTACTTGTACAGAAGGAGTCTGATTTGACTATTTTCCAAAGTAATCTCTATTAGCATATTCGTCTGCATCCCTTCAAGCTCAAAGAGCAGTAGTTTCCATATGAGGGGTGTTTTCCTTCAGGGTAACATCATCACATATTCAGATACGGTGGAGATGAATAAACGACAGCTGAGGGAAAGACCACCTCACAGCACTGAGTAACACGCTGAGAGGTGCCCCCTGCTCTCTCAGGGTGTTTTTCAAACCAAAGCCTCAAGATCAAATAAACAAAACAGTGATTTCAATTTGAAGGCCGACAAAGGAAGTTCAGTGTGGATGAGATGAAAGGATTACAATATCAGTCACACAAAAGTCACATGGCTCTCACCAAGGAAAATGTCTTACCAAGATGAAGAAAAACAGCCCTGAGGTTTCACCCACATGTTCTCAGGTATATCTGGGTAACTGTCTCAGTTTCTCTTTCTTTCTATGCATGCACGCATCTATCTATCTATCTATCTATCTATCTATCTATCTATCTATCTATCTATCTATCTATCTATCTATCTATCTATCTATCTATCTATCTATCTATCTATCTATCTATCTATCTATCTATCTATCTATCTATCTATCTATCTATCTATCTATCTATCTATCTATCTATCTATCTATCTATCTATCTATCTATCTATCTACCTACCTACCTACCTACCTACCTACCTATCTATCTATCTATCTATCTAGCCTGTACTTTAATACAGTGTATTTGATGTTAATAAAAGGAGATTCAGGTAGCTTCACACACAAGTGGATTGATGCCTGGTGATATTTTCTTTGTTTAATGTGAGCCTAGCCTGTATTCTGTATTGTCTGTTGTCATGTACTGACGTGCTGAATAATGAATAATTAAACAGAAAATGTGTAATTATTTAACTATACAGCAGAGTGAAAAACAACACATAGAAATAGTTCTAAAGGTAAAACGAACAGATAGTATATATTTATTATACTGACATTTTACTGACACCACACCCGCAGCAGCAATTCTTTGTGTGGTACATCTAAATGTATTTACACACGACATCAAACAGAACAAAAATATAAACCACACTTTGTCCATGCAAGCCCTGTTTAGCAGCATCACTTGTCAGGTGGCTGAAGTATTCAGTGAGGCAGACATTCCCTTTACCGTCTCACCTCTACGTTATCTTAATGATCTCCTACAAGTGTCTAACTCCTCTGACGAGATTCAGGGGAAGAGCTGTAATCGGTGTATTTCCTCTAACCTGACAGTATTCCCTGTGAGCATTTCATCTTGATATTGAATGGAATATGCTAAAACGGTACGTGTTTGTCTGGCAGTGTAGGCCCGTTTCTACTGAGCTGAGAGCCACTAAAAAATGAGAATGGAGTGAATGATTCACTTTCATGAATATCCTTCACAAGAAGATACCATAAATGTCCTCATTCTCAAACTGGAGATGATGATGATCATGATGATGATCGTGAGTAGTGGAGCTAACTAGTGGTTGTAAACAAAACTAACTGGCAGTGACGAGATCATGACAAGTAGTTTGGTGTTGCAGTTTTGCCATCTCGGTTTCAAAACAGCAACTCGAGCTTCCGTGAATGATGCTGAAGATATTCTAAACACTTGCTGTGGAGTAAATGTTGTATATACACATTATTGTTTATTTGTCCCCAAACTTTGTGTAACATAAGTGACTTTTAGAGGTATAAATACAGAATATCTTACCGTCCATGGTTTCATACTGTATGTTTCTTGTGTATTCGTTGGTTTAGAAATTCAATAATCGAACATACTTTTACAGAGTGATTGACGCAAAAGAAACAGGAAATACATTAGAGAGAATCCGTGGGAGGAAGTGGGGCTCCCTGTTTACATCTCTGTCTTATAGTTTCCAGGCTGACAAAGAAAGACCGCAAGAACGCTTGGCGTGTAGCTGAAGTCACATGATCAGCAGAGGAACTACCAGACGCCCTGCCTTCGGTACCTTCCCACGGGCTGATATATAAACCTCTTCAACCCACATCGCAAAAACATACCAGAAAAGGCAGCGCTTGAAGAGAAAGGCAGAGTTTAAGAGTTTGTGGATACAAAACCAAAATGAACAAAACAAACTTGTTGGATTTTTTTATCTTTGGGATGGTTTCCATTCTTATAACAGGTAACTGTGTGATCAACTCAAAAGCAAATCTGCGCTAAAATGCAATTTAAAAAAAAATTGAAGTTAATTTCATGTTTTTCTTCACACAGGCTCCAGATGTGAGGCGATACACAGTGAAGTATTTGCTGCAGAAGGCTCGGATGTTGTACTACCCTGTAAATACCCTGCAATACTGATCAGCAGTCCACCTGCGATTGTCTGGAGTCATAAGGAGAAAGGGTAAGATGAAACTTCTCTTTTTTTTTTTTTTTTTACATTTTTGCTATTCTCTTTCACTTTTCATCTGCAGATTAATCAGCTTTAACCCCTTAAACAACAACAAACTCCTTCCTCATTCACTAATAAAAGACTTGTATCTATTTGTTGATGACTCTGGATTGTTGTGATTCCCGTTCATCTACAGCACTATTTGGAGGAAGGAACGGAGCGGTCTGGAATACCGCGGCTCTCGATGGTCCCAACGTGTGCAGTGCCCCCACCTCCAGCTTGATAGTGGCACATTCAGCATTCAGATAAACAACGTGACAGAGGACGTTGTTGGACTTTATTCCTGTAAAGTGGACCTTAGAAACCAAGTGATTGAAAAGCAGGTCATGCTCAGACTTATTAAAGGTAAGAAGCACTAATTGAGCACGCCTACACTCACTAATTACAAAAGACCACAGAGCTTTTTACCATATAAAAAAGTAATATTTATTTGTGATATAAAAATGTGACCAATAAAATAAATATTAAACATTTGTAATATGTAGTATTTACTGTAAATTGACAGAAATCTCACTCTCTTCATTTACAGTGTCCTTTTCTCCACCGGCTCCCCTCTCTGGGAGCAACACTCAACTGTCTTGTGCTTTGAAACCTTGGCGTCATGGCGTCTCTGTGGAGTGGATGTTAAACAACAATCCATATTTGCCTCAGGCTAAAACCGGCTTGCACGGCGACAAAGTTTCAAGGGTTTTAAGAGTCACCGAGAAAGAGAGCGGAACCTGGACCTGCGTTGTGACGTACAAAGGAGAAAAGGGCCAAGCTTCAGCAGCTCTGGATGTGAAAGGTGAAATATTAAGCTGGACAACTGATTTATGAAGCTGTTGGATAAAGCATTTTGTGCTCTTAACAATTTTCTTTCTTTCTTTCCTGCACAGGAATCATCCAACCACCCAAAGATAACGCCAAGGTTTACGCTACTGTGGGGTCTCCGGTCACTCTCCCCTGTGTGTTTTCCTCTGGTTTAAGAACTTTGAGCGCAGGCTGGGAGAAAATCAATCCTGTGTCTCCATCCACCCGCGATCTCCAACTGCTTTCTTTGGCTTCGTCCTCACCTGATCGGCTCCGCTGGGATAGGTCTATCCATATTAATGAGGTCACATATGAGGACGAGGGAAAGTACAGATGTAGTGGGAATGTAGGAGAGCAAAGGTTGACTCGGACTTTGCAGCTCGTTGTTGCTAAAAGTAAGTTTGTGATCTTTCAGTTTGAGGGAAAATTCAATGCACTTGTATTTTTGATATAAAATCATTTCTCTTGTTTCTTTTCTCAGTCGTCCGCTTAAAGCAAAAATACTCAACGACGCTGACCTGCCAGCTGAGCGATGCAAGCGAGGTCACCGAATACGAGTGGGCTCATGTGACCTACGATGAAAATGGCACCGCGGTTGTTGGGTCCATCCAGAAGGGAAAGGATATAATCATTACCGACGGGTCAGAGGAGAGCTGGGGCGAATGGACATGTAGTTTCTATGGGCAAGATGGCCTTTTGGGGAATGTGACATACAATACTCATCTGATGAGTAAGTTCTCATTTTTGGTGTTTTTCTACTTCTGCTGTGCTAAAAAAGAAATATTAACTATAAAGAACATTAAAACCTTTTTTTTAAATGTTTATTTTATATTTTTGCAGGTGGTCTGAGCGGACAGAAATCCTCAAGCGCATCAAATAACACCGCCACAGTGGTCGGCCTCAGCTTTCTCCTCATTGTTCTGCTCCTCATTGTGGCTCAGATGTACAAGAACCGCCAAAGGGTAAAAAAAACAAAATTTGTAATTTTGAAAAATCGCATAGAATAAATATGAAAGCGTGCATTCACAGATTATATCTGTAGAGATTACCTCAAATAACGCTGTACATCTCTTCCCCACAGAGGAAAAGGATCTTTCAGTATCCCGCCCTGGAGACCATTGTTCATACCATCTCCAACGAGCGGGAGGAGAGAGAAAGGAACCGGGAGAAAATCTAAGGACACATAAAATTCGAGGCTTCGCTGGAAGAATTTCAGAGCACTAAATTGAAGCAAAATCTCTTGCCGCCTGCAATATGTTGAGAGACTCTTGTTTACACAGATTTTGTAAATATTTTCAGAGCAGATACTGTAGCAATGCTGTTTCATTCGAACAAAAATGAAATGCACTATATCCTGTGTTTCAGCTGTGCATGTTTTAAACTGTTGTATGTGTGACGATTTACATTTGCTTTTAAATGACAAACTGAGAACAAACTGCTTGACAAATAAAGAGCATTTAACAGAAATACATCGATTTTTGTTTATTACACGTATGCACAGTCGAATTATTGTTGGTCAGTGGCAGAGAACTATTGGTGCTCGTATAAATAAAATACACAGCAACTTAGAAAACAAGTTTCAGTATTTACATCAAACACTAGCTCTATAAACCAAA
This sequence comes from Astatotilapia calliptera, assembly GCF_964374335.1. Classification (NCBI taxonomy): domain Eukaryota; kingdom Metazoa; phylum Chordata; class Actinopteri; order Cichliformes; family Cichlidae; genus Astatotilapia; species Astatotilapia calliptera. The sequence continues at coordinate 24,860,359 of NC_137432.1, read as the reverse complement.
CACTGACTACATTTATCGCTATTTTACATTCACTTCAGAATAATTAATGGTCCAAAATTCAGACAGTGAGGACCGATGTGCTACAAATAAAATATTTGTGCAAAGAAGTATCTTTTGTAAATCTCCTTTCCCTCCTTAGGTTGCTTCAACTTTTTATAAAAAGTCTACCATCCTTGTCAATTCATCGCTCTGAAATTAAGATCCACATCCATCTTCTTGCTCCGACAGTTTTTAGCCAACCCACTGCGACTGACCTCAGCTAGCTGGCTGGCAGTTTAGCGCTGAAACCACTCTGTGGCTACAGCTGCAATGCCGCTTTCACGCTACACCTGGCTGCACTCGCCATCTTCTTGCTCCGACAGTTCGCTGATACCACACAAGGCCAAAGATTGGTTGATTTCCTCCAGAAAACCATTTGTGGAAGGACGTAAATGATCATTAACTTCTTCGTCATCAAAGCACCAGCCGGGCCAATCCACATTTACACCTTCTGCAAACACACTGAAAGGGGGAAACAGAAGGTCAAAGGTCATCATTCTTTCAACATTTACCGGGTCACAATCAGGTGACCCCTTAAAGAGCTTTTAGTCTACCTCAAGTCGGATGATGCATTTTTAATAAGCACATATATATAAAGCAATGTGCTTTCAGTGACAACATTAAAGATAAACATGCAGAATGTCCATGTTTACCATTATGTTGCTTTTAGTACAACATATTTATTGATGCTTTAAGGTGCACATCGCTCCGAGTGTAAAGCTGTGTAAACACAGGCTTAAAGTGTTAACTGAGTCTATAAAAAGATTAAAATTACATTTTATATTACTAATTTGACTCTGAAGAGTTGCAACTAATGTTACTAAACTGATGTAGAGGAGGCTATTTTAATTAACGGCGTAGTGAAGAAGAAGTTCAAAATAGTAAAAACAAAAACACAGTAAAAGTAACTCTATACTTCAGTACTTATATCTCTGTTTTCTATAGCATGTAGAATGATATATTAATACATATTATATAGATATTATATGTTACATAATACCTGTTATAATGCATAAGCATTATGTATAATGTTATGTATAAAGATCCACAGTTTTCAATATTGTAAGAACACTAAATTAGAATGAATGTTCCAACAATAATTGAGGAATTATACATACTTTTTACTAACCAAAAGAACAATATTTAAATTTAGAAAAAAGTAAATAAAGATATTTTAGGAGTGCTGCTGACTCCGGCATAAAAAACGAACTTTAAAACAAGAAAAATGTTTTTTTTTCTCAGTGTTTTGTGAGAAAGAAATTTGCTTCATTATTATTCATTATGTTAATCAAAACCTAAGCGTGCTTATAGCACATTGAGGTTAGAGACAGTAACATTTCCACTGTAACAGAACGGTCTATTTGTTACCAGCCTACACCTCACTGAAAACTCATTTAAAGATTAGAAGCTTTATGGGCTTAAAGATATATTTAAAAGTGATGCGTGCTAACTCTGTCCACTATTTTAAGTCAGTGAGTTTTTTTAGTTAAATGTCTGATCTGCACTACAGCGTAAACTATTTGCTTCAACTCAATCTGTCAGTATGTGGGGCACATGAGAGAAAGCAACCCACCCGACCCCACTGTGGTCTTTACTGTGGTAAGTGCAGTATGCAGCAGAAATCAGCAGCAATGCAAAGCATTATGAAGATACAAATACTGTAATACCACAAGTGACTTCAAATGTCAATGGAAATTTTAATGTAACAAATCTTCTTTGAACATTATGGAAAACTGTGGCTTTTAAGGCTCAATTTGCTCTGTTTCATCTTGATAACTTAGCTATTCTGAGGAAAGCTTTTATACCCATAACGATCTAAAGATAAAATATGTAATATGTAAATCTTTTGAGTTGATATGATAGGTGCATGTTTTCTCTGATTGTTGTCTGTGTGTGACAGTAAATGTTCAGGGCTGTTGTTTTACATGTATTCCTTATGTCTTTATTCTTAGAGGATGAAAATCACTTGCCTGGCAGTAATCACTTGTTTTTAAATGTTCAGTAGTCCTGGTAGTGCTTGTTTACAGCTCTGTGTTTATTCTCGGACTCTACTAGAGTAGCTTTGCATGATTCACAGTTCAAAAATTTATCTTGTAATGGGCTTTGTTCCAGCCTCAGGCTGAAATAAGCCAGCTTTCTTCTCATTAATGCCTCTAAAAAATAAAAGTTTTCTGAACAGCAGGTGGGTGGGGTGCACGCTCTTACAGTCAGTGCAGTGTGCCTGAGAAGACCATATTAGGGATATGGCCCCTCTTTGACGTCATTCGTAGGTTGAAACGAACATTTAGAGCGAAACAAAAGCCTGAGCTTTTCATTTGCGGGGATTAGATAAATGACAGAAAATGGAGGAGGATAAAAGGTCCCTTTTAAATAAAATGTGAATAAGAATGAAAACAAAGGGAACTTATCACTGCCATATACTGACCTGTTCCCCTGCTCATCTTCATCTCCATCTACCAGCTGCTCCTTCCATCCTTGACTCACGCTGAGGGCCTTGGGTCTTGCTACTTCCACTTCCTCCAAGTCTGTGTCTCTGTCTCCATCACTGCGTGACGGCGAAGATGTGGCAGAAAATGAGGGAGAAGGAGAAGGGTATCTTGACCTCAGAGTTGTTGTTTTTAAATTTCTGTCTTTTTTAAATCCTCCTCTCCCCCTGTCTCTGTCTTTCGCTCTTTCTAAAAGGCCCTCCAGTCGTGAGGAATGTTCATCGTCTGTTTGGGGTGGCGTGTGTAAGCTACTGGGGCGAAGTTTGGCTTTTCCTTTTGGTTTCATGTTGGAAACAGAAGAACTTCTGTGGGTTTTTATTTTGGGCTTTTTGTTTTCCAACTTCCTGTCAGGCAGCTCAGATTCAGAGAAGGCTTGGGGATCAGAAAAGACTCTATCATTCCAAAACGTGTCTGGGTTTGACTTCAGGGTGCCCAGTTTGAGTGTCTGCTGTGGATCAGATTGGCAGGGCATGTAGATAGGAAGAGAGTTTCTTTTCAGCTTTGGGTTGTAGTCTGAGCCAAAATTAGAGGAAGAGTAGTTGTTTGAAGCAGCCCCAGTTTGTTCCAAACTCTGAAAAAACTCCTTAGATGTGCGAAAAGTGGCTGGATTTGTGCTGACTGGTCTCCTCCGTTGTATCCCAGGAGACTTTATATTTCTGGAGACCCACGCCTGTTGAGGTGTCTTAGTGTCTCCAAACAGACTGCCACTGGAATTTCTCCCTGCGTCCTGGTTCACGGAGAGGGAATCTGAGTCTTTTCTTGTTAATATTTCTTGTTGAGTCTGCTGTCTTAAAAACTCAGGTCCCTTCATTATTATCGGTTGATAATTAGATTGTAAAGTGTCATCTTCATTTGTTGGGTAGTCAACATCTGGGAGTTCACCTGGTAAAAAACTGTATTTTCTTACGGTGTTGTGTTTAAATGGCAGTGCAGCACTTGTGAGAGAATCCAGAGGAGGGAAAGACTGTCTCAAAGTCATGCTCTGCTCCTCTGTCATCTGAGATTCAACAATTCTGTCTTCATCCTCCCCCTGGTTTCCACTTTGATCATGTCTCACTCCCAATTCTATCCATTCATGTCCCCTGAAAGCCGGTGAACGCCTCTTGCGCCCGATTTTGTCCTCAGTGTAATTGGGCTCTGTGCACCAAAAAGGTAACTCACTTTTATTAGTGGTCATCTCATCTGGAGATTGATACGGTTCTGGCTCTGCCAACCCATTTATCAAGTTAGAGATAAAAGTATCATCAGTGGATTCGTCCATCGAGGTCTCCATTCCTGGCTGTGCAACAGGTTGTTCTTCTGTCTCCACATCGTCTGTCTTTGCTTCTTTAACAGGGTTTTCATTTTGCTGGTTTGTCTCTGTCTCCTGTCTGTGGTGCTCTGCCTCTCTCAACTGCCTCAGTGTTTCCTAACAAACCATCCAAAGAAAAAAAGTGACTCAACTGGTTCACACATAAAAACACCCATTTACCACCTACTGGTTCCACACATTTCCACCAAAATGTTGAAAGTACTGCCGTCACGCTCTAACGAAGGAGCTACGACATGAAATTAATAAATGGCTTGCAAATGCAGCCCACAGATTCTATCTGCCATTCATTTTTACATGAAGTACCCCAAGTTCTACTAGCAATACTATGTCAATACTATGTTTTAGATGTTTTATGAAACTGGATTGAATTGTGGGCGGGTACTGAAAAGGCACCTTTGAAAATAAAAGCCTATTTTAAATTCTTAATTTCTTTTACTGGACTTTTTCAAGATAAAATTTAACCAGGATCTGCAGTTTGGGACAAATCTCCCCGTTTGGGGCAGTACAAAAAAATCAGGCAGTCTTGTAAAGTTTTTCGCAGGACTTAAAATGAATTTTTTTTATCAAAAAACAAATGCTAGATAGACCAAATATGACAAGTTGTGCAACAAAAATGAAAATATCCGTGGATATATCAGTGAAAATATCACATCAACACAAGCCAAATTCAGGAGGTTCAGGATCGGACTCTAATCATAACTGAAAAAAAAATAATTTTGTTATATATATGCATATTTTTAATTTTTGGAGCCAACTTTGCAGATAGTCTGATAACTCAGATTTAGTTCAAAATATATTGGAAGGCATTAAAAACACAACAATGTGCTGCACAGTCACTTCACATGCCGGCCTTTTTCCACTGCTCTACATACCACTGACATAGACTGGCTATCAACAAGAACATCCGCTTAAGCTGAGACAAAACATAACTCAAGTGCACAATGATACATTTCCACTGAGAAGATGGAAAATTATGCAAAGCAGGACAGTAAAAAGTAGGCATGCATTCTTGCAGCTTTCTGTTCTAACAGGTGACGACAAAGTAACTTTTATCCATCCTTCCTTTTATCCCCAGTGTACAGCAGCTGAGCTGTTCTGGTCCCCTCCCCAATTGGACCAGTAGTGACATGTTTAGTTTTCCTTAAACAGCTGGCTGCCTGAGTAGTGTCCAAAAATGATATGGGTTTCTCTGCTAACAAGGCCAGGGATGGAGTTGCTCTCACTTCTGGAAATCTGGCAGAATTAAATATTTTTCTAGAGGAATTTAAAAAAAGATTCCAAAACATGACTATCCAGAGTCATGACTGAAAATAGGTCACTGAGCTTGTGTCTTATTTATATCAGTGTTAAAATAGCAACACTGTAACACTGAATGGCTGCAATAAGAAGATGCTTTTAAAGTTCTGTCAACTATGTGGGGTCTAAACCAAAACCTGACACTGTCATTCTCATAGCAAAGGGTATGGTGCTCTTACAGATAAAGTTTAAGCCAGACTACAAAGATTTCAAAATTTCTAATATTTTATTTTATTTTCTGATACCTTCGCTTGGTCGATGGTGGACACCCATATGGAGCAATTCTCTGAGGTGCTGGCGACAAGTATGACGACATTCATAGCACTCTGAAGCTCACCTACCTCCACAAGGAGAAATGAATCTGAGAGAAGCAGACAGACAGTTAGATTGTTCTTTTTATAATAATTAAGCTACATCCAAGTGTCTCGACTCTAGTCTAAAAGAAAGTGCTACACACAGCCATCTTTCAGTGGTATGCAGTACATCCTGTCGAGAGCCAGAGGAGGTCGAACCACCTTCAGCCGCTCTGTTTTCTTCTGGACTTTGGTGAGTAGAAGCACATCTGAGAAAAGCAGAGCCACCAACTCCAGCTACATCATACCAAGAAAAGGGGAAAAAATTAATAAATACAAAGTAATTTGTAGTAGTTTTGAGGAACGCAAATTAAAATCATAATAATTAAGTGCACAGTTTTTGCTCACTTTACTGTCTTTCCTGCCTCGAACCTTCAAGCTCTCCTCACGCAGCAGCTTGCGTACAACTTCAGAACCTACACCTTTGATGGGGCACGTTAGGTCAAACTTGCAGACTTCTCGGACATGCTGTCAATGAAATCAACCTCATGTAAATATCAAAAGCATTTCAAAAGAATAGAGGTAATATCTTTTTGAGTTTCCTGTTCACTACATTACACGCACTAGTGATTATAAACTCAACACTGACCTGCTGCATCTCACCAATATGTAACCCACTCTTGTGTGAATCCCACCATTTAGAAAACCACAACAATAAACTCAGTGCCCACAGAACTTAGTCATTACAGCACTTCGTGCTTTACATCCACAAAACAAGGTAAACACAGATGTGACATCTAAGCTCTCGCATCTTTGAATTAAACTTTTTCTCTTCTCCAGATTTCAAGCCACACAAACATCAATGCACTTTTTATGTATAATGCACTGTGTAGACTTTATTGCAGTAAAACAAAAGTACACTTTCAACACAGAATGTCCTCTGGGCTTAAGAATGAAGTAAGTCTGTTTATTTTTTGTTGAAAGGTCAATCCATAAGCTACAAAATAACTCCAAAGAACAGAAAAAAGTGACAAAATGATGACAAAGATGTGTTTTACCCTGTCGATTTCCTCATTTAGTCCATCCACCTCATACCCATCCAACCTCTGAGCAGAGATGTTGAGTGCGTGTTGCTCATCTTTTAGTCGCAGGTAGTCATTGATACCTTCCAAAAATTTTTTTACACTGAACAACTGTACAGGGGAACAGACAAAGGAGGCCAGTGTGATGCAATGACTCACATATTGCATCTATAAAGGGAAAAACATTCTGTGGTGAATTTAAAAGGATTTTATTTAAAGGTATCTAATCCTCACCATGCCTCTGAGTGTGTGCTCCACAGGAGGGTCCTGAGTGTGTTTGAGCACAGCTTTGAGCAGCAGGGGATACTTTGTGATCCTCTGATGGGGTTTGGCCTGCATGTCTCCAAGACGCATCCGATCGCCCTGAGGATGATTCTCTACCCACTGGAAAGGACAAAAAAACACAAGAATATAAACTCAACTTGATGCTTTCAAAATAAAACTGATAGCCTGACAACCAAGTTTCTTAAAACTATCCAGTTAAGTTCAAGACTCATTGTAATAATGCAGAATTTGTGTAGTTTTGCCTTTGTACAGCACAACAGCGGATGTTACGTGACTAAACAGCAGGCATTCAACTTCAATTCAATGGGTTCAAGAAAAAAAATTAATTATTCAGCAATTTAGAAAAAATTTCTTTACGCATCTAGACAGAGTGACAAACAGTTTCATGGTCTGTTGTTATTTCTTCACAATGAAGCAGTCATAATATCTGCAAGTGATTCAAAGTTCCCAGTAATTTTGAATACGAGGCCCAAAGAGATGTGAGGGAAAGTGAAATAGATGTCACACAAGACATTGTGACAGAATTATTTCCACGTTTAAGACAAATAAGACCAACAACAACACAGCAACTAATCAGGTCATAAACATTGTCAAGGAGGTGGCTGCATCATTATCAACATCTACAATCAACAGACGCCTCCATGAGTGCAAATATAGCACATTTACAACAATGCGCAAACCACTGGGTACGCTCAAGAGCAGGAAGGACAGATTCGATTTTTCCATAAAACTACATATGCTACATATATCAGACTTATCCGAATGCTACAAAACCGATCGGGCAGGGCTTCACAGTGCAAATGGATAGTGACCCGAAGCAAACTGGAAAAGCAGTCCAAGAGTTTCTCAAGGCAAAGACACGACACGTTCTGCAATGGTCAAGTCAGTCACATCAAACAGAGCAGCTTTTCAGTTACTGAAGATAAAACGGAAGGCGGAAAAAAGAAAACCACAAACAGCAGCAACTGAATTTTGCTTCACTGAAGGCCTGGCAGAGCATCTCAGGGAAACAGCATTTAATGATGTCCATGGCTTCTACACTTTGTTAAACCCTTTGAATTACAGCAAGTCCTGCTGTACCACCACGAGTAATCGATGGAAGGAGCAGATTCAAAGAAAGTCAATTCAATCACATATTGATCATTTGATTAAAAACCCACTGTGGTGATGTGGAGAGACAGAATTGAAAAAAAAAACCTGTCTTTATCTAACGAATGCACTAATTATATATTTGATAAAATCATCGACTTCACAGTGATTAAACAAGAAGGTGAAGACAATTCACAGAAGTCTCTGATTTCTCTATAATTTTATTAATGAACTGCCAGAAGACTCTGTGACTGATATCAGAACCACCTCTAAAACCTTCTGAATGAAACTATAACTGGAAAAAGAAAAAAACCTTAAATGAGTTATTTTTGTTTTAACAGCCACACCCTCATTGCCCAGTAAGCGCCAGTTCTTGGTAAAGGAAGGCTTTAACTGTTAAACACAAGGTAGCACTAGCTGATTCTGCTGGAAATATCTACAAATATAGAACTGGTTTTAGTTTAAATATGATTATGTTCATCTAAAGGTACTTTCTGACTCGTCACAGCGATGTTTGTGATGATTCTGATTTTTTCGACACCAGACGTGACCATCCCCACAAGGATTTCGCTTCTTCTCTCAGGGACAAAGTGAGGATCGTTTGCCTGTTAGCCAAATATGTAAGAGGTGTTGTAGGTCACACTCTTCTTGCAGCCTCTTTTCCCATAAATCTTCTGCACAAATCTTTGTGAACTAGATATCTTTCACACCGCTGTTAAGGCTGAATCATTTGGAGAAGACGTTGGTGCCCGTCAGGAAGCAGCTCTTAGAAGTCGCCCACAAGCTTATGAAAACATTACAAACCACAAAACACAACCAATAGCAACTGAACTTTTAGTCAGTCATTAAAATGAATTACATTGAAATAATAACTGGGTTAGTGTGGGAGAGCAATTCTTTGATCTTCAGATGTATAGAATGCATGCACAGGCTGTATATGGATGTTACTGCTGCTTCACTGTACCTGGACGTAAGTGGAGAAATGTAGGTTGTTCTCCATCTGCCTGCGCGAGAATTCAAGATTGTCTTCCTCCTTCAGGCAGTATTCATGATAGGAAGAGAAGCGTTTATGAAACTGGGGGAAAAAAGAAAAGGATAAGTCCCCATAAATTCACATCAGTATGTTTATCATTATTATTAACGATGCAGAGGTTAGCGCTAGTTAAATATGCCTTTTTAACCCTTGGATACTTCACTTTGCTCCATTGTGACGCACATGAAGAGCTTCAAATTTCCCTGTTGCATGAACAGTTACGCCCATAGTTTGTTGGACAAAGACACCATTTCTTTGCAGTTTTGCCTCTGTACACCACCGCAGTGAATTATTACTCAAATAATAAACATGTGATTGAAGTGCAGACTTGGATACTTGGTTTAGTTTTATCTACAGTAACTGTAAAAGCTGCTGTTTCAGGTTGAGACCTGGTGACTGACTTGACCATTTCAGAATATCCCATTTCTTTGCTTTGAGAAACCCTTGGGTTGCTTTTTTTTAGTCCTCATCCTTTTGCAGTCTGATCAGTTTTACAACATATGGATGAATGCTGAGTACTGTTTAATCTGGCTACCTTGTTCTTCAGTATACCCAGCGGTTTGCACCTTGCTGTAAACCCTCTGCATTTAAATTCATCAAGGCGTCACTTGATTGTAGACGGTGACAATAGTACACCTACCTCCCCACAAGTGTTATTGACTCGGTTAGATGTTGTGAAGTTGTTTTTTCTTAATCATGGAAGTAATTCACTAATAATAATATACAGTAATAATATAAAAATGAGCATTATAAGATAATAACCTTGTCATCATGCACTTTAGTTATCTTCCTCGGTCTTTCTTTTGGTTGAGCTGAGCTGGTTCACATAGTCTTTATTTTTAAGACTGTACCTTCTTTACTTATTGGTTTATTTATCTGTCTTGGTTTTCTTTTCTTTTTCAGTCCAGTGATGACCTCCCTCACTTGCATCGACACCTCTTTGACTTTCGATGCTTTCTGGAGCAGTCTAATTTATCCTTCCTGTTCTTGCGCATAACCAGCGGTTTGCATCTGGTTATAAACCTGTTTATTGTTCAAGAAGGCGCAGATCTTTATAATGATATCCCCCCTCACCCACTTCACTTACCCCCCCACCCACTTCACAAACTCCCCACCCTCATACTATGTTCTTGACTCGGTTAGTTGTTGTCTTAACTGTGGAAATAATTCTGTCATCATGCACTTTGCCATTTTCTTCTGTGGTCTTTCCGGTCTACTGTTTGTACTGTCGCTCTGATAAGTTTGTGTGGAGTTTTCAGTGACAGCCTCCCTCACTTGCACTGTCAACTTTGGGCCTTATATTTAAAATTACTTTGAAAAGCTTTAAAACAAAAACCCAGCACTTCAAAAATTGTGTCTGGTTCATTTGCCATGAAAGAACAAGCCAACAGATATCAGCTGGCCATAAAACTGTCCATCAGTCAGGTGTGCATTTTTACAAGTTTGTAAAAATGGAGGACTTTGTATACAAATGTCTGTAATGCCCCAAAGAGTTTATGCAAGGTTTTTGCAAAACCCATAAATTAAAGCTCAGAGTCTGCTCTTCAATTGCATCTTAACTGCTTCATTTAAAATCCACGGTGATGGTGTACAGAGGCAAAACCACAAAAACTGTGTCTTTGTCCTAAAACAATATGCACATAAATTTATACAAGTAGGCCTAGAAAAATGGCAGAATATATAAACATATCCCAAGTGTTTCCACCTGCAGGACTACTTTTATGTATTACTTCATTGTACGTGAGTAAATGTGCTTATATGTCATACATCTGGTGGATGTTTTGTTCCAAAACAACGTGCAGAAAAGCAAACTCATGTGGAAACAAAACCTGTACCCACATAGAGGTGAAGCATGATGTAAGAGGTGCAAATGAAGGGGGGAGACTCTATAACTGACCGGTAATATAAACTGTCTGCACGTACAGTATCATTCAGACTGGAGGGGAGGGGGGGGGGACTTACCTGGAGACATCCAGGGTCTAACCTCATGGGGTCAAAGGGCTTGCCTGTTTTTCGCGCTTCCTGTAACATCGGATAAACCACCTCCTGCCAGAACTGCTGATGTTCTTCGAGGATGGAGGGGAGGTTGGAGAAAAGCTGCTCGGGGGTCACCTTTTAAAACAGGAAGTGCGACAAAAATAAAAACATGTGTTTAACTCCCCTGCTTTGCTATATTTTCCGACTTCTCAGTGGAAATGTGTTGTTGTGCTACATGTTCCACTTGCACTCGAGTTGTATTTTGCCTCATCTTAAGCGGATGTTCTCGTTGTTAATCAATCTATGTCAGTGGTAAGCAGAACAGCGGAAAATAAGTCCTGCAGGTGAAGTGACTGTGCAGCAAACTGTTGTGTTTTTAGTATTTAAATGATAATGCATGCTTTGCACACTGACCTCCTGGAGAAATCCTTTTTGGTGCAATTGGACAAGAGCCGCAATAACCAACTGTGGGAGGCAGACACAACTTTGTTATACATCCTGTTGAAACTCCCTTTCTCCGCTCTGAAACTTTAATGTAACTGACTGTAAGCAGCTAGAGAGTGACATCTTACGTCTTTTATAATAAGCAGCTTGTTGATGAATGTGAGTTCAGTATAGACAAACTCCCACAGCGCCTCCTGCTGGTGTCTCTGCATTTTTGACATTGTCTGAAAAGAGGAAGCAGAAGAAATGTCAGGGTCATCAGAAAGAATGTCAAATGTGCATATTGTGTAATGATTATTGCCATCAACGAGTCCCACAGCCAGAATAAGGCCAACAGAGTATCAGTTCCTCTATTACTGTTTGCCACCCCCACAGCCAACAGTTCACACGGGACACAAGCTCAATTGTTCCTGCCAGTAAAATGTGCTTTTATTTCCTAAAAAGGCAGTGCATAAGAAGCATGTACAATGGCATGGTTTACTGAAATAAACAATTTGTGGACTTCATTTAGACCACATGAGAATAAACTACAGGATGTCAGGCCTTGGCCAATGAATTGATCTGTTTTGTTCTTTTAATTTGATTTGTTGGCAGTAAGAAAAAGAAATATATATATAACGATAGGGCCCGTACTGAATGAGACTGCACTATATCTGTCCAGCTCGTCTCCAGCGTGGTTCCCTGACTTTCCTCGTTCCATCGCCACCTGAGATCCTCTGACAGAGAGAAGGCCTCCAGGACTTGCTTCAACCCATCCAGTTGACTTCGCTCCTGGGAAGTTGTCATAAACCATGAGAATAAATAAATAACAAAGAAGAAGAAAATAATCAGGCAGGGAAATGAGGGGAAAATATGACGCTCTACTGAATCAGTCCTTCCTTAATAGAAATAGATGTTAGTTTTGGCCACAGGTACATCTAAAAGTATGACAGTGGAACAGAATGAACTGCACTGCTGCTGTGAATTTGGGCGTTTGAGTGGGCGTTTGAGTGGGCGGTTGAGTGGGCGGTTGCCTTTACAGCAAGTCTGTATCTGTTCCTTAGAAAACCAGTATGTAGTTTGATGAGCACAGCACAATACCTCAGACGCTTTGTCAGACACTCCCTGGCTGAACAGGACTTGTTTGAGTGCAGTTCTGGGTTTGGCTCCTGCAGAAGTTCCTTTACTCAGAGTTCCAAAGTCATTCGCGACCTTTTGCTTCGTTCGCCTCTGGAAGCACAAAAATGCAGCGGGACATGTGAGCATGTATGCACAAGAGAGGTTTGCAATGAAAATAAATGAACTGAAACAGTGTAACACACCTAGAACTGAATCTAAACTTAATGCACGGTACTTCGGTACAGAAGAAGTATTTTACAAGTCAAGGTTTTTGACATCTTAGTGAAAGTACAGGGATTTTTATCAATAAAACATTTAAATAGTCAAAGTAAGAGTGCTTCAAGTGCCAATTTATAATTTTCATAATGACATATTTTTAATATTTAAGTTGCATAAAGTGCTGATCTCTATAAAAATCAGTATAATGTATGAAAAATACTTCAACTGGTTTTAAATACTAAGTTGTCCAGAATAAGTCAATAAGCTGCAAAACAAAAAAGGAATAATGGGTTTCAGCCTATAAACATATACAAGAAAATTACCTTAATTAAAGTACTCAAGTAAATCTACTTAATTTAACCCCCACTGGTGCCAGAACAGTAGGCTTGCCCCATCCTTACAATTCTGTCCCACTCCACTTGCCTGATAGCCGATTGTGCTGTACTTGTGTTTGTCTGCTGCCCTCTTGTGGTGGATGTTTAGGTCTGCAGCTTTCCCGTCAACGACATCAGGCTCTCTGGTTTCCGTCTCCCTCTGCCTCTCTCCATCCACAGTCTGCAGCACCGTTTCTTCCATTGGTGATTCACTCCCCCCTCCGTTGTTTACATGCTGTGCGTTTGGGATAAGGCTAAAGAGGAGCACACAGAGTTACTCAGTGCCATTATAAAGTGTGTGATGACTTCTTCAAAAAGAAAACAGTCCTTTCACAGGACTTTTATTAGGACTTTTTTTTAAATCCAATGAGTAAATGCACATCAGACTCACAACCTAGATATAATGATAAACTGAATTATCATTAAACTCAGTGACAAGCTCCAGATCATTCATGGCAAATCCCACTTTAAAAATACTTTTCAGGATTCCCATCAGTGACACAGTTTGAGTGTAAGCAATCAGTCCAAATGAACAGCTAACAGTCCAACATAAATGCACAGCAAAAGGTACGCCATTTAGAGCCTTGTTTCATTTTAAATAGTCTTAAAAAAATACGTAAAATTAAGAAAACTCAATACATGTCAGAACTTATAATTGTGTTCATTTATTTAAAGATTTAATTTAACTTAAACAATTTAAGTTTATTTAAGTGTCGTTCTGGTCTGCTGCTCGCCGCCCTCGCAGGAACCCTGATTGGGCTGTCAACCATCAATCTCTAGCCCACCTGCCCAAGGCGCCCACCGCGATTAGCAAAAAAGAAAATACTCCACTCAACTTCGGTCTTCTAAACATTCGTTCATTGACGAGTAAGGGACCTCTCATCCAAGACCTCCTATCTGACCGTAAGTTTGACTTTTTCTGCTTAACTGAAACCTGGCAACAACCTGATGACTTTTCTCAGCTAAATGAATCTACTCCTCTGGGGTTTGTTTACTTTTCCAAACCCCGCTGCTCAGGTCGTGGGGGTGGTCTCGCGATCTTTTTTCACCAGCACTTGAAAGTCCTTTCAGTTAATGTTGATTCCTTTAGTTCTCTAGAGGTCCTTGCATGTGAGCTGACTGGACCCATTCCCACCATCATAGCTACTGTATACCTCCCCCCCCCAAACCTAACCCTGTCTTCCTCAGTGACTTTGTTAATTTACTAACCCATTTTTCATCTCTCTCCCCAAATGTGATCTTGGAGGGAGATTTCAAAGTTCACGTGGACAATAATGACCTTCTGCTCACCAGAGACTTTTCCTCCTGTCTCGAAGGCTCTGAATTTAAGCAATTTATCGACTTTCCCACTCACTCTAAAGGACACACCCTGGACTTGGTCTGTTGTTCTGGTCTTACTCCCTCGAATCTTTCTGCTACTGAAATCCCCATAACTGACCACTTCCTCCTTTCATTTAACCTCACTCTGTGCTGCTCTTCTACCAAGCCAACTGGTCTCATCTCGTTCCGCAACATCAAGAACATTGATATGGACATTCTCACTACCAGTTTGGACAATGTTCAGATTCCGGACTTCTATTCTACTCCTGATGATTTGTTGTTATATTATAATAATTGTCTATGCACTGTCCTTGATTCTCTGGCTCCTGTAAAAACCCACTCTGTTTCCTTCGCTCGCTCTGTTCCCTGGTTTACCCCTGACCTCCGAGCTCTGAAGGCCAAAGCTCGGCAGCTAGAGCGTAAATATAAGAAATCTGGTTTAACTGTTGATTCAGAAATCTATAAATATCACGTACTTCAGTATAAAGACTCCATCAGCAAGGCCAAACAAAGCTTCTACTCTGGTATTATCAGTTCTTATGAGGGTAATGCAAGGACTCTGTTTTCAGTTCTCAACAAACTAATTCAACCCCCCAATGCTTTACCACCGCACTTCTATTCCTCTGAAACCTGCAACTCCTTGATGCTGTTCTGGACTACGAAAATCAATAACATCCACCAGCAACTCAGATCAAATGTTGTGTCTGCGCCCTCTCCAGAACCTTTTCTCCTTTTTGAGCCATTTTCCACTTTTCATCTTCCAGATTTATCTGATATTTCCGAGTTCATATGTAAATCAAAGCCTGCCACATGTCATCTTGACCCCATGCCCACAGGGCTTGTGAAATCCTGCCTCTCTTCTTTACTCCCACTCATCTCTGCTATCATTCACTCTTCTCTCACCACCGATATCGTTCCCTCCTTATTCAAGACTGCTCCAGTCACTCCTATACTGAAAAACCCTTCTTTAGATCCTAACAACTTTAACAACCTCCGTCCGATTTCCAATCTACCCTTCATTTCTAAGATACTCGAAAAAGTGGTTGCAGGTCAACTTCATTTACACCTGGTTAATAATAACATCTACGAGAGATTTCAATCTGGTTTTCGCTCATATCACAGTACAGAAATTGCTTTACTTAAAGTCACTAACGATCTTCTAATCGGAGCTGACTCTGGTCTTCTCACCATTCTCGTCCTTTTAGATCTGAGCTCAGCCTTCAACACCATTTCTCACTCTGTCCTTCTAAGCAGACTTTCCTCTCTCGGCATCTCTGACACACCCCTCGCCTGGTTTCAATCATATCTCCTCGACCGTTCCCAGTTTATTCAACTAAGATCATTCCGCTCTCGTCTATTCCTTGTCCCCTCTGGTGTACCACAAGGCTCAGTTTTAGGCCCTCTTCTCTTCATAATATACATCCTCCCTCTAGGTACAATTTTCCGCAAATTTGATCTTCAGTTTCACTGTTTTGCTGATGACACCCAGTTATATCTCTCTTGCAAACCTGATTCCTCCCTCCCACCTTCCTCCCTTTCAGAATGTCTATCCGAGTTAAAATCCTGGTTTGCCTCTAATTTTCTAAAGCTCAATGAGGATAAAACTGAGATCCTCCTTATTGGCACCAAATCCAACCTTTTGAAGGCGAACCATTTCTCACTCACCATCGATAACTCCACAGTTTTCCCTTCTCCTCAGGTTAAGAGCCTTGGTGTCATCCTAGACAGTTCACTTTCCTATAAATCTCACATCAATATTCTCACCCATTCTGCCTACTTCCATCTACATAACATTTACAGATTGCTTCCTTCTCTTTCCATCCAGTCTACGTCCATTCTTGTCCACAGTCTTGTTACCTCCCGTATTGACTACTGCAGTTCTCTTTTGCATGGTCTCCCCCAAAAATCCCTCCATAAGCTTCAACTGGTTCAGAACTCTGCTGCTCGCATTACTACCAGAACCCCCTCCTACCAGCACATCACCCCTGTTCTTCGGGAACTTCACTGGCTCCCTGTGAAATTCCAGATAATATTCAAACTTCTTCTGGTCACCTTCAAGGCCATTCATAACCTCGCTCCTCCTTACCTTTCTGACCTGTTAACCACTACCTGTTCTGCCCGTTCACTTCGATCTTCTTCTTCTATCCAGCTTGCTGTACCTTCCTTCCGCCTCACCACCATGGGAAGCAGAGCTTTCAGCTGCTCTGCTCCCAGGCTGTGGAACTCTCTGCCCCCAGAAATAAGAAACATTGGTTCTCTCCCCCAACTCAAAACTCATCTGTTCAAATCTGCATATTCACTGTGAATCCACTGTTTGTTAATTTTATCTTGTGCTTTTGTTTTATTGTTCTTATTCTGCCATTGTTTTACTAAATGTTTTATCCTATTGTAAAGTGTCCTTGGGTGACTTGAAAGGCGCTCATAAATAAAATGTATTATTATTATTATTAAGACACATGGCAGATTTAATGACAAACGTATTTACTTCCAATAAAAAAGATTAAATAAGCAGGACAGTCACAAAAAAAAAAGACCAGATGACAAAACCAGTCAAATACACGTGAGCTCCTGTCTGAAGTGAGCGATGCTCTAATACTGACCCACATTCTGACTTTAAAGGATCAGAGTGACACGGCGAATACCAGCAGTGAGCCGTCTGAACAGACTGCTGATCGCACTGATTAAAACAGGACACCAGCAGTTTTTAATGACTCCAGGTGTCGTTACACAGCTGTGCGGGTCAGGGTGTCACACCTGGACTTATCTGTCATTATTTCTACCTTGTAACATTTCCTGCAGTAGCTTAAGCCCCCACTCCCCACTGCACCATTTACAGCTGTAGCCTGCGGTGTCATTGTTACACTGCCAGGATTAAAGCTTCAGGTGTGTTTTACATTAACACTTTTACTAGGATTCCTACTCTCATTTGGACAGTCTGAGAAAGTATCGTAAAAGCAAAGATTCTCACACGAGCAAACAGATTCAGTACACCGCACGCATCTGCTGTCACTCTACTGTCAAACATCAGCGCACTGACTCAAGTGCTTTCATCACCATGTCATACTTGTTTACAATCACTGCCTATATCCTACTGTAACTCAGTGATCAGTGAATTATAATTATATCGGAATTACAGCACTGGATCTTCTTTAAAACATGATGATTAGTCAATAAAGACAAGCATGTTGGTAATTTTATAACTTCAGCAAGCCAACAAATCAAATCAGAGTCCGTGAATCTACACATGAGCTCTGACGTGTCAGGGCCTTGCTGTGGTCAACACATAAAACAAACTGTTCCTTCAAAGCAGTGTCTACCCTTTAACCAACAGCTGTTTTAACAGATAAAATCATAAAGTTTACCTGGACTTGGCTGAATCCATTTTGTTTCACAGAGTCATCTTTGGTTTCTGTTAGCTTTCTCCACCTCCTTTCTTTCTAGCTTGCTTGTCCCTCCCTCCCTACTCTTTTCATCTGCACCCCTTCCTTCTGCAACTGGCCTGACAGGAACGACTGGATTCTGCAGTCAACAAATCAGCACTGAGGGTTGGTTAATGTGTCGCAGTTAAGGTGCTTAGTGAAGCGGAGGTGGTGCCTTGCTTCTTTGAAGGTGATCTGTTTTGTTGTTTCTTGTCAATCAGGATTATTGATCACCCCGAACAACCAGGAAAGTTTAAAAACAGCAGCAGAGTGTGTGCGTGTTCGTTCAGCTATTCATTATATGAGAAACCAATAAGGGATACAGAGACGAGATTCAGTGTTTTATATTGCATGCACAGGGAGTTATGGGGAAGAGGTCTAGGCAAAGGAATGTAGCTAAAGAAATAGAATTTTTATAAAACTATCAGGTTAGGTTAAAGCAAAACGTCCTTCCATTTAAAGCCACAGAAAGATAACATTTCGTGTTAATGATTAAAGCCCCGTTGGAATGCAGACTGGCAGCGTGCCTGCAGTGAAATATGCACAATTACATTTTTCACACATGTAACTCAGACACACAGAGAAAGAGACATGACACATTTATTAAAACTTGAGTTTTACATTTGATTGATGCGCAACATTGATTGACAATCATCATCCAGTCGGTAAATATTTTTGTTTTAAGTATAAAACCATTTGAAAATACACTTTTCAATTCAAATGTTACTGATTGCTATGTGAATCTGCACGGTGAAACAACTGTATTATAAAAGTCGCTCAGCTGAGAGACACTGGGAACAGGTGTGTCCTCTTTTCTATAGCAGTATGAATAATGCTTGCATGATAGGGTTTCATTGAAAGCTTATCATTGAATGTGGCAGCAGTCAGCCCTACTGTAAGTAGGAACCACAAAGTTTCCAATACAATTTCAGTGGTCCTCAACTGCAAGGTGGGCCTCCCTGTGTGGGTGCAGCACCAGAGGAAGAACATGCACAATCAAGGGGTAAAAAGCTTGTCAGTATTACTGTGCTGACCTTCATATGACTGAAATTCAACTAGAATCTCTGTCCCTCTTTTTTTAAGTTCCTTCCTCATCGATGTTAATGAGTGACAGAAACCGTGCACGAGCTCTTGCAAGGGAAAGGAGGTGGGGGTGGGGGTGGGGGGGGTTGATAAATTGATTTTTAAGTTGAAGCATGCCACAGAATGTTTGTGAACCACTGTCCTATTAAAACATTACCTGTTAACTCAACGGTACCGGGATTAAATACACCACTTCCCTCTAGAAAGAAATACATGTTTTGCAATAATAAGTTTAACTTGTAACTATTTTTTAATTGCAACTATTTACAATAAAAAAAAATGGGTAGCTTAAGTTAAACACACTAGTAAAGTAGATACATTTGACTCCCCTAAAAGTTAATAAAACTACATAGAAATGCATACGGTACAAAATGCATCAACCATTTTAAGAGACTTGTCATAGTGATAATAAAGAAATAACACATTGGTTAAGGTGCATTCAGACTGCAAGATTTTAGCAGGAAAAAGCTTTAGCAGGATATTAAGTTTGAGGTATGCCGATCGCACAGTGATAACGCCTCCTGAATCCTACGCTACAACGAATGAGTGCAATTTCTCCACCACTCTTCCATCGTACGTGCCAACATTTACCTGGCATGACTCAACTAGACCTTCTTTTGGAATCTCAAACATTTCTTTTTGCATGTTTTACCTCAAAATCTATTTGTCTGCTTTGGCATTTCTACAATTGCACCATCACATTGTCTCACGCTACACTTACATTGCTCATTTTGGGTTTGTTTGTTTTTTAAGTTGTCAGATTTGTTCCTGAGGCTACTTTTGGTCACAAAACTGTCTCAACGCCCAACTTGGGACTTCTCTACTGGTGCAGCGTAGGACTGTCATTCTAGAGCCAGAGGAACAACTAGCCTTTAACACTGGTCATGTTAATGAATGTCTGCGTCTTTGGGAAATATAGTTTGCTTTGGGGAGTATAGCTTGGCTTGGTTTAAAGGTACAAAATAGCTGTAGGATTATATATAATGTGAAGAGAGTAGCATCAGTCTTCTCAGATATTGCTCAGCAATAAAGAAATAATCCTGGTTTTCAAAATGTAAAAAACTACTCATTGTAAAAAGCTCTTTGAAAATGATCTGAATGCAAACGTTTTCTGCGACGCTTTCAGCCATTTGTTCATTTGTTCTTAGTTGTTTCTTCCCGTCATCTCGCTGTGTGATTGTCAAAGAAGGACCCAAAGTCTTCAGTCTCATATGTGTACTGTGAAATAAAGCTGCTGCTTTTGTTGTAGCACCAGGCCAGTTTGGCATCCACGATTGAGTCCTTAAAGCCAGCAATACTTGGGCTCATAAGCATTTTGTTCCTCTTGGCACGTTTTACAGAGTTACTGAATGCCATATTTTGTCTCCAGTTCCTCAGCTGCTTTCCCCAGGTGCATATTTCTTAGTTTTTCTAATAATTCATTGAACAGTGGCCTGTGCAGCATTCCACCTCGTCCTCCTCCACCTGAATGTAAGGCCCACACCCGCAGCATCTGGTAGTGAGCCTCCCGGCAGGATCGGTGATCCATCTCTGCTTGTTCAATCTCTGTATCAGTCACACCAAGACAACGCACCAGCTGCTTCACCTGCACCACAGGTACCAGATCCAGGACGGCATAGATCAGCTCAGAGACTGTTGGGGGGAGAAATGAATAGGGGTATTGAGCAAAAGCGATACAACTGAGCACTTTTTGTTGAAGCTTGCACACTGGACCTCTGATGAGGAGCTATACACTCACGATTGATTTCCAGCGGGACACAGTCAGGCAGTTTGGACGTCTCCATTTGGGCCACAGAAGTCTGAGGAACCTCTGTCACAATGGTCTCCAAATGTTCCTCACTCTTCACCAAGACCTGCTATAAAACAAGAGCAGATCCTATTTATTGTCTGCAGATTGTAGACCGAACTGAGAAAAGTAACGACCGGCAGTTAAATCAACGTACCTCACAAGATTCCTGGGAAGTGTCAGATCGCTGGGAGGACCGTAGTAGCCTTTTTTTGGTTTGCCGTTTCGTGATCACGTACGTCATTAAAACCACCGACACCATCAACACTAATATTCCAGCTCCAGCTCCAGCAATTATACTGACAAAAGAGTCCGATTCATTGGGCGTATTTTCTTTTGAAGTAGCTAGAGAGTTACAGAAAAAAAATAGATCCATATTAAAACATAAGAAAAGAAAATGTACAGAAAATGTAAAGTTTTACTGGAGTTGAGAATTGAAAAAACATACATTATGTCTTAGTCAACAAAATTATTAATAATATTATAATATGCTTAAGTACATCTATGATTATTCTATTTGCTCACTCTTTTGTGAGAAAGAGGGCCTGGTTGGTGCTCACCTATTGTGGGTTTTGAACACAAGTGGTTGCACTGAGGAGAGCAACTGTGGAGAAGAGAGAACACTTTTCATAACACGGACGAGGAAGTAGCACATCTTAAAGAGGAAACGATTCACATGACAGCCAAGATGCCTTTTTTACATCATCATATGAATTCAAGCAATTTCATTTTCACACTTTCAGTACTGTTTCAAAGTTACCACTAAGCAAGTAATTAGTGTTGAATTAACACTTATTCAGCTGTCACAATCACTACTAATTGCTACATTTATTTGTTAGAAAGAATGTAGCTCGGGATTGTTGAAAGTACGGGCAGCAAGTTCCCTTGGGCTCTCAGGTTTTTTCCCATGATAAATACCACTGTACCTATCCACATGCTAAATTATTAACTAACACAAAATGTGGGTTGCCATGATTTTTACATTCATAATTCTATTTTTTTAAGTATAAGACATCCACATAAGACATCTGTCTACATCGGCTTGACTCGAGTGTTTCTAAGACTTATAAACATTTACTTCCTCCCTGAGTGGGACAGACAGACCGTGTGTTTAACAAATGAGAACTTGTTCAGTGACTGTTCACATCTCAGGTTTTCATGTGTCATAACTTCTCTGTTGCCAACAAATGGAAAGACTGAGAAATGTGCTGAGAGTTTCAATTCTACAAACACACTTCCCCGTTAACATTTAAACAAACAATCCCAAACAGTGAAATAGGAACAATGCGCACACACACAAAGCTCACATACAACAGTCGTATGCTCACCTCTCGCACAGTTTGCACTTGCCGTTGTCTTTGTAGTAATTGTCCTTACATCTGCACACAGTGTTATTATCTGGTGTACCTGTGAACAGCAAGATTGTTTCTATTTAGACTCACATGAAGAAATGCATTATGGGCCATGACTTAGTGGGTACTGGAATAAGTTAAGGCTTACATTTCTGCATTTCCACTTCATCGGCTTTGCACGTTTTACATCTGCGACAATCAAAGGTTTCGCTGTCAATTCTAATCTTGTAATATCCATATTTACATCGACACTTAGTGTTCTGGTTTCCTAAACATGGCGACACCTGGATTTCATTCTTTAAAGCTGCAGAAAGGAACGCACACACACACAAAAGAAAATCAAGTAAGGCAAACCTGAAGCTGAAGATATACTTCTAAATCTAACATGTTAGACTGAGTCAGGAAAGGATAAAGTTGCTCTACCTTTGCAGGTTCTGCAAGGTAGGCAGTTGGGGGAGTAGTTCATAAATTCTAAGTACTGTCCTCCCGGACACTGTGTGCAGGTTGATCTCTCTTTGGGACCATGACATTTTTCTTGAAGCTTAAAACCTTAAAACAGGAAAATTACGTGTAAAAACAAAAAGTTAGCTTGATGATGTCTCAGATTATTTGCTTGTCACTGTGGATATATATGACATACAGTGGCTCATACAGTACCTGGACTGCATTTGTTGCAACATATTCCATCTTCAGTGTGAAACTCGTCAGGTTTACAGTTCTTATTAACTTCCTGTGACTCTGGTAACGATGCCAAAGTGGTGATGAACATGCACTAAAACAAAGAATTTACAATGAATATCCAAAGAGAAGTTCCCAACAAGGGAATTTCTCATTTCTTCATGCAGTGACCTTTAAGGTGTTCTCACCATCAGGCAAAGTAAGGTGCCAAAAGAGGCTTTTTTACTCCTCTGTCCTCTGTGCCGAAGGGCCTCCATAATCAAAATGACCCAAAGTCCACTAATTTGAGGAAGTGTAGTTGCATAGCATAGCTGCTGCACTCCATCAGCCCCCGATCCTCGCACTGGCCCCTTGGCTGCTGTGTAGGATTGCGGTCTGTTCTCTGGTCAGCTGAATGGTAATTAACAAAAAGGATTTTAGGAATAGGCACAGTACAAAAATCATAAAGCAGGATTTTGGCAGAGAGCAGAATGCATTTTAAAGCTCTAATCGCGTCAGCCGCTACCATGTTTGCTTGTGCACTTTAGAACTACTCATATGCTACAGTATTGTGTCATAACATTAAGACATACTGTGCTTTTATCAGGTGTTATGGTTGCATAAATGCTAAAAATGTGCTATTTAATCCAGTTGGTAGGTGAATGCTAGGCAACCAAATGACATCATAACATCTGATGATAGATAAGAACCCCGAGACCTGCCAAGTTTGGTTGCTCAACTCCTGATAACATAGAAGGAGTTTGCATAGAGATGTGGAGCATTATTAAAAAAATTTTTTTACATTTAAATTAGCAGAAGTGAAACAAAGTGAACCCCGGGTTCACGTTGTGTCCATAGACTTGTATTGGACAGAAATTTTAAATAGATTAGATGAAATGGTATGTGTGGTAGAGGTTGAATTATCAGAAGTGGTTTTCCCAGCATGGTGAGAAGATTAAACGAAACTCTCTCCAAGCCGCTGCACAGGTAATAATTTATCTCATTTATCTCACAAATGTAACGCGTGCGGGGGCTGAGGCTGCAAATGTTTTCGCCTGGATTTTTTATTAAAGCTGACTATTAGCAGAGCGGTGCTTTATACAATCCTACACATAATACTGCACATTATGCATCTTCTCCCGTTAACAAGCCCTTAATTCAATGAATTTAAACACCTTAAAGAGGACGAGTTTGGGTGTGACTACTGTGAAGACAGTGTGATCCCTAAAGAAAT
Source organism: Astatotilapia calliptera (assembly GCF_964374335.1). Taxonomy (NCBI): domain Eukaryota; kingdom Metazoa; phylum Chordata; class Actinopteri; order Cichliformes; family Cichlidae; genus Astatotilapia; species Astatotilapia calliptera. Next base: position 24,836,481 of record NC_137432.1, on the reverse strand, counting down.
AATTCACAGAGAGACTGATTTTGTGCTCAGTAAACGAAGGTCGCATATCTGCGCCACTTGTTTGGGCAGCTTCCCTCTTCGCTTCCCTGTCGCGGTCAAAGGCTGAGATTAGAAACTTTTTCGAGTGTTTTTAAGCGCACAAAAACTCGACGTGTCTTATTTTTACGTATTTACAGATTACACTGACGTGTTTGAGAACTTAACCTGCACTTTTCATTTAACTTTTTTCTTGTCACTGGTTTCGATTTAACTACCCACCACACAAACGCCCACCACAGTCTGATATGAATCGCTCCTTCCCACAGACACACTGCTTCGATATTTAACTGTCACTTACCTGGACGACCACCGTCACTCTGAGGAATATTTCTTAACCTCAGCTCCTTGCGTGGAAATCGGCATTTCAGTTACTGAAGTACACATATATATTTTAGAGAAAGCAGCGCGACAGAACTGCTGCTGCCCAGTCTCTGAAGAGGGGAGGCGGTCTCAAACGGGAAATGCTGTGACGCGCACGTTTCACAGGAATTAGTTTCACAGGCAAACTGGCAAAACTGCACCTGAGGTTCAAAAACACAACAAACCTGTAGGAAAGCCGTTAAACCAGCAGACAAGTCAACTTCAGTTCAATAAGGACAATAACAAGAATCATAAAACACTTGGGATGTGGAGCTATCTGTAAATAAAAGCACACTACGATCATTTTCAGCTTTTTAAAAAAAATGAATTGGAAATTTCTACATTAAAAAAAGATATTAAATTAAATTTTAGACTATGTATACACAGATATCTAAGGGAACAATCCACAACCTAAAACATAGAGTTAAACATCGATAGGCCAGTAGCTTGACCGGATAAAAAGAGTATCTCGGAGAGAGGGTGATTTAGTCTTTCCCAAATACAGGGAGGGGTTCACCTCGGTGCGAAAGACTGCGTGGGCTAGTAGTTCATACTAGCATTGCATTGTAGGTTTTCATATTCAGAAAACCTCTGTATACAAGTGGCAAGGACTGCAAGCCGCTGCACGTCCACGCACCAGTGTGAGTGCTAAAATCTGGCATCCATCCATCAGTCCTCCATCGTAGTGGCAGCAGACTAAGCAGGATATTCCAGACAGTCTTCTCTCCAGCAACGATTTCCACTTCGTCATTGCGGGGGAGGGCATCGTATATATCAAAATATTGAACAACACCCCTTAATCTTTTGGCGCCATTAAGGAATCACAGAAATTATCTATGAAGCCGAGACCAAGTGAAGTTACAGTGCTGAGCCACACTGTGCAGAAAAGTCGCCAACGCTCCGCTGACTCAATAACTGCAGAGTTAATGGCGTGGCCAAACAGCTGTAATAATAACGTGTAGGTGTTGGTGGCTCAGTATTTATGTATGTCTCAAACGGGTTCTGGGTCTTTCTGTGCGTCTGCTCACAGCTGGGCAAGCCCGTAAACCTCCCAAAGGACGGACCCAGATAAAAAACATAACCAAAGACGATCCAGAAGCGTTTTGGGGCCTGAGCTGTGATCTAATGAATGAAAAGGTAAAAGATTGCCTCCCAGGGGATAAAGAGGAATTTAAAAGCCAGCACAGTGATGAAAGGGAGGGGACATTACTACATATCATGTATGTAGCTTTCACATTTGTGTCACAAGTACCATCATTGCAGGCAGGTGCTGCCATCTGCTATGGATGCTTAACTGACCTCTCTGCAGGCCATGTTGTTTACATTATTAAGGTGTGCCAGCTGCTTTTTGTAAACGGGGTTGCTTATTAACTACTCTTTAATTAAAGACAACGTTGAAACGTTAAAAAACGTTCTGAGGGACCCAGGGTCCCTGAGCAGTTGTGGACCTTTTTATATTTTGTGTGTGTGTTCACTGTTATTTTTTTCTGTGTGTATTTATAGGGAGGTGTGTGCGTGGTTGTGGCTGTAACCAGGAGGCCGGGCTGCAGGCTGAAGATTGCTGGCCACGCCCGAGGAAGATGCCACACACCGTCAGCGGATCAGCATCGGCGGAGGGAGCTACTTAATAGTGTGCAGCCTCCACCGACGCGGGATGATTCTGTCACGGTTTGCCAGGGCAAGCCGTGGGGATGTGGAGGAAAATAGGACCCAAAACGCTAACGGCGCGTTTATTTACAGTGCGATAAATGATAATACATCCCCGTGCTCTCCCTTTACTCCCGTGTTGTGTCTTCTTCCCAGCTTCTGTCAGGGACCTGGTCTGGGCACGTCTTTCACTTTCTTTCCACACTTGCAGTCTATGACATTCGTCTTGCTCTCTTCTGCTTGAATGTGCCAAAGATCTGAAAATGTCCTATAAAGGGATGAACCTTTAATACCTTTGTATCATTTTACTCCTAAACGAATCACCAATTGAGTGGACGCTGAGTGGTTAAGCCATTACTTTGAAATCATTAGTTATTCTGGAAAGGACCTGATAAAAACGTCTTTGCATACTGTGAAATTGACTACAGAGATTAAGCATAGGCTGTAAGGCAAGTATCACTTAACTATATTTATAGGCACCATAATTTTTAAAAGAGCATCCTGTAGTAGACCAGTCCTTTATTAAAGAGGCAGCAGAGCGTTACCTCACGCGACTTTGCTATTACAGTATACTAAAGAGCTCATTCAGCAGAGCAAGACAAGTGCTTCCTCAGAAAAACCACATCCTTCCTTTATAGGTAGCAACAAAAAAAGCATCTTCATCTCTTCACTCTTCCTCCTCCCTCTCACCCAGTCTTCCTCTGTGTCACACATAAAGTGTCACTTACACTAACCCGTTTGGCATACATAGGTCTTTGCAAAAATGCACATGCAAATAGACTGTTGATTCCCCCACACAGTCTTCTAGTCCAGCTGTGAGGACTGACTGGCTCATCTCTGACTCAGCATGCAGATTTTGTCAACTAAAAAGTGGCGTTGTTTATCTGTTTACTTCATAACAAAAGAGTCAACATGTTCCTGGCACAAGAACTTTTGAAGTTCTGTTTAGACGTATCAACTCTTACGGTCAAGCATCAATACTGATACTGAAACCTCAAGATAAGCATGACCAGTTTTGCTGTAACCAGTTCATGATCAGCCATGGTCTTGTTGCACAGTCATCTCTCATCCAGTCATCTCTGTATTCTGTTTGAGTGTTGCTACTCAGCTATAGTCACACTTGTCACTTGAGGCTGCCCCTATTTCCTTAAACCTAGTCCCCGTTTCACTGTTGAAAGGAGGTCACGTGCTGTGGCTTGGTTTCTGTGAAAACTGAGGTCAAGTATAGTAATTATCGCTGGCTGGCAGCTATCTACACACTAATGGCATTTTGTCAGTTTTTGCTGATTAATGTTCTCACACCTACGCTACCAGTTACACCAATAATAAAGCAATTAACTAGAAACATATCATTCTTATCATTTACAGCACGGTTTTACCCCCGTCTGGAAAATATACCTTTTGTTTTAATTCAGAAAAAATACACTCAACCTTCAGATAACAAACTGAAGTGTGCATGAAACTAACAGAAGACAGTCTAAGACTTCATACAAGGATATCAATGAGGTCCACACCATGAACAAATGAGCTGCTGGATCCAGATGAATGTCTGGATCCGGATCGTTTTTTTAATATTGTGATTATATTGAGAGTCTATCTTAAACATGATGCCTCACTTTTTTTTTGTTATCCCACTTCAGAAGTGTGTGTGAAGCTGTGATGTGAAGTGCCCAATTTTGTCCTATATCAAAATGTCAGCCTTTAAAAAACTCAGCTAGTTTGCCCATTGTGTAAGTTTTTTTTTTTTGACTTTCTATTAGGTTTGTTTAATGTTTTATATCATTTCTTGGTTTTTTTTACTCTTAGTAAATTTAGCCCCATTCTTGGTTCCTAGTTGCCTTGTAATTGTAATTGTAATCCTTCCTGTGTTCCCTTTCTGCTATGTCAAGTCTTGTGCATTAAATTCATTCACGTGTATGTCTTCCCTATTTAATTATCACATTTCCCGTTTTACTTTGAGAGTTAGAATTCCTTGTGCGTTTCCTTTATTTTTGCTTCTTGTACCTTGTTTTCTGTATGATTTAGTTCACCTGTGTCTTATCTCCACTTTCCCTAATTACCCTTCTGTGTATATTGTCTGTGTATGTTTCTGTTCTCCCTCCCAGTGGTCCCGACCTCTGGTGTTTCTGGTGTTTGAAGGCCTTAGTGTGCTTTCAAGTCTTAGGTTTCAGTAGTTATAGTTTTCAGTTTCCTTTGTCCCTCATGATTCACATTTGTACAACCTTGACATCAGTCTGCAGTAAACAGCTCTCTTTTTGTTCGCCTCAGTCTGCCTGTCATCCTGGCTCTAAATCTGACTCCAAAACTTAAAATTGTAGGTTCACCCATGCTCCACTTTTGGTAACATTTTTATATTAATCAGTCCTTACCTTCTGAGTAATCCAACTGACAACACAGTTGGATTACACGCACGCACACACACAGCCAATAATCGCGCATATTATCCTTTAATTGCTCCAATGTGTATATGAGTTGATAAAGAATAACATAACTGTTTCTTAACTTGCACGTTATTCTACAGAAACATTTTGGTTTTTTGTCAGCCAAATGTTTATATTTGAAATGATAAAAAAAAATTGTAATGAGCAATTTGGGACCTATGCATGCAATTGGCATTGCAATGTTTTCAATCCTCATAACATTACACGCCTTCTCATTATCACAAAGTAATTTCTTGGAATGACATTTTTCTCATTAACACCTTTCTATAAGAGTAAAAAGATACCTATGAGGTAAACGATGCCTTACATTAAACGACTTCATCATCCTGTGCTAAGAAGAGGCGAGAGAGAGCGAGAGTGGCAGAGGTGAAAGAGAAAACGAGAGAATAAAAAGCATCAGAGTGCTCGCAGCAAAAGCAGATTTTGGAGGAAACGAGAGAGATAGGATGATGGAAAAATGTGGAGGCTGACGGGGGTATGTTGCTGTGCACAGCCAAGGTGGTCTCCAAAAAGACAGGAGAGAGAGAGAGTGGGACAAGGATGTTGACTGTTAATATGTAAGGTTTTCAGGATGAGTCATCTCTGACATTTTATGAATAGTCCCTTGACACACTTCTCGTCCCCTGCTCAGTCTCAGGCTCAGAGGGTCCCAAGTGACATCTTGCTAAAACCTCTTCTCCACAGTAAGTAAAGATTTTCACAGCATGTATTTTCAGCTATAACTTTATCATTTTGAATGTTTTAGTAGAGCCTTGTAACCTGTTTGCATTAGGATGTAAAGCTGGTCTCTCTTAGTGTTGTATTTTGTATGTGTTTTATCATCAGTGTGTTACAGGCTTTTTTAGAATTTAAAATGTGTGTCCTAACATATTTAGGCAGCCTGACTACCGAATTCTTTTTCTCAGAATGGAAGATGTTATGATATTTATCATCTTTAATCTTTAGTGTGTTTCACTGAGTGCCTGCTGGGATTGTTATGTGAATACATTTGACAGAATCATGATAGTAATACTTTTCCTCCTGTCTCTGCTTACTCCCCTCCTTTTCCTCCTCCTCCTCCTCCTCCTCCTCCTCTTCTTTTCTTGTATGTTTCTTCCCAGATGCGGCCACTCTGTTTTATTTTACCATTACTGTGCTTCCTACCTTTGCTATCTTCTAACCCTGTAAAGCCCACTTGCAGTCCAACACAGTACAGCTGGCCATATATATCACCTACGTTTTGTTGTGAAAAGTGCCCTGCAGGTACAGTAACTTCCTCACATCCCATTAAAGTTCATGGCTGTGATGTCAACAGTAGTGCTTTAACTGCAAACTGATGTTTCATATATTCCAGGTGAGTTTATGGCCAGACGCTCACAGAAAAACTGTGACCATAAATGTGAACCCTGTGAAGCTGGGAAATACACAGCCGGCTACAACACGGCGATGAACTGTGAATTTTGTGACAGCTGCAGTAAACGTGAGTAACTTCACATCTTTAGCTTTGGGCGTGGAGGCGCTACAGTACATGTGAGGATTTGAAATGTGTGAAAACTTTAAGGCAATTTTTAGACTGACAGCACAAAGAGCTTTAGTGGCAGGAATGATGACGTAGTGGGTTTTACGACTTACACGTTTTTCTACAGACACATTGATTCGAGCTCTTGTACACAGATATTCCCGCTAGAGCGCACCTGTTATCTTTTAAGCAGATAGAAGAATGACAAAGCATTACAGTAAAAATACTACTCAGGACCCCCCCCTCCCCTTGTTATAGTGAAACATGTGGTTGCTTATACATTTTGTGTTAGTGTGTGAGCTCTATCATGCTCTCTCTTGATGTGAGATGTGTGAGTGAGTCATTAACTCTCTGTCGACCTGACCACTGCATTTGACCAATGACTCCACAGAATTTTGACAAAGTCAGACTGCTAGCTGTTTCTCAACTCAGGATTTCAGAGAAGTTTGCATATACAAAACTTACACAAGGGGATTTCCCATTTCATGTATCAACGGGGGGATACAGTCAGAAGGAGATGAAAGACAGAAGGGGAAGAGAAGGGGGTCTGTGAAACCAACTGTGAGCCAGCACTGGGGTTTAATATGATGAGATTCTGCAGCAGAAGTTTGTGTTTACACAGTAATCTCGACATGGTCTGCGGCACAGCCCACCGAGACAGGAGGAGGCTGAAAAAGCAGACCATCTTCATGTCAGTGGAAAAAAAGAGCAAAATACCAAAAAAGCAGCAAACAGTGGAAAGAGCAGAAATGTCATGTCCTATGTTATTATTACTCAGGGCTTTGTGCTGGTACAGGTGAACAAAACAGCATGTCGTGCCTTTTTTAAATGTCACTGTGGAAAACAGACAAGAGAAAACACAGAACTGAGACAAATTTGAGTTTCTCGGTCTCAATTTTGGCTACATGTGCATTTTAGCTGAATTTGACTTTTTTGTGTGTCAACCAAGAAGCCTTTTTTACACATATCATAATCAAAGGGCTCACATACCTTTTTCCAAATTACAAACCAGATACATATAGACATTTAACATCGACCAAACATCTACTTATTGTTTATACACCTGCACATTAGAACAACTGTTTACATTTCTTCAGCAGAGGAAGGTGGGCGTTCAAAGCACAAGAAGGGGCTTTATACCAATTAACGGCTATGGAAATAATTCAGCCCACTCAAAAACTTTGCATAGCAGAGCAGTGATATAAAAAGTGCTTCTGTGTTGTTGGTGCCAATGATTTGTTGGTGATGATGATAAGAGTTTGGATGTGTGGACCTCAGAGGGCTTCATGGAACAAAATGCTTGGTTACCTGTTCTCTTCTGTTTACTACTCTGTATGTTTATGCTGCTTACTGCTCTCACTGCATTTTAATTCATTATTATAAGACAGCAGAGTAAAACAGTGCTGAGCACACACGTAAGAGTCGCTGCCAGCTTTAAAATGTCCACAGTCCTCGTGTTGTGACCTCAGCTGCTCATTTTATAGTAATCTGTCTGGAAAAAGTGAAAATATTTTCATTCTGCTTGTGGACCGCTGTTGGCTGGTGAGCTTTTAAGACTCTGCATGTTGTGCTACGTCCCTCTGTAACCCTAAATGCCACAAAATGATTTCTGTTTACGATTTTCACTTTGTGTGTTTGGTTTTGGGATGACTGTGACTCTTTGGAAGTCATATAAGTAGTTCGCTGATTGCTAATATGTAACATCAGATTGAGGTGTGCACACTAAAGCATCATTTAAGAAAGACCTTGTTTCATCAAACTGAAATTCTCTAAAGAAGAAGCACCAGACGTGATAATATAACGGTCTTATGACTTCAAACCAGAATCTTTACCTGTCGTGCCTAGTTTTGTGAGTCATTTCACATTTTCAGTTTTATCACAAAGACATCCTTTGCACACACTTTCAACTTTATCCGTCTTTAAATCACTTTTAACAATGACCGTGTTTTTCCACAGCAAACATGGAGGTCAAGACAGAATGCAGCCCGACTCATAACACTGTGTGCACATGTAAGGCTGGCTACAAGTGCAAAGACCAAGACTGTAAAGAGTGTGTATCCACAATCAAACCCACCGTCCCTCCATCTACTACTGGTAAGTGAGCCCTTCTCGGCACAGTCAACTAAATGTGAAACAATTGTTGACACAGTGGTTATCATTTATTCATTGCAGTGTTTTGTTTTGAATAGTTTCAACCATAACACACTTGAGGGCCACGTGCAGCATCACATTCTCATTAAGGAGCTTTGTCGTTTTGCATTCTTTCATTAACAATTTGCTACAGATTATCAGTGTAAAAGCACAAAAAATAACATTGTAGATGCGTTGCCCAAAGACATAAGATCGGAGACTAATTTAACACTACCATGAAAAGCAATAACATAACAGATATACTCATCTTTTACACCAAAATGATTTAGGCGTCAAACTTGTCTGAGTGTACAGGCTGAACCACAAAAGGGCAGCAAATGCTCATTTTTCATGAGAAGTTACTCATTTAACTACATCTGGGAATATAACTTCTTTTTATTTAAAAATACTCCTGAGAACCCATGAGTTCAAATGCCTTATTTTATGAAAACAAGACTGAAAGTAGCTCAGAGTAATAAGTTTGTTAAAAGAAACTGTTTATTTACATGTATGCACAAGAGCATTTACTAGCGTGTTTGTCTGGATCCAGTGGGGTACCTACAAACAAGGAAACATTCACACTCAAAAAATATTCATGCCCAAAGTGGTGGCGTTAAGTAATCTGATTACATGAAAAAATTCAGTTACGTAAGTACAACGTAAAATGTTCAAATTAATGGAATCTGGCCAAATGAAACTTACATTGAGCTCCCTAAAAAAAATAAATCACAATTAATGAATTAAATGAATAAACCTTTGATTTGATATACTTCAGTTTCATTTTGTGTTTATGAGGGCAAAGACAAATTTTTTGAGTGCATATTTTAACCCAAAGAAAAGAAGATATCAACACAAAAGTACCATCAGGATATTGTAAAGCAGCACTAACGTCAAGACTTGCTTAGAGAAACCCAATCATAGATAGTCATCACCCACAACCCTACAGAGGTCAGTCAGCTCTATGTGGCCTTTTAGCATCTTTCAGCTCGTTGTTTCTAGTTTTTAAAGTCTGCCAGTAATGAGTTTAGATGCACTTAACACTGATGTCATCCACCTTAAACCCACTGTGTCTGCGAGGGACAAGTATGCACTCTGAGGTGATAACATCAGTGTTTAAAAAGTGTTTAAAATTCTCTAAAGAAGAAGCACCAGACGTGATAATATAACGGTCTTATGACTTCAAACCAGAATCTTTACCTGTCGTGCCTAGCTTTGTGAGTCATTTCACATTTTCAGTTTTATCACAAAGACATCCTTTGCACACACTTTCAACTTTATCCGTCTTTAAATCACTTTTAACAATGACCGTGTTTTTCCACAGCAAAAGTGGAGGTCAAGACAGACTGCAACCCGACTCATAACAATGTGTGCCCATGTAAGGCTGGCTACAAGTGCAAAGACCAAGACTGTAAAGAGTGTGTATCCACAATCAAACCCACCGTCCCTCCATCTACTACTGGTAAGTGAGCCCTTCTCGGCACAGTCAACTAAATGTGAAACAATTGTTGACACAGTGGTTATCATTTATTCATTGCAGTGTTTTGTTTTGAATAGTTTCAACCATAACACACTTGAGGGCCACGTGCAGCATCACATTCTCATTAAGGAGCTTTGTCGTTTTGCATTCTTTCATTAACAATTTGCTACAGATTATCAGTGTAAAAGCACAAAAAATAACATTGTAGATGCGTTGCCCAAAGACATAAGATCGGAGACTAATTTAACACTACCATGAAAAGCAATAACATAACAGATATACTCATCTTTTACACCAAAATGATTTAGGCGTCAAACTTGTCTGAGTGTACAGGCTGAACCACAAAAGGGCAGCAAATGCTCATTTTTCATGAGAAGTTACTCATTTAACTACATCTGGGAATATAACTTCTTTTTTATTTAAAAATACTCCTGAGAACCCATGAGTTCAAATGCCTTATTTTATGAAAACAAGACTGAAAGTAGCTCAGAGTAATAAGTTTGTTAAAAGAAACTGTTTATTTACATGTATGCACAAGAGCATTTACTAGCGTGTTTGTCTGGATCCAGTGGGGTACCTACAAACAAGGAAACATTCACACTCAAAAAATATTCATGCCCAAAGTGGTGGCATTTAAGTAATCTGATTACATGAAAAAATTCAGTTACGTAAGTACAACGTAAAATGTTCAAATTAATGGAATCTGGCCAAATGAAACTTACATTGAGCTCCCTAAAAAAAAATCACGATTAATGAATTAAATGAATAAACCTTTGATTTGATATACTTCAGTTTCATTTTGTGTTTATGAGGGCAAAGACTAATTTTTTGAGTGCATATTTTAACCCAAAGAAAAGAAGATATCAACACAAAAGTACCATCAGGATATTGTAAAGCAGCACTAACGTCAAGACTTGCTTAGAGAAACCCAATCATAGATAGTCATCACCCACAACCCTACAGAGGTCAGTCAGCTCTATGTGGCCTTTTAGCATCTTTCAGTCTGCCAGTAATGAGTTTAGATGCCTTTAACGCTGATGTCATCCACCTTAAACCCACTGTGTCTGCGAGGGACAAGTATGCACTCTGAGGTGATAACATCAGTGTTTAAAAGTGTTTAAAACAACAACAAATTAAAAAATAAAATATTTGTTATCGGATCGCATTTTTCATGAAACACAATGAAGAAATGTTGTTTACAACTTACAGCTTAAACAGATTTTTTTTAATTATGGTTACGTTTTGGCACCATCAGCACTTCACAAAGGTTAGGGAATTTACTAACTTCATGTGAAGTGCTTGAGTTGCCTAAACCTAACCACAGAGGAGAGCACAGACACAGGTGAGAATGTGAGAATTGTGCACTTCTCTTGTCTACCTCAACAGCCTCCTGGCAAAGCTCTGCGCAGTGCTTAAAGGAAATTTCCTTTCATGCCTCCATCCCCCCTACAACATAACTCAGTAACAGTGTAGCAATCCATGATAACAAGTTCTAGAAGACAGGCAGATTTAGGGGTGTAGTACATGAATCTGTTAACTGATTCAAAGTCTTAATGTCGTGTCCTGTGTTATTATCACTCTGGGCTCTGTACGAGGGCAGGTGAGCAAAACAGTCTGTTGTGTCTCTTTTTTTAAATGTCACTGTAGAGGCCCTAGTTGTAGCATGTGTTTTCCTGTACTGTAATCCTGCCTACATACAGTAATGTGGACAGGTCATAGTCAGAATCCCTAAAATGTTTCTGATTCAGCTGAAACTGTTACATGACTAAAAATAATCCAAACAAATGAGCTGTTAATAATGCTTGGAAGCTATTTGCATGTTCTTGTAACTGTTTGCCTCTTCTGTAGTAACCGTGGAGAAAGGACACACACATTCAAACACACACACACACACACAAACACATGATGAAATAAGTTAAACATTAGGGACAAAAGAGTGAGCTCACTGACAAATCCAAGCCACAATAGTGTCATCTTGTCATCGAACTAATAATGCCTGCAGTGAACTTATAAGGTTCTCTTTTTTTTATGTTTCCCTCTAGTGGCGACACCTGATGTTACCACCACCAGGCTCGCCACTAAACCGATTGCAGGTAAAGTAGCCAAATTGTGTTGCCTGTGAAATTATTGAACTGATGTAAATTATGGAAACTAACTCTCTCATGTGTTATTATAGATACGGTGTGGTTCCTGGTGATAATTGCCCTCCTGTGTACAGGAATTGCACTGGTTGTTGTGACAAAAATCAAGCCATTTTTAGTCTGGATTAGGTTCACTCACGGTTAGTAGATTTCTTTTAAATCACTTAATATTTTTCTTAGAACTTTTGTGTTATAAATACCCCCAAATGTTTAAATTCTTATTAAAACCATCCCGTCATTTCTTGCTGCTTAGGGTACTTCTTGGCTGAAAAACCTGCCACACAACCTGCATGTGATGAAGAAGTGTCCAAGCCCGTCCAGGAAGTGTGCGGGAAATGTGACCAACCTATGTGTTAAAGACCAGATCTGGAATTTGGAGGAGCGAGAACCTAACAAGACACTCGGTGGCACATCCCAGATGGAAAACATTCGTCACTGCTTTTGGACATTTAAATGGAGCTAAAAGGCACTCCGCGCCGTGCTGATCAGTGAAATGCCAGAAGGTGGAAAGTTTGAAACTGTTGCTGTTTCCTGAGAGGACAGATGATCATTTTGGCATCTGTGACTTTGAAGTGTATAAAATTGTGGTGGGTAAAAATCTTGGAACTGATAAGACAGAGGGGACATTGTGGCAGTGAAAGGAAAGTATGTACTATAGTACATAAAGTTAAACATATTTCATGTATATCTACATATATGTGCAGACATAATTAGCTGCTTTTGTAGCCAGCTTTTCAATATCACATGTGGATGTTCTGTGTACATTTTTTCTTCTATTTCTTTTTCATTTAAAATAAACTTAATAAATTTGACTAAAACTACCTAATAACTACCTAACAAAGCTTTCTACACCTTGGATGGCATTCTTTGCACTGAGCCAAAGAAGCTTATTAAAAGTATATACAAGAGTTCGTAAATCATAACTTACAAAGAAGACCACTTTGCAGCTGTTCTTCCGAGATTTAATACATTTCTGAGGTGAGTGTTTTCCAGAAGCTGCAGAAACAAAGTCAGTGCATCCGCAGCTTGCTGAGGAAAGACGAATATGATCCATACTCATCTGTGGTTTCAAAGTTTGTTGTATCCAAGTCTTCTGAATTTTTTGAGATGCATCATAGGATCTCCTCTTTCGACATGTGGGAGTCTTTCCCCTGCTCCTGGGAAGGGAAGAAAATGGTGTCATTCTCTCCACTCCTCTCCTCCTCAGAGAGATGAATGCTGGGAGAAGATGCAGGATGAAACACTGGACAGTTTCTCTCATCCTCTTCCTCTCTCCTCGCTCTCTCAGCTGTCTTCCCGCATTCGGTCGTTGGCCCGACTTGACCCGTAAATTGACTGAGCAAGCTAAAGATGACTGTGCCTGGATTGTGCACATGGACTGGACCTACAGGGAGAAAACAAGAGCAGAGAATGCATCAAAGGATGTTTTTAGCAACCTACAGAGATACATTAACCTATAATCTACAGAACAGGACAGCTAAGTGCAACTCGGACTCATAACGGTATCACAGCTGCATCTTTTTGTTTCTAGCATATTTTTTCTCGAGTGAGTCAAGCATTTCACATAAGAAGTCTTCATTTTACTCAGCTGTACCAAGATTGGCTGCTGAAGGTGTTGAGGGCTGCTGCTTTGTACTGAATGAGTCTCTGGGGAACTGATGAGTTGGCTCCCTTGACTTGTGAGAAGCACCTCGCCCTTCCTACAGGAGAACACAACCATGAATTTGGCGCAAACAAAGGAAAAAGGATGTAATCTATGTAAACACATGAGAGTTCATTAGACTTGTACCTCATTCCAGAGCTTTGCAATAGCTGAAAAAACAGTAGATTGAATAATGAGTAATAGGAAACTGGTGTGTTTTCACATTTCATGAGTGGTGACTCAACATGACTTAGCAAAAGCAGTGAAGAGCATATCAGCAAAGGGCATGATAACCCTAAATTCACAGTAATTTCCACACTGATCTTGTTGAACGTTTATTGTTTCTCAGAACTGATTCAATCACAGAGTTTGACAGAGGCGACAGAAAATGAGCACTTCCTGGACGTAAACATCTTACTTTGCCTTATATATGTCTCATCTCTTGGACGACAGACACAGAACAAGGTGAGAAGGGCCAAAGTTGCAAGGACACCCACTGGAATGAAAATAGCTGCCAGGTAACGGTTGGCATGACCTATAGGAGAAATAAAAGGATGATTAGTGCTGTGCCTGAAATCTCTCTTTTGCAGTGTAACACATAAAAGCGTTAGCAGCTTTGTACATAAAAATCTAGAGAGAGTTTTTCATTCTATATTTAACAGAAGCAAAATGTTGCTTTTGATTGCTTATCTTTCTCCCAGCTGAGAGTTCAGTCCAGTTCTTTCCATAGATGATTAATTAGATTAACACTGTTGGCTGCATGAACATGACACTTATGTGCAGTGTCAAAAAGCTGTATTTAATTTCCTAAAACATACTCTTTCAATATTTAAAACTCATTTTATAAAATCCAGCCAGGATTATCGGGATTTTCCCTGTTTTCTTTTTGAAACCTGGGCTCCTCGACCGTGGAGTTCAGGATCAAAGTGCTTTGTCTGTACCCATAAGTAGATTCAGTGTGCAGCAGGGAAGTCATCCATCCTCACATGCACATTTTCAAAATGGACGATAGACAAGAAAAATAATAATAAATTCCCGATTAGCACTTTTGCCTCACGACAAAAGGTTCTGGGTTTGAATCCACCGTCTGGCCGGGGCCTTTCTGTGTAGAGTTTGCTCCGTGTCTTTGTGGGTTGACTCCGGCTTCCTCCCACAGTCCAAAAAACATGCACACACTGAGGGTGGAGGTGTTTCTAAATTGGCTATAGGTGTGAATCTGAGTGTGAATGCTTTTTTTTGTCCCTCTCTGCATTAGCCTTGCAACAAATTGGCAACCTGTGCTTGGTGTACACCGCCTCACATGCTACGGTAGTTGGCATGGTCTACAGCGATTGCTGGATGGATAAATGTAGAATAACAAAACTGCTTGTTCATCTGAGTGACGGCTGCTGGAACAAAGCTGCTTTTAAGCACTGTTGTTCTGTACTTTGGGACCAGAGGCCTTTATCTACATGGAAACTGAAAGTCAAAATACAAAAAGTGCATGTCGTCAAAACAAAAAATAAAACCTGTCAATCGCTATACAGTAACTGTCTTGTAGCCAACAGGGATCCTGGGTTCATTTGTGGCTAACGAATCAGAGTGAGTTTTTGTTCTTCACAGATAAATATCCAAACCATGACAGTAACCAAGAGGACAAAACAGACTCAGTAAATCCCATCCATCCATTTATTTCTGGTTATCTGATTCAGGGTGGGGGTGAACCCAGCTGTCACAGGGTAAGAGACCACGTACACCCTGGACAGGTTGACAGTGTCTTGCAAGGCTAACACAGAGAGAGGACAACCACTCACACTCACATTCACACCAACAATGAATTTAGAAAAGACCCACACAGGCAGGGGGTGGACATGCAAACTCCACACACAAAGTTCAGTTTGGGGTCAACAGATGTCCCAAGATATTTATAAAACTGAACGCATTCAATATGACCACTTGTGCATTAGAGCATTTTATAAAATTAGTGATCATCTTTTGTCTTAACCCTTTAGCGTTCTGCTCAACCAATTGGTACACATTTTCGGGCCCTATATCTAACTTTCACTGAAATTGACCTACCTTGTTGAGTCTTTTCTACCAATTGGTTTACATCTGTAATGCCAAAAAAATCCACCAGAAGACACTGTGAATGGAAACTGTTGGCTCTTCTTATACCTCTCCCAACCAGAAGGTCAGAAACAAAAAAACATCCACCATATTTTGAGTGTTTTTGATTCAACTAAGATATAATTTTTTGATATATGATAGTGTTAGAGGACTTACTAAACAGATGTAGGTCACTTGACAGCATTAAAAACGTGAAATTAAATGTTTAATTTTTTTTTTTTTAAAGTGGTCAACCAAACGGTTAGCATTCGCACCCTTTATGGTGCTAACATAACATAACCTAAATGTTATTAAAATTGATTATTTGCCATAGAATCAGACCACTAGATCCATTTTGTTTATTCATTGCTATTGATAAATCACAGTAAGTGTTAGCACAGCAAGAATATGATGAAATAATTTCCTCAGTAAATTATTTTTGTAACTTTCTGAGTTAATATTAGTAAAATTGTAAAAATCAAGAATAACACTTGGAAATCACACATATCACAACTGATTACCTTTTAACCAAATTAGAGTAGCTGGTAAATTAATATTACTAAGTTGTCAAAATTATAATTTCATGTTGAACAATTGGGCTACTATATGGACGCTAAACAATTATATGGCTAAAAATCACATGGTCCTGTGGCATGATACTCGTGATACCATCCACCTTCAACCACAGTGTGTTTGAGGTCATGGTTTCATAAGAAGCCAACAGGGCTGGCACTCTCCACCAGTATATTGCCAACAAACCAGATGAGTGGGGCTTTAAATTGTTCTGCCAAGCAAGTTCATCTGGCATCATCCACAACTTGCTGCTGTATCAAAGGGGCTCTACATTCTTCAATGCTCCCCTCAGTGAAAAGGAGCAGAAGCTCCCTCTAAGGACCAGGGTTGTAAAAAAAAAAAAAACACTATGCAAACCCATAAAAGAGCCTCAGCTCTTCACGAGTTTCACCTTGGTCCAGAACTTGCACACCTCCTTGGGTGTCAGGTGCATTGGTACTGTATGACCGGTGGAGCTCCCCTGATGGCAGACAAAGACCTGATGAAGAAGGGCCATGGAGCCTGTTATTACAGGTCTGATGAAGGTCTGATTGCAATAAAATGGTTTGACAAGAAATGTGTCAGCCTTCTAAACAATGCCTGTGGGTTCATGCCTCTTTCATCGGTGGAGCAAAGAGTCCAATGCAAAGATCACCATTCCATGCCCATCACTCATCCCTGTATATAATTAGCATATGGGAGGAATTAAGCTTTCTGATAATAATAATAATAATAATAATAATAATAATAATAATAATGGATTGGATTTATATAGCGCTTTTCGAGACCCTCAAAGCACTTTACAATTCCACTATTCATTCACTCTCACATTCACTCACTGGTGGAGGCAGCTACAGTTGTAGCCACAGCTGCCCTGGGGCAGACTGACAGAAGCGAGGCTGCCATATCGCACCATTGGCCCCTCTGGTCAACACCAGCAGGGGGTGAAGTGTCTTGCCCAAGGACACAACGACCAAGACTGTCCAAGCTGGGGCTCGAACCGGCAACCTTCTGATTACAAGACGAACTGCCAACTCTTGAGGCACGATCGCCCTGATATGCTATTACACCTGTATAAGACAAGTTATAAGTTACAAGTTATGGTGATGGCATAGTCCACTGTTCGGATACATTCTTGACTTGAATACCTGGTCTACAAGAGGGACTGTGCCCTACTGGACCAGAAACCGATGGCTCTCAAAAGGTTTCCACCTGGCTGTGTCTGAACCAAGTTAACAAGCCAGCATCTAGAGTTGGACAACCATGATTCAGCTCTTCCAGACCACAGAATCAATGCTACACCCAACGACCGAAACCACAAGCAGATGTGCTTGATTTGCACTGTTTTTATTTTTTAAAAACAAAAATGATTTTGCACACTAGTATTCAATCAGAAGTGGCCTGAATGTGAGTATTTTGTGCTGTAGTACATTACTCCCATTTGCAGATTAAAAAACTATGTATTTTGTTGTTTGATATAATACTTTCCTTTGATGGAATGAAAACAGCAATGTTCACTGGCATGCTACTAGAAATAAACTGTATCCAATGCCCTGGATAGTTTTGTTATTAATTTAATCATAATTTGGCCCTTTATTTGATTTTTTTCAACTGTATTATCTAATGTACTTGTATTTGCATGACATTTCATACTTTTACCAAGTGACATCTCAACCATTTGGTGGAGATCAATATTTTAAAAACTACAGGGTCTATTGAAAAAAAAATGATTGTGGTTATTGCTCACCGAAATCAATAAGAAATGCAAAGAAAAACAATTTCCATTGCTTTTTTCTTGGTGTGGACCTCAAAGGGTTAATTCAGTGGAGCACTGGGTAGTCCCGTTATCCTGTAGCTTACTCACAATAAGTTAATTTGCATACTTTGAGACAATCCTGTTTTCTTACCCGCTCTGACACTTTTGTGTATGGTATAACAATAATATTGAAGAGAGTGCGAATCCCCGTAGGATGGCAGTCAAGGAGCAGATCTGATCTCCACAGTGGGGATAAGGTTCATTTACCCAAATTCAAAAAGTCAAGAATTCACCCTACAATATATTTTTAAATCAAATTGTTCTAAACGCCTCCTGATTAAAATATGAAACTGACTTATGTTGAAGAGTAAAGAAAAACTAGCAAACTTTAATAGAGCATGAGACACTTTTTGAGCTGTTGAGAATTAGGTTCAGCAAGTTTACTCTGGCATTTCCAGGCCCGAGATTAACCCAACTTAAAGTGCCAAAAACTGCAGTTCGAATTGTTCATAACTGGCAATAGACAACTTAGACACCATTTCTGCCCCCACCCTCGTCTGGACCACTTCCCATTTTAAAACAGCCTATTGTTTTGTTTTCAGAGCTGATTTCCGGAGCTCTCCAGTAAGTGAATGTTGTTCGCTCCTGTGTTTCCGTCTAACCTTCACTTTCTATCAATCTCCCTCGGACCTTTTGCCCTTTATCAGACAATAGGACACAGTTATCTCTTCCCTGTTAGAGTAACACCTATTGTTTCAAAGATATGCTGCTAGTAGCTACCAGAGAAAACAAGAGTGCTATCATCCTTCTGTTTGGTTGTACGAGTAAGCTTTCCCAGGAGAGTTTGTATCCAGTGATGCACAGAACTGCATAAAAAAGCCTTATAGACAACTGACAGTACACCAGTAGTGTTATTATTCTATTGCTGCCACATTCTGCAATAAAAATTTATTTTATAAATGTACAACTAATGAAACAGACTTGTCTGTTGCCTCTTTGTTTCAGACCCTGTGTTGGTAATGTGAGTTTCTCCAAAGGGTCCTTGGACTTGGGGAAAGTTCCTGCAGTGCAAATGTGGCTTTTACAGTTTCAGTCACTAGTGGTTTGGTGAGGCTGCACTTTGGTAGAGTCAGGCTTTAGCTAAATGCTAAAATACTCATGACACTGCAGCTCTTATTATGGTATCGGTTCAGTAGATATTTGATGATAAAGGTATTTTGACTAAGTAGCAGTTTCACCTGATGATCACACTAGAGCGTTGGTTCTCAAACTGTGGGGTAGTCCCTGCTGACAAGCCACAGTGACACTGCAGCTGGAACATGGACAACCAGGTGAAAATATTTTTAAATAAACGTCAATGTGGGGGTCTGAGTCATCCATGTTTTAAGCACTGAAGTTGAAGGAAACTGGGCTTGTTTTTAGGTTTATGAAGGACTTTGACCTCTATACGTCTGAATAAACCTCTCAGATGAGAGCTGAAACATCTACAAGAACCTTAAAAGAAGTTTAGCTGCCTACTGTAATTCATTATTATCAGGATGTCCAAAAAACTCACTGAAAAGCCTTCAGCTAATCCAAAATGCTGCAGCAAGAGTCCTGACATGGACTAGAAAGAGAGCATATTTCTCCTGTTTTGGCTTCCCTTCATTGGCTTCCTGTTAGATCCAGAATTGAATTCAAAATCCTGCTCCTCACATACAAGGTCTTAAATAATCAGGCCCCATCTTATCTTAATGACCTTGTAGTACCGTATCACCGTATTAGAGCACTTCGCTCTCGCTCTGCAGGCCTACTTGTAGTTCCTAGAGTATTTAAAAGTAGAATGGGAGGGAGAGCCTTCAGTTTTCAGGCCCCTCTTCTGTGGAACCAGCTTCCAGTTTGGATTCAGGAGACAGACACTATCTCTACTTTCAAGATTAGGCTTAAAACTTTCCTTTTTGCTAAAGCATATAGTTAGGGCTGGAAGTGACCCTGAATCCTCCCTTAGTTATGCTGCAATAGGCTGCCGGGGGATTCCCATGATGCATTGAGTTTTTCCTTTCCAGTCACCTTTCTCACTCACTATGTATTAACAGACCTCTCTGCATTGAATCATATCTGTTATTAACCTCTGTCTCTCTTTCACAGCATGTCTTTATCCTGTCTTCCTTCTCTCACCCCAACCGGTCGCAGCAGATGGCCGCTCCTCCCTGAGCCTGGTTCTGCCGGAGGTTTCTTCCTGTTAAAAGGGAGTTTTTCCTTCCCACTGTTGCCAAAGTGCTTGCTCATAGGGGGTCATATGATTGTTGGGTTTTTCTCTGTATCTATGAAGCGCCTTGACGCGACTTATGTTGTGATTTGGCGCTATATAAATAAAATTGAATTGAAATTGAATTGAATTGAATTCAGCTCAACAATCAAAGACCATAAAACAAGTTTATTTACTACACATTTTACTAAACTTCACCTTTTTATTCTTAACGCTTAATTACGGTTCATTCTGTATGGCATGAACTTTTTCCAACATGTGAACTAAGCACATTAGAAAAAGCTGGAGAACCAATGTGATAATGAAAAATACAGTTTATCTCAAGGGCACCATGAACATCCTCGCTGAATTATGTAGGACCTAATAGGTCCTGCAAAGGGCACTGGTGGCATTTTGGTACTCAACAAAGTCCTCGGAGGAGCATGAATTAAAATAATGTGGTGGACCAGCTCTAACTGACATAACCTCCCATAAGTTTTCAGTTTCCGCTCAAATGAAAACAGTAAATACTCTCCAAACACTCCCTTTCATCCACATACACAGTCATAAAGTCTCACCTCCCGTGGGATTCGGCTCTTTCGTTGGGTGACACCTGTGTGAAGGAATAAAATGTTAAGTATTTCAAATATGTGACCCCCCCCCCTCCCCTCCCCATGTGATGAGGGTAGTCTACAATACTTGTATCAAAATCTGTGACAGCTTCATGTAACACAGAGATTCAGTGAAGTATTCAGTATTTACTGTATCAAAGGAAATTTGAGGCTTACCCTGGAGATTGGCAGGGTTTGGGAGAAGTGCTGGTATGTCCGGAGGAAACTGAGAAAGGCGTGTGTTTATCTCTGACTGAGATCTCTGTAGCTGCTGCTTCTAGAGAATAAACCATCACAGGATTGGTTTCAGACTTCAGAGGAAGAAAAAACCTCAAACACAGTCTCACAGACCTGCCTGAGTTACTTTACAATGTGGATAAGTACATTTTTCCACTTCATATTAAACAAGGGTAAAAGGCGACCCCTGGGCTGTCCTGCTGGCACAGGGGTGAAGGCGCTGGTCATGAACTGTATTGTCCTAGGTTGGATTTGTTGCATACAGTTCCAGTTTTTCTCTCTCCCTATTTCCTGTCATTGTTTTACCTTTATCATTAAGAACGTGAAATCCCCCCACCAACACCACCACACCACACACAGACAGACACAGACAGACACAAACACATACATGCACGCACACACACACACACACACACACACACACACACACACACACACACACACACACACACACACACACTGACAAACAAAAACTGTTCCTCAGAACTTGATAACCTGGGTGCACTGGGAAAACAAATTCATTTTAGTTTAACCCCGTTTGTTTATTACTTGTAGGGGAGTCGCCCCCTGCTGGCTGTTACAAAGAATCCACATTTAAGCCACTTCTACACTGGCTTCATTTTTCAGATCCATCCTCTTTTACACACTTAGTTTGATATTTTGTTGGACAGTGAAACAGTTTTTGCAGTTTTGCATCTGCACACCACAACAGTGGATTTTAAATCAAACATGACGTGACTGAAGGGCAGCCTTTCAGGTTTTTTTCCCACAGGGGTTTTAAAAAAATACAGACATTTTCAGTCCCCCTGTTCAGAGTTTCAAAATTAACTGAACAAACTAAAGAACTAACATTAAATATAAGAACTGTTTTTAATACTTGGATGAAAAATGACTAAGTCTAGAAGTCATGGACATCACCAAATCCTGTGTTTCCTCCTTTAAGATGCTCGGGTAAGCCTTTACTGCAGCCTCCTTCAACTGAAATTCTACAATTTTGATTTAAAATGTGCTGCATCTTTGACCATCAAATTTACTCTGTACAGTGTGCAGTGTGACACCGTGCTCTGCAGTGGTGGGTGTGCCAGAAATACTACTTGGTCAGCAGTGACATGTTTAAAAATATGTCACTATTTATTTTTAATAACTCGCTTGCATTTTGTCGGGGCCAAACACAGCCCTGCTGTTTGGCACTCTGCAAGAATGATCAAGTATTATACAGCTAGTTAGGGTTTTGGGTTGTTTGGTTTTTTTAGAAGACAAGGCTATGGAAGCAATTTGAATAAATCAAGAAGCAGGCAAAACTATGATCTACCAATCTGTGCAGAGCGTTGGAGTGCTGCAGATTAGAATGATTATTTTCTGCTGGTTCTTCATAAAATATACTTAGAACATAGAAAAGTGTCCTTTGTGACACTTTCATGTCAGCTTGATGGCATTGCATTTTTTAGAGAGCATAAAGATTTCCAGGAATATTTTCAAACCTGTTCATATTAGACAAGTTTTGCATATTCATGGCAACTTGAGAGGAACCTGTTCTCAGAATGATCTGATAATAACGGGAGCCAGAGCTAAGTTTACATATCCTGTCAGCTATTTTTTTTTCTTTTGTTTTTTAATGGCTGCGGTAAAGTTGTTTGCTTTGACACTGGTCATTTTCTCAGCTTTAGAAGTTGTTTTGTTTGCCATAAGGCCCACTGTTGGTTTGAGCTTATCTGACATGAGAATTCAAAGTGTTCTTCTCGGTACTTACTGGTTGGGGTTGGGTCTGGCATCTTCTCACAAGACAAGCAGTTCTTTTTGTCATGGGCCCACCTGATGCATCTAAAACCATCCTCGCAGTCACATTTCATATCAGACGTACTGGTGCAGTTCTGAACCACTTTAAGATGAAACTCTGAGAAAGAGTGAAATAGAGATTATTTTAGAGACTATTCATCTCAGTACATGTGGAGTTACTATTAATGGTTTATCAGCTCTTTATAGAAAACCAGAGATCACGGGTATAGCATGATCCTGATGAAATCATTAAAGGTAGAAATGACTCATAGTTTCTTTACTAGGGTTGCAGTCTCCAAAGCAGCGATGGCATTCATCTTCATAGTTCAAGTCAGTTGTGTAACTTCCAGCAGGACAGTGTTCACATGTTGTACAATCACTCTGATACATACCTGTAAGAACAGAAAGAAACCAATGCAAACAACTTGACGACAAGCAGTGTGAGCAGACAGCCTGCACACTCAGGATGCATATTAATGAAGGATGTGGTCATACTGCACAAGCTCAGTCTGCGTCATTTTTCATCAATGCAGAAAAAAAAACAATGCATAGACAGAAAAAAACATACTTCACACCACTGTACAAAATAGAGATTCATTTTTAATAATAATTCTGAGTAAGTTTAAACTGACAAGCAGACAGCAGAATTTTAAAAATATTAATAGAAGCTCACATCAAGTTATCACACATTTCCTACCTGCAGGACAATATTTACACTCTCTCCCACCAATGGTGTAGGTGTTCTTTGGCTGTCAACACAGATAGATATTAATCACTAAAATGAAAAAGTCCTCATTAACTCATCATCCATGCCACATTCACTCATGTCAACTATTTGTCTTATTTGATAAAAGTGTATGCAGTAATTAAGGCGAATGGGTTACAAAGTCTTACTGTGGGAAAGCTGAGCACCAACTGTGTGGATAACATCAGGAGGGCCACAGAGTATTGCACCAATCCCATTCTGTGGACAGATGTAAAGCTGCCAATCGTCTACAAACACCACTGCGAAAAGGACAAGGATCAAAATCTATAAAAGCTAACGCAACTACCAAGTTAGTATCACAAATAAAGACTATTACAATAAAACGATAATTGTAAAAGAAAGAAAGAAAGAAAAAAAGAAAGAAAGAAAGAAAGAAAGAAAACAATTATTTTTACCTTCAGTATGATGTGCCTTTTGTTCTACTTCTGTTGTTTTGCTAACTTCCTCAAGATGTGCCTCACTCTTTCTACTCTCTCTCTCTCTGTGTGTGTGTGTCGTTTTACTCACGCTACTGATTCTGTGTCATTGTTTCCTTACCTGGTTATATCTTCCTGTCTTCCTGTTTCCCCCACACTCTGTTCTCTAGCAGGCAGCTAAAACTGACTAACATTTACACGTCAAAGCCTTAAAGCCTAATCATTTTCCATATAAACTGCGACACCTCATGAGGAATAAATAGCCAGAGTAACTATTCTAACTCTTTATTTGAAAAAACAGATGAGCAGATCGTTTGTTTGAAAGTGACGCTTTACCTTTCATTTTAGATTTGAATGCCTCCTTCTTTTTTTATCATATTTAAGCACATTTTATTTCTTTTATTCTGTTTAAACTCAGCTTTAGACCAGGTAATGGATGAGTTTGCTAACTATTGATATGTTGACACTTACCTTTTTCAAGTGGGTTCTTGTAGTCTTTAAGTAGTTTAGTTGAACGTAACAGGACTTCTTTCAAAACCCAGTTACCTTCATGTCCTGTCCCCACTTAAGTTGTATGAGAAAGAGCATCTGACATAAAATCTTAGCCAATTCAAACCTGCGAAAATATCAAGAGTAAGGACGTGCAGAGTGTTGGTGTGACAGAGAAGGAAGAAGTTAAGAACAGAGCAAGTTTGAGACGGATGCTATGCTGTGGTGACCCCTAAAGGGACAAGCAAAAAGAAGAGGAAAAAGAAAAAGAAGCACATTTAAGTTTAATACTAAGGTGGACAGAAAATGCTTTTCTTTCTCACTTTCATTCCCCTCAGTTGGAGTTTTGTTTTCCTCTATGCTGTCTTTAAATGTTTGGACATGAGGAATAAGTTGGATCGTTCAATTTCTATCAACTGCTTTCTATAAACTATTGTTAGTATCTCTGGCTCTCGTCCACAGCGTGCCTTTTGTCCTGTCTTCCTCCTCCCACAACAACTGGGCGTGGCAGATGGCCCCGCCCCTCCCTAAACCTGGTTCTGCCGGAGGTTTCTTCCTGTTAATAGGGAGTTTTTCCTTCCCACTGTTGCCAAAGTGCTTGCTTTGCTTTGGTCATATGATTGTTGGGTTTTTCTCTGTATGCATTATTGTAGGGTCTACCTTACAATATAAAGCACCTTGAGGCGACTGCTGTTGTGATTTGGCACTGTGGGGAATGCTATAAAGCCCATTTATTGTCACTCTGACTGGTCATCCTTACCCATTGCACCTGTACAAAGGAGTGTAGATTTGGAGTGCACTGCAAAGGCGGTTTGGAATTCCATGTCAGCAGGATACCAGTCTATGTTGGAAGATCTGAAGTTTTCCACAGGAATGTACTACCCTACCTATGTCAAAACATGGGAATACCCAGATGGGCAACGCGTGGTTACTACACACTTGGCTGGTGGCCAAGTAACATATTGACATATGAAACACAGCATTTCTGCAATGACTCTTTTTAGCCCAAAGTGATTTATCTTGATGTACCTAAACACTTTTGTCCTTGTTGTTCATCAATCAAATTTTTTTTAAAAGGGTTCTAAAGCTTTTCCAACTTAATTCTTGGAGGAATTCAGCAAGCAAAACAGTTCAACACATATCAACTCAAAGTCTTTATCAGGGTTTTTTTTGCTTGTTTTTTTGTCCTTACGACATCATTTCCACTGGATATCCAAATACAGCAAATGTCTCACTTTGTCTTAATCAGTGTCTTTTTTTAGTTTCTTTCCAGGTTGTAACTGGAGAATCTTGATTTATCTCTAGATTTGAAAGAAAAGTATATATTCAAGACTATATTTCATTTACATACGCAATATCAAAGCCATCATACAGTCATTTCACCAAAGCATTTGCATTTCAGTTGTCGATCTTCCTGAAGTGAAAATTTTAAATAGACTTTTCTAAGCACACACTCATAAAGAAAGAGTACTACTGGAAAAATATCTGACTCAATTTTACTGGTGGTCTCCATCAAAAAACAGCTCATTCCATTTGTCATTTTAGGCAACTGCTTTAGACTGTTAGTGAGTTTCATTCTTCTCCTGTGCATCTGAACTAGTAAAAGTCTTCTTAAATTGCTTAGTTATGCTAGAGGCCCCCCCCCCAAAAAAAAAAAAAAAATAGGACAGATGCACTGAAAAGGTTTAAGATAAAAGATGTGTTTTCTAAAAACTGATAAATATGGTTACAAATCGATACAAATACTATATAGAGATATTTCCAACTAGTGACATCACATAGGCATAATGGGAATGATATACGGGGATTCTAAATATAACGTTACTTTGGACCTCTGACCTCTTCTTCAAAAGTGAAATGAGGTCAAACTGTGATAAAATGCCTTTAACCTTCAAAACCTTTTTTTTGTATTGCCAACATTTAGTAAACTATGGTCCTGGTATACGGGAATTCCGAATATCGCATTATAGTTTGCGTCAAAATATCATGTCACATTTGACCTCTGACCTCACATGTACATTCCACATCTGCCTTTATTTCAAGTT
Source organism: Astatotilapia calliptera (assembly GCF_964374335.1). Classification (NCBI taxonomy): domain Eukaryota; kingdom Metazoa; phylum Chordata; class Actinopteri; order Cichliformes; family Cichlidae; genus Astatotilapia; species Astatotilapia calliptera. The sequence goes on along the minus strand of NC_137432.1, from coordinate 24,810,146 downwards.
GACCCCAAAATGCATTATATCTTGAAGGAGAGCATGAGCTGCCTAGTTCCAAAGCAACATATATTAGTGTAATATTAAATGACAAGCCAAATTATGCATGTCCAATTGCCTACAGGCAGAATGAATATATAGAAAATACAATACTGTTCCCTTTACAGGCCTTTTTACTTTTATTATTAACACTGTGCCACTTTCTACGCACATTCACATTAATGTTTATATTTTATGCTGTTGGGATTATCTGTAGATTCTGATCGTAGCTCTTTGATGGTTGAGCTTCATTTTGTTGTGTTTTGTATATATTTCTGCTGACACCACACAGTTTTTCTTTTTCTGCTAATGTTTCTATTCTTATTGCAATGAGTCCCTCGAGATTAATAAAGTTTTTGCCTTGTATAATAATAGAGGTGTGATGGAGGTGGTGTCCACATGACAGCTGTCTGCTGTATGTCTTCCTGTGTAGAAACATGCATGAGTTTAAAGGTGCTCAAAAATGAGGTATGTGATGTGTTCACCGGCAACACTTTTTTCATAAGGAAAGGAAATCTAGATAGAACAAATGTAATAGTCCATTTGGAGTAGGTCAGCATATTTTGTTTTATAGGTTATACTGCTGATTGTTTCTTATGGTACAGTTTTGCTTTGCGCTTCTTTTCCATGTGCAAAACGTAGGTTCAATTCTATACCTTGGTGAAATAGCTTCAGCATCTATATTTAGTTTTTTAAGCGATTTCCTGTTGATTCACAATCTACTTTAAATTTAAAACAGAAAAAAGAAAAAAACGTACTTCCTTCGTTTTCATCACCTTCTCGGAGGTCCTCAAAACTACAAACCTCAAACACTCCAGTGTTCGTGGTATTTCAGATGTGTTTCATGTGAAATGTTCTAGGTGACACTACTGGTGCCCCAACCTTTCTAAAATTTTCTACAGTATGGAGAAATCCATTTTCTATATTTCTCACTGATAAGCTGACATATATGTATATATTCTCTGAACAGCACCGCTGTACAGAAGGTGGTATGATGTTAGTCTGACACATAATATTTGGAGTTTTCTGCTTTTCTTTTATCTTTTGCTTAGTAAATTAATTAGTTATGAGTTAAGATTGCTTTGTATGTAATTAATTTATTTCAAATACAGAGAGGAGGTGAACTATAAATGCAGATGCAAGGCAGTAAAAAAAGGTTTGTGTATAATGAATGAGTCACGCAATGCTTTCCTGTAAGCACATTTAGTCAGTTGAGGGTCTTCAACTTTAGTCATTTGTATCAGCCGTATAAAGAAGTTATAAATGAAAATACATGGGGAAAAAAGATAAAATTATATAAAAATATGTTTTTAAAGTTAATAACTTTAATAAATCTTCATTAAAAATGCATACACCTGTTGTACACTGTAATGTTCTATTACCCATTTAAGAAATGTTTCTTTATTTAAATAAATTATAAATTACATATTTAATGTAACTACCAGTGTTACCAAAGAAAAGTGGATAGATGAACAAATAAAGAATAATGTCAAGCCAGTGTGTGCGCGCCTGTCTCTGCTCTGCGTGATGAGTCTCCATCTGAACATCCGGGCCTCTCTTCATCGAGCACATCTCCATGTACTACTTGTTCAGGGGTGGATTGATGTCCCTTTAGCTGTGGCCACTTCCAGCTAGAGTCAGTAAACACAATTAGATTTGTTCCAAATTAAACAAATTCGTGGAACAAATACCTGCTTAACACATTATTCCACTAGCGTTCATTTATTAAGTCCTGCCCCCTGCACTCCAAAAGTGAAATTGGGTAGTCATCACATTTACAAGAGTCTGACTTGTAATTTGAACAGAAATTATTTTATGTTTCTGTGGTGAATGTAATTAAAACATATGCAATCTCCATTAAATTCAACAACTTAACACTCGTTAAACGTATTCTTGTTGAGATGAAGCGATAAGTGCTAGCAAGAGTGGTTAGTTGCCTGGACTCGCGATATCACAAGATCACACGGGATTTTAAACAACAGGCAAATCACTGCGGTTATGAAACCAACTAGTATTTATTGTGGTTTAACCTGTCAGAGATATAAAACATAATGAAAATTCTGTATGAAGCTTTGCAATCATAGTATTCCTATTTTTTAAGCATGGAGTGTATGATGATGTAGTTGTTAGCACTGTTGCCTCACAACAGGAAAGTCCTGAGTTTGAATCCACCGACCGGCACCTTTCTGCGTGGAGTTTGCACAATTTTGTTGGCTTTGGCTTCCGTTAGGTCAGACCTTCCCAAAGTGTGGGGCGGGGCGGGCCCCACAAAATGCTTGGACAAACAAAATGCTTGGAAACCGCTAGCACGGGGCGCCCACAAACACAAAGCAGGAAATGAAGCATCGCTGAATATGTTTCCAAACCAACTTCATTCTAAGCCAAAGACTAGAAAATATGGTGAAGGATATCTTCCCTTTGGTTTCACCTGCACAAGTGCCGAGGTAGGTCTCCCCTGCAGAATTGGTTTTCCCTTCATGGGAGCAGCGCTGGGCTCTCATGTTAATCAGGACAAACAGTGTACAAAAGGCCAGCCAGTTCGCAGAACTCACGAACGGAGCCGCATCTGCGGAGTAAGATATCAGCATACGGCTGCCGTTTAGCCAATGAGCGGTGAGGCAACCCATTCTCTTCACCAATCAGAAGACACAATTCTACCTCATCATTACGCACATGTCGACGCAGAGAGTTCGGTCGGAGCTGCAGGTGGGAAGAGTCAGCAGAGTTTTACTCACCGTGTGGATTTTCATTCCTCTAATGCTGTTAGCGGTGTGCGTCCATGAGACTGTAAGTTTCTGTGTTTTATCGTGTTTGTTCTTTGCTGCGGCCATTATCCTCCCTTGTTTAATCCTTGGCGCACACTTTGTTTACCGATTGTTACTGCCGTTTACTGCGAAGCAGCCTCTGCCGTGCGGTCATTAAGGGACCGTCACTAATTTCTCATGTTAGCTCTAATGTAAAGTGCCTAGTTAGGATTTATGTAAATAGTAAAATTAGCATTTGTTGACACTCCCTTATTTTGGTTGAATGTTCCACTATCCAGTATTGTTTGTATTGTTGTATTACACATTTAATTCACTCTGTTCACCTAATTATGGGAGACTTTTATGTTCTTTCCAACAGAAACCACACCATCACTCACCACACGGCATATAGCATTTTACAGTCTGTTAAATCCCCTCACTCACATTATGGATGTGTGCTTCGGATTCTTGCTAAATAAATGAGTGAACGACAGATACCTGAGTGGCAGTGGATTTTGTGGATATGCCATCTGTTCTTATCGGACAACCCTGTTGAGATTGTGGATTCTTAGAGTCAGCACCTTATCATCTACATCAGTCATAGTCAGGAGGTCAAGTCCATCCCACTTACAGTGACCTCCTCCATTACAAGGTCCTTCGAGCCGGAGTTACAGTTTCACAGGCAAGATGGCTTTCTCATCCACTCCTCGTCCTCGTCGCGATGGTCATCGGCCTCGTTACCTCGATGACTTCTTGGTGCAGTTGCCAAGGAGATCACTACCACAGGTGCATGTGTCGCACAACCAGTCCCCTGATGACCATGGGGCACATCCCAACACCTCAGCCACTCCAGCTGACCAGACTTCTCAGCATGGCACCTCAGACGTGGTATTATCAGCACTGAGAGAAATGCAGGAAGATAATAATCAGCTCAGACGAGAGGTTCAGACTCTGCTTGGTGCCCTCTCTCTCCGGTCCTCAGCCCTCCAGACGTCACCAGCTCCCCAACCTTCTGCATTAAGCCCCAGTACCCAGGACCAGAGGCAGTCCTTGTGGACTGATTCCATGCCTCAGTCTCCTCATCCTGACCATGCCTCCAGACACTACCCACACACGGTACGTTCCTTTCACATACCAGAGGATGACATACAGGATTTACCTTGGCCAGAGGCATCACTTCCACTTGATCCTCAGAGTGCTGAGCCATTCCCTGTTCCACCACCTCCAGTATCAGAAATTCCTGCTAGTGCAGCAGCCTCAGGTCCTTTCAGATGTACGTCACCTTATCAGTACAGTCAACTTCCTGTGACTGAACAGGTCGGGAAAATTAACGTGAAGGACGAGTATGGGCCTGGAGCATGTGTGAAGAGGCAGGTCACCCCTGAATATGCAGAGCCATACACCTTTCAGCGCCAACAACCAGAAAGCTTCCGGGAGATGACTGGGGACCCGCCTCGCTGGCCGCCAACTGATTCCAAAGCCTGGAGGAAATATGGTCAGCATGAACCTCTACCAAGTACAGAGACCGTGTACCGGGGACCAACACCACACATTCCATACTTCACGTCTGATGACCCCAGCCAGTTCGCTCGTTTGCGAATGGCCCTTGACAATATCCTGCCTCACGATGCAACTGAACGTTTCAAGTACCAGATCCTAGTCGATCACCTCAAGTTGGAAGACGCCCTCCTTATTGCCGATTCCTACAGCAATAGTCGCTATCCATACAGCCAGACCATGTCATCCCTGATAGAGCTGTATGGTCAACCTCACAAACTTGCCCTGCAGCGGATCACTGACGTGTTGTCAGAGTCTCCGGTGCGAAGTGGTGACAGTCGAGCGTTCCGTCTTTTCGCCCTGAAAGTGAGGGCTCTCGTGGGAATGTTAGAACAGCTTGGGAAAGAGGGGAGAGCAGAACTAGAGTGTGGGTCACACGTCACCAGACTGCTGTCCAAACTGCCACACAGTCTTCGAGCGCAGTTTAAGCGGTTCATCAATCCTCTTCAGACACCCATCCCAACCTTAGCAGATTTGGCAGAGTGGCTTGAATATGAAGTCCGCATCCAAGATGATGATGTGTATTTCCATCATCATCAGCAACCTCGAGAGCCACGTGTGGATCGTGGGAAGGGTGCCAGACCCAAGCAGAGATCTGCAGCGGCAACCACAACCGTCTTATTGGGCTACGACCCTCCTGCTAAAGGCCCAGAGCCTCCAAAACAGGCATCACGTCCAGTTTCCAAATTGGGGAAGCCAAAGAAATTCTGCCCCTTCTGTAATAATCTTCAGCACTATTTCAATCAGTGCACAGATTTCAAGAAGCTCAATATAGAGCAGAAGTTGTCTTGGATTCAGACAGGCAAGCGGTGCTGGAGATGTGGAAGGGACCATCCAGAGGCGCAATGCTACCTGAAGGCTAGATGCCAGCAATGCAATCAGGTGCATTTGGAGACACTCCATGAGATTAATGCATCGCGATCCACTAGTTCTGACAGACCGGCGGAGGAAGCTGTCCAACCCGTCACGTACTACGTTGATCCAACATGGGGGACCAGCTGTGTGCTACTGAAAATGGTCAGGGTGTGCCTCTATAATGGCAAAATGAAGCTAGAGACATATGCCATCCTAGATGATGGGTCAGAGCGCACAATCCTTCTTCACAGTGCTGCCCAAGAGCTGGGCCTTCAGGGAAAGAGGGAGGAGTTGGCGCTCCGAACCATCCGACAAGATATTAGAACGGTGGAAGGACATTCCGTTTCCTTCTCTATAGCCTCCGCCACTGACCCTCGGAGACGGTTCTGGATCCAAAGAGCATTCACTGCCACTGAGCTTGGGCTTGCCAAACACTCACATCCAGCTGATGCACTGCAAAGGTCCTACCGCCACCTGCGAAGTCTTCCACTTCATTCGTTCCACCAAGCTCAACCATTATTGCTGATTGGCTCTGACTACCCACATCTCCTGACTCCAATAGAGCCTGTCCATCTGGGTCCACGGGGAGGACCAGCTGCACTCAAGACACGGCTGGGTTGGACTCTGCAGGGTCCAGCCAAGGTTCTTCTACATCAAGCCTCCACTCCTCAGTGTCTACTCACAAGCACCCTGACTCCCAGTGCTGAACTTCTCAGTAATGTAGCCAAGCTCTGGCAGATGGATGTTCTCCCATACCAGAATGAGAAGGTGGCCACACGTTCAAAACAGGATACCATGGCTGTCAAGATGCTAGAGGAGAAGACCATTAGAGTGGAGGTGGATGGTATCAACCGGTATGCCACCCCGTTGCTGTGGAAAGAGGAACCAGTCCCGCTTCATTCCACTAAGGACTCTGTCTTGGGTCACCTGCGAGCTACGGAGAAGCGCCTCCTGAAGACGCCTGTACAAGCAGCCACCTATAACCAGGAAATTCAGAAGCTGGTGGATGCAAGCTATGTGAGTAAACTGACCATCGCAGACATGGAGATGGATGGTAGCACCTGGTACATACCACACCACATGGTTCAGCATAATGGCAAGGATCGCGTGGTCTTCAACTGTTCTTTCGTGCACAATGGTAACAGCCTGAATCAGCATCTCCTACCTGGTCCTACCCTGGGCTCGACGCTCCTGGGTGTGTTACTTCGCTTCCGGGAGTATCCCATTGCAGTGAGCAGTGACATCAAGGGGATGTTTCATCAGGTCCACCTCTTGACTCAGGACAAGCCCTTTCTCCGGTTCCTCTGGAGAGATATGGATCGCACGAGGCAACCAGAGGTTTACGAATGGCAAGTGTTGCCTTTCGGGACGACATGCAGTCCCTGCTGTGCCACCTATGCTCTGCAGCGGCACGTTCTGGATCACAGCAGCCCCAGCGAGGATACCCGTCACACAGTGGAGAAATGTTTCTATGTTGACAATCTCCTCCAGAGCTTCGCATCATTTCCCGAAGCCCAGCAACTGGTTAACAAAATCCAGCAGTTGCTGCTCACCGGTGGCTTCGAATTACGACAGTGGGCTTCCAACTACCCAGAACTCATCAGTCATATGCCACCTGGATCAGTCTCACAGAGCAGTGAACTGTGGTTTTCCCCCGATGGGACTGATGTACCAGAGCGGACTCTGGGCCTGCAATGGCACTGTCAGTCTGACGAGCTCAGATATCAGATTCGGCACACTGAGCAGTTGGTGGAGCCCACAATGCGCAACATCTATCGGGTTCTGGCCAAGCAGTATGATCCGCTTGGCCTTCTCATTCCTTACACCACTCGGGCCAAAATCCTGGTGCAGCATCTCTGGAGGAAAAGGAGAGACTGGGATGATCCAAATCTGCCAATCGACCTGCTGCAGCTGTGGCATGCATGGGAAAGTGAATTGATTCAGCTCCCTGATGTCTCCCTGCCACGTTGTTACGTGCAGCCAGAGACAGACCCATCCCTTTGCAAGCAGAGCATCCACATCTTCTCCGATGCATCTGAGAAGGCATATGGAGCTGTAGCCTACCTTCGGACAGAAGATCATATGGGGGGAATCCAGGTAGCCTTCCTAGCTGCCCGATCTCGAGTTGCTCCCGTCCGTCAACAGTCCATTCCGAGGTTGGAGCTCTGTGCTGCTCATGTGGGAGCCCAGCTTGCTGCCGTCCTCAAGAGGGAACTCACCCTTCATATCTCAAGCATTGTCTATTGGACCGACTCCACTACAGTCCTGAACTGGCTCCAGTCCCAATCCTGCCGCTACAAGATCTTTGTGGGCTCTAGAGTTGCAGATATTCAAGAGCTAACTGAAGGGAGCCTGTGGAGATATGTCAGATCAGGCGACAATCCTGCCGACGACATCACTCGAGGATTACGGCTCTCACAGCTCACCTCTCATCATCGGTGGCGCCGGGGCCCACCTTTTCTCTGGCAGGCGGCATCATACTGCCCGGAGCTCCCGAACCACGTTTCCCTTGATGATTCATCAGAGCTGCGGAAGGAGAGCTTCTGTGGGAACATCACCAGAATACCTGATCCACATCTACCTGATGTTGGTTCTTTCAGTGGCTACCAGACCTTGCTGGAAGCTTACGTTCGAGCTGTCCATGGGACAGCTGCTGACTCGACACCCACGGCAGAGGATTACAGGCAAGCGGAGTTAGCACTCCTCCGGAAGGTACAGGAAGACAGTTTCCCTGAAGATTTTGTTCGGCTGTCATCTCACAAACCGGTAGCTGCCAGCAGTCGCCTACTTGCCTTAGCTCCTGAGTATGACCCAGAGGCTCAACTGATTCGGGTAGGGGGGCGGCTTCGCAGATGTGAAACCCTCAGTCAAGACATCTTGCATCCTGTCGTTCTTGACCCTCAGCATCCTATCACAAAGCTCATCGTCCAGGATTGCGATCGCCAGCTTGCTCACCCGGGCTCCGAGAGGGTCTTTGCTGAGCTCCGGCGCAGATTCTGGATACTTCGAGGACGAGAGGCCGTCCGGAAGCACCAGTACAACTGTCCTGAATGCAGGAGGTGGCGCAGCCAGCCGGTCATTCCCAAGATGGCTGACCTTCCATTATCCAGTTTAAGACTTCATCGCCCAGCCTTCTATTCAACTGGGGTGGATTGCTTTGGCCCATACCTTGTCAAGATGGGGCGGCGTACAGAGAAACGGTGGGGGATCATCTTCAAATGCCTAACGACCCACGCAGTCTACCTTGATCTGCTTGCCAGCATGGACACTGACTCATTCCTGATGGGACTGCGTCGTTTCATCTCGAGACGTGGGAAGCCCTTCGAACTGCTGTCGGATCAAGGTACCAACTTCAGAGGTGGTAGCTCTGAACTCCAGGAGGCTTTCAACGCACTCGGCCCAGCTCTGAAGTCACAGTTGGCCAGCCAGCAGATTCATTTTCGTTTCAACCCTCCACAGGCTCCACATTTTGGTGGTTCCTGGGAACGGGAGATTCGTTCCATCAAGTCTGCGCTGCATACCATTCTCGGCTCGCAGCATGTCACCGAGGAAGTCTTTAGGACGATACTCAGCGAGGTAGAGAGCATCATCAACTCTAAGCTGCTAGGTTATGTCTCCTCAGACGTAGCAGACGTTGATCCGATCACTCCCAACATGTTGTTGATGGGGCGGCCTAATTCCGGTATGCCACAGGTCGTCTACCCAGAAGCCGAACTCCTGAGCCGTCGTAGGTGGAGACAATGTCAAGCCTTGGCGGATCAATTCTGGATCCACTACATCCGGAATTATCTACCTTCACTCCAGATGCGGCACAAATGGCAGCAGGAAAGAGATGAGTTGACTGTTGGCACTATCGTTCTCATTGTGGACCAGCAGCTCCCTCGTGCCCTATGGCCAGTTGGTAAGGTCAGCCAAGTAATCCCTGGAGCAGATGGCAGGGTTCGAACCGTTCAGATACAGGTTGGAGACAAGACATATACACGATCAGTGGGACGACTTATCAGACTTCCAGCTCTTCCACCGGAGTCTACTGCCTGACCTTCTTAAGTGAAGTGCACCTTTGCTCCGCAAAGTTGGGGGCGGCTGTACAAAAGGCCAGCCAGTTCGCAGAACTCACGAACGGAGCCGCATCTGCGGAGTAAGATATCAGCATACGGCTGCCGTTTAGCCAATGAGCGGTGAGGCAACCCATTCTCTTCACCAATCAGAAGACACAATTCTACCTCATCATTACGCACATGTCGACGCAGAGAGTTCGGTCGGAGCTGCAGGTGGGAAGAGTCAGCAGAGTTTTACTCACCGTGTGGATTTTCATTCCTCTAATGCTGTTAGCGGTGTGCGTCCATGAGACTGTAAGTTTCTGTGTTTTATCGTGTTTGTTCTTTGCTGCGGCCATTATCCTCCCTTGTTTAATCCTTGGCGCACACTTTGTTTACCGATTGTTACTGCCGTTTACTGCGAAGCAGCCTCTGCCGTGCGGTCATTAAGGGACCGTCACTAATTTCTCATGTTAGCTCTAATGTAAAGTGCCTAGTTAGGATTTATGTAAATAGTAAAATTAGCATTTGTTGACACTCCCTTATTTTGGTTGAATGTTCCACTATCCAGTATTGTTTGTATTGTTGTATTACACATTTAATTCACTCTGTTCACCTAATTATGGGAGACTTTTATGTTCTTTCCAACAGAAACCACACCATCACTCACCACACGGCATATAGCATTTTACAGTCTGTTAAATCCCCTCACTCACATTATGGATGTGTGCTTCGGATTCTTGCTAAATAAATGAGTGAACGACAGATACCTGAGTGGCAGTGGATTTTGTGGATATGCCATCTGTTCTTATCGGACAACCCTGTTGAGATTGTGGATTCTTAGAGTCAGCACCTTATCATCTACATCAGTCATAGTCAGGAGGTCAAGTCCATCCCACTTACAGTGACCTCCTCCATTACAAACAGTATCCCAACAGTATGTTTTTAAACCCATTTTGCACAGAGAGGCATTTTTTGAAAAATGTATTGATAGCAATGTTGAATATTATTACACATGAAAAAAAAATAAAAACTACACATAAAATAATCACACCCTGACGCCTCTGCCTTTCTAAATGGAGGGACAGTAACTGCGTGTGTATATGTAAGATGTGTAAAACCTGAAGATAGTCAGATTAACAGTATTTTGTCTCTATCTGCCATTCTGCAATTCATCTCATGTAAAAAATAACGTGTGCACAGCGTGACGTGAAAAAGGCACATACCTTTGACATTGCGTGACCAACTCTGTATTCCTCGTCCACACATAAAGGCAAAAAAGGAGTTTAAAAAATCTCCGTTTTCGGTGATTCGAAACGCCGTTTACGTGTGGACGAAACAGCTGCGTTTTCAAAAATACCCGTGTAGGTGCGACGCAGCGTAAGAGTTAGTAGTTTATTTTATTACTACCTGTAATTTATTGCAGATTACTTGTATTTGCTTAATTGTTTACTAAATGTTTGAGGTGTGAAATAAACGGCAGTGGAGCAAAATATGGGTGTGTGTGGTTGGAGGATGTGTTAGTGCGTGCGCGCGTGCACGCGCGAGAAGGGGGGAGGGCGCGAACATTTTTCTTGTAAAACAAGGGGGGCCCAGCAAAAAAAGCTTGGGAACCACTGCGTCAGGTGAATTGATGATGGTGAATCTTGATTACCTGTGCTGGTTGTCTGTCTCGCTGTGTGAGACTGGCGAAATGCTCACCACACCAAAGTATAAGTCTTTAAATGAACTTAAAACAATCATGGAACGGATTTCCACATTAATAAATGTTTTTCTATTAGCAGTAAGTCAATTGATTTAAGTTGGAATCAACTGCAAAAGTTGGATGAATTGATGATGAACCAACTAAGTTGGTCCAGCTCAAGTACCTTAAGCTGGACCAACAAAATTGCGTAATGCTAATCACGTGGGAATCCTTTCCATGATTTTATTACGTTCATTCAAATTGTTATTTAATGAGTGTGTAAGAAAAAGCAGGTTTACTGAAACCACAGAAACTCAAATGAGTCACTGGAGTAACAAGCTGTGTGAAGCTAACCTACTGGGTGATGGGTTTTCTTCAACAAACTGAACAAACTTCATTTCTTCATTTCTTTCGTCTTCATTTCCTCATTCAGTATAAAAAAAATATAGGAGTGTGGTAATATGCAGAAGTTTGCATTATTACCCTGTTAGATGAGTGTTCATAATTAGTCATCACAGATAAATCACTTGACAGTCTGCATCTATTTAAAACTTTGGACGGTAAGAAAGGTGTCGGGTTATGAAATAAATACAATAGCTTATTGTCACGATAACTATTTAAATAAAACGTATCTGTATGAAGTTTTAGACTGATTGATAAAGAGCATTTGTCGTGCAGTGATCAGTCACTCTGATAGAAAATTGCCTGGCATCTTTACACTGTCGTCTAAAATTTGTATTAAGGGTAATCTGTAAAAGTGTCAACACAGTGGAATGTTTCTGCCTGCCACGTGCCCTGTTCATGACACGGGTGTTTTCTTCTTCTAAATATTGTTAAAATCATCAAAAGGATGACTGTGTATTTGGCTTTCTATTTATAATATTGTAAGGTGTTTATCTTGAATTAAAGTGCCTCCAGATGACTGTTGTTGGTGTTTGACCATATTTAAAACTCATCTGATTGTAATACAGGGAAATGTTGGTTTTTACAAATAATAACTGCGCGTGTTGTTTTTGCTCATTTGCATCTTTTATTCATTCAGCTTTCTTGACATATTGCATGCAGCCGCTCTGCAGTGACGCTTTTTGGCCACAATTACTTTTTCCTAATGTTTAAAGCAGTGAAGTCAAACATTTGGAGTTGTACACGATTGTCATCAGATTGTGTGGTGAAATTTTCTAAACTAAAAATATTTTGAAGTAGGGCTTCATGATGTGGGAAGACAGAAATCAAAAACACTTTTGCCTTTTCTCTGCCATCATTTCCCCTAAAAAGCTAAATAAAGCAAACAGATTTCTGTGGCTTAACAAAAGTTTTTGCTTTTTCTTTTTAGTGTGTAACTGTGGACAGACTTCATTGAGCTCTTTAAACACACTTTCATGCTTACAACATTGCAGGAATCATACACTGATTTCACTAAAGCATTTGTATTTTAGTTGTTTGGCATCTTCTCACGAGACACTCAGTTTCCCTCTTGGGTCCACCTGATGCATCTAAAACCATCCTCGCAGTCACATTTCATATCAGACGTACTGGTGTAGTTCTGAACCACTTTAAAATGAAACTCTGAGAAAGAGTGAAATAGAGATTATTATAAAGAGTACTCTAGAACATAGAAAAGCATTTCCTTTGTGACACTTTCATGTCAGCTTGATGGCATTGCATTTTTTAGAGAGCATAAAGATTTCCAGGAATATTTTCAAACCTGTTCATATTAGACAAGTTTTGCATATTCATGGCAACTTGAGAGGAACCTGTTCTCAGAATGATCTGATAATAACGGGAGCCAGAGCTAAGATTACATATCCTGTCAGCTATTTTTTTTCTTTTGTTTTTTAATGGCTGCGGTAAAGTTGTTTGCTTTGACACTGGTCATTTTGCCCACTGTTGGTTTGAGCTTATCTGACATGAGAATTCAAAGTGTTCTTCTCGGTACTTACTGGTTGGGGTTGGGTCTGGCATCTTCTCACAAGACAAGCAGTTCTTTTTGTCATGGGCCCACCTGATGCATCTAAAACCATCCTCGCAGTCACATTTAATATCAGACGTACTGGTGCAGTTCTGAACCACTTTAAGATGCAACTCTGAGAAAGAGTGAAATAGAGATTATTATATGGAGTAGTCATCACAGTACATGTGGAGTTACTATTAATGGTTTATCAGCTTTTTATAGAAACCCAGAGATCACGGGTATATCAAAATCCTGATGAAATCATTAAAGGTGGAAATGAAAACTTTCTTTACTAGGGTTGCAGTCTCCAAAGCAGAGATGGCATTCATCTTCATAGTTCAAGTCAGTTGTGTAACTTCCAGCAGGACAGTGTTCACATGTTGTACAATCACTCTGATACATACCTGTGAGAACAGAAAAAACAAGAGGAAAGACTTGCTGACTCGGAGTGAGTATCGGTGAAGGATGTGGTCATACTGCACGAACTCAGCCTGCGTCATTTTTCATCAATGCAGAAAATCAAAACAACACACAGACAAGAAAGAACCATACTTCACACCACGGTACCTAAACGAGATTCATATTTCTGAGTAAATGTAAACTGATGAACAGAATTTTAAAAATATTAATAGAAGCTCACATCAAGTTATCACACATTTCCTACCTGCAGGACAATATTTACACTCTCTCCCACCAACGTTGTAGGTGTTCTTTGGCTGTCAACACAGATAGATATAAATCACTAAAATGAAAAAGTCCTCATTAACTCATCATCCATGCCACATTCACTCATGTCAACTATTTTTCTTATTTGATAAAAGTGTATGCAATAATTAAGGCGACTGGGTTAAAGAAAAAAAGTCTTACTGTGGGAAAGCTGAGCACCAACTGTGTGGATAACATCAGGAGGGCCACAGAGTATTGCACCAATCCCATTCTGTGGACAGATGTGAACACTACTGCGAAAAGGCCAAGGATCAAAATCTATAAAAGCTAACGCAACTACCAAGTTAATATCACAAATAAAGGTTATTACAATAAAACAATAAATGTCAAAATTAAAAGGAAAAAGGAAATCTTTTCCTTCAGTATCATGTTCCTGTTGTTCAACTTCTGTTGTTTTTGCTAACTTCCTCAAAGTGTGCCCCACCCTTTTGTCTTTTTGTATCTTTCTCTGTCATCTTGCTGAACATCTGTGTTATTCTTTCTTTACCTGGTTACATATTGCTGCTTCCCACACTCCGACCCCTACCAGCCTGCTAAAACTGACTAACATTTATGCATCAAGTCTGGAAACCTTCACAAACATATTTAAGTACATTTGTTTTTCTTTTACTGTTTAATTTAGCTGTAAGCCAACTGTTGAGTTGATTATATATTAATATGGCAACATTTTCCATGTTAAATATTTGTAGGTTTTAAAGTGTTTTAAGCGCTTTATATTTCCAAATTGAAGTCCTGGAAAAAATCCCTGTTTTTCCATGTAAAATGTAAAATTTGAAATAAGGATAATCAAGTATAAAGGATAAAGGTGTTAACAGAGGAACACTTCTTTTAGGTTTTGAGTTTAATGTTAAGATGGATAGGAAGAGTAAAGAGAAAGAGTTTGTCTTTCTCCAAAATTTCATGAAGTGGTTACTTAACGAGCTTTGGATGATTCTCTCTTTCATTTTTTTTTTATCTGTAATGCTTCAGGGTCTTTATCTTGGTATAAAGTGCCTTCAGATAACTGTTAGAAAAAAACTGTTGAACTTAATACAGGGAAAAAACTGCACGCCTTGTTGCTCAGTTGCATCTTTTATTCATTCATCCAGCGTCTCTCGACATATTACATACAGCAGCTCTGCAGTGAAGCCTTTTCCAGCCAAAGTTACTTTTTCTTGATGTTTAAAGCTGCAAAGTCACACATTTGGATTTTAGATCAATAGTTCTGACTCTGTGGAATAATTTTCTTTAAAAAATTTGGTAAATAAGTTTTTCTGTTGTGTGAAGACAGAAAACAAAAACTCTTTTGCTCTCATCTGCCATCATTTCCACCGTGGAGTCTTCATTCAGCTCTGTTCTTTAAACACGAATATATATTCAAAGCTATATTTCTGTTATGCATATAATATCAAAGCCATCATTTCACAAAAGCATTTGCATTTCCGTTCATCTTCCTGAACTGAGATATTTTTACACTGACTTTACTTGGCATACACTCATAAAGAAACAGCGTAACTGGGAAAGAAAACCTAGATGATCATCAGATTCTGAATTTTTCACGTGGTCACCATGAAAACACAAAAGTCATTTTGTTGGCGTTGAACTGCTTGAGACAATATGAGATTTTACAGTTTGATCCTTCTTAATGTTGTGCATCTACCCCGGTAAGAGTCTTCTTAAAAACACTCGCTGGTCAGACAGAAGGCCCATAAACATACACACTGGCACATGCATACACATAAATTCACTCAGTGCGTTAAAGTGTAACGGTACAAAGAGAGACGGTGTTTTATGCCTTTAACAATGCACCCGACGCCTGATCTTTTCAGAATGGCGCTCAGCTGATTACAACTGCAACACATGCATGAGCTAAACTGCACCCTACTGCTGAAACAAGTTATTTCACCTGGTTCATCTACACAGAAGAAACAACACCATTTAAAACAGTGTCTGATAATAGAGTTGTGATGGAGGGGGCGTCCACCTGACAGCTGTGCGCTGTATGTGTTTTCCTACAAAGGAACATGTAGGTTAAATATGCCAATAGACATAACTAAAGTAAAAATGAGGTATGTGATGCGTTCACCAACGACATTTTTTTTCATAAGGAAAGGAAAACTAAATAGAACAAATCATCCATTTTCAGCAGGTCAGCATATTTTGTTTTTCAGGTTAGACTACTGATTGTTTCTTATGGTACAGTTTTGCTTTGCTCTTCTTTTCTATGTGCAAAACGTAGGTTCACTTCTATACATCAAGCACCTTGGTGAAATAGCTTCAGCAGCTATGTTTAGTCTTTTTTTAAGCAATTTCCTGTTGATTCACAATCTAAATATTATTTTGGCACTCGGTGACTAACTTACATTATTACATGACGGCCTTTTTGTTTTTCCACTATCCTCAAAGTGATTCTGCTCAACCATGCAGCTTTACTCAAAGATACAGCCTTCACTCTAATCTATAATAATAAGCATTACTGCTAAAAAAATAAAGATTATTAACAACACTTACATGACCCTTGAGTGACTCTATCATCCAGTACTTTTAGTTGGTCTTTGAAGTGCAACAGACAGAGACTACGGTTACGTTCAAAACTAAAAAACAACCTCCCAACACTGTGGTCATTGCTCCCTCACCTTTCCCGAAAACTACAAAGTTCAAAGCAGACTACGGTGTTTGTGGGATTTCAGATGTGACTCATATGAAATGATTGGAGCTCCAACATCGTCAATATGATCAATGTGTGAACTCTCTGTGAACAGCAGGGTGGTTTGGTCTGCTTAAGGCTGACACCAAAACGATGGTGATATAGACATGCGACTTACTACGGTGACTATGTTGTATTATTGTTAAAAGTTTCTGCACCTGCACAGGAAATATAAGCTAATTCGACCGTTTATTTACAGATTTAGGGTAAACGAATGTGTCCAAATGAATCAAGGAACAAATCAGCCTCTGCTGTGTCACAGATGTAGCTCGCAGGTTACGGAGGCCAAAATCTTGATTTCATTGTTTGGACTGTTTGCTTTTGCCATGTTATCCTTGACTAAATTCTGTATAATTGTTCTTTGTCAATGCATATCTTCTCCCACATCATTATAGAAACAGTCTTCTTGCACCAAATCGACCAGCTCAGTGGTCAGACGACTACTACAAATGTTTACGTTTTTTCAAAATATTTAAGAATTTGTCATAAAAATCCTGATGAAAAATCTGCCAGGAGGCCCACAGTTTAACTTATAGCCAACATATTACTGCCATTTTGAGGCCCACAAACAATGTGGTCCTCAAAGCGAACACATGTACACTTTCTGAACTGGAGGCATCCGAGTGAGAGGAGTGACATTCAACTTTCCCAATTAACTCCTGTTATATTTGATCAAGGGCTTCAGGAGAAGAATAGAAAGCAACTCTTATATCATCTGATTTAAGGCTTAGGAACACAAAACACCACAGATCTGAAGAGCAACTTCTCAGGATTTTAGTTATTTTTTCAAATCACTTTGAAATGACTTGAAGTTTTAAGGTTTTTACATACATTTCCCTTGTTATCCAGAAAACACCTCACTTTATTGGAAGGAGGCCTGTTGGTAGTCAAAGACTCAACTCTGTTGCTCCAGTAAAAATGCACATAATGTTTGCGTTTTTCTGATTTTCTTCTGTATCTTTAACTTTTCATTTATTGCCTCAGGTTTGCTTTGCCTGTGATTCTATTATCGTTTATACAAGAGATATGGTGAACAGTTAATGCAGCTGCAAGCCACTAAAATGCTCTCTCGCGGCTTTTTATTAAACCTACATGTGTGGATAAAGATTCAAATTCAAAAATTCAGTGTTATATTATTTTAAGACTGAAGCTTCCTTGTTTCCTGGAAATATTCCTGTAAATGTGACTTTAACTTTTAGAGCTTCAGTGACCATAAAAGCAGATCAGAGAGGAGTTTATGACGCTTACATTATCCTTGTTTTAGCTCGTGTCCGTTTGTGTAGAATGAATAAGTCATGCTATGTCTTCCTGTAACCACACTTACAGTCAGCTGACCCTAGGTCCTTCAACCTACTGAATCGTCACAAAATGAAGCACAATGACAGACTTCCTCGCTCAGTCAGTTCCATCTCACTTTCCAAAGTGTCCAGAAAAAGAAATGACTCGTCAAACAAGTACGTAAACATGGTGTTGCCGTAGTCACGTAGTCAGCGCCCATTGTATCGGTGTGGTCATGGATGCACTTGAGATCGTGTGACCACAGCCGCTGTTAACGCTGGAGTGAGCATGTGTCATGTTCTCCCATTGCTCGAGGAAGAAGGTGGAGATACCGACGGCTTGTCGTTTTCTCTCGCTTCACTCTCCTCAGCGGGTGGAGGCACAGCAGACGGACTGAGAGGGGCAGAAAGAGAAATGCATCATTTTTTCCAGTAGAAACTAAACTCGCTCTACCTGTGGGTTCGGTGGTTCGCTATAATTTTCATTAAAGGTTTTGATATAAAGTGCGATATTTTCAGATGGATAAATATTACGGCTTTTAGGTAAATGGAGACAGTTGGCATAGATTTTCAGGTAATAAAGTCCAGCCAGTTAAGCATAAAGCTTATTTATATTTAAAGCTAAATAAACATATAGTAAATAGTGTAGTCATAACTAAGTAATAACCATGTCTATCATGTGTATCAGGTGTATAAACAGGTAACAAATCAAAATAAAGAAAGTTGAAATAATATAATGCATTTTGACAAAAGGGGATTATAATAATAACTTTACTAGATACACATAATTAAAGCTGAATACACCTATACTGTAATGTTTTATAACCCATTTAATAAATGTTTATTTTAAATACAATATAAATTAGATATGCTGTATACACTGAAACTGCTCGAATAGTTTTTTTTAAAGGAAGCTAAATAGATCAATAAAATCAACATCAAGTGTGTGTTTATGTGCGTGTGTACCTGTCTTCGCTCTGTGTGATGAGTCTCCTGCAGGTCTCCATCTGAACATCCAGGCCTCTCTTCATCGAGCACATCTCCATGTACTCGTGCAGGTGTCGGTTCATGTCGCTCTTAGCTGTGGCCAATTCCAGCTACAGTCAGAAAACTGAGAGTTAGACTAAATCACTCCAAGAATACATTCGCATGCAATCAACAGCAATCTAACAGAGTCTCGGTCTCACTTCCTCACCCATGCAGAGAATATCAAAACAAATGTGAAAAAATAAGTGCATGCCTTTGCAAACAGACTCCCGTTACGTGAACATTTGCTATTTCTTTTGTTTAACATGAGCACTTGTATAATCGCTCATTCAAAAATCAGTCACTAGTTATTGTGAAAATCTTCAGGCTACAACTGAACTGAAGTTGTAGCCTGCAGTTTAAAGTGAGTTTTCAAACTCAGACTGCAGACATTCTGAATGTGTTCTGGCACCAATTCATGTTTAAATATTTTCACACACTCAACTCCTTAAAGTTACTGATGGTGTTTAGAGCCTTGTGGATAGCTTTTTCGGTGCGATAGTCAAAAAGGCAAAGTTTGACGGATGTGGTTTCTGTCAAGTTATAGCTGGAATTTAATAATCAAATGTAAAAAATTGGAAGGATCACAGCTTTATTACATAGTAAGTCACATTTAAGCTGGGTGAATGATGACTAGGGGGTAAAATAAAGACACTTAGGTTAAAAAAAATCTCAGTCTAAACATACTCTGACCAGCGTTTCCTCTCTCACAGTAAACAAACCCATGGCTGGTTTATAAGACAAGGACAGAGCTTAGTTAGTCCTCGACTACAACCTGTTTTCACTGAAGCCCTTCATTTAATTTTTCTTTTCTAGCCTGGAAGTAGGCTTAGTCAATGTCTGAGAAACTATCTGTCAAAGTTTAGAGTTAGACTCAGAGTTTGTTAAACCTGCTTTCTTGAACAACCCCCTGACTATGTGCAGCCAAACTGCTCAGGCTTACATAAACTCATCTAAAATGTATGAAAGATGTAAAGAAAGGCCTTTAAAGTACTTTAAAGATTAAATTCAGCAAGGCAGGCTACTGCCCCTTTAAAACAAAGCATAGTAATAGTATTTCACTTAATGTCATTATTTAGACATCATATTGTCTTGTGAATGCAAGACACAAAAAACAGTGCAGGAGACATAATGCATGCAGCAAAAATGAAAGAACAAACTGCCAGCATGTAGGATGAAGGAAGTTATTTAACATATAAAAGTACAGAGCAAGCGTCTGACCTCAATTTGGTCAATGGTCTCTTGGTATTCCTTCTCTCGAGATTTGAAAAGACATTCGGTGTCATTAATCACCTTTTCCAGACAGTCCTCCTGCTGAAGACAAACACGGACATGGAAATTTACATGCGATGAAAGGTAGTTATAATCGGTTTAACGTGTGCATCATCAGACATCACCGCAGACATAGAACCATCAAAGCACAGCTGTTGCAGTGCTCCCATCAGCTCACATTTCACTGACTTATTTCCCACGGGAGAAAGAGCAGACTTTTCAAAGCGCACACAGCTGGTAAATGAAAACAAATACCTACATGCATTTCTTGGAAACAAACACCATGTACGCTAAATACAGGCTGGATTTGTGCGAGTGTTGTTTTGTTGCCTGAATTGGCCCGGCCACAGCAGAGCACCGAAGGGCAGCAGACTGAGCTTTGAAGGACTCCACTCTGCCTACTGTTCTGGATAAAGTCCACTTATAACCACACAAACAAAAGCTTCTTTGAAATCTGAAGCAATAATATCAAACCATGTGCACTTAGAAATTACAGTGCGCTTCCTCTACTTTATAAAACTCCTTTATGCAGTGACTTAAACAGTGTTTAAGCTGAAATTCTGAAACGTTTTTTTTAAAGTAACAATAGATGTCAGATGTCTCTTTATAACTGCATTCACTCAGGATGAACATCTGAGACATGGCTGAGAGAATTTAGTAATTAGCCATGCTCTCTGTTTTTGCGACAATGACAAAAATAGAGAAGCACACATGTGCCAATTAAAGAAACAGTTTATTTTTAATCTAAAGAACCAAAGAAAGAACTTAAACTAGCCATGGGATGTGTATTCAGTATTGCCAGCAGTGTGAGAGAGTGCGTGAGTGAGGAAACGGCATATGCAATGTTGTCTCGTGCCATGCAACAAACCAAGATACAACCAAAATCTCAGAAGTGTCTCTGGAGAGGAAAGCCACGCTGGCAGCTGAGCTCTGAGGGCGTTTGTAGAGCACACTGGGCCCAGGTGCTGCCAATCGTGTTAATTAGTCGGCACCTGCAGTACACGGGTGCTACACAGGCGGACTGAAATGCAGGTGGGGTGAGTGGGTTGTCTTGTGATGTTATCTGTGTTTCATTTTTTTTTTTGTTTTCCCTGCACCTTTTGCAGGTGCACGACAATTCAGAAACTCAATTTCACTGAAACCTGAAAGGATGATGAGATGCCAACATATAGTAATGAAAATTGTTCCGTCTTTCAGAAAGATCGACATTTACGGTCACGTGAAAAACAAAAAGAAAGAACTGCACAGCCCTGTGAAAAACAAAGTACCTCGTGTGAATGAGCAGACTGGATGACCACCTTTAGCACAAATAACCTTAAGTAATTGTTTTCTATATGACATTCTGTCTCTCATGTCCCTTTGGGGGAATTTTAGCCCACTCTTCTTCAAAGTGTTGCTTCAGTTTATTGAGGTTTGAGGGCACTTGTTTATGCACAAGTGTCTAACATCCCAGACCTGAGTCTGGTTGAGGTCTGGACTTTGATTGCGCCACCTTTAGACTTTGATTTTACAGATTTGCTGCTGTACATGTCCTGCTGGATGACCCAGTTTGGGCCAAGCTTCAGCTGTCAGACAGATGGCCAGATTTGACTCTAGAATACGTTGGTATGCAGAGGAGCTTATGGTCGACTCAGTAACTGCAAGGTGCCCAGCTCCTATAGCTGCAAAACAAGTTCATGTCACCCCCCACCCCACTGTTCCAGAAGTCTTGTGGTTTGTTCTGATTCAACTTTGCAAAACCAAGCTGTGCTACAATGGTTAAAGAGAATAGGCTTTCTCCTGGTAACCCTTACAAACAAGCCATACTTGTTGAGTCTTTTTTTTAATGGTACTGTCATGAACTTGAACATTTAATATGCTAAATGTGGCCTGTCGAGTCTGAAAAGTAGTTGCAATCTGCCAGAGCACTGCACAGTCAGCACTTGGGGTGAATTTGCTCTGAGCTTCTGGGAACACTGCGGCAGTGTACTTAGTTTTTCACAGAAATAAATAGAGCCTTGTGAAAAAGTGCTTTCTCACATGACTGCATGTGTCAGCTTACTAAGTGAGGTCTATAACTGGTGACCACAGATATCTGTCGATTTCAGTAAAACACAGGCTTGTTTATGCTGTGTGAATGTTTTGCAGAAAACAGTGATGATGGGGTAACTTCTGACAGTCATAATTCCTTGCAATTAGTATTTTTAATATGCCACAACGATGGCTAAAGGTAAATCTTTCAATTTTTCAGCTTTTTTGAAGCCTCTATATGTTCATAAATTAGCTCCTCTCTGGTAGCCACAGCTATATTTCTAACAACTTTGAGCTTTAAATCTTCACAGAGAGTTCTCTCAGTCTTAAACTTGTGTGACTGCTGCCTACCTCTCCCGGTGGGTGGGTGGGATCTGGAGGCAAAGTGCATCCTGGGAAATCCTCCCAAAGCAGCAGCGTCTCTTCAGTCTCCTCCCACGCTAGACTGTCACAGTCATCCTCAAACTCACATTCACGCCTGAAAATTTTTTTTAAAAAAGTATCAATGCACACATACAAATGCACATGGCCTGAAAAGACGACTCAGATTACAGTAATTACATCTGCAGACCACTCACAGCTGGTTTAGCATCCTCTGCATCTCCTCATTGATCTGATTAGCAGCAGATCCACAGTGCTCCTCATCTTTAACCACTGCTCCGTCACTTTCGGAGGTGCTGACGGGCTCGTCACACTCACTCCCATTAAAGGACAGAGGGGTTTGTTTACGGCGGCAGTTTAGCGATGGTTGGTTATTAGGAACCTGCAGAAAAGTTTGGGATTAGAGGATCAGACTAACAAGTAGACACTTGCTAAAAGCAGATAAAAAAAGAACCAGAGATGATGAGATTAAACAGTTTTACCTGATACATTTGGATGACGTCTTCACAGTTCCTCTGCTGGGCCACATCGCACAAGCGAGCAGTGATGTCGATCCTGCGGCAGATGTCCATGTCCACCTTCATCGCTTTCTCCTGGATTTTGCTGTCCAAATCTGACAAATTCTACAGAGAGGATGGATATGGGAACTGTTCAGCATCACTGGAAAACTGTACCAATAAGACTGATTATGACATAATAGTAGCACCATTTTCTTATACAGCACCCTAAAGATAGAAAATAAGACCCCTGAAAACTCAGGGGTCACCAATCCTCAGTCGTTTGGTACCAGACCATGAGAGTTGAGGCTCAGTTGTGAAATTTATGGTTTTCGGGGGGGTTTTATCGTTAACTCGGTTTCCCTGGGTCTTTTTCCCGCGTTGTAGTTGTGCGTCTTATTTTGAAAGAAATATTTATGCATTACCATAACGACCGGAGAGCATTAAGGGACAGAGAAGAGGATGTTACTCTCAATGTTGTTGGCGCATTTCAGTAGGACGCTGTTAATAAAGTTACAGAATTACAAGGTTGGGCACCGCTGCTGTAACTAAAGCAAGCTGTTTCACACATGGACTTGGAGAATCCTTCCTCGGGAAATCTCCTGATTGGTTTACGTGGAGGTACTGCAGAGTGTGCGGGATGCAGAAACCATGACGACTACTCGCTAGCTATGAATTCACTGGACTATAACCTGCAGTACTCTCACGTCAGCACAAATTGTTGCATTTGGACAGCAGACTTTACACTATGGAGTTGGCAGGTTAAAGAGTTGGGTTGGATGTTTGCGTTCTCACAGCCACGTTTATCCAGGTGATGTCTAAAAAAAAGTTCAGGGCTTCAGTGTGAAAGCAGCTTATAAGGACAAACTACCAAGTGAATGCAGAGGGACATCTGATTACTGTAAAGAGCTAAAACTGTTTGTGATTATTATATGAATGTATGAGCTTACATTGCTCAGGAGCCCTTTGAAGACAACCAGCTCCGTATTCAGATGCTGGACCCTGCGAACCAGCTCGTCCTGGCAGCCTTCGCTCTCCTGCAGGTCCTGCACACGCAAAAGAAGTCATAATGAGCAAATGCACTTAACCACAACTCTCTTTACTGTAGTTTTTGGGTCACATTGTGCAAAAAGATTTTATCTGCAAAGAGCACATTCAAATCCTAAATGCATAATCACTTCTGGGAAGCTCTAAATGAGTCTGACATCATGGTAACCCTCAAAGTCTCCCCGCTGATTTATTCACACGTGCTGCAGTTACAATACTCGAGAAGCATTTTTTTTACCCTTTTGTGGGCTTAAAGTGCGGTGGTATTTCCTGTCAAATTGGGTCAGGTAAAGATTCCTCGCAATGGGGCACATGCTCAAAAACACATATACAGGAAACCACTGGGCTTAGAATGAGACCTTTGCCATGAAGTCAACATTTGGGGGGTAGGAGGCATTCGTTTTGGGGGCTTTATCTGTCATCTCAGTGGTATTCATATTCTCGCTCTTAACTGTTACTGCACAAAAAAAGATGAATGTCACGGCTACTCTTCATCACATGTGTCTACATGTAGACTAAAAGCAGACTTCAATCAAACACTAATGCTAATCAAGCCAGAACTGTTAGACAGCATACTGAGTATTCATTTAATTTTTCAGCATTTCACTTTGGCTATATATAAACTAAATTATGCCATAATGAATGGTTTCATTGTGGGGAAATGTGTTTATAAGGACACAAGTGCAAGAAATACAGTAATTGCAATTTGATGGTTGGCGACAGGCAGATATAAATACAACTTTCATGTCCTTAAATCCATTTTGGCACTGTTAGCAGTGGATGGTTAAGGGGTTTCAGGAAAAAAGCTAATCAATTAAAAGAGAGTGCACTAGCATTGGATGACTCATTGATAGCAGCTAAAGAAGCTAATAATCATTGCCAGCACAGAGAAAGAGGTATGTGCTTGGCAAGATCAACAAACAGCTGCAGCACAATCTATATTTAACCAAACTAATCCGCCCTACTTCTCTCACTTTCATGAAACTATTTAACCTTTAACATTATTGTAAAGACGCCAGCGCAGCCTTAGCTAAAGCGTGTCATGCAGCATAGAATTAAAAATTTAAAGCGAACGGATATGTATTAAAGACGTGTGTGTGTGTGTGTGTGTGAATGTTTGTTAATTCTGTCACTTCAGAGAACTCACATCAGTTTTCTGAGGACTGCCTGACAGCAACTATTGCGGGTACTTGCCAAAATCTAACCTCTGCCTTCATAATAACATATAATCATTTATAATATCCAGACTTTCAGTCCCCACAGTGGGACTATATAAACAGATTTATGTTCCCCCATCTTGAGAAATACAAGAACAGACAAAAAAAAGGGTACATAATGTTACCTCCTGTAAGTCTGCAATCTTCTGTTGCAGATCCATCCTCATAGTGTATTCCTCTTCCCATCTAGGAGACACAGAGATAAGTTTAAGAAAGACATTAATAATCTTCTAGTTCATGTCTTCTCGGATACAGAGATCAGAGACAAAGAACAAAACATAAATTAGGTCTTCATCAGCTCTTGACATTTATAAAAGCAGACAATGCTCCTGTGAATCAATTAATTCAGGTAGTTGAAAGGCTAAAGGGGCTAAAAGTCCATTTAAAATGCACCTCTAACTGCAACAATCACATTCTTGATGATTCATTACATCAAGTAATTCAGCAATCAAGGATCAACCAAACAAAACACACTTTCGACAGGAGATGGATAACAAGTTGCTTAGCAGCAGCAATTTACTCTGCACTCACTGCTGAGCACCGCCTACCTAAAAGTGGAATTAAATCTGTGCTGTAACACTTTAACAGGCGCTGGTGTAGATAAAAGGCTGAGAAGGCAACCACATGCTGCAGGGTTAAATGCAGTTGCCTGACTTCAGCTCTGACCTGAGGCCCTTTGCTCAGTCTTCCCAGTTTCCAGGCAAAATGCCTAAAATAACTAGCATATGTGTGACCAGACATGTAGTAAAAGTAAGTAAAGCTGTATTAGCATCTCCAGTTTGTTTGGAGTCTCCAATTTGTTTCAAACTAAATGTGAAACATGGTCACCGTCTTGGTTTTGGTGTTGATTAATGGCCAGAAAAGTGTTTTTGCAGAGTATTACATTGTTACAGTGAAGCTGACCTTTGACCCTTCATCAATTTCACCAATTTAATTACTGTATGAAATATTGTTATTTTATAATAAGTGAATGGGATGGTTGTCCTGATACAGACAACCTGAAAATATTTTCTATCTCCACTGGAATCCGTCCCATAAACAAATTTTTAATTTCTAAATCATCAAAATTTACATTACATCTTTTTTTCTTTAAATGGTAAATGGCCTGTATTTATATAGCGCTTTACTAGTCCCTAAGGACCCCAAAGCGCTTTACACATCCAGTCATCCACACACACATTCACACACTGGTGATGGCATGCTACATTGTAGCTGCAGCCACCCTGCCGGACACTGGCGCCACCGGGCCCTCTGACCACCACCAGTAGGCAACGGGTGAAGTGTCTTGCCCAAGGACACAACGACCGAGACTGTCCAAGCCGGGGCTCGAACCGGCAACCTTCCGATTACAAGGCGAACTCCTAACTCTTGAGCCACGATCGCCCCGACTTAAAGGTGGACATGGTCCAGGAAGGTCAGTAAATTGATCCTCAGCTCTTCCTGTCCATGTCTTGAAGTATCCTTGGGTAAGATACTGAACCCCAAGTTAGTGTGGGTGTAAATATTTGATAAAAATGCTTAGGCACAGATAAAAGTACTGTGTGAATGAGACTTGGAGCGCTCAAATTAAGTAGATAGTTTTACTGCCTTACTTTCAGTTAATGTATTTTGTTTTGCACTATGCATATTTTATATGCCATTAGGTCATTTATTGTGAAAATTCTCATGTAGGAACTATTGTACTGCATTTTGGTTCCACTGGTGCACCTGAGGGAGATGCACGCCCATGTTGATGTGTGAGCATGGCAAGTTGAAGCAAGAGAAGCCAATTTAATTCAGAGAAAGTTGTTTCTTAAAAGTATCTGTAAAGTGCTCATTTCTGCCTCAAAGCATGGGTCAGCCAGCGAGGTATGTTTGTATGTTATATAGATCATTTTATGTCTTTAATTCACTCGTCTTACTATCTCATTGGATTTTATGTTATGTTTTAGTTCGACGGTGGCGTAGTTTGTGATAAAGGTGAAGCTGTAACAACCCCAAGACCTTACAACTAACATTAAAGCCAACTTCATGCCATCAGTAAAAGAACTCTTTATTGACTTTAAGAAGAGGTAGAAGTGATAGATAGGCTGTCATTTATCTGCACAAAAAAGTACAACTAGATTTCAGTATAAGTGTTTGAGTCTCACACTAAAATCAGTTTACTGCAGTTATATTAAAGATAATAAAAAAGGTGTTCGACTGAGTGAATCACCGATCCCTCACAGGCCAACTCGCTGATGCATCTCAGACCATTGTGCCTGTGAATCTGATCTTTAACACATTTAAAAGCCTGAGCAGAGACTACTGCGTATGTGATCACAATTTCTGTGATTTCATACCACAAGGGGAATTTCACTCACTGCAGTCTGCAGCCTCTTATAAAAAAGCTGTTTAAAATGCAGAATGCTGCAGTACAAGAATCCCTACAGGGAATACTAAATCTGAAATAAACTGAGTCATGAAACAGGGGTTGTTGTTGTCATAGCAGGTGCTTGTTAGATCAGTAAGGAGAGCGCGCACAGAAAACTGAGAGGCACTTCCTTCTGCAAGCCAAGCCCCCCTCCACCAGTTACATCTTGCAGTGCATGCTGCATTGCAGATACAGTATGGAGTGTAGAGAGGACGACGGTGCGCAGTGGAAGGAAGAGAGTGTGAGAAAGGAAGAAAAGGTGCGACTGTGTCGGTTTTAAAAGAGAAAGAAAATATGAGCTAGAGCGTGTGGTTGGCAGAGAGAGGGGTTTTTTGGCAGTGACAGAAGGAGGTTAACGGGGGGAGAGACAGTTGTCCTTGAAAAAAATAAAAGAACAGTGCAGAGAGCTAGAGGAGGGTAAGTCTGAAAATTAAAATACACCACAAGCTGCTTTAGGTTGCAGTAAAGGTAAACAGATATAATAAAAAATAAGATAACAAGCATTACATTATAAAATGGTATTAATATTTTAAAAGCTATGTAATAGCCTGAATCTGAGAGAATAAGTTTCGCATGAAGAAACATTTTGTGACGTCCTCATTTGTCCTGACTGAAGGGGGCTGCAGAGACCCCTCAAAACAACTCATTAGGGGAGGAAAAGACTTTGAGAGGGACAAAGTGTGTGAAACCCCTCAATTCACAAATAAAATGTATATATGTCTGGACAGCAGGCTGGGAAATGACGCACACTAGTGTCTCTACAGACAGAGAAAGCAAGCGTCTCATCTGTCTCACACTCTCTGGATTGTTAAAGTCGTCAATGTGCTTCATACACAAAGAGCCCACTATACTGTGCTAAGGATCTCCGCTGTGAAGAATGCATGGCTGCTCAATTGGATATAATCTGAGGGAATTTAATGATGAATGCGCAAAGGACCTTTTTGGAGTTAACAAATAATTACAAATAATACACAATCCACCAAAGCTGTCGGACAAACTTCAAATTTACAACAGGATTTATGCAGTTTTAGATGTTATTGCTAAGCTTTCTGGAGAAAAGACCAATCACATTGTTCCATATTAGCGATTAAGTGATTGGTCACATACACAGACAGCTGTCTTTCTAAAATGGAGATCAAAGCATCCATATTTGAACTGGTGATGTCATCAGATAAAGTCGCATGAGCTCACAGCAGCAACTGTGGATTACACGATCTCATATTCTCAGCAACGGTTAATCCTCTTCTACTCATCCATCTCACTTTCACAGAATAAGAGTTGATGCTTGTTGTTCTGCATCAAAACCCTCAGATATTTAGTTGATTGTTGATAAGCTACAACCAGTAAATGTTCAACATAAAAGATTGGTTCTTACTTGAAATGGGGCTCATAGCCAAATCTCCCATAAATAATTAGTTCACTTAAATGTTGGTAAATGAGGCTGTAAGTAATAAGTCTCGACATAATATCCAAAAATACAATCCTGAATTCTATTTTCACATTTCCTCTCTGAACTTCTCTCTAGATAAAATCATTACTGCCTTTCAGCATAAAACATGATGGCTCTCCATATGAGTGACCACATGTTAATAAAATCCAAATAATATACTAACCTGCTAATATTTTCTTGCAGAACATAATGTGACAAAAAAAACAAAGATGGGGCCATTTTTTTTCTTTAGAAAATGGTGTCATCGCAGTTTGTCCAGCTCAGACTCCACAGTTTAAAAACACTCAGATAAATGTCTGCAGCACTTGTGTAAGGACATCTACAACAACACATTCTTGGAAAGATAATAAACAATGAGACATTATCTTCTCTTTAAACATAAAAGAATGGGTGTTTATGTGTATTATTTAAATAATATTTGCTAATATGTAACTCTAAAAGCTGATACTGATGTTGGCATCTGACCCATAAAACGTGTACAAACTGAGCTAAATGTTTGGCTGCACAGAGGACGACCACTAAGCTTTGACCTCGATTCTACTTCATGTTTGTCCCCTGAGGTGTTAATATTTTTTAGTGTATTTGTAGCAGCAGCACCTGCCTCTGTGGTTAGTCATGTGATGAATGCAGTTCCAGGCTTGAAGTGATCGATGTAGAGTTTTTGTGCTGACTCTGTGGTGTAGCAGGAGACAGCTGGTCTGCAGCTGTTCTGCTCACTTCTCCAAAGTAGAGCATTACATACACTCAATAAAGCTACAGAGCAATCACAAGATTTATTTATTTTTTAAATAGCCCTGAAGGAACTGCAATAAAAGGTTTGGTCCATTTACCTGCGTTTATACTCATCTCTCTCCCTCTTCACTTTAGCCAGGACATTGTACAGGGCTCTTATCTCGGGGGTGATGGTGTCAATCTGGACACCAACTCCATCCGGGTGCACCCAGGATACTCCTGGGCTGGTCAGACGCTCAGCACCGGAGCCGAACTTGCGGGTGTGGTTGTAAGACCAGATTGTGCCCGGAAGGAACCGTGGAGGAGGGTTGGTGGAGGCTCCCGGACCTGTGCTGTTGTTAGTTCCCGTTTTAGAGCCAGATCCCGGGGAGTCCACAAGGGGGGAGGATAGGCTGATGGTGATGGCTGGGTTGCAAGCGGCATTTGTTTGTGTTGCACTCGAGTTTTCAGAGGCTGCAGGTGGCAGGGCAGGCGCGAGAGGCGTTGTGAACAGTGTCGTAGGCCTCCTGGCCGAGTTGTTGGTGTTGTGGAAGGGCAGGGAGCCGGGCCTAAGCTGTATCGTTCCGACAAATCCCGTCTGCACGCTTACCTCCTGGGTGTGCGCTTGGTTCTCACAGCATCCACCTTTGCAGCCCTTGTTGGCGTCCAGCGCCTGCTGGAGCTGCTTCTCCAGAATCTTATTTCTGCGCTCTAATTCGTGCACTTTAGCCAAAAAGCATCTGAAGCGCAGGTTGAGAGTTTTGAGGACGCTGATGTTGGAGCCCAGGTCGTTTCTGAGAGCCATCGCAGCAGGGGGATGCGGCACAGGGCGGTGCTGATAGTGGCTGCTGTGATGGAGATAAGGTGAAGACTGCGAGGGTGCGGTGAAGTCAGGCCCCGAGCCGGGCTGCTCACCCAGCAGAAGGGAAGCCTCGTCCGGTGCACCGAAAACAGCGTCGGGAAGGAGACCTGAGGGAGAGTCCGGGTGTCCGGGCGCCTGGTTCTGCTGCGGATGCTGTTGGAGATGCGCGTTGGCCCCCAACAAAGGATTCATGCTATGGTATGGAAAACTGAATCGCTGCAGATCTGGCATGAACACGGACAGGAACTGGCTTGCTACAACAGAATATTGTTATAATATAGATAATATCTGACATCCAGGAACGGCGTGTGCGTAAAACGCCTATGGCCCCGTTCACTTGGTTATATAACTGTTTATAAATAAGAATCTTATCCTTAAAGCCCAAAGGTCTTAACGTCGGCTGATGGATCAGTGCTCTCTGACGATCCACAGAAAAAAAAAAACAGCCTAAATCAGGACAGATGGATTTGGAAGAAGACTACAGAACACCGGACGTGCGCCTCAGCGTGATGCTTTGCAATAATAAATGTAAAATAAATGAAGAAAAAGCCGCAGAGCATGAATGAATAAGAAAGAAATCCGGCGTCTCCGCGTTACTGAAGTTCTGGCAACAAGCTGTGACCGCAGGCAGGAGAGAGCGCTGCGGGATTGGAAGATCCGTCTGCCGTAAATACGCGAATAGAGGAGCCTTTATTAACTGTTTGCTTTCTTGTTCACATTTGAAATCATTAGCCACAGCTCCAAACAAAAAACATTAGAGGATTTAGTGAAACTGGACTGAACCGTGACGTCAGACCTGGAAATCACGCTTTCACTGTTTTGCGGTCATTTAAATTTAAGTTAGAATTAGTCCAGTTTTTTATTTATTTATTTTTTTAGAGTAATTCAGCATGTTTGTTTATTCTTATTAAATCTGATGGAGAGTTAAACAAGAAGACTGCTATCCAATTCGCCAGTTACATGCCTAAAATTACTGGTGTTTATGTTACTTATCACACTATAGTTGCAAAAAATAAATAAAAACACCTCCTCTGTGTAACCCACTATCTTTCAATGTGACCATAAAGCTAAATCACCTGAGTGGAGCACTGTGGGGTTAATAAGTCCCATTAGCTCAGGCATCCCTGAGGGGAGGATGGCCCTTTAGGACAGGTGGGAGGTGCAAAGGAGACAAAAGACACAAACTTACTGACATGCAGGGGTGCTTTATGCTTCAGGGGAGACACCAGGGAAGGGGGAAAAATATAAAAGCTTTGTATTTTTAAATAATTTTTTTTTTAAATTTTTTTTTTTACAACAGAAACCGGAGTTCGGTGGATCAGTTACATGGTGCTTCTTCCAGACAACCAGTGAGACTGAGAATTTATGGCAACAGAACAACTTAAAAGATCCTTTAACATCATGTATCACACTGTAACTCTAACATCTTAAAGTATAAATTTTAAAGTCATCCAAATCAGAGGGCAACACAGGTTTTCAGATATTTGTGCATGAGAGCAGACAGGGTCAGGCAGGGCTAACTTTGCATTGTATTTTCGTACCACTTGTCCATCGCTTTTATTAAAATAAATTTGCAGTTCACAATCAAACACTTTATTATTACATACAGAAAGTACAGTGTGATTTCTCCTGACATACTGAGTTGTGATCTGTAGACAAACTTTGGTTTTAAAAACGAGAGAATTGTGAATTTTGTTCCCCATCATAGATGGGTTTAGTTTGAGGTTAGGAGAAGGTGTCACCGACCTGCTGAGACAGATTTCAGGAAAGAGCTTCATAATCTTAGCTGAATGATGTGTTAGTATAGCTATATTGTGCATTGTTTGGCTCGGGTTCTCCTCACATTCCTCAGTTTTGTGAAAGACTGACAAGAGGTTTGAAAAAAAAAAAAAAAAAAAGGCAATTCAGAGCTATTAATGCCACTGTAATAGGATCAGGTCTATGTCAGAGATGCACAGGTGGAGTCTGGGTGTCCACATCCTCAATGATTTATCCTGGATTGTCAGCACCTCCATGTGAATCCAAAAGGCATCACAGCAGCTGCTTTCTGAGGCCTTACCATCCTCCAGGATGGCACCAGAGGAGCCAGACTTCCAGCAGAACTACTATTTAATTATTTAAATAAATCAATCCACACTTCATATGAGTGCTTTCAAGTCATTTTGTCATACTGAAACAAAATTAATTCGAGTAGTGATGGTGCACATGTTTCTCTTCGAATACAGATGCTTTAGCAAGTGTAAAAGAATGAATAAGGTTACACTATGACCTCCACAGTCACCAGATCTCACCTCAACTCCTAGATAGGATTTTTGGTGATCCTCTCCACTTCTGCACCCGTTTGTGTGTCCCATCATATTCACTGATCTCACCATTTGAGGTACATTAAGTACCAGTCCTAACATTGGCCTCATCTTTTATTTCAAACATTTTGCACAGTTTTTTAACCCATCAGATATCCTCTCAGGGCTGCACAGCAGCTCCTCTGTGTTCCAGAGTTTGATTTCAGTAATGGACCAAAAAAAAAACAAAAAAAAAAAAAACACTGTTTAAAACTAAAGATTCTGTTATTATGAAACCGAATTCACCTTTATATACTTAAATGTTAATGTCTTGTCAGAAATTCATCAGGAACAGCACTTAAGCTCATTTTCCTTTCAGTAAATAACTAATCTACTCCTCCAGATCAGCCTTCATACATTTCTGTTCAGATATAAAGGAGGAACAGGAGACTGAATCTCACAAACGAAGGACTTTATTCCACCACTGCAGTACTTCAGTACTACAGACAAGCAAATACATTCACACCTTTACTCCAAACCCAAGAACAGAACAGGGAATTTGAAAAATAGAAAAGAAAAAAAAGAAAAGCATTGGTCTCTAATTTAAATCTTTTGCTCTATGTGGGACCTTTCCTCAGGCGTATTATGGGGGATGGCTACATGATGAAACCAGAGTCACAGAGAATACAATGCCTTTTTGTACATTTGTAACTCAGGACTAAGAAGAATGTGGGCTATGCGACAGTTCAGCGACAGCCAAGTTTACTCCTTGCTAGCCATGTGGGCCATCAGGTCGCAGACACGGTTGCTGTATCCAAACTCATTGTCATACCTGGTGAAGAGGGGAGAGGTTAGCAGGAAACACTGGCAATAAATAGAAAGACATTGAAAGTAACCAGTGTTGAAGGCGTACCATGTGACCAGCTTGACAAAGTGGTCGTTGAGGGCGATGCCAGCGCCGGCATCAAAGATGGATGAATGGCAGTCGCCGTTGAAGTCTGTGGACACGACCTTTAGGACGGGGAGAAGAGTGTGGCACATCAGCAACGAGATCCACAGACAAAATGTAGCCATGAAGTGACAAAGTTTAGGGCGTACCTGGTGCTCTGTGTATCCCAGAATGCCCTTCATGGGTCCATCAGCGGCAGCCTTCACAACCTTCTTGATGTCATCGTATTTGGCCTGAAAAAGCAAAGCAGTTATATTTGCATTTTTAAAGAAAAAAAACACAAGCGGTGAACCACATGTGTAAATCTGAATTTAAAATCAAAGTCATCCACCCATTTTAAAAAGGAAATTTTTAGATCAATATTTTGTAAATTGCACGTGTGATACTCACTGGTTTCTCCAGACGGACTGTCAGGTCAACCACTGACACGTTGGGGGTGGGCACACGGAAGGCCATGCCAGTCAGCTTGCTGGGGGAAAAAATAAATAAAATGTTTCACTTGAGTACTGGAGCATTACAAAGCAAAATATTGTTTTAAATTGTACATTAGAGTAGTGTTTTATTTGCACTCACCCATTGAGCTCAGGGATGACTTTGCCGACAGCTTTAGCAGCACCAGTAGAAGCGGGGATGATGTTCTGGCTGGCGCCACGGCCATCCCTCCACAGCTTGCCAGAGGGACCATCCACAGTCTTCTGGGTGGCAGTGATGGCGTGAACTGTGCTCTAATAGACAAACAGAAAAATAAAAATAGGAGGACAATTAAAAATGTAGCTTAAACATAATATCTTCAAAACTGCTTAAGTGCTGTGTATGAATTCCTACCATCAGGCCCTCAATGATGCCAAAGTTGTCATTGATGACCTTGGCCAGAGGTGCCAGGCAGTTGGTTGTGCAGGAAGCATTGCTACGGAGAAAGAACATCAGTCAAGTTTTAATTTTAAAATTAAATGTTTTAAATGAATGAAATTAATTATAAATGCAAGATCAGTAAAGACTGTCACAGCTTTCATTAGAACAGATGTGTAGTTGTTATTCATTGTGTTCAAAATATATTCCTAAATCTGTGATTTTGGCAGCAAAAACTCATTCATCTCCAAATATACCAAAAAGATTCCTACCTGACAACATTGAGGGACTTGTCATACTTCTCGTGGTTGACACCCATGACAAACATGGGAGCGTCAGCGCTGGGTGCAGAGATGATGACTCTCTTGGCACCACCCTTCAAGTGAGACTGCAGGATCGCATTGGAAACATTCAGTTTTCTTTTTGCACATCACATATAGCATACTACCTTTTTCTGCATTCACATTTTACATGATTTAGCACTTACAGAGGCCTTCTCAATTGTGGTAAACACACCAGTGGACTCCACCACATACTCTGCACCAGCCTCACCCCATTTAATATTGGCGGGGTCCCTCCTGAGGAAAGAAAATAGGGGTTATCTCTGAAACCATTACACAAATTAATAGCTTATACAAATATGACAGGCGAACTCAACTTACTCGTGGAAAACTGTGATTTTGTGTCCATCGATGACCAGCTTGTCTCCCTCAACCTTCACCTCGCCTTTGTAGCGGCCGTGGGTGGAGTCATACTGGAACATGTAGACCTAGAGAGGGGATAAGGAGAACTTTTTAGACAGGCTTCACAAAAACGGGGGGGGGGAGAATAAATGAAGTGTGTGTTCCTGGCTCCAAAAGCCCTCATTTTATATTTAATTTACCCAGTTTGCTAAAATGATCAAATTCATACTTACTGGAAATGGAAGGAAAAAAAAAATCCAACAAGTATTTGACAAATAATTTTACTAGAATTATGTTATTCTAACATTCAGTCATACAAAGCTTGTGGTGAGTTCGAGCTAACGCCTTATATTCCTTTCATTTCCTCCTTGACTGACCATGTACTCCAGGTCGATGAAGGGGTCATTGATAGCGACAATCTCCACCTTCTTGGAGTGGAAACCAGCACGGGTCACCAGACGACCGATGCGGCCGAATCTGAAAAATGAACAAGAGGCGTTTCTCATTCTGGCCAGTAGGTGGAGACATCACACCACATTAAACTGACTACAGTCACGTCTTTGAGTTTCGGTGAAATGAAGGCGCTTGTTAAGATGATAAATACGAAAATAGATTTAAAAATAATAATAAATCAGAGCAGAGTTTGATATTTAGTCAGAGGCTTCCCTGTAACAGTTTAGATTTTTCTTTTGTGTGGGGCGAGATCTCCCCAGAAGACCTGACACCACAGTAGAAAGGCCAGGGTTCAAGAGGAGGGGCTGAGGGGGGTGTGTGCTTTTCTCTCTGAGAGGCTAAAGTCGAAATTAACCTCCAATGTGGTAATCCTGGTTACGCAGTGCACTGTTTGAACAACAGCAGGGTTACTTTTTAACCACAGGTCCAAAACTCCGGGCGCATAGATACACTCTGTCCTAAGAGACCAGGAAGAGAGGCGGGTGGATGACAATTTATTGAAAACAAATGCGTAGATCCGCGTCAGAACACGTGCGCTCATTGACATTTAGGTTACATAGGTCGCCTTTCACTCGCTGATGACCCCGAGGTCAAAGGCACTGGCTATTTAAGATCAACAAGAACATGAGAACAGCCGGCTGTCACCATTTAAATAACACAGCAGGCTGTAGAAGGGTAAAAACCCTTTTTGAAGGCTAATTTTAAAAATAGACCCTCCAGTAAAGTGACAGGACAGAAGACCAGCCTGAGACAAGTTTTATGTAGCTGCTCCCCAATACTGAATAATGTGAAATGTTATGCATTAATCCTTAAAGTGCACTGAACTGCAGACTTGCAGTGTACTGGACTGGGCCCTCGTTTAAATAATCACACATTATTCCATACACTTGGATAGCATCTTGCATAATACCTGCATTCTTTAATACAGGAGTTCGTAAAACAAACTTTAACAAGCGTGGAAACCTGAGCCAAGACAGCGGCGTGGTAATAATTCCCCACTGATGAGAGGGATGTGGTGGTGGGAGTCGCAAAGAAAAGTCCAAAGCTGAACCTCAGTGTGCGTTGCTCATTTGGTTTAATTAGAAAGATTTAGAGGAAGTGAAGGGGATGATCATTCTTACCCATTGATACCGACTTTCACCATTTTGCCTGGGTTGGTCTAGTCCTCTGGAAGGAAAAATGAGAGGGGGGAAAAGGTAGAATTGCGAAATTTATGAGGTACTTTATTAGCATTAAGTTGATGATAGCTGCTTGGACTGCAGGTTAAGATAAGTGAAGACAACTTCAAGAACAACATGTGAAAAGTATTCTACTGATAAGCTATCTGTGATCACAGTCCAAGTAAAACTCAAAGCTAATCTGCATCGAGGAAAAAACTTCAGACTTTGCAAAACTAAAAGCATAAATGACTTAATAAACATGTTAAAATCTCTTGTCCTGCTAAACTTCAAACGTAATGATGATGTAAAGTGAGTTTCTTTTGACTTTATGACCACGTGTGCTTTAAAATTGGGCACAATTAAGCTCGTGCAGATTTTTCCAGGTGATCTAAATCAGCGCGTTGAGTCATGCAGCCTGAAGCCAATAAATTATTTGAAGGTATTTACCGTTTGTGAAGGGGCTCTGCCTGTCTTGGGACTCCGGATGTGAGTGGGTAAGAGCAAAGTTAAGCTGCGTGTTTTATGATTGACCGAGGTGTGAAGCCACGCCCCCATCAATGGTGACCACTCCTCGCCCCGCCCCGCCCCCTCTGAATGTCAAGGTCGTCAGATGCACAGAGACATGCAGAGTGGCCGCTGCAACTTTACTTTTAAAAAGCTCTGGTCTTATGATCTAAGCTCTGCTGCGCATTAAAGGCCTGAATCTGGGAAATGTTTAACTCATTTTTCATTATTCCAGCAGCCTGTGCCATCAGGCCTGCTTTGTGTTTCCACTTTTAAAAGCACCAGATATAGATACCAACATATTAGAGTCCTCAGATAGTGGACTGAAAAAAGAGAGGGGTCTCTCTCTGACCTTCTCAGTAAATACAGACACACAGAGGGAGCAAACGAGGGATCAAATCTCTCCTTCATGGCTGTGACATTTACTGTCCAAAGACCATGACCCTTTGCTCTGTTGCTACTCTTCTTTTGCTGCTGCTCCATCCCTTCAGCAGAAGTCAAAAGTTGAACTTTGGTTACCTAACGTGAGCACATGATCACAGCGCGCATGTGCACAGGGGTAGATTTACTCAGCTGAATTTTGGCTTTATCAGGTTATTTGGTAACCGCTGAAACGCGTCATTGGGAGGCAGGTTATTTTGTCGGTGCTTAACTGTTTTCACTGTTGTTATCTGTTTTTTTTAAGTACGTTTTTGTCTTTTTATGGCAACAGTGTCGACACAGAAAAGAAAGGAGGTCAAGATATATTAAAAATAAATCCAAATAATGAGGGTGTCACTTTAAACCATAAGGCCAGTCAGTCCCAATCTCTCACTAATACCCCCTGCCACTATACTGGGCCTTAGCAGCCAGCACTCCTGATAGTGAATCCAAACCTGGCATGGCATCTTGTCACCAGAGAAGCATTTGAACTTGCAACACTTTGCAGGTCTAACTGAATAAAATTGTAATACTTAGTAACTTTTATTTTCCAACTCAGCTGCCCACAGGGTCCGCAGCAGACCTGCAGACGTGTCGTTCTGCACCACAGCTGGACAGTGATGGTTTGTTTTATGACTTCTGTCCAACAGTTCAGGCATAGCTGAACTACCACCACCCCGAGTGCATGCATGCCAGTCTTGGCCTCTGCTTTGCAGCTTAAGGTCAAAGAGGGGAAGTAAAGGTCAAGCTAAGATTAGACACAAGCTGCCTAGTCAACACTTGGGCCATGTCTGTACTGTAAATGCTGCCTCACTCAGATCACATGTTCTTTTCATATTACAACAGTTAAACTCGACCCACTGTAGACAGGCAGCAGCCACACAGCCACGGAGTAAAACAAGTGTGGAAAGGACTGTTTTACTTAAGAGAAATGTGAGTTATTACTCAGCTAGAACTGAGAAATGTGTTTGAACAGGAACTTTAAACTAGAATATCTACTGTAAACAGGCTCTTTTTTTGTTCAAGTTTATTTTATCAGCAGCGGGAAACAAACTGTATCAACTGCACATCAGTGATCAGCATGCAGGCACGTCTGCAGGGAGGAGAGGCCTTCAGCTACGTTTGTACAATTTGTCTTCTTAAAGCACAGTGCAAAGTCCAAAGAGCAGCTGTGTGTGGCAACGAGCAGATGAACAAGAGGAAATTCATACTGCCATCTTGTGTTGTGGTTCAAGCAGCCACCAGGTCAAGCTCAGATGAAAAAGAAAAGGGACAGTCTTAAAATTATTTCGTTAAACCCTAAAAAGAAACCAAATTTCTACAAGAGGATTCAGCCAAGACTTACGTATCCATACAGACTGTAAGATTCCACGTATAAGGCTGATGAACAGTGAACATACAACAAAAATGTAACTTTTTTTTTAGCAAAGGTTAGAGTTTGGGGTATGCTAGCAGGGTTCTGAAGTGAGGAGACTTATGGGACCAGTTTGTACTCATAAATCAGGAGCATTCCTGCAGTAGAAAAAAAGCCATTTATAATTAGAACAACACAATCCTAACAGTCAAGCACAGACATGGCTCTGCCCTGTTGTCCGGGTGCTTTGCTGCTGTTGGGAGTGGTAAATCTGTGTTGCTGCCATAGTTTATGCTTTATATATCAGGCGAGTTACAAGAAGAGACATTCTCTCAGGGAGTAATTTTAACGCCTGTTAATTATTGGAATTTCCAGTAAGACAATGGCCTCAAACGTGAGTATAAGTCAACTAAAGCTTTCTCCAGGCATCCTCCCTGAATGAAAATCTTTGGCAAAACACCATGTTATGAAAAAATCATCCACCCATACATCCAGTTTCTTAAAAACAATGGGGCTCGGAGCTTATCCAGTTGTCATAGGTCAAAAGGTGGTACGCCTTGGACAGAGTTCCGGTCTATCTCAGGGCTAACGACGAGATACAGACATTCACACCCACAATTTTGAGTTACCAGTTAACCTAAAATGCATGTCTTTTAAACTGTGGGAGGAAGCCAGAGTACCCAGAGAACCCATGCAGCCACAAGAAGGACATGCAAACGCCACACAAAAAGGCCCCAGACCCAGTGTTAACCACCACACCGCCGTGTCACTTCATGCTTAATTCACCAAAGTCATAGCTGGTGTGTTTTACTTTATTATAATCAATAGAATCATTTATAGTAATGGAGATTTTTTTGTTGGGAGTGACGGAGATGAACAGGATTAGAAATGAATGCTTCAGAGGGACAGCTCAGGTCGAGCAGTTTGGAGACAAAGTTAGAGAAGCAAGGCTGAGACGGTTCGGACATGTGCAGAGGAGGGACAGTGGATGTATTGGACAAAGGATGTTCAGGAGGGGGCTGCCAGGCAGGAGGAAAAGAGGGAGACCTCAGAGGTGGTTTAGGGATGACAGAAGGTTGGTGTGAGAGAGGAGGATGCTGTGGGATAGGGTGCGATGGAGGCAGATGAACGGCAGCCACAAGAAGAAAATATACCCATTAGAATCACTTGCAGGTTTTCTGGGTAAGTGAAAGGCTGTGGCAGGAAGAATATGTTTTTAGAGATGTACATTTATTTAAATGTTAGGAAATTGTGAAAAAATATAAAAAGGTCATAACAATTTCTCTCAGTTTTTGAGAGCCTTGATCAACATCTTCAAATTGACTTTTGAAGATTCAAACATTTGTAGTCCCTCAATGTGTGAAAAACAGAAAACAGGTGGAACCAGAGAAATGCTGGCCATTAATTTTCAGTCAGCTGTTTAGGCTCTGATGATTTTCAGATGTTAGTAAGCAGTGATTTGCCATTATAAAACATTTTCAAGTTTCTCTAAATCTGCAGCTGGTTTGAAGGATCTTGAATTTTAGGACACAGTGAAAACCTAACATGTTTTTAATGCGTACTACATGAGCTCCTCACAAGTTTGTGCATTACCAGCAAATTACGTCATAGTGTCGACTGTTAGATTTGATATACTTAACAATGAACATCCTTACTGTATGTTAGTCCCTAAAATATGTCGATTTTTACAACTCTGTTACTACACAGATTATTTTATGCATTCACGCCATCTAATTCTGTAAGCATGTTAAATCAAATTCTATTTAAGCTCATAGGGAAAAAAATTAGCATTTGTTTTTCTTCCCTGGGAACTTTGTTGTAATGCCAGAATAAAAAAACAGTTTTGGACGTTGCAGCCGATCTTCAAATGTTGACCGCTTTTGCCAGAACGACGAGGGAAGAAATGAACTTCCTCCAACAGTCATGAGAAAAAATAATTTAGAAGAGTTATTATATCTGTCATGAGAATTTGATGCTCTGTTTTGAAGGACAAATTGAGATGACGTGTGTGAATACAGAATGAACCATGTGGGCTTTTTAATGCAAGGAAGGAACTGGATTTTATGCGGGGTTGAAGTAAAAAAAAACAACAAAAAAAACCCCAGAACGCCACAAATGTCAAATCCATTTATTCATGCAAATCATAAGTAAACAAAAATAAATTGCAGAAATTTCTGATGCCATCATTTTTTGACTATCCACATCTATTACGGCTGCTTTTAAACAAAATCACCTGTCCACAAAAGGTCTAAACGTTTACAGAGTTGCAGACAAAGCTAGAAGTACAGAAAATGCTAAATTACTTGAAAAATAAGCCCAGAAATTGATGGTGATCATTTGATGTAAACACAGCACACATGTTCTAATATTCAGGTTAACATTTAGATATGGAATAAACTGTGAAGCATCTGATCTACACTGGATGAAACCACATTAGCAGCACTGTAAGTTTACACCATACTACACGCATGTAAACATCCTTCTCTGCAGGTGAATGCCTATGCATGTGTGTTTCCTAATAATCTAAGAAGGATGTAAGCAGTCTTTAGTTTCCTCCTCTGTCTCCACTAACAGCCCAGTCCACTCATAGACCCGATCCGATCCAATTTCAGGCCAAAGCATCCCCGATTCCACCCCCTCCGTGACCGGTCCGGTTCTGCTCGCTTTTGGTTGGCCAGGGTGCCCTTCAGCAGACGGAGCCAGGGGGTCTCGGGCTGAGTTTGTGCATCAGCCCATTTGGGGTATTCAGCAGCTTTGGACCCGGAGGAGAGGGTGGACTGCTCCTCTGCTTGGCTGTTGAGCATGTTCTCCAGGTCGTCAAGGGTCAGAAGGTCATTGTAGCGTTCCAGAAATTGCTCCACAAACTGCACAGTGGAAAAAAAGAAGGAGAAGATGATGAAATTTAATTGTCGGGGAGTATACAAGGGACAATAATTCAATCAGTGATACATTTCATTACTCTCTCTCTGCTTATTCTTTCCTGTTCTGCCTCCCATCCTTTGTGGACTCTCCTTGATTCACTCTGAATTCTCCTCAATCTATTTTTTTTTTTTTTTTTAAATCCAGCCCTCCACATCCACTCCAATCTCCTCCTGTACCTGCACAGCATCAGGAGGAGGATGCAAAGCACGAGCCTCTGTGATCTCCAGGGGAGTCAGGAGGAGCAGAGCGGCACAAAGCAGCACAGGGCACAGCATGGCAGCAGATGAGGATGAGGAGCAGGAATAACTGGAATCACACCGGCTCAGAAGATTCAAACACTGATGAAATCCTGGAAAAAAATTTTTCATTATTCAATGTAAATATTTTGATATAAATACTGAATCTCCACTAATACTCCACAGATTGTTTATTTGACAATTTAGTGTCTAAAACACATCTTTTATTGTGTGTTCACAGATAAACATTGCTGCGCAGTAACAAGTGACGCAAGGAAAAT
Source organism: Astatotilapia calliptera (assembly GCF_964374335.1). NCBI lineage: Eukaryota > Metazoa > Chordata > Actinopteri > Cichliformes > Cichlidae > Astatotilapia > Astatotilapia calliptera. The sequence goes on along the minus strand of NC_137432.1, from coordinate 24,767,641 downwards.
ATGCACAGCAAATATAATGTATGCACGGGGCATCTAACTGAAGGCAACTGGTAGTAAATCGAGGTCAAAAGAACTCAAATTCATGAATCTTAGAAAATAAAATTGACATTTGTAATTGTTATTTGAAAGAAAAACATTTCATTTTTGCAGCATCTTAAATTTTAAAAATAAATTAATAAAAATAAATAAATTGAAATATTAGAATTATGAATAAAGAGCTTCTAAAATGTTAATTCTCTCTATATTTTTACAGATATCAAAAAACACTGTCTGGAGTTACTGTGTAGCGATTTTCTTTTATGTAATGCAAGATTTTATTTTACATTCTTTAGGATATGCTAATTCTAACACAACTATGAAAGAGGAAATTTAAGAGCGCTCACCTGTTGTTTGGTTCTTTCTCAAAGCTCTTGGTGTCTTCTGTTATTACAGACTCTTCTCCATCTCCTTCGGTCGCTCAGCTACCTCTCACTTGTTGGCACCTGCTGGGAGCATCACTATCTCACTCAACTGGCTCCTCCTATTCTTCGCCTTCGCTCACTGATGGAATTGGAGGGATGATTTTCTTCCTCTTGCGTCTGTCCCTTTGGCAGTGGCTGAATGCTGGGGCATCAGCTGGGATGCTGCAGAGGTTTTGTAGAGCCAGAGACACCCTCCGCCCCCAAGCACCACCACCCCCACACCATCTTCCTCCTCATTTTTTCTTTGGAGTGATGTCATAGCCTTGTAGAGTCATTGTCATTGCCAAGGTGACTGTGTAGTTTGGACCATGTTAACCAACTGGCCTCAGCCTAAGCTGAGGTCAGAGGGCTGCATTCAGCTGATGCCTTGTCAAAAGTGACCAGTGGCTATAAAGCTTTGCATATTTCAGTCACGACTTAATCTGAATTATACCTTTCCCATGTGGTGACAACACTCTTTGTGCATATTAGCCACCCTCTCTTTCCTTTGTCTCCGTGGTCTTTCCCAGCATGCACTGACCTCCCCTCTCTGTTGGGTTAGTTACAGTCTGTCAGTGCCATCTGCTGTCGGACCCCCTGCCGACAAATTACAACACCATCAGGAGCTGCGCGATCCAATGCATTGACCTTAAAGGTCAGCAGCCTGTGATTATTTCAAGTAAATAAACCCCCTCAGAGATCAGATCAGAAATCAGTTGTTTCAGTCTTAATCTTTCACAAACAAGAAATTCATCTGTGCACAGTACCAACTAAAGTTTAAAAACTAAACATTTACTTCTATTTGCACACTTAGCACCCACTGAATACATTTAAACCATAATTTGTCCTCTGATAAAAACTGAGCCGCTTTTGCAATCACATTGTTATCATCCTGCGGCTGGTAAGTGTCTTTACATAACGTATCAAATCGCACATACAGAAAAACGCACCCCTCTCATGTTTTCGGAGGACAATGTGTGGGAGAGGGAGTAGGCGAAAAGGAGAGATTAGTGATGAGGCAGGGGGGAGGAGGAGGGGAGGGGGGTTAAACTACTGTGTGTGATGTCAGTGGAGAGAGGAGCGCTGGAAGAAAAGTAGGCAGGGGAGAGTAGGAGGAAGAGAAAGGGATGGAGAAAAGCACCAGGCAGAGAGCAGAGGGAGACCTACAAAAGAGATTGATTACAGGAGAACAGAGGCGGCCAACTAGGCAACAGCAAATGTGTCAGACAGAACAAGAGAAAAAAATAAAATGCAATTGTAACTAAAAAACAAAACACGCTTACTGGCGAGGAATGTGGTCATCAGAGAAAGACTGAAACCTGAAATTGTTGAAAACAACATATGAAAGGAAAAGAGAGCTGAGGAAGGTGAAGTAGGGAACCATGTGGGGTAGTAATACTGTCTGGGCAAGCTGTGGCAGCCCATTAAACACCGCTGTCCAAACATGATACAAGCAGACATTCAAAGCTGTTTGTAATGATGCCATAAATTTACTCGACATAACCCAGCGGACTCGCAAGCCTTCACACATTTGAGCAGAGGAATAAAACTGAGACAGGGAGGTTTCTTTCTCTCTTTTTTAATGAAAAACAGAACCAGGTTTATTAAAAGCCTACTTGATTTTGTGTCTTTACACATTATCATGCCTAGTTTAGATTGGTGCCAAGTACCAATATTAAAAGAATAAAAATAAAATAAAAACCAACAAGTATAAAATATCATTACAGATAAAAGTATTTCCAAAGATACACAGAAATAAGATTTAAAAAAACAAAACGAGAACAATCAGAGTTAGTTTCTGAGGCGAGCTCGTCGGGACGTGCGTGCGATGGGCGTTGTCACTTTAGGGGTCTCGCTCTCTGCCATCACAGCATCTGATGGAGGTGGAAAAAAAGAAAAAAGGAAATTGAAACATAATGAAGTGGGACGAGTAATGACGATGTCTGGGAACAGCCATGCACTATAAGAACAGCTGAAAAACCCGCACAAGAAATATTCAGGAATAGATTCAAGTCTAATTATTTTAAAATATATTTTTGTAACTCAGAATTGTTTCAGTAACTCAAGTCTAATCAAAGGCTTAAAAAATAATCTTACCTGAAACACTTTGTCTAATTAATCACGGAAAGCATAAGATAACTGGAGATGATAACAGTTCTCTGGAAATGGTGGTTAGTTTTTCATGTCGTGTAATTTTTTAAAAAAATTTAATCCTTCAAAGATATCCACAGATCTCGGATTAGTGCTGCAACAATGCACATCTCACTTTTTAGACCGAAGGAGGTCCAACGGTCTTAAATCGTCTCAGCTGCTGCTCCACAATCTCAGTCTAGTGGTCTAAGCACTCTGAACTCTGGTGTATTGATCCAAAGAATGTTATTGATTTGTAACACTTGATTTATAGCACTATGTCAACTCTACAGTGCAGCTTATCCCACTGCACATTGTAGCAACACACACCTCACCTAACCACAACACCTGCCATAGGTCTGACTGGTGCTTTTTTCTCTGTACATAACTTTATCAATCAGCTATTAAATCTTTGTTTATTAGCTTCTAATTCAACATGAAGCAGCTCGGAGCAGAGCAGACACACCAGAGGACAAACGCATAGATTCAATGCAGTACTATAAATCATGTTTTACAAGCTAATGAGACAAATTGAATACACTGCAGTGACAAACAGGGCATACTAAACACTTGACTAAAATCCAGCGAACTGGATGACAAAGTTTCTGCTTAAATAACAGACAACTGTTATTTGCTATTATCTGACATGTTACAATTCAATGGATTTAATAAGGAAAAAAAATGAATTGCCTTAAAAATATGTATTTAGATGACAAAATAAATCAGCAGATGTATATTAAAAGGGGGCTGAGTGTGCTCCAGATTCTGATTCTTGGAGAGGGAGAGTAGCTTTGCATGACGCAGGTCAAAATTATCCTTATTGGTCTTCTACCGAGCCCCTCACATCATCCTTTTAAATAAGGCGTTTTAGCTTATTTAATAGGATGCGTAAGTTAACTTTGTTATTTGCTGCTCCTTGCAAACATAAGGTGAGTATCCAACACACAAGATTGAAAAAAAAAAAAAAAAAAAACAATTAAGAGGAGGGGAAAGCTCAACACGTCCCCTTTAAGGATAATAATTTTTGATTCCAAGCAACTGACCCGCTGCAAAAAGTAATTTCTTACAAAACCCATTAAAACTGTTTGCAAATTAAGTGTAATAGTGACTTAATGAAGTGGCTTCACTCACCCTCTTCATCCTCCTCCTCATCACTGCTGAAGGTGATTGCAGGCTTCTTAGACTTGCGAGATTTGCGAGGCGTGACAAAACTGTCATCACATCTTGAAACTGGAGGCTTTCCTTGACCTGCAATAAAAATAAACATAAAATTTATCGTGTAACTAAAATGAGAAACAGACTATTTCTGCAACAAGGTTCTTCAAAGCAGGCTGACTCCTGACCTTCCTTTGACTTCAGCCGGCCTCTGGTGGGCGCAGGTGTTCGCGTGACTGTCTTCTCAGCAGACACTCCTGCTTTCTGGTTTTCCTCATCCATCTCTGGGCTTTCCACATTCTCCAGCCCCCGTGTGTGAACTGCAGTCAGACGCTGTTCAAACTCATCTACCTGAGCCTGGAAAACAAAGTTAACATTAGCATGGGATGGAATGAACTGGCATTTTATCTTTCACTGACCACTTAAACGTTCAGCACACCAGAGTCTTCTCCAGACATTTACAGACAATAGAAGCTTTTGATAATAGACAAAGTATCCACCGTTCAACTTTAAGTCTCACGTCTGTGTGGATCACACAGATGGCTAATAAGCATTCCCGTCATAGCTCTGTGAAGTTGGTCCAAAGGGTGCATAGACAGGTGCAGTGGACTGGTAAAATGGTAAATGGACTGGTTCTTATATAGCGCTTTTCTACTCTGAGCACTCAAAGCGCTTTATACAACTAATTCATTCACCCAATCACACCTATTCACAGAAGCACTTTTTCTAAGCTGTTAGTGCCTATCTAACATTCACATCTGATGGATGCATCGGAGAGCAACATGGGGTTAGTATCTTGCCCAAGGATATTTGGCATGCAGACTGGGATCGAACCACCAACCCTCCGGTTAGTAGCTGGCCTGCTCTACCACCTGAGCTACACATGACTGCGTGGTCACTGCAGAACTGACTTAAACAGGGAATAATATACCTTAAACTGTGGTTTAGCCCCACGACGGAGCTTGGCGGTGATGGAGAGCAGAGGCTGGTAGACGCCCGGTTCAGTCAGCTTGTCACTGTAACACTCCCAGCATTCCTGCAGCCTCTTGAAACCGCGCTCACACATGGAGAGCAGAGACAGAGACACGGCCAAGTCACACCACTGACGCTCTGTCCTGATGAGAGAAAGAAAATCTGAAGATGAGAAATTGTGGGGGAAACCTGACTTAAGAAAACAAAGTGCACAGAAATTCTAAAACTCAATAAAAAAAAAAAAAAAAAAGCTCATTCCTCATGAACATTGCATTGCCCTGACATTTAGACCAAATCTCATTTTCCCAGAACCTTCTTATATCCAAATTCATTTTGCCAACGTATAATATAAAATGCCCTTCATTTGAGCTTTGATAATGGACGGAGTATGAGTCAGAAGCTCAAGCATGGCCAGGCCAATTGTTCTGTCTACAGTCCCCAACTATACAGGAAGACAGTTTCCATGACAAAATCTGTGAATAAGAAGATGTCGGTGTAGGTGACAGGTGAAGTGAACTGTGAATTTGCATTAATTGTCAAACGCTCTCAGTGAAAACGCCCACTAATTACCCACACATCCACCCCCGCTTCACACACGATTAAATAAAGCAGGACAAACGAGAAAGTATAAAGGAAATGGTAAAGAAAAAACAAAACAAAACAAAGGATCCAGGTTAGAAGTGAGGATGGGAAATAAATGGAGGAAGAGAACTCACTTTGCAGTTCTAAAGCGCTGACACAGTTTCTCTACTAGAGACTCGGTCTGCCTTTCTTTAGTGATGTAGGAGAACAGCTGTCTGCAAACAAACACACACAATATAACATTTATTAAAAAAAGAAAGAACATTCAGTTGTTGAATTTCTCCTAAAAAAAATTCTTAAAGTCAAGTGAGAGTGGTGTATACTGTATATTTATACTGTAGGTCCCACTGAAGTTTTATTTTTAATATTGTAAAAGTGTTTGACTTTGCTAAACTACCTCTTCTTCCAAAAGGTATATAGGTATTACATCTTGTTCTGACTTTTCAGATATATCAGAAAACTAAATATTTTGCTTAAAAACTAGCTAAATAAATTAATATTGTTTGCACAACTTGTGTTTTTGTTTCTTATCCAGTCATTAAAAATATAAAAAAAACAAACAAACAACCTAATTAATTACATTAGAACATTTGCAGAATATTTGTCATAGATGGAACCAGACTAAGGAACAGTGTAGTAAGTATTCTTGTGTGTAAGATAATGGGGTCTTAATGACAGTAGTCATTTCAGTTGCCAAAATAGCTTGATTGCTTGGGGGTTAAACAAGGCGTCATTTGCATCATTTGCCCCAAGTCTGTGGTCTGCTTCACAGTTGATGCAGTAAGAAAACGAAAACACGACATGGTACACAGCTGTGCATCTCACTTCATAATAGTGTTGAAGTCCTCTGAGCTCATGCCTCTCTCTGGGTCGGACAGGCGGCTGATGATGTCTGGGAGCAGGTTGTATATCGCATTGTCCTGATGGGTAACACAAAGAAAATGGTTAAAAACACTCCCCGTCACTCAGATTCCATCAAGCCTTCTGGATGTGGTCTACCTTTGTAGCAAGCTCATTGAAAAAGTTCAGGGCCAGGCTGTTAATGTGCGAGTCAGGGTCAATTAGCAATACAGCCACTTCGCTGACTTGACCTTTGACCTTGAGGACATCCTTAAGCACCAGCTGAGTGAGAACAGTCACAGCTGTCTGCCTTACTGAAGGAACCTCATCACTCAGCCTGAAAGATAAAGGAAAAAAATGATAATTATACATAGTATTTCCTTCGTTACGCATCATCTGATCTTCTAATGATCGTCGATTTTCCATTAATGGGAGAAATGTATTTTCAAAGCCCAATTCAATGATATCTTTTAAATTTCATTTTCTGATGTGGATATTTACTGTAAATTATTTCCTACAGCCCACTCTTTGGTAATCCCCTTTTGAAAAAAGTTGCACTCTACAAACCATGATAGCTTATTTTCAAAGCTGCATTTTGCCATAGTTGTCCTCTTAAACACAAACAACATGCTGGCGTACACACAAACAAAAATCATTCTGATATTTAGCAGGTAAGGAAACCAAGATACCTTTCCATCATAATTAAATATGCCACCTTTGATCGCTAGCAGTTAACACAATACAGTTAGCGCTGAGGGAACTCTCAGGTTTCAACACTGGCAATAGGTTAAGAAACAGAAAAATCAGTCAAACTGTTCTGGGATAATGTTCCTTTAATTTTGGAGGACACAACAGGTTGTGACATCCCTAAGGACCCCAGAGTGGTGTTTCTGGGTCTCGTACCTTGTGGCAGGATTAGAAGCACAGTTACCTACTGCTTCAAATTTTGACTATTGCATGTAAAACAAAAGAAACTAAGGACTAAAGCATGGACGATAGAAAACTATACAACTTAAAACACTGGTCAAAGGGTAAGACTATAGCAAGTGCTCCCGTTGATACTAACTATGTCAGATTATTGTGCTGTAACCATTTTACTTTCTGACCAGGTTTTAGACACTCTAGTACAGGGGTGTCAAACTCAAATACACAGTGGGCCAAAATTCAAAACTGGAACAAAGTCGCTGGCTAACATTAATATTTATTGAAATATATTTATTCCTCCAGATATAAGAATGAATCTTTTCTTATGGACTAAAACACGTTTTGCTGAAAAACTGAATATGGAACAAGCAAAGCTTAATACTAAACAATATATATATTAGCTGTATAATACCAGTAGGCCAGCTCTAATAGTAATTTGGCATGGCTTCACGGGCCAAATGTAATTAGGCTGTGGGCCAAATTTGGCCCACGGGCCAGAGTTTGACACCTATGCTCTAGTAGATGATAGAGTGCCTAAAAAAAAAAAATCTGGCATGTTTAAATTTACTACATTTATTCCAGGATTTTAGGTCTAATGACTTCCGAAGTATAGGAATAGACACATGAATTGTTCAGAGTTGAAAAACACTACACCTGAATTAATTTTACCACCACCGCTAATGTCAATAGGACACAATATCATTTTCAGCATGATGATGGACAATTTGTTCAGCATAAACTGTCTAACATCTGGGGAGAATGAATGTGTGTACAAAATGACAAATTTCAAAAAAGTTGGCATTGAGATACTGTACTGGTTAACTGAAGAATCTGTTGGAGGTGCTAGAGGAGAAAAAGGCTGGATTCATCTTCTGACAATGTGAATGAAAAAGTAATGGCAAGTCACTGAGTAACTGTGTGTAGCCACATTGCTTGTTTTGCAGAAACATAGACAGAGGCGAAAATGTATGGCCACCTTTGAATTTGTCATCTCTCCTGTCATACCAACTTATAATTAGCCATAACTTTACTGAAACCAAACAACATTGGTTTCAGTAAAGTTTAATATAATGGGACTGGACAGGCTGTGGCATGGCAATCTGATACCACTCTGAAACCAATTTAGATTTACTCTCACCCAAAACCACAGCGCAAAAGAAACTCATTAGCCATTTCTCATTTATGGCAGAGAGCAGCACTCCTGGCAGACGATCAGAAACATGTGCATGGTACTTCCACATGCCAATGCAGAGGCTTACAACAGCAATGAACAGGGTAATTAATTCTTAATGCGCTTATCAGGAGGCGCCAGCAGGGCAGCAGCCTCGAGAACAGTGGAGGTGTTGGTGTGAGGCAGACAATTAGGGAATACTATGAAATGCTTATCAGGTACAAAACACTAGGAGGGCAATGACGCATTATAAAAAGAACAGAATGTTTTACATGTCCAAACCACCTAAATGTGAGCATTATCAGGCATTACAATTAAAACCCCACTTCATCAAACAGAGGAACTTCAGCTTCTAAGTTGGCTACAGAAAAAAACAACAGTGCAACTTTGTGCAGGAGAAATAGACTGCCAATGCTTTTTTAAAATGAAAGCATACCTACAAGTTGAAGAACATTTGACTTTTCTCAAAATTATTCCCTTCTGCTCACACAGCCACTCTGTATAATTACAACACACTACTCACTGGCTCCAGCCACAAACCATGACATACTAGTAATTAAGCTGTTCCTTGTCTAAAGGGGCCGTTGTCAGAGGTGGTCCGAGGTTCCATCCCAGTTCACGAGTGGGGGTGGGTTTTATATAAGCCACGAGGCAATTTTTGGTTCCTATGGCAACCGTAAGGGTCAGAATACAAGGCACACATGAGAGTTTGCTAACATAGATCATCTGAAAGTTTGTTCCCCCCGACCATTAAAAAGTCGTGATGGAAAGAGTAAACTTTTCCCATCATGTGGCTCAGTGGAGCATTGTGACAGTGGCAACACTTCAGTGGCTGAGAATCGCCGCACACCGAGATGTCGTGTTGGTGGGATCTGGATGAAGATGGCTCGAGACTACAAGCAAAGGAAATAAGGGGTGGAGGGGGGTGTTGTATGCCATGAAATGATGAAACGTCATTTACAGTACTCCCACTCAGCTGAGCCATCAAGCGTAGGCTGCCACTTATAATCTTGGGTGGGAAACAAATCTACGGATATTATGATAATGTAGTCCTAACTGGAAGAGAGTTTATTAGTATGGGGGGAGCGATAAGAATGAGCTGCTACTGTGACAAATTTGTTTCACATTACTGGGATGATCAAGCTGAACATGTAATTACATACCTGGCATAGAGATTTTGTGTCCAGGGCTCCAAAATATTTGGGAAACGGACAGTGAGGTCCCCCAGGGCTATTATGGCATTAGCCCTAACCACAGGGAGAGTAGAGCGCTCCAGAACAGTAAACATGAGACGGATGTTTTCTTCACACACTGATGGGCTTTTTAAGAAATACAGGAAAAAAAGAAGAAAGAAATGCATTTAAAGTCTCAATGTTTAAGTTAGCAATAAAGTTGCTAACTGCTTGGGCCACTAAGAAGTAATAAATCTTTCTTTAAATCTTTAAAAAAAAAAATAATTCCCCTCAACACAGAATTACAGCATTTCTTCAACCGTCAGCATAAAAACCTAATTAATCACCAAACAGTATTACCACTACATAAATGTAGTGAAAAGTGAAATGTGTTTACCTAATCATCATGTACTGAGAGAGTGCCAGACAGGCAGCAGTGGTGAGCTGCGGGTGGGAATAACGTCCTGGGGAGCCGCAGACTCTCACCAGCAGGGGAAGGAATGCACTCAGCAGGTTCTCCTCTAGAGAGCAGAGGGGAGGGAGGTGGGGTATTTGTGTGGTATTTATAAAAAGACTGTAGTATGAATTGAGGGGTTAATGTTGTTTAGTGTGACTGCAGACAAACAAAAGAAAAAAGGTTGGGTTCTTTACCAGCCAGTAATTCTGTCTCACAGATGTTTCTGATGAGTTCAGCCTCGGTATCTTCAGCAGAGGCACCAATCAACCCAAGCTCCTCCTCCATAGTGCTCTCATTGGCTGTTTGCTGTTAGGAAATCATTACATTTTAAAATAGATTACGGTTTATGCAGAATAATATAAAATGCAGCCACTACAGAGGGGTGTCCTACAGAGGAAGTCCACCAGACTTTCTTTGCCTTAGCTAGCTTGACAAACTCATGGGCATCATGACTGTGGTTTTCAACTTGCTGAACCAAATTTTCCTGCTTCATGTTCTGTGCATGATCATATAAAATGGGGTGTTTCACACCTCATATGATTCTCACAAAAATGATCTCTACCCACATTATTAGATGATTATGATAAAAATGATAGTAAAAAAAAATCTATAAACATAAAAATAACAGTAAAATGCAACACTGTTGCGAAAAAGACGAGATTAATGTAGCTAAAAAAAAAGAAGAAGAAAAAATCCCAACAATTTAACAACAGGTTATACCACAGAACGCTAAAATCATCATTTTAACTTGAGCTAATTATTTTAATGCTGAGCACACTCAGCATAAATTACCATGTTGATCTAACCAGGTTAAAAAAAAAAAAAAAAGTCACTAAAATTTCTGACTAGAAGCTGAACAGAACTCTGCCACCTATTACTCGTTTCGTTGTACACCCCTTTAGAGACAAAATAAGGTCACGTTAGCATGTTGCAAATACATGTCTGATAATCTGGTTATGATCTGGTAATGAATAAGATATGCCAGTATCTCACACTATTACAGAAGTGTTTTTTGACTCCTAAATGTGGCACCTAAGAATGTATATTTGCGATGTGTGTAAGTAAGCACAGAGACAGAAGTACAGCCATGAGCACCCTGCATAGCCTAGACTATCATGAATTCCTGTCAAGGTTTAAAACAGGTGACAGTAACATTTTGGGTTTGACTCAATTGTGCCTTGTGTCTCTCTGCCATATTTTCCCTCCATGGCTATCTAAAAAGACACAAATAAAAACTAAAAACAACAGAAAAGAAAAAAAAAAAACATTGGAAACTTCTAATGCTAATTGAGGAAGCATTTATCTTCCTGTTCCCTGATGGGCTGAACAATTATGAACCATCACTCATCTGATTCCATCGGTAAAAGAAATCTCATCAAGCCATCCTGCTGAGGCTTGGTCTGATTATCAAAAAGCTTTTTCCCCACACAGGGGGTTATGGATTCATGTGTAATTTTTATGTCACACGAAAGTACATATAAAAAATAAAAAAAAACCCTGACATTTAAACATGTCTGCTTTTGTCAAGCGAAACATTTGTGCACAGATGTCTGATTACACTTTACAGTAAAAGATGGCCACTAAACTTAATTGGTTGTTAGTAATTGTACTCATGACTTATATCTTGCTTATGTCATAAAATACTGAATATTCCCTCTCACACTGAATGGGCTGGCAACATAATATGTTATCTTTTCTTTCTCAGTAAACCCACCAATTAGCTCAAATAGCACAGTGACAACAGTAGTAATAAATGGCAGTTAGCATAAACCTATAGAAGTCCAATTCTGTAATAGTTGATATTCACATTATTTTTGGAACTGCCAAAATTAAATTCTTCACTGCCACACATGGCAGCAAAAATGCTTTTAAAAGTCTGATAAAGTTAGATCTTTGAATGTTTTATCTAATTTTGCCGAACGTCAAATGGATTTTATTATACTGTCTATATTATAGACAGTATAATAAAATTGTATGTATGTATGCTGTATGGATATTATAGACTCTATAACATCCATACAGCACATCATCATTACCTTGGCTTTTCCGGCTGGGCCTTTTTCCTTCTCCTCTCTCTCCTCTGTCTCTCCTCTCCTCCTCCGCAGCTCAGCACTCACGCTGCGCTCAAGGTGAGACACCTGCCAGAAAGCCACGCAGCCACACGCAGCCAACAGCTGGGCCAGACACACACAGTTCACTGCAGGAGGGAAAGACATGTTGTTGTGTGAGTATAAAGCACCGTGTGTGTCACATAGTGTCCTTTCAGACATCAAAATCTACAAAGGCTTAGTCCTGCTTCAGAACACAAAAGTGCTCAAAGAGCAATGATGGGACTCACCTTGTTCACATTGCTCATTAGACTCTTGAGAGCCATCTTGCATTTGGCCAGCATCCTTGTTGACTTCGCCACCTTCTGCAATTTGATCTAGTAAGAGGCGGGCACTTCGCTGGAGCAGCCTGGAGCACAGCTGGTCAGGCGATTCAGCCAGGAAGTAGATGAGACGGACAGCCTGTTCCATGAAGCTCTGCCAGTAAGGGTCTTCCATCACCACACCTGAAGCAAACACAGACAGAGGCAGTCAGGGGAAGAAACCATGAGCAGGGAAAGAAAAGAATGAAAAACAGAAAAATTGTCATTTTTCTGAATTTACCTTCAGCAACGGCCTGTGTGAGACAGGTGAACAGCTGATGGTCCTGAGGCAGTCTGAATGGAGCACCCTTTGACTGCTATTGGAAACAGTGCAGTACAAGATGGTAATATTGTGCTGGACCCCCCAAACTGGGCATTTTATGAATTCAGTAATTTGTAAATATTAAATTAACAAAGTTGTATCTATAGATAGGTAGTAGTTTAATTTCCTGACTCATATAGCCATAATCAAGAAATCCTTTAAAAGGTATGCTTTATATAATCTTACCCTGACATGATCAGTGATGTTGCAGATGGTAATAACTGCATCTCTGGCCAGAAGGAAGTCTTCAGTCACTTTTTCACCCAGGGCCACTGAACAAAGAGTGTCCAGATTACTGAGCACCACCTCTCTCTCTGCCCTGGTACACACACACACACACACACACACACACACACACACACACACACACACACAACTAAGTACAGATTTTATAATTCTAACTGATCATGTGATTATACAAAGAGAAGTAAGAACATCTCTGCCCTACATTACCCTGAATGCTCCATGCTGGCCTTACCAGCGCTAGGCTACAGACCAGATAACACTTGTAGGAGGATGGGTGAGGAGAAGCACATAAGGTTTAATAGGTTATGAATGCTAGTGATGCTGGATGAAGAGAGGCAGCAGTGTGGGTGGACTGCAGATAGACTCTTTACTCTTCCTCTCTGTCACTGCTTTTTTTTTTTTTTTTTTAAATAAATAAATCTATCTATATATACACACACATACATACATATATATACACACACATACATACATATATATATACACACACACACATACATACATATATATACACACACATACATACATATATATACACACACATACACACATATACACACACACATACACACATATACATATATATATATATATAAAGCACTGGCAAGGGGCCCAGTTATATGGTCGTGACTTAGATTACAATGAAGAGGAGCCGAGGCAGGGCTTGTATTCTGACTAATGGGAGGATTTACTGAATGTCAAGTAGCTGATGCAGGACCAAAACGTAAAAGGATGTGATGTGCAGTCATTTGTGTGGTGAGGAAGAGCACAGACTTAACGCACTTTTAAACGGTTTAGTCAACTTAATTGTAATTGTAATTACAAATAAAATATTATTTTTTGCTTCCATGTGACTTAACATATATAGCTTATAGATAGTAAATATTATGTTTATTCCAGTACCTTTGTATCGTGTTTTGTAATTCAAACAGTTTTAATCAGAAACAGTCCTGTTCCCTTAACACGCAATGTATTTTTACACATTTATCGTCAGTACAAAATATAATGGGGACATAATGAGATTGTAGCTTAGCTGCTGTCAGCCACATGTGAAAAATTTTTTTATAAAGAGCTAGCTTAGCAGGAACACCATGACTCAGTACAAAATTTGCCACGCTCCTCCACAGAGAGCCAGCGGAATTCCAAATGCCCTTCCCTCATCTACATTAAACAAGTTATAAGCAGACAACCAACACACATTTTTATAGGTATACAAAACACATTTTGCCTCCTTCATGCCTTCTCTTTTATAACTCCTCTACAGAAGGTGATTTTCTTTTTTTCTTCTTTTTAAAAAAAAAAAAAAAAAAAACACAAGGTCCAGATGAACAGATTCAACATGAACTTTTTGGGATAAAACACCAGTATAGTTTAGTTAGGAGTGTGGCCTCTTTGGCTACGTTCACACTGCAGGCGAAAGCGCATCAAATCCGATTTTTTTGACCCTATGCGACCCATATCCGATCATGCTATGACAGTGTGAACGGCGCAAATCCGATATTTTCAAATCCGATCTGGGTCACTTTCGTATGTGGTACTGAATCCGATACATATCCGATGTTTTAGAAAGCGACTGCTGTTTGAACGGTCAAGTCGCATTAAATCCGCCTTTTACGTCACCGACACAAGACTGAAGCCAATTATCAGCGCCCGAGAAGACATCGCGAACGCTTCCTAGCCATCCAGTGTAGATGTCAGTGAAACTGTTGGGAAGACAACGTAAACATTTTATTTGTACTGTATAATCTGCAGATTCTGACATAAATCTGCAGCTATCCTTTGAAGCACCGCTCCTCTCTTAAACAGCAATAAGGATCATTATTAGGTTATTTACATTATTATGTAAATAACAAAATAACTTAAAGCAAAAATTGGGAAAGTCCGAAGTCTTTATATTAACGGCCATCAGTCAAACAATACTGTTTGTTCTTGGTCTAAACAGAGCGCGTTGTGTGTGACATCTTCTTTTGCGCATGCGGGCCGCTTTGAGCGTTCACACTAGAGCGCGTTTGCTGTCGCATTTTATTTGTAGTGTGAACGAGGAGACAAAAAAATCGGATTTGATCAAAAAATCGGAATTGAGCATTAAGACCTGCAGTGTGAACGTAGCCTTTGACTGACAAGTGTTATGATAGAGAACGCTAGTGTTGAGCTGCCAGAACTAAAGCTTTGGCTTTGGCAGCTTTAGCAATCCACCCTGTCATCCAAATATGGTATGGAATGCTAGCTAAATGCCATCTACGATATTACAAGCTAGAAGATATTCAACATGTGAAAAAGGGGAAACAGCTAAATAAAAAGCAACACACAGTAAACAGTCTGGAGGAGCACAAGATGATTATCTTGAAGACAAAAATGAGGTAAAGTCTAATTAAGTAAGGCTTCCGAAGCTTCTTACAAGCTGTAAAGCACCATGGGTAATTATTGTACACCTCACAATAACCATTTTGGGTGACATCCCATGTACTCTGTTGCACAGAGTACTTTAAACAAAAAAAAAGGTCAGATTATAAGATAGACAGAATGAAAAAGTTAAAAAAAGGACTGATCACAATTCCACAGGTGATAACTACACTTTATAGGCTTAACAACAAAAACTATATATGTGGTATATATACATAACTGCTGGACTACAGGGACTCTAGTCACTTTGGGCTCATTTAGAGTAGAGCAGTGGAACTCTCACCTTGCAGCCATGCCCAGCAGTAAGACTGCAGCTCGCTTGTATAAGCTAGAAGTTTCTCGTTTACCAGTAAATCTCTCCCACAAGACCTGAACTACAGTGGACTGGAGACTGCTGCCACTGCTGAAGAACTCCTGTACCTATAGAGACATGATTGAATAGTTACAGTAAAAAAACAAAACAACAACTTGTATATACTCGTAAATACCTCAACATGGAGACACTAATGTTTCAGGATTAGAGGATGCGTTTTTACAGCCGAGCATCACACACAGAAATATCCATGAGAGTAATAACAGAGTCACTTACAATTTCCTCAAGACACTGGATTGTTCCCAGAGATGAATCCACCATCAGCTCAGAGAGACTATCAACAAGAGTCTGGGCTTTCGTCCTAAAAAAAAGGATTAGACAGATGCTTGTTTTTAAGGTTTTGCTTTAATCACAATATTGTATTTACCATTAATTTTGGCCCAGGCCTTAAAAAAAGTAATAAAATTTGATTTAAAAAAAATGGTCCAAACAATATAAGCCAGACAAGTCATTTTATTTATTTATATTTATTAAATGCTATACGAGTCGTGCTTTAGTCAGTGACATTAAACCAGCAATAGCCTAATGCTACTGTAATTGTTAATGAAAAGATTACAGAAAATGACATAATCAGAGGGACAACAGTACTTTGTTTTGATTAAAATAAATATGCAAACAGAAAAGTCCCACAACCATGAACTGGATAAAAAAGAAAAGAGAATTCAAGGAGGGAAGAAGAAGTCTTTCTAGAAGCAATACTTTCTATTCTTAACCATCTTAGAGAAGCGTCCAGCATTTATTTTGTGTTAGCTTAGTTATTTTTAACGTCATAATGCCAGTACACTTAGGACATGAAAGAATGGGTAACTTATTCATAACTCAAATATGTGTGAGGTCTTACAAACCTGATGGTGTCTCCCTGGGGGTTCAGATACAGACGCCTGTAAGCGTGAATGACTGCATCTTTAATTGCAGCATCAGTTGACCAAACCAGAGGCAACATTTTCCTCACTCCACTGATAGAGTTAGCGACACTGAACTCGCACACCGTCACACAAAACTGCACAGCCTCCTGGACCACTAAAAGAAACAAAAAAGAAACAAAAGAAAAAAACAGCTGAAGATTCTGTTAGATTAAAAAACTTTACAGAAATCTACAAGATTACATTGGTTTACTGTGTAATGGATACAGCCGTCTACCTGAAGTTGTTTTCCAGTACAGCATGGTGTTGATCACAGAGATTGCTCTCTCTACTTGTAAAGCGAAGGTTTCTGTATCTTTCAGGTACTGCACCAACATCTCTTGCTTCTTCAGCTCACCATCCTCACCCTCTTTCTCTGGTTCTTTCTGTGGCGTCGGTGGCAAATTCTGGTTGAGCTCGGAAGTGTCATCATCAGAGCCTGAGGAAAATGTCAAGTATTGTACACTTAAGATCAAATGGGCGTTCAATCAACCAAGTTTAAAACGTTGTTTGACTGCAGCTCAACTGTTTATGAAACTGTATGAGATTAAAAAAAAAAAAAACACGTTCCAAATTAAAACATAAAACCGAACTGCCTACCACTTTCCAAGTCCTTTTTAAAAATAATAATAATAATTTGGATGGGTTCAAGACGAGGCGTGTGAAGTCTGGGCACATATTGTATTGTCTGGCACAGGGCCACCAATAGCAAACCCTCTCACCTTTAATTACATAATAATAATAAAAAATGTTGGGTTTTTTTCCAGTTGCAGCAGATGGAGTTACAAGAATGCTGCAAATGAAGACATTTGGTGTCATGGCGTACATGCTAGGTTCTTTTTCATGTTCTTTACGCAGTTTCTGAGCCAATGATGTGTGAACAGGTGGGAGTATTTCCCAAAGTAATGTATGCTAGGAACCAGCGAAATATTGCATTGTAAAAAGAAAGCTGATGTTATTCACTTAAGTGGTTTTAATGTCATGGCTGAATGGTGCACATTACAAATGAGACAGCTGTAAAAACACCCCCCAGGGACAAAACAAAAACATGTTTATGTTCTCAATACAACTTCTATTAAATGTCACCAGGAAGAGCAATTTTCAGACACACTGAGTACAACTTTTACCTTTGAAAATCAGAGCCAGTGTGTCCATCATATTCTCAGGTGTGAGAGTGGACAGAGAAGTAAACATCTCAGATTCTGGGAAGCAGCTGTGAGCTCTTATACTGAGCTGCACAGCATCCCTGTAGAATGCAACACAAAAGAAAAGCCCCATTAAAAAAAATAAATAAAAAATGAAAATTGTAGGCTACTGACAGCAAGGGAGGAAAAGAATCCTCCAGTTAGTGACACTACACAGGCCTCCACTGGTGATTATCATCACCTGTACTTGTTGACACGGAGGTACTGAGCTATCTTCACCGCGGTTGCTCTGTCGTCTTCTGCCTCCTTTTCCTCCTCCACCTCCCCGCCTTCCTCGTCCTCCTGCTGCTCCTTCTCTTCTTCGCTTGTGGGCTCCAGTTCTTTCCTGACAGTGACGAGGAGCTCAGGCACCATAGCAGCCCACAGCTCAGATGCTTTAATCACTGCCACTGCCGGGAGGGAAAGAGAAAAAAATAAAATAAATTCAATGGTGATGACTCAGCTTAGACCTACAAAGAGAAAGAGAGAAAAAAGAAAATGAAAAAAGTAAAAGTACAACAATGTGCCAACAGAGATTAAAAACAGAATAATTTAGCAGCAGGACAAAATGGTAAGATGATTGTTGTTTAGGCCAAGAATTTAGTAAGGAATGGTGGGCTCCAGAGTCCTCATATTTAAACTTGTCATTCTTCTAAAGCTAATAAAAAATTTAAATGTTCTGATTTCTGGCAATGTAGTAAACTAGTTAATATTTTTCCCCATTGTGAAAAACAGATTAAACAAACAAGAACAGATTTCTTCAAAAGTTTAAAACAAACAAACAACTTATCTAAAAATAAATATTATAGTTCATCATTTATGCTGTATTGCTATTCATCAAACCAATTACAAAACGTATTTCTGTTTTCAGCATGAATATGGTTACATCAGATGAAAGACATCTTTAAAAAAAAACATTTTGTTTAATAACTGGATCTCACACTTAACAGATGTTTAAATTCTGAAACAATGGTTTGTTTTCTGTTTGCTTGTGATGACATACATGGCATGCTGAATTTAAGCGAATTTCTGAACTTGGCCCTCAGATTACCAAAGAAACAGCTCATGGCTGACTGAACAGCAGTGAGAGCTGGGTGAACTTCTTGCCCCTTACACACAAACACACACTGTGAGCTTCATCCTCGTGGTTACTCCGCTATAACTTTAAGGGAATAATTCGAGTCGAGCCAAGTCACTGTAGGCAGGCCCTTACAGCAGAGCAGGAATCCTCCTCTGCACTGCCAAGATTACCTGCCAGTCAAGGCAAGAGGAACCCAGCTCTCATTCAGCAAGCTCATATTCGCCTTGGTCTCATCACAGGGCAAAATGTGAATTAGTCTTAAATAATAAAATAAAACATCAGGGGAGATTCATAGCAATACTTATGAATAATCACTCAGGTTTTGTTTACCAGGTGCTGTCCCCTCCAGTTTCTCTTTCAATTCTCTGAGTTTAGAAGTCTCCTTCTCCAGTGGTTTCTTCAGATCTGCGCTGCTCAGCTGAAAGACAAGATAAATATTCTATTATATCAGGAAACCTGAAGAACACCTGCTATTTAGAGTTTGACGCATAGTTATTTACCTTGCAGCTATAAGGATTGTGTGCTATGAAGGCAGCCAGCAGTTGGATGGAACTCTTAACCACATTTATAGATTTGTCCATCAGCCGTCCAACAGCAAGCTCCATCACCTCGCTATACCGACACAGGGGCAGCGCCTAAACACAGATGACTTATGTTACCAGGAGCAACAGCATTCTTTTACAAACACAATAGCTGATGAGCAAACCTACTTTGCTATTGACGATGCGTGTGTAGACCTGCAGTACACGTGTTCTGACATGAGAGTGCGAGTCATGCAGATGCTCCTGCAGTGTGTCAAAGAAACGGTCACGGTCAGCTCTACCGGACTCATCTAGCCCATCACCGCACAGGACCCTCACAAGGATCTCTCCCAGCACCTCACAGACAGCAACACGCATTGTGTGACTCTGGGAAAAAGAAATGAAAAAGGTTGGAAATTAAGAATTTCAGTGAAACAATCTGTTAAATCCTACAAAAACAGAAAAACCTCACTAAGAACTCTGCCCTCAGATTACCAAAGACAAAACTCATGGCTCACTGAACAGTAAAGAAAGCTGGGTGAACTTCTTGCCTTTTTTAACACACACACACACACACACACTCAGCACACAAACACACACACAGACATAAGACACACGCTGTCAGCGACAACCCAGAAATTACTCCACTGTGACTGCAGAGGAATAATTTGGGTCGAGCCAAGTCACTGTAGGCAGGCCCTTACAGCAGAGCAGGAATCCTCCTCTGCACTGCCAAGATTACCTGCCAGTCAAGGCAAGAGAAACCCAGCTCTCATTCAGTAAGCTCGTATTCGCCTTGGTCTCATCACAGGGCAGAATACTCTGTTCTGCTTTTAACGATAATGTACTTTGATTGAAATAAAAAATGCCCTTGAATTTGCAGTTTTAGGACACAATCATTAGATAGCTTAGAAATAACTGAGAAACAGTATTTTGCTGAAAAGTTGGAAACAGTAAAAACAGACGTGAAGTATGCAATGGCAGATTTAGACTATATGATAAAGACATGATTATGACCAAATGTGAATGAAAAAGGGAGTCTTCAAGGGTCAAAATGGGTGTAACACATGCTCTGTGCTCTCACATAATGCACTATAATGGATGAAAACTGACATTACACCTGCGATGCCTTGTGGGTTTCTTTCAACTGCACAGCTGGGTACAAATCATGACAAAAACAAAGGACTGACATTGCCAATGTATCTAGGTATGAAGTGACAGAAGACAGCCAGTATCATGCAGAGGTCTATTTAGATTCTTTTCCTGTAAATCCCTAGCAAGCAACCTTCCAACAATATCTTGTACACTGTGAAAGACACGAAGCATGACTGAAAGAGAATTAATGTGCAGTCTGTCATGGCTCTCAGTCACAAAAAGGCAAGATTCATGACTTTGTAATTGCCGAATCTGACACAGTGACCATTGCAACAGAGAAAAATAGTGTAAATATCTGAGCCAATCATTACCTGTTACTCTGAGTAATGTAAGCACTATATAAAATTTTACTAGAGCTGTAAAGACCCTTCCTTGTCTTGTCTTAAAAAAATGTATTGTGCCCAGTGGTGTGTTACCCAGCCAAATACAAGAAACAGTGTCTCCTGGCTATAGCAGAGAATAATAAAGTGAATGCTGCTTGCTCATCCCACACTGTTATATTCCTTTTTAATCTTGTGTTTGCATTACTTCAAAAACCAATGACAACCCACTTCTAAGACAGGATCTTGACAACTGTAAAAGAATTGTAGATGTCAACGTCACTTTTATTTCTATAACACATTTAAAAGCAACAAACTTGACCAAAGTGTAATGGATCCTTTCCCAGTCTGTCCTAGACCAACAAAACTACATAAAACTCAACACAGGACATTAAAAAAAAGCACTTAAAAAGCACAAGGAGCAGAGGTTTGTGATGATTTAAAACTGCCCACTCCTTGTGGGCTCACACAGGGACAGTTCCTTTAATGAGCAACCCTGTTGCTCACACATCAAGGCTGTCACTGTGATGAGTCATTAATATTAATTGGTGCTGTTTTACATGATCACATAGACCTCTAATTAGCAATTGTTTATACCCAATCAATATGGCAGGCAGCCTCTACTTATGTAAGGACAATAATTTTCTTATTCATGAGCTGCAATCAATTACTCACTGTTCGGTGCTCATACCTCTCCTTCCAGGTGTGTGATGAGAACACTGATGTTGGGAATCATCAATTCAGGCACCAAAGCACTGACTTCTGAGAGGAAGGAGGCAAAGGCTTTGACTCCCGACCCCTCTCTGGCCAACTCCTCACTTGACTTCTGACCAATCTCCCTGAGATAAAAAAAACAACAACAAAAAAACAAAAACAAACAAAGACAGGAATTTGTAACACAAAATAAGACTTCACAAACAGATTCACGAAATCAAGCTGCATACTGGATACTGTATACACACAAAAATTGTACAGACCGTATGACTTCTCCTATGATAGCTCTGACTCCGTACTCTGTGCTCCACACAGACACAGCCTGGGCAAACACTGATGACAACTGCTCAAAATGTTGAAGCATCTGGATCACTTTTACACCAGCACCTGTGACAGTTTAGAGGACAAATAAAAAAAAACCTTACAAGTCAGCTATGTCTCCCGAAAAGCTGAACACCTTATAGTGGCCCCCACCACCACCATTTACAGACAATATTCTCAAAAGTGACAGGATTAATTTGTTTCCTCGGTAATAGGACTGCATTTGTCTGACCAACTCACCCAGGAGGTGATTATATTTCTTAATCAGCAACCCCAGGAGGTGGATTACACAGTCTCTGGTGGGTTTACTCTTGACATGGCTGATGGTTGGGTTCTCAAGGAGCTTGTAGCAGCAGCAGGTCACACAGCTAAGAAGAGATAAATGTGTGTTTTTTTATATATTAGATTATGGTAATACCTGGATGAAAAGTTACCAAAAATCCACAATGAGTAGTAGACAAGGTTTTGAATTCATCGGAAGCATCAGATACACACAGTGCATGTTAAAAGCTGAGGTAAGTGCTGCTAGGAGTGTTGTGAGTGTTAAACTACCACATAAATGTCTTCTGACAAACAATTTACTGAATATCCTTACTGAGAACCATAAAACAAGTGGAAAGTGAGGAAATGTGCATAACGAAACCATTACATTGGGCAATTTACCACAGTCCAAATTTCTTCTAACCTTATTAGATATTGTAGATTATTAATGAAGAGTCACACATCTTTGTCATAAGAGTTCCAATTAAGCTACAGAGTTCCGAATGCTCGGAAGTGATATGGATAAGTTGTAAATGACACCAACTAACTGAATTAAACCAGCAAAACGTGATACTGTATTCTCTGCCAGAGCTCTCCTGACAGCAGAGTACCTGATGAACTCTTCCTCCACCAAGGAGAGGCTCCACAGTGAACGGATGTCCAATTGGAAGAGCTGCACAAGTGCCTGTAGCACCTGCTCTCTTTCTGAGTCCCACTGCACAAGTCCTTCTCCACATGCTTTGCCTTTTTTACCACCCTGTACAACATAAAAAGAGCAGTTAAGCTTCATAGATGTTGGACTATAAAATCTTTAATATAGTATTGAGATCAAGTAAATCACAATACATGTCCTCAGATTACCAAATAAAACAATTCACACCAGACAAACCAACTATACAGAGACTGATAGCCTCTTGCTAGCTGATCATTATGCACACAATGGCAAACATCCACACATTGTTTGACAGCTCCTGCTTATACTACCCAATTTCTCTTGAAGTGGCACAGCATAGAAAGTGTCAATTTCACTCTGGGTGGGCCCTTACAGCAGTGCAATAACACTCTACCACACAACCAAGAATAACCACATAACAACAGGCTAGAAACTCAATCTCTTAGTTTGACTGAATCATAAAGCTAGTTAAAGCTCATCAGTGGACATTTATGATAACAGGCATATGCAAAGAACCCTTTAGCTAAGTAAGCAATGAGCATACCTTCCCAGGTGCTGTGACAATATTCTGCCTATAGGAATCACTCTCCAGGTTCTCTGTGAGTTTGCAAAGCAGGAAGACGCTCATTTTAACTGCGTTAAGTTTTTCCTTGCGCTCTGCAGCTGACAGGGAGGTGGAGACAAGGATGCTCGGCAGTGAAACAGACAGCCCACTAACCACTGAAAGGCAAGGGTTATTTAAAAAAAAAAAAAAAAAAAAAAAAATCAGGTTATGTGAGCACATCAACAAATCAAAGTTATCAATTTAAACATCAAGAAAATATTATTTCTTTAAAAAAAAAAGCAACCTTGTACTAGTAATTCCAGAGTATCTTCTTTAACAGCCAGATCTACCGCCTTACAGTGCCTAAAGAAACAAAGACAGTTGTTTTGTACAGTAATAGTCACAATAAATAAAAGTGGGCAATACATGAAAACACTTACTGCAGCACACTGTAGCCAGTGTCGAAGTGCTCTAGTATACACAAAGGCCCCTGACTCCTTAATGCTGCCTTGAATTCTGTGTGAAACAGAATTTAAAAAAAAATAAACAAATAAACTAGCACAATCATCCCCAAGTATTCGAAGAGTGACAACATTTTGTCATTTTGGGTAAAAAAAATCAAAACAAAAAATGCAAGTACATAGGTATTTTAATTAACCTTACTTGGGGGTGTGGTACATGAGCAGGAATCTTGGGAAAGATTTATATAATTGTGTCTGAGACTTAAGTAGTGGCTCACCCATCACTGAAGGGTCTGTTTGTTTTAGGGGATGGTGATATACACATAAGAAGCTGGGTGCAATCCAGTACTATAATTATTTTTTAATTTTAGCTAATTTCCATCTGCAGACCCTCTGGCAGGTTGGTGTTACACACAAGTTAGTAAAAAGATTCTTAGCGCGGGACAATTCTTGGATGGTAATGACTTGTTGGAGGTGTTTGAAGAAAATGTGATGCCTTCTGTGCAGATGTTCTACATTTTGTTTAAAAAAATAACCCCCCAAAGAACAAAAAAACCCCAAAAACTATCAGTGACCTGCCTACATGTTGACAACTTACTGTTGAGACAGGACGGGAGCTGTTTTGCTGAGACCACATCCTGAACGACGTACTGGTTGATCCCCCCAGTCTTCACAAGGTCCCCCACGCACACAGGTAAAAAGAAGTCCCACGACATCCCTGAATCATTAAGACAGCCTTTATTTGTATGTTTAACTAACTTAGCTCCTGTTGGGAAAGAATTTGATATTACTTGATATCTACTGTTTTACAAAGCGAGATAGTCGAATATTCGACTAAACACATTTAAAATTTAACTCGTTCTTGATCCTACCTAAGGAGCTAAAGTGCAGCATAACACTCTCTAAGACACTCCAGCCCATGTGAAGAATTACTTCTATTTACCAAAGACTAACATTTATTTTTGTGGGTTTAGCTAACCAAAGCAAAACAGCTACTGCTAACGCAGTTAGCGGGCTAATTAGCAGGGCTAGCTCAGTATCTTGTACGCAGTTACATTATTGAAAAACGGAAATGGCTTCAACAACAAACTACCAACTTCTTATAGTTTATAAACATAAAGCTCACCCGTAACAAATGTACTCCTGTTAGCCAAACTCTGGACCTCTGTAGAAACACGCGTAGCCTGTTAGTATTCACCGTCTCTAAACGGTCTAAATCCAGTAAGTTTTCAAATTTGTCCGAACATCGCGCCAAAGCGGCGACACTCTGACGTCACTTGCCCCCGCCCACGTTGACATGCTGCTGTTTGACCGAACATTGCCACCTGCCGGACGCTCGGGCACACTACAGCACAAAGTCAGAAACTTTACAAACCACAATTACAAACGCAGACACACACAAAGGACAGAGAAAAGGTTTTTGAGGTAGTAGCTGTATTCAAATGATTGAAACACAATCACCCCCTCTCCCCGGTACCAATATTTCAGCTACAGAAATGACAATACTTTTAAAAAAAAATTCTTACTTCCTATGCAGCACTCAGTCAAATGTTAAAATGAAATGGTTCAATTCACTACCACAGGTGACTAATACTGTCAAGGTGCAGCATTTTTTTTTTTGTAATTTGCCCTCTTCTTATATCGAAAAATTAAACTAGTGTTCCAAGGCTAAGCACAAGAAACTAACCATATGACAAAGCATCAAATCATCCATGGTCTTTTTTTTTTGGAAGAAAATATAATTTTGTAGTTGTACATGTGAATACGGTATAGAGTATCGTGGAAAATTCAAATGTCATACCATTATGGGCAGTTATAGTGTTTATTAATCACTCAGAAAATAAAATGTAAAAAAAAAAAAAAAGTCACAAAAAGAGCACCAAAGGTAACAACAAAAACTCAAAATTAGTGTTAACCATTAAAAAAAAAAAAAACAAAAAACAAAAAAAAACAAAACAAAATTTAAATACATTTGTAACACTTGGCTCCTTCAAACACTCTGCATCAGACCAAGGCAAGTACGTAAACCGAAATTTAAAAAGCACCAAATGTTAAGGAAGATGAGAAACAAAAAGTTCTAGTAACTAATGAAGAAATATTCTTCTCATTTTCCATCTGATCAGAGTCCGTGTTTCGTTCCAGGACAACCATTTGTTCTCACTTCCTCTTTCTGTCCTGAGAGCACCGTGGACAGTACCTGCATAGCATAAATGAAGAGTGGTGAGGGTGCACACTTTCAACACTCTTATTGAACACATTTGTGAAATTAGATCACAGTCTCAATTTCTTTTAGTTTTGTTTACCATTTGCCTCTCGGTTTGGTTGTCAGCCCCACACATGCGAAATGGAACCACTCAATGGAGCACTGGAAAAAAACAAAAACAGACAAAATACTGGTAAGTGTTGTGCAAGTGAAGCAGTTGGGACAGACAAAAATCAAATTTTTCTAGAACACATGATGGAGAACAATCTGTTCAAAAAGAGCCATCACATGTAATATTCACAGTGTGGCTTCTGCTAATAAATCAGTCACACTGCCATCTGTGACCTTATCCACACAGCGAGGCACCGGGCTGCAGCACCTTAATTTATGGTTAGCATCTTGGAAATGTATGTAAGAGAGAGCCTGTACATGCACTTTATAAAGTATAACAGACACATAATACCATTTCAGCTTCTATTTTTTATTATTAATCTGATTTAATGCTCGCAGAGTCAGCTCTGTATGATACAATTATACTGTCGTGACCTTTTTTGATATGTGGATGGTATTTATTGATATTAAAATAAATAATATCATTCCTTCATTAAAGGGACCAGTGAAGGTACCACATTTTGTGTGCTTTATTAAATGTCACAAAGGGACACACTGTCATTTACTCACTTCCAAATGCAACCTCTCTTCCTTTGTTAAGATGTACAGATGGCTCTTTAAATCTGATAATAGCAGGGCTCCATCCACTTAAAACGCCATTATAAGCAAATAAGTAACAGGAAATTAGAACTAGAAGGTGATTTACTACATATTAAACCACTTTCCACAATCCTCTGGCTTTGCCTTTATTGCATAAATGTGCACTCACCAGACACTTTAATAGGTAGGCCTTGCTAGTACCAAGTTAGACCTCTTTTTGCCGTCAGAGCTGCTTAGTTCTTTGTGGCACAAAGACAAGGTGTTGATTACGTTCTCAGAGATTTTGGTCCGAAATGACATGATAGCGTCACACAGTTGCTGCAGATTTGTCAGCTGCATATCCATGAAGCTCCACGATGGTGATGATGTCACATTCCAAATCACTTAATTCAACTTTCTTCCACATTCTGATGCTCAGATGGAACTTCAGCAGGTCCTTGACCATATTCAATTCAATTTTATTTATATATCAAATCAAATCACTTTTATTGTCACATCACATGTGCAGGTACATGGTACAGCACATGTGAGTGAAATTCTTGTGTCTATATATATAGCGCCAAACATAAGTCGCCTCAAGGCGCTTCATAGATACAGAGAAAAACCCAACAATCATATGACCCCCTATGAGCAAGCACTTTTAGCTACGTGCATTGAGTTGCTGTCATTGGCTGGCTAATTAGTTCTTTGCATTAATGAACAGCTGAACAGGTATAAACTACTAAAGCAGCTGCTGTATTTTTTTAATGCAGCCTCATTTTCTTCTCTTTTTTATGCTCCTTTCCTTGATGTGTCTGATTATGAACATTCTTCCCCTGTAGAATAAGCTAAAAACTGACAAGACCAGACATCTTGGAAAAAAAAGCTTTCCACATACCAGGGTTCATACGTCTTTTTCAGGGTCAAATTCAAGCACTTTTTAAGCACTTTCAAGGTCCCTTTTCAAGCTTTTCAGATAACATAGTTCAATTCAACATATAAGACTTTAAGAATGCACAAGCATCTACTTAAAATCTATTGAATTTATCATCTGTGATATTATTATGTACAATTCCAATGCATTTTGTTCATCTCCCTTAAATAAACAGGCAGCCTTAAAGTATGAAATATTCATATACAAATACACATATAAATGTGTGTACTGTCTCAGTGGCTGATTGTGCCCCACAGGTCTCGGTGTGAGCTTGAAGACATGTATGAGTTTTAAGTAGTTTAATGTGCAGGTGCTGAAGATAAACACATTTTGAATGAAAGCCGGGGAACTGATGGCACAGAAACAAGTGGCTATTCTTTGTGACCATATGGATCGGTCCTTCATATTACCATTATTTCAAATACTCCAAAAAGCTGGGGTCCAGGGTATAATTGGCCGTTTTTGACTACTTTTGATTTGGCCTCTATATTTCAACTTTAAAAACTGTTTATCTTGCCAATCTGTTATTTTCTCATTTTGACAAACTGTATCAGCACAATTTATCTAAATTCAGACAAAATTTAAAATATGAGTAGAAAGTGATATTTTTGACTGCAAAAACCACAGGCATGTTTAACGAATCATTTTCATAACTTGAAATGCAAATAGAAATTGTACATTTTTAAAAATATGCACAGGTTTTGCAAACAAAAAAGTTATATGGTACTATTTACCTAAAAATGCAGCCAAGGCTGAGATGGTTTTTATGTAACCATTTCAAACTATTTACAGAACAATCAGGTGTTCTGCATCAAATAAGAAGGCACAAAAATTATTTATGCAACTCCAAAAAATAGTTTGTGTCCACTATAACACAGATGAGAACAGTACAGGGATAAACCTGCAGGTCTGACAGCAGGTGTGTCACACAGCGTTTACACTGCAATCTGCCTTTGGTGGCTTTTTTGCAGCTACTGTCACATTCACTAGTAGAACTGACACACAAAACAAAACAACGACTACACTACACACTAACTACACAAGACAACACACTAACATGAGACTCCAAACACGGTAAACCTCACAAATTTCTCATGTATCAAAACTGTCTCTCTCTCTCTTTCGCTCACTCCTAAAACTTCCCTCTCTTCCCAAACAACCAAATGCCACATGTTGCCATATCATTTTTTTTGATTGGTCGACGTGGTACATTTTTCCACCAATAGGGAAGGAGTGTTTTTTCTTTTTTCACCAATGACTGTTGTTTTTCACTCACAATCAAAGCGTGTTTGCTAGCGTTCTCCTTAGAAAAGGCCGTTTTTACCGTTTCTTCCTGGAGTAAACGCCACTGTTTTATTAAAAACAAAAAACATCGGTTTTACGTGGCCTATCAACACAATTTAAACACTGGTATATAGTTTGAAGTCCGCACGTTCGACCCAAGTTGAAATGGAGACTCTGGGTCTGTCGACCCCAGAGGGTTAACCAGAAAGCCAAGTTAGCTAGTTATGTATCAGGCTAATGTTTAAAGCTTTCACTTGAGTAAATTAACTCATATGACTGCTAAGTAATGTTAGCTAAGTTCACAGCATATTCCATAATAGCGCTGCCATACTGCATCACACTCAGTGCGTTTCAATCATTTCTCCAGCGAGTTTGATAGCTAGCAAAATAATAATCATAATTTTTTAAAAATAGCATGTGTAACGTACACGTACTGGAAAATTATTTACTAGGACTCACCTATCATGCGACTGGAGAGCGCAAACTCCGCCATTGTTGTTTTCCATCAAACACTTATTAAAACAACGACCAACAGGTATGTTAGCGCACACATCCCCGACTGTCCGAGGGAGGGGCGGGGTCACATATTGAAACAGACACAAGGCAGCCAGGCGGGGAAATTTTGCCTCTACATTTTGCGACTCATTTTATTTCTCTATCTGATAAGAAAACTGTTCAATCAGATAGTTATTTGTGGTGAATGAAATACAGTTACACTTTCAAGCACTTTTAAGCACCACATCTGAAATTCAAGCACTTTTCAAACCTTGAAAAGACAACATTAAAATTCAAGCATTTTCAAGGATTTCAAGCACCCGTACGAACCCTGACATACTGTAACTGGTTAAAACAAACACATGTAACTGCCGCCAAGTTAAAAATATACCGACCATAAGCACTAAATGAAAAAAAAAAAAACTGTTTCCCTGTGTTTGGTGGTTCCGAGGACATCAGAGGGATGTGTGTGAGTATTTCACTATAACCAAACCTCTTTTAATTTGGTTCGTATTGAAACAGCAGAACAAAACTCAAATAAAAGTGGGCAATCATTAATATATTTAATTTTGTTATTGCCAAACAAAATGGGATCAGTGGATATGTGGATAAGGACAGCACATTGAACCCAAACAACCGGACATCTCCCTCTCAAGTTCAGTAAAGACAATAAAAAGGGACATTTCATCTTATGCCAAAAGACAACTGTCACAAGCTAAATGAAGCAACTGCAAAGAAAGCATCCCAAGACTCTCTGTGGTCCAGCCTCCTTTGTGTGTTTACACAGAAATGCTCTTTTCTCCAGTGAAAAGAGCCAGAAAACACCAGAAAATATATAAAGCGTTCAGAACACCAGTTCTTGTTTCTGTTACTCTGTATGATTTGCCTTTATATTATGACACTTGAAGTGGGTTATAAAATTGATTTGGTTGTGCTCTGCGACCAGACCTTATCGTTTGGTCTAACTCCCAAAAACTTGCGTACGTCATTGAGCTGACGGTACCATGGGAGGAAGCAATCGAGGAAGCATTTGAGCGTAAGAAGCTGCAGTATGCCAACTTGGCAGCTGAAGCAGAGGACAGAAGTTGGAAGATCAAGGTGCGCCCGGTGGAATTGGGGTGCAGGGGCTTTGTTGCCAGTACAACAGCAAAACTGCTTAGAGAGATTGGGATCAGACAGGCACAACGACAGGCTATAAGAGAATTAGCTAACACTGCTGAGAGGACCAGTTAAAAAGGGCTGACTTCACTTGGGCAGCAAAGGCAGTCCAGCTAACTGTGAGAGAAAAGAAAATATTCCGCTCTTCTTCCCTTTTCTAGGAGGCAGTAGGGAGGAAGAGCGTACAGCCCGATCCGGCAGGGAGGTGTGGGAAGCCAGATCGTGCGCCCCCCTTCCGGCTCTCCTCTCTGCTCTCTCCTATCTTGTCCCTTTTCTCTTACTTCTCTCTATCACCTTTTCTATCCCTTTGAAGAAGTGAGGCTCCATAAATGCTAAAGAGGTAAGTATTATTTCTCAGTTGCAGTGAATAGATAGGAGAAAATAAACTGTAGAAAACTAAACAGAAGAAAGAAGAAGAGAAATAACAATTTAACATAAACTAGTGACACACTCCGTGGCCTGAGCAACCCTGGTAGGCCCTCATTGGACGAGGGTGTCTAGTGATAATGGGCGAAACACCTGATGAATCCAAGGTCCACTACTGACGATGTGTCCCAAATCTTAATATGATAATCTAGATCAAATCTCTAATCTACCAAAAAATTGCAGATTTGCTTGGGTAAAAGACCGAAAGTTTTTTTTTTCTGTATATGTCTGAAATAAAGATACAATACAATACAAAAAAGTTGAGGCACACAACGATATGTGTTGCTGGTAAAGTTCCTGGGCTGCCTTTCCTCAAGATTCTCTCCATTCAAAGAAATGCATTATCAGGGACTATAACATCTAGTCCTTTTACTGAATCATTACTTGTGCTCTAAACCATGTACCCTTTCAAATTTTATAATTTTCTAAGCAGGTTCACTGTACAAACGACAACACACATTCATCAACATTAAATGTAAATGTCCATACCAATCTCATGTGTCCTCTGATTGACTGTAAGAGGGCATTTTAATACAAAACTCACATCAGTGTTGTCACAGCCGATCATCTCGCCATAGGAGACCTGATGACATAGGCAGTAGGTGGGCTCGTTGGGGTCCACTGGCATATCCAGCACATCGGATGGGTGCACGTTCCCAAAGTTGGAAGAAGGGCTGTTGAATTCTCCTCTGATGATTAAAAAATGTTGTATGTGAGAAAAAGAGTATGACACTAACTTAAAAGGAAAAAAAAACAACAATGACGAGACCATCAAAAGCAAAACAATGCACAACGTACGGCTGAAGGAGTTTCACTTTCTTCTGTGCACTCTTAGGACTGCTGTCTTCATCTGAACTCTTCACTTTAGACCTCGTTTTAGCTGCCTTCTTCTCCTTTTGCCTGGAATCTCCTGGGATTACAAAAGCATGCAAGACACGCATTATATTGAGTTTGGATTTACTTAACTGAGCACATAACTGTGGGCAAATACAGTGTTAACCCACCTTTCTTCCCCTTACTAGAGGTGGAATCATAGTCTGTGCTCTCGATTTGCTTTTCCTTCAGGTCAGCCTCAAACCGAGCCAGATCCGTGTCCAGACGTCTGATGTGTTTATCCACCTACACAAAATTCAGGCCATGCTTACTTAAATACAGGGCAGTGTATTTTTCAAGTTATTTTCTCCCAATAAACATGTATCTAAAATATGTTTATTTTCTAAGATACCAACCATTTCATAGGTCTGCATGGCCAGCTGCACCTTGTCATCTCCAAACTCCTTGCATTTACTGTATGACTGCTGGATCTGCCTCAGTATGGACAGCTTTTGCTCAGAGGAGAGAGTCCGGGCATTGGCAGTGTATTCTTTAGCCAGAGAGTCTATCTGGCCTTTAAGATCTAAACAAAAATAAAAAAAAAAATAAAAAAAAAAAAGATGAGAAGAACTTCTAAACAACGCTGTCTGTAATTACAAAGATAATTTTAATACCTCACACAAATAAGTCAAAATGTTTTTGAAAATAACACAATTGGATATTCAGTTTTCTTATTTAACAAGCATAAAACCAGCAACCTAAAACAGTAAATTATGATCTTAAGGCTTCAAAAATGTTAATAAACTTTTGGGTTCTATACATTCATCTTCTTCTCCTTATCTGTTTCTGGTTGCTGGGGTGGCTTGAGCCTATCCCAGCTGCCAAAAGCAGGATACACCCAGCACAACACTGACAGACGGACAACAAATTTAGAATCACCAATTAATCTAACTCCATGCATGTCTTTGAACTGTGGGAAGACGTCAAAGCACCCGGAGAGAACCCATACAAGTACGAGGAGAACATGTAAACTTCAGGCAGAAGGACTTCAACTGGATTTAAACCCAGGACCTACTTGCTGTAAGTAGACAGCACTAACCACAACCAAACCTTTAAAAATGTTTTTGCTTAGCACATATAAATACATAATAACACACCTAATTGTTTTCACTCTGTATAATTATTATTGTTATTATTATTAATATTATTTTTATTTATTTTATTTTGATCATTTATTTGTTTTGGGGTTTAAAAATAATATTTAAATAAAGATGACTTAAAAATGTTATTATGTGACTCCTCATCACACATTAAGATAGGGTTCGAGCTGTGTCAATGTAAGAGCACTAAATAAAAATACATCCAAGTGTTAAAGAAGAACAAGACAAATAATAATAATAATAATAATTAGGGGCTTTTTTTCGTTAGTAATCTAATGATTCCTCGGACTTTCGTTGGGGTCCCTGTGTGGGGGTAACCCATTTACCTCCATTTAAGGACCGTGTTTTGTGGGTTAATGAAGATCCGTGTTCACTGAGCTTACCCTCTGTGCGTTGATCTAGATCCCTCATCAAATTAAAGTTCCTCTGCAACTCGAAGGGCAGGTTTTCTATGCCTGGTGTGGCAGGAAGGCAGGAGAACAAAGATTTTTAAGACATCAACACGAAACAATGAAATAACAACACTGGCTAGCTCAATCTAATGTCTGAAGTGATGCTTTTTCGGTTAAGCTTTAAAATTCTCAAGCACCCCATTAAACAACAAGTGGCACAAATACAGCTGACTATGAATGCTAACTGCATTTAACTTGTGCCAGTAGTGGCAATACAGGATGCTTGCGAGCCTTTCTTTGCTCCCTTGCGACGCGCTATTCCAGCAAATAGACTGAGCCTAAACCGCTAACCGTTAGGAAACCGTTAGAACATTCCCTTCCGCGCTGAAGCTGATCAGGAGATACACTACACAAAGAAATTAAACTATAAAACGACTAAGAATGTTTTTCAATGCGTCAGAAACACATGCAAATTCACTTACTGTCCAAATAATGCTCCAAATACATTCCCGCCGCCATCTTGGAAAATGTAAACAACACAGCTTCCGGACCGAGATAGAGCTGATCTGATTGGTTATCTCCAGAGCGCACCCAACACCGAAGGAAGAATCAACTGCCATCCAAAGTACGGCCAATTACAGGTGTAATACTCAAATTATCATATAGGTAATAAACAATAACAGGTATGCAAGAGCGTCCAAGATGTACTCCGTTTAGAGATGGTCTTTTGTATTTTTATCAAGGTTATTATAGTTAATCTATATTATAGTTACAGGCCTCCCAAATACTGCACAGACTTTTTTAATGACCTCAGTGAACTGCTGTCTGTGATCTGTGTTGATTTTGACTGTGTAATTATTGCTGGGGATTTTAACATTCATGTGGACAACCCTCAGGACAAAGGGACTAAAGACCTGAGTAACACTCTGGGCAACTTTGGGCTGACTCAGCATGTAACAGAGGCCACACATAATAGAGGACACACTCTTGACCTACTGATCTCCAAAGGCCTGAGCATTTCAAAGGTTACTGTGTCTGATGTGGGCCTGTCTGATCATTACTGTGTTTTCTTTGAAAGTAAAATCTCAGCCCACACAAATATCTCAACAACAGTGATCACAAAACGGTGTATAACTGAACACAGTAGTGCAATTTTTAACCAGGTCTTCCCATTAACACCTGACCTGCCCAGAGGGTCAGTCAATGAGCTCGTCAATAGCTTCAATGCTAACATGTTAAATGTAATGGACACTATTGCTCCCATTAAGGTGAAGGTTATCTCTGGAAGGAAAAAGTCTCCATGGAGAAACTCCACACTGGTGAAAAATGAAAAAAGAGAGTGTAGGAAAGCTGAGCGCAGATGGAGAAAAACAAACCTCCAGGTTCATTATGACATTTATAAAGAGAAACTTCACAATTATAATTTACAACTGAGGAATGCAAGGAGGTCCTACTTCTCTGACATCATCACTAAAAACAGCCATAATGCTCGGGTCTTATTTTCTACAGTTGACAGGCTAACAAACCCTCCTGTGTCAGTGGCAGCTGAACTTCATTCGACCATGGCCTGCAATGACTTTGCCAAATTCTTCACTGAAAAAATCCAAAAAATTAGACAAGCAATTGGTACATCAACAGCAGATCCAGGATATGTACTGTGTCCACCAAAAAACTGTTTAAACACCATGAAACAGTTTCAACCTATTAACAGCAAAGACCTGGAGGACATCTTAGGTCAACTGAACTCCTCCTCCTGCTGTTTAGATGTCCTGCCAACAAGTTTTTTCAAAAAGGTCTCAAAGACTTTAGAGTCAGACCTGTTACAGATCGTCAACTTTTCTTTATTATCAGGTGTGTTTCCAGAATCACTAAAAACTGCTGTAATCAAACCTATACTGAAAAAGGACAATCTTGACAAGACACAAATGAACAACTACAGGCCGATCTCAAATCTCCCGTTTTTAAGTAAGATCATTGAAAAAGCAGTTTCTCAACAGCTCAGTTACTTCTTAAAACAGAATAATTGCTACGATGCCTTCCAGTCAGGTTTTAGACAGAACCACAGCACTGAAACCGCTCTGACCAAAGTGTTTAATGACATATGTCTGAATACAGACAGTGGAAAAATGTCAGTCCTAGTTTTACTGGATCTCAGTGCAGCATTTGATACAGTTGACCACAACATATTACTCAAACGACTGGAGAACTGGACAGGTCTTTCAGGAACTGTACTAAACTGGTTCAAAACATACGTAGAAAACAGGAAATACTTTGTATCAATAGGTAACTTCACATCTGAGCAGACAAGTATCACATGTGGAGTTCCCCAAGGTTCCATCTTGGGACCCCTTCTGTTTAACATCTACATGCTCCCACTGGCACAGATTATAAACAACAACAAAATAAACTATCACAGCTATGCAGATGACACACAAATATATATCACAATGTCACCAGGAGACCGAGGCCCTGTACAGGCTCTCGGTAAATGCATTGAGGAAATCAATGACTGGTTGTGCCACAATTTTCTCCAGCTAAACAAAAACAAAACTGAGGTAATAGTCTTTGGCACCAAAGAAAAACGATTACAGGTCACCAGAGAACTTCAATCTATACATCTAAAAACCTCAAACCAGGCGAGAAATTTGGGTGTAGTGATGGATGCAGACCTAAACTTAGAAAAACACATTAAGACAATAACAAAGTCAGCTTACTATCACCTCAAGAATATATCAAGGATAAAAGATCTGATGTCTCAACAGGACCTGGAAAAACTAGTCCATGCATTCATCTTTAGTAGGCTTGATTACTGTAACAGCATCTTTACAGGTCTACCTAAAAAATCAGTCAGACAACTACAGCTCATTCAGAACTCTGCTGCTCGAGTCCTCACTAAGACCAAAAAAGTGGACCACATCAGTCCAGCTCTGAGGTCCTTACACTGGCTGCCTGTCCGTCAGAGGATAGACTTTAAAGTTCTGATGCTGGCCTATAAAGCTCTGAATGGTTTAGGACCAAAATACATCAATGACCTCCTGACCCAGTATGAACCATCCAGATCCCTCAGGTCATCTGGATCCGGTCTTTTATCAGTTCCCAGAGTCAGAACCAGACACGGAGAAGCTGCATTCAGCTTTTATGCTCCTTATATCTGGAACAAACTCCCAGAAAGCCTCAGATCAGCTGAAACACTCAGTTTATTTAAATCCAGGTTGAAGACTCACCTGTTCTCAGCTGCATTTGAATAAAGCACCAAATCCACACTTTAAGCTTAAATTTCAAAACTTAAATTTAACTACTGATTTTATCTACTGTTCTGATTTTATCTGTTTTGATTTTATATACTGTTGTTTGTTTGTTTGTTTGTTAATTAGTTAGTTAGTTTATTTGCTTGTTTTAATCAATTTTAAATCATGCTTTTTATTTGTTCTTGTTTCTAATGTCTCTGTAAAGCACTTTGAATCACCTTGTTGTTGAATTGTGCTATACAAATAAACTTGCCTTGCCTTGCCTTGCCTTAATCTCAACGAAAGAATAAAAAAATAAACGTCTTTAGGTGACTGAATGAAAATAAATAAATGAAACAACCTTGTGAAATTACAACACATATTACAGGAAATTTCTTTATATTTTCTGAAAATGTGAAATAGATGCAGCAATTTACTGGAACACATGTAAACATAAGTGGTGATGATCTGAACCAAAAATTTCAAATTTGGATTTGTGAGTCTGTAAGACCGGTTTCCACTGATTTTCAGTCCAGTTCTTGTCTAATTTGGCATACCTCAGCTTTTTCCCCATTTCCCTTCTTTAGACAATGGAACGGTGGCCATCGAGAACTGCTGAGACTTCTGATGCCCCTTCAGCAAACAGATGGATTCAGAAGGACCTCTCAGGTCCCAAGTCAAGTCTTTGCTGGATTTGTTAGTTTTTTAAGAAAATTACTTTTAAACACTGTTCATCTGCAGTAGATTTTTTTTTATACCCACCACTCCTCCATTTGTCCAATTTCCTCTAATTTTTTTTAAGGACACACTGCACTAAAAGAAGTTTTTAACTACAAGCTTTTTGAGAATAATCTGATATGTTTGGACACAACACTGTTTCATCCTTTGAGTTAGGTGCCTCTTTTGTGTGTGAATGATTCATAGGTCAGTATTAAATGTTCTTAAAAGATTTATTTCTCACAGGATTATGGAAAGCATTGAATCTGTATACAGAAATAAAAAAAAGAAAGCTCCAGCTTTAGTAGGGGCATTGTTTGTGAGTCCAATCATCAGCACGCAGCCATGTTACAATCACGTTTGACACAATTGCTGCACAAACAGAGCAGCTTCATCAGACAGAGGTGGATCCAGGTGTGTAACAAAGCTTTAATATAATCCAAACATGCATTTAACACACTGTCACTTTTGTTTATTGTTTTTGCAACATGTGCTTCAACTTGTTGAATTTATTCTTCCCCATTCTGTTCTTGGCCTTCATGGGTGTTTTCCTCTTTGTGGCCTGCTTTTTCTCAAACCTGCTTCCTTCCTTTGTGTCAGCTTTTGATGCTTTACCATCATCTGTTGCCTTCTTGGCTTCTGTGCCCTTCACAGTTTCTCCATCCATCTTGGCGACTTTTGCCTTTTTTGGTCCAGTATGCAACTCCTTTTTGCCTTGTGAGTTGATGATTGCTTTTTTCGTGACTGCTGTTCCATTGGCTTTGTTTTCTTGCTTCAGGCCGCCTGCCTTGTTGAGGACAGTCTTCTTTGTCTTGTCGCTCTTGGACCTTTTCTCTTCAGGAGCTTCTGTGGCCGCTGTCGTCTCAGGAGCCTCTGCCTTCTCATCTTCTACAACAACAACAACAAAGACAGATGTTACTTAGTGATGAAAAGGAAAATATCATGATAAACGTAGGCATGAAGCTATGACAAAAACTCTTACCATTCCCTGGTGGTGCAGTTGGAATAATGTTGGAGAACTTCTTCAGCTTGGCCACAAAGAATCCATCCATGTTGTGGGAGTGAGAGTAAAATCGTCGCGTGAGTCGCAGAGTTGGATGGAACCTGAACTTTTTGAAACTAAAAGAAGGAAAATATTCATGTTTTATTCAATTTCTTACTTGCTCCTAAAATAATAACACTGGTTATCCAACTTACTTGGTGAAGCCTTCCTTGCCAAAGTCGAGTCCTGTGGGAACTAATTTGACGTTTCTTTTCTTTAAAGCGTAGTCCACCACCCATTCATTCTCCTCCACCTAGTTGAAAAAAATGCAATCACTTACCAAGCTCGTCTGATATTTACTATGTTTGTACATAAATTTGGTAGAAATTCAGAGTTTCCACATACAGTTATTGAACACGTGCAGTAGACCAGATATCCTCCCGATGGGGAATCAGCATTGACCGAGTCGATGGCAGACAGAATCAATTCTTTCTGCAAGTGAGCACAACGATTGATATCCACCTCATCCTGTCAGTGAACAGAAGGGCAAAAAGAAACAAGTATTAGCACACTACTTAAAGCAAACAGACGTGTGTGTATATAAAGACAGAAAAAGTTTCTTTCTTGGTTTTTACCTTGCTCGTCTTCACAGCTGGATCTTTTGCAATGACTCCTGTGCCTGAGCAGGGTGCATCAAGCAGCACTCTATCAAAGCCACCCATGACCTTAAAGCAGAATTCCAACAGGTCAAAACATTGGAACTGTAATAAGGCTTAACCCCACAGATATTGGTGATCTACACATTTAGACAGGATACCTTTGGGAACTCTCTGCCGTCATAGTTGCAGACCACAGTGTTGGTGACCCCCAGACGGTGGATGTTTCCCACCACACTCTTCAGTCTTTCAGCATTGGCATCATTAGCCACTATTACCCCCGTGTTTCTCATCAGCTGAGCTAAGGGTGAGAACATCTGCATAAGGACTCCACTATTTTTAAGGGTGAAATGACAACATAATTTGCAATAAAGGCAATACATCTTACCAATATAGGTAGTCTTTCCTCCTGGAGCTGAGCTCATGTCTAATACCAACTCTCCCTCCTGTGGAGACAGCGCCATGACTGGCAGAAAGCTGGAGGCTCCTTGGAGCATGTAATGACCGGCCAGATACTCCGGAGTTGCACCTAGTTAACATGTAAAGAAGCTGCAGTCACACTCAGCATCCTTAATTGCTTAAGTTGGTCACTTACATAACTTTTGAAACCTACCTATAGGTACTGAGGAGTCATAGATAACCAACCCCACTTTAGACCATTTCCCCAGTGGATCAAGGTTCACTCCTCTGTTGATTAAAGCCTAAACAAGGAAAAGCACAAACAAGTGAATTCAATATGTAAAGACTTGAGTTTCCTCCTGTCATTTAAGTAGTTTTTCCTTTTATGACAACTTGGTGAGTGTTTGAGAAGTTGGCCCCTCCCACAATAAGGGTGACCACAGCCCTCAATAGGAGGCCTATGGCACCGCTCCCTCTGTGCAACAGATTTTAACCTAGCAACCAACATCCAGCAAACATCCAGCACATTTCTCCCTGATCACATTGGCAGATGTCAATGACTGCTTTTTAGGCTTGTGAGACTTTGCTTCTTAACTCCATAATCAACAGTAAATCCATTAATACATATAATATATATGTAATATTCTATAGATCTTCTTCTGAAAATGCTAACCTAAGTACAGAATTCTTCATCCTGGCTGCCAAATTTTTGTTCAACAAAAACAATTCTATATCACAACAGATACAATCTTTAAAGCAATAAACTACCAAATAGCTAACAGTCATGACACACATTATGTATTTTAACTTGTTAAAACATTCTAAATGCCAATTTTGTCCATGTCTCTTAAGATCAGGCACCTACCTGTGCAAGGTCCCGCCTCCTTGTTTTCAGTGTATTGGTTCGAATAGTGACAGGTCTATGAATTTCATTGGCCTCGAGGAAATCAACCAGCTGTAAGGCAGAAAGAAAATATAATGTTTGGAGTCAAATAGATATTCTCAGCTAGACCTTGCATGTTTAAATCAATGCATCCATGAATTCTTTTAAATCAGGATTTAATGAAAAAACATACAAACAAA
Organism: Astatotilapia calliptera; assembly: GCF_964374335.1. NCBI lineage: Eukaryota > Metazoa > Chordata > Actinopteri > Cichliformes > Cichlidae > Astatotilapia > Astatotilapia calliptera. The sequence goes on along the minus strand of NC_137432.1, from coordinate 24,727,288 downwards.
CCCAAAAAAAACAAACCAAAACCATGCACGGAAGAAAACACACCTCTGAAAGAGGGAATAGGTCCATAAATTTTTCAATGAGGAACTCGTTGTAGCTGTAATAGGTGCAGAGATCTTTTTTCAGAAGTGAGATGTAGTCTGCTCGGTCTTTCCCCTCCTCTCTTTTTGTTGAGAAATTGCACAGGAGGTCAATGTTGTCCTTTATCCGCTGATAGATTGCCTTCAGGTCTAGAGGCAGAAGTCCTAGAAAATGTGGACCAAAAAAATACGTTTTGATTGTTTGTAGAAAATCAGAGAATTTCTTTTTGCACATTTGCTGCTCTAAAAGACAAAAACTTCACTGAAACTCACCCTCCTCTGGTTTAGGAAGCCTGAATTTATCTTCTTCGTCAATGTTTGTTTTTAGTTCATCTTCTTCATCCATGTCAGCATCAGATTCCTGTTCCTCCTCCTCCTCGTCATCATCCTCATCCTCTTCATCATCGTCATCTTCATCACTATCAGGAGCCTTGGACTTTTTCTGCTTTTTTTCTTTCTTGGCTGCACGTTCAATGGGAAGAAGCTGGAGGTAGAAAAAAAAAAACAGCTCTAAGTTAACCAGCCTCTGCTACAATGTTCTCTTAAAAATGTAACTGTAATAAGGCCTAGTGCCACTGAAAACAGAATACTCTCCCGATTTTGTAGCTCATAAGTGAAAATTTTCTAATAAAATGAGGCTTCAAACTTCACATTTCCAGGCTGGAAGAATATTTCGTTTCAGCTTCTGAATAAAACTAAAAAAAAAATAAAAAAATTAAAAAGGGTAAAAAAGGTTAGAAAGAGCACATACATCCTCTCCATCACTGTCATCTTCTGCTGCTTCATCGCTGTCATCCTGAACACCATAGTCATCAACCATGTCATCATCATCATCATCATCGCCGTCATCATCATCATCGCCTTCATCATCATCATCATCGTCTTCATCATCATCATCATCGCCATCATCATCGTCTTCATCATCGGCCTCTTTTTTCACTCCTTTTACACCCTTCTTCTGCTGGTCTTTGTCTCCCTTCTTTTCTACAACCTTTTCTTCCTCTTCCTCCTCCTCATCATCATCTTCTTCTTCCCAGTGTTCATCACTGTCATCCTCACTTTCTTGTTCATCAATCTTGCGCTTCCTCTTTGACGGTTTCAACCATTTGCTGTTCTCATCTGTGAACCCTTTAGGGAGAAAGAAAGAAAGAAAGAAAGACAAAACTGTAAATATATGTGTATTTATTCATTTATTTCCTTGCTGAAATCATGACACATACAAGATGCATTAATAATCAATATCCATCCATCCCTCCCTCCATTCCCTTTCGGTTTTCCTATCAGGATTGTGAGTGGACTGACGACTGGACCAAGCTGTTAGCAAGCCAGCCGAGAGATGCAAGCTCAAAAGCCTCTGGATAGCTCCAGGACCTCTTCCCAGTGGAACGGGCTTGAAACAACTCACTTAGGAGGTGCCAAAGAGTCTTTCTGGTGAGATGCCCTAACCACTTCAACTAGCTTTTTTCCATGTGCAGGAATAATGGCTCCACTCAAAACCCCTCCTGAATGACCAACCTCCTCACCGTGAACTTTAAGGATGAGTCCAGACAGCCTTCAAAAGGAGTTCATTTCTGCTGGTTATATCACCAATCTTATTCTTTCAGTCACTACCCAAAGCTCACACAACAGTAAACCAGTACAGGAGCTGCATAACTGCTAATGCACCAATACTTCTGCTAGTCTCCTGCTCCTGTCTCCCTTCACTCATAAACAAAATTCTGAGGTTAACAAACCAGTTTCAGTAACTTGGGATTAGACTAACAAGGCCACCTCCTGATCGACATAGCACTGAACCCCTTGGGCCCCTCCTTCAGGTGGTGAGACCCAAGAGGATGAACAGCAGATGCTGCCAACGAGCCGCGGAAACCTCAATCCGGGTGAAGTAAAATGTTTCAATCCTTGTTTTTCCATAGAAGGCTTATGAATCACATTTAGTCTGGCTGTTCACCTTGGACCATTATCCCTTGCTGATATTCCCATAATTGCCCTTGATAATCAATAATAAACAACTGCTTACATAGCTGTAATGATACTGGAGAAGGATGGTCCATCAAAACAACAATCTCATGCTTGCATCTGGGCAAATATTTAAATCATGCGTTGACCAGACTGAGCAAAAGTTAATTGTTTACCTTTCTTAGGCTTTTCCTCAGCAACATCTTTGGGCTTTTTCAAACTCTGGATTCTCTTTGCAGCTCTGAAACATTTTAACATGAATTAGGAGCTTGTAAACACATTTGCTTTATGTCATGTTACATCCTCAGTCCACCTCTTACCTTTTTCTGGCTCTACTTGAGAGACGTTTTGATCCAGTGTCCTCTGCAAAGATTAAATATAAAAAATAACACAATGTTGACAGCGTGTTTTACTAAACCTCCAAAACAGAAACTTTTGACTTGGAAAGGGATAGTTACCATCAGTTATAAACTTGGCCAACTCTGTCTCTGCTCCCTGCTGCTTCCGGGTTTTTTTACCCGGACCTTTCTTCAACTTCTTGGAGGGATCCAACTTCCGACCCATGATTTCCTTCTACACAGACAGTCTGAAAAAGAAAACACAGCAAGAGTGTTTTAAAACCCTAAGACAAAACCAAAAATACAGTATATTTGAAAGAGAGGAGCGTCATTGAAGAAAAAAAGTAAAACTGTTTTGGATGGAGATCTGCGGGAAAGAAAACCGTCCAACATCAGTACAATAAATTCAGCTCCAACACAACCAATGCTCTTTATAATTATAAGCAGTGATTAAATTATGTAGTGTTACAGAGAGGGTCTCTTTACTGTTGAAACAGTAATAAATATGTTTGGTTATAACAAATGATAAATCGTTTATTACAAATTCTCCCACTTCATCTGCTGGGGATTAAACTGTTTAAATATTAATGTATGATCAGACTGTTATCAAACAGCCTCGTTAAAAACTTGTGACCAGTTTCACAGCCATTACCTGACCGCACAGTTTTAAAAAGTATACCCTTACAACTCAAAGCTTATCGCCACTGAACCGCTCTTTAGCTGCAGCGCGAATCGCAGCATCGATTCTTCAAATACTCACCAATAAACCGGATACTTTAAGGTCCGCAGACACTAATTATAGTGTGATTGTGGAGCGATGCAGGACGAAAATTTCTACACGTGAAATTTCCTTCAACACGTTGTAGCATGACATCCGGCGCACAATAGTGACGAAAGGGTGGCGCGCGCAGAACGAGGGCGCTGAGGAAACACGTTTTATTTTATTAAGATAAAACTGACTGATTTTTTACCAAATAATTACATATTCAAAATCTAGTTACCTTCATAAAAACCCCACAAATGAAATTTTTATGTGCAATACACTCACCTGTGAACGCGCACCTCTGCAGTGACGTGAACTTCCTGCGACAGTCCAGAGGAAGGCATCATGGCGGCGGGTAATGGGAAGAAGCGTGGTCTTGAACATTTGGACGAATATGAACCTAAACCAGCCAAACATCTCCGCAGCCTGCACGACCGCATGGCGGAGAGGAGGCTGGTGGTTATTCTGGAGGGAGCGTCGTTAGAGACGGTGAAGGTAAGGCGCTATGGAGCTGTCTTTGCGCGTTGTTGTGATGCAACCCCTACCCGTTTTTAGTGGAAGTGACACCAACAACGATGCTTAATAATAACTTAACTTAAGGCGAGTTAATACATGCTTTTGGCTTGTTTTTCATATTTCAGGTCGGGAAAACATTTGAGCTGTTAAATTGCGACCAACACAAAAATATGATCATCAAAAGTGGAAGAGATCCCGGAAAAATAAGACCAGATATCACACATCAGGTAAACACTCATTCCTCAATAATAATGTACAGCCTTATTCGTCACTTGTGTTTGTCAGTCTGTCACAGTTAACCAGAGTGGAGTTTCATTGCATTTAAGTCATTGCAATTATGTGCTATCAAACATACTGTACATGTTTGATAGCACAGTACTGAGCATCAAGCCTGTCATTTAGTTTTATTTCTGCATTTAAAAAGTAATCTGGGGAGCAATCCTCCCCCAGTATGAATCAAAGCGCTAAAAGAGCATATTCATATCTTTTTCTCTCTTTCTTTTTTTTTTGCGTAGCATGGTTTCTGGGATCTAACGCTTTCCAAAAGTCCCCTTTAGAAATAAATAGATCCTTATGATTACTTTTTAGTGCTCCTTACTCTGGTACTTATTGTATGCACAGTATTGTGGTCTTAATTCATATTAATTTGTCTTAGTCTGTGATATTTATAATCTGTGACATATTGGGGTTTTTTAATAGTTACAGAAATACAGTATCATTGACTCAACATCCCTAACATCTGGACCTGCTCAAATCCTACTACTTAGGAACTATTACAGTGTAACTGAGAGACAAAAACAAAACCAGCATGTTTCATTAGCTGACTTTTGATACTACTGCATCAGTAATATTTCACTAATCTGAATAGTGCACATATATAACAGTATAGTATGAATAAAAAGTACTAAGTAGTGTAAGAATAATATGAAGTAGTGTAAGAAGTACTTTAGGAACAAAACAACCAAAAAAACTATCAAAAATAAAAGTAGGACAACAGACATGAGCCGCTTTTGTGCGCATTTTATTGAGACAGGGATATGTACATGATTGTGAGTCAGTTGCCTTTTGTTTGTATTGTAATACCTACCTACCTGAACTTTTTATATCTTGGCCTAACACTTAATAAGGAAACTGAAAAATGAAACAAAATACTTTGCAGGCAATCTGAAACTAAATTGTAAAATTAAATTGAAATAAAAATCAATACATCAAGTCTGAAATTTAACTAGAGTGTTTTTTCTTATTTATCCTTTATGTCTGTGTTTTCTTATATAAAGCGTAGTGGCATGTTTGTGATGAAGGGCTGTATGAATGGTTTTAACTTTGAACTGTGTATTTCCAGTGTTTGCTCATGCTGATGGACAGTCCGTTGAACAGGGCGGGGCTGTTGCAGGTTTACATCCACACAGAGAAAAACGCTTTAATCGAGATCAACCCGCAGACCCGCATCCCAAGAACATTCACACGTTTCTGTGGCCTTATGGGTAAACTATAACTGTTATTTTTTCTGCATGGATAATACACATACTGATCATGCTGTAGGCATTGTACTTAAGTCTTATTCCCATGTGTTCTGGCTTTAAGTGAGCCTTCACTCCATTACTGTTCTCCTAATTCTTCTTTCTTCTCTCTACTTTCTTAGTTCAGCTGCTGCACAAGCTGAGTGTCAGGGCTGCTGATGGTCCTCAGAAGCTCCTGAGGATGATTAAAAATCCAGTGTCTGATCACCTACCTCCCGGCTGCCCTCGTATCAGCACCTCCTTCTCTTCAGGAGAGGCCGTGTGCCCACGGACTTTGGTACCAGAGGGACCAGCTGCAGTGGTGATTGGAGCATTCGCACATGGAGCGGTGAGAAATATATTGAGGCATTCTCTTTTACAGACTCTTTTAGTCTGTTACAGTTATGTCAAATACTCCTTGTGTGTTACTGATGTCTCTGTCCTTATTAGGTTAACGTGGACTACACAGAGAAGACAGTGTCCATCAGTAACTACCCCCTGTCTGCAGCACTGACCTGTGCCAAGATGTGCTCTGCCTTTGAGGAGGTGTGGGGCATCCTGTGACGGATAGAAAAGTGCTGATGCTGACTGGAAAGAGACAGTTGACTATATGGACTTTATTTCAGTGCACTAGAAATACTGGACTGAGTGTCCACTGATGCCCAATGTTCTATCCTGCTATACACTGTCCTGTATATGTATTCGATGGCATGTGAGCACCATGTGGAAGACACATTGGTTCCTTTTCCATGCAGGAGCATGGCAGTTATTTTTATACCAGTATCAATTGCAGTTTTGATTATGGATTGTTGTAGTTACATTAAAATGTGTGACTAAATAACGACTGCTCTTGATTTGTGCAAAGTTTCACACATAGACAACCATAAACTACAAGATGGACATCGCTACTTTGATGTCACCCACTGATTATAAAGTCCTGCTTCGAAGCATCAAGATAATGTAATGAGAGACAGAATTGACTGTGAAACCACGATACCAGAAAAATACTCCCTTCTGAAATGATCACAGTTTGACAAATGACATAACATTTTATTCAACATGACCCAAGCCTCATGACTCAGCCCATAAACTCATCAAGAGTTTATTAGACTTGACCTCTAAAGACTTCAGAGGTCAAGTCTAAGAGCTGTTTTGCAATTGTCTCCTAGTGAGGTTTTTCAAGTGACGTCATGTGCACAATGCTTTTAGAGTCCATATTGGGTGTCATACAATCACCGGTTGCTAGGGACGTGTATTCTCCAACTGGCTGACAGTGGTTTCTCGAGGTTGCCGGCTCTCCCAGGATAAAATCAGTTGCAAAGAAGGTGCTGCATTAAAAGCACTTTGGTCTGGTTACTAGCAGATTGCCATGGTTGCCTGCAGTTTTAGTTTATCTGCCAGCATTTGCCAACTACTAGTCTAGCAGTAGTAAAACTTGAAAGAATGCAACACGAAATGGCGAATGTTTGCCCTCAGAATAAAGTTCAGCCTCAGTGCTGCAGCCAATATATTTCAAAGGGTGCAAGTTTTACTTTGAAGGCAATAAGTTCATCACTTCCATTCAAACTGCAAAAATGTGCTGCTGATCAAAGCATTCACAAGGAGGTTTATGCTGGAAATATACCATTTTTCCCTAACAACAGGTGATTGCCAGGGAGATCACTGACAGCCTGTAGGCCTGTGTGTCGGGTACTTTAGCAATCAATGTCCCAGAGACTGCCATCAACCTCCAACAACCACTCATAATAGGCCAGGGAATACTCATTTTTCAATCACAACTGGTGGTTGCCAGGTAGCCACAGACTGTCTCTAGGCTCGTGTGACTGAAGCCTTATTCACTTGATCCTACATTATCACCCATTTAAAATGGCAATCACATGGTTAATGATCACATGTCTGTCTGACCTCAATACATGATATTTTTGCAACCACAGGTATCGCATTCAAGTAGCATTTAAAAGAAAGACAAGTTTCCACTGAAGCTTCACTTTTCAGAACTTGTATCTGAAAACTGTCCATGTTTTATGCGATCTATGGTCTGTACAGTGAAGTGAAGAAAAAATGATATGGGAACACAAACACAACATAGAACTACGTGTATTTCAGGATGCTAAAAGGGGTTCTGTTTATTACTGTTTACCATGAAGACTCAGCCTAGCGGTAGTAGTAAGTGCCTTTCCTCGATCTCAACTTTGATTTTGGAAGCCTTCGTCTTGCTTGCTTTTTATGTCGATTTTGAACTTGGTTTGGTCGGCGTCTCCGAGTCTTTTGAGCCTTCCTCGGTACCTTTCGAACTCGTGCGCCCCTGTTTGTTGCAGGTCTGCGTTTCTTGCCAGCAGGTTTTGGTGATTTTCTTCCTTTGGTTGTCTTCCTTCTTTGTTTGTGTGATTTGGCTGCCGCTTTGCGAGTTTTGCGTGTTAGTTTGTGCGCTGTGACCGCCATTCTGCGAGGCTTGCATTTTAGTTTGGGTGATGTGACCGCCATTCTGCGAGGCTTAGGTTTTAGTTTGGGTGATCTAACTTTTCGAGGTGTTGCCCTTGTTTGGTGTGATTTGCTCTTTGGTTTGGTTTGGTTTGGCTTTAATACTCGTCTCTTTTGGTTCTCTGCTCCTTTGGGGGATTTGCTTGTTGCTGTTTTCGGAGTCAGCTTCAGCTCTGCTTTTGGCTTTGGAGTCTTCACTGGGATCGTCCTTACTTGAATTATGTCTGTCAGCTTCTATTTTTCGGGGGGTAAAAGTTAATGTGACATGAAATTGTTTTGAGAATCTCACTGTAATACTGCAACACACGGGCAAGAAAATCACTTTTTAGCCACAATGCCAATAAGCTACATGCATAACTTACACGCAGCAGTGCTGCATTTAGTTGAACTAATACCAGTTACCAAAGATTAAAGGTGCATTACCTTATGGTTGAGTCTGAATGATGCATTTCTTGTAGTTCGTACAAGTGTCTCGTTGTTAACCAGCCTCTTGGTCTCTATGTTCACTCGCCTGTTGTTCTTGGCCACATCATAGCCTCCAGCTGCCAGCATCTGTTTGAGTTCTGCCATGGAGATGCCGCCTCTGTGTTTGCACTGGGAAACCACACTGAGGATGAGCTGGGAGATGTGAGGCGAGGTTGGCTTTGCGGAATTTGTCTTGGGTGCATTTCCAGCCTCTGTTTGAATCTGATGCTTGAAAAGCCGGACGGGAGTCTCTGAAAAATCAATGAAGAAAATAACATTCAAATCACAGATCAGTGCAAACCAGTTATAGTATAGTACAAATGTCTCCATCCATTCTCACTGTTGTATTTTGTTATGAACCAGCTAAATGTTCAGCATCCTTTGTCCAGTATATCCTCTATCCTTCCTCTGCACATGTCCAAACCTTCTCAGCCTTGCCTCTATAACTTTGTCTCCAAACTGAGCTGACCCTTTTATGTACTCTAAATCTTAACATCTTCATCAACAGCTGCTAAAATGCATAGCCCCCCCACCCATTTTGAACCAGGAAAGACCCTGGAAATAAATTCTGTGTCATAGTATTATTTTTTATTGTTTGAAATCTAAAGCAGATTTAAAAATAATTAAAATCAAAGACACATAAATTCTTAATTTGGATTAATTTAGCTAGCCTCAGCAGTTGGCTGATTAGCTTAGCTTTAGCTGAACCGTCAGGGACTCACTGGGAAGAGAAGCGTTCGCCTTTCCTGTCGCCTCATCCTGGTTAGGGATAGCTCGTTTCAGTAGTCGGCCCAAACGTTTGGCTCCTGCTTTTCCGAGGCCTTTCCCAGCTGGAGTTTTAGAAGGTCTTTCTATCTGTTTTATCACCTTCAAATGTGTGTTTTCTCCTGACTTCTCGCTCGCACCATTTCCCAGTGCACTCAGCTGCGTGGAGTTTGTAACAGTGGCTTTCCTCCGCATTTTTTGAGGTTTACACACTATTTCATAATTAAGGAAGAAATCTGAAATGATGGAAACTCCTCTACTGAGTTTCACTGACAGGTATTGGTCAGAGTTTAAAATAGGAATGCTGATTTTGTGACATTTTGAAAAATAACAGTTCTTCAGTTGCTGGTCCAGAGCCTTAACTGAGTCAGGAAGTTATTCAAAATAATTGATGGGTCCACTCAAGTATCAATAAGTAGGTTTTTTTGACTACTTTATTTTGAGTGCATGCATTTGATGAAAATAGACATTACATGACATGTACCTATAGGCGATAAAGACAAATAAATGATAGGAACAGAAATGTTGGTGCCTCAGCTTCCCCCCACAGTGCAAAGACATCAGTTTAACTAGTCATTCTGAATTGAGTGTAACTATATTAGCCCTATGATGGACTGGAAGACTGTGAAGGGTATATGCTGCCTCTCATCTCATAAGAGTTGGAATTGCCTCCAGCACCCCCACCATCCTATCCTTGGATAAGCAGTTGGATAGAAAAGTACAATAAACACAAACACTGATTATCAGCAACATTGTTACTATGAACCAGATATTTTTAGTCACTGCATTTCAGGGCTCAAAAACACATGTTTGCTCACCTAAATGAAGCCAAATGAATTTTAAACCCACTTCCAATTGTAACATTCTGAAGCCAAAGTCTAACTTTTGTTCAATATATTTTGTGTGTGTGCGTGTGTGTGTGTGTGTGTGTGTGTGTGTGTGTGTGTGTGTGTGTTTGTGTGTAAGCAACTTTGAGCATCAACATCATGGGATAAATCCTAGTTTAAAAAGTGAAATTGCACTAGTTTAATGTCTGTGATGTAGAGCAGGGATGTCAAATGATTTTATATAAGAAAAAGAAAAAAGTGCAATTTTAAAAGTACACCTCACTTACATAATAAAGAAATGCTGCTGTAGTAAATGAAAGAAATCTCTCTAGATGATTCTTTGGGCCTAAATGATAAGAAATAAAGGTGTAAAATACATAAATTTATAACGTAATCATTTTGGTGTAGTGTGAATTGCCATGGGAGAAGAAAAGCTCTAAAATACAGTTAAAAATCTCACATTTTCCAAAGCCATTTAATGGGCTGGATTAGAGTCTTTGTTGGGCTGATTCTGGCCCCCAGGCCTTATGTTTGACACCCCTGAAGAGAAACAAGCATTGCTATCCTGATGTTTTATGTGTTTTCTAATAATAACTAGAGGAAATTTTGGGTCATCTTTCTCAGGTCATATTACCATGTGGGACAGATGGGTGCATATGGCTTCTACTAACTACATTTTGATAGGTTCATCTTCTAGCTTTGATTCCTTATGTATACAATTATGTACTTCAATTTGCAGAACTGTTTTACATTTTAAAGTTAGTGTACAGAAATCAGAAGATACGCTGCGGGTCAGGTGGGGATATTTTTCAGAATTCATGGATTTTTTTTTCACGTTTATGTTATTTATATGAAGTTTGAGCAAAGATACATTTTCCCACTCATCTCGGATGATTTTATTTTAAAATAAGAGGCCATTTTTGAATTTAACTTTTACTTTTTCCACTCAAGATGGTTAAAGTTAAATGAACAAAATCATCTTTAAGTAGGAGAACTTTGTTGTTCAATCCAATGTCCCTTTTCTGGCAACTTTCATCACTGAAAGCAAAGCTGGAAACAAGGTTTCAACAGTTTTCAAAAAATGAAAACAAACAAAACTAAACCGCTTGCGCAATTATACAACATGCAGACACAACCTAACAATTACAACAAAAGCAAATACATAAATGTGCTTTGGGTTGTAGCCTACTTATGGTAGGTACACCTTTTATGTCAAATCAGAGGAGACTGGTCAGCATGCTTGTAATGAATTCTGCTTGGTTTGAATGGAGCACTGCGGGCTTGTAGGACACAGGTTATATTTGGCACAAATGACTGTGATCAAGAAGGAAGGTTTAAAAGGCATGGAGTCACGGTATGGATCAGCTTCACAGTTAATCTGCAAATAAATCACATTACAGGGAATTACACTCGAGTGTAGCTGGGAGGAAAGCAGAAAAAGAAAAGACAGTAATGAAAGTACATCACCTGAGAAAAGGATCTAAAGAACAAGCGAGTATATGAGATTCCTGAGAGAGACGTGTCATTAGGCTGTTGCATTAGATTCTGATGATAAGCCTAAGGAAAAAAAGGCAGATAACACGAAGACATGTAAACTTGATCTCATCCTTAAAAACAGACACTAAAGCCTGACAATGGATCCTCACCTGCAGCGCTACCTGCAGTGCAGTATACTGCACCCACACCTCCTGTTGCTGTGCTGCTGACAGCGGAAACCCTCCACCTCTGCCTGCCTTTTCTGACACTGTGAGGTAGTGAGTCCACACACATTCACCCACAGCATTCACGGTCTTACTTTGAGACGAAACTGCAGAGATAAATATACATAATATTACTAACAAAAGCAAAATGTATTTTTTGTGTAGTAAATGAAGAAGAGGAAAGTGAATCTCTCTTACTGTCAGGCAGAAGCAGGTGGAGGATATCTTTAGCAACAAGGAAACCAGCTGCACCATAATTAATGGCTCTGTTTACAGAAGAAGTCCAATGCTGGAATTATTTGAAAAATACAATGGAAGGCATTTAATAGTTATTGAGTGAGTGTATGTGTTACCTAGGATAGGTTGGATGGAAAAGTGGAGGTACAAACATTCCCAAGGGAAAGAGGAGCTTTTTACCAAAGAGAAATGGTGTGACAGACAGTCTAAAAGAAAAGTGAGAAGATTAATGCACACTCCAGATTATTGGCAGCTATCAGCTTTAAGCTGACACTTACATATCAATATCCTCAGGCTCGGTGATCAGGACTTCAATGCGTTTCTTCTGCCGCAGGGATAGAAGCTGGACATAGTTGGAGAAGAAGTTTTGGTTGCTGACTATCATCTGAAATTATAGATATTTGAAGGTCAGTGGTTTGGCTTTATTTCTACACTTTTTAATCCTTATTTTCCAAAACCAGTGATGTCAACATAGTATTTAAAAGTTGAGATTCGTGGTAACAGTTTTACCATTAGTTTAATGTCATTATTGCGGCATTAACAGATTTTCTATATGATAAATAAACATTCAATTAAATTTAGTTTTATTTATATAGCAGCAAATCACAACAACAGTTGCCTCAAGGCGCTTTATATTGTAAGGTAAATACCTTACAATAATACAAAGAAAACAAAGAAAATGCACCTCCACACTGAGGCCTCTATAAGGCTTAACCCCAAATTTAGCATTAAAAAGGCTCCATTTCTTTGGAGACTTGGGTTCAGAGAGGAATTCTTGTTCTTGGAGATCTATGTGACGGGGGACACAGTTTCAGCTGCCACAGAGACAGTTTTTGAAATATTTGCAGCTATTCTAAGTCTACATCTACTCCTCATGATCTTTGGATCTCCCTCCACACCTGCTTTAACTATAGGCTATCTCACCTATGTTGGGAAAGTCTTTGAGGGAAATTGTGAGGTCCCTAAATATTATTCAGTGCTTGTAAAACACATGGATAAAGGGCTCACCACCCTGCAACGAGCCTGGGAAACTGACCTTAGTGTAGCGCTTACTGATCAGGAATCTACAGAGTATTAAAAAGATGTCCAGGGAACTTAGAACAAGACTAACTTAGTTCAAACTACTACACCGAATTTAGTGGTCACCAACAGATTATGCAGGGCGAACCTCATACAGACCCCCGAATGCTGGAAATGTCCGACTGGGGTGGGCACATTGACCCACATGATTTGCAGCTGTCCTAAATCACCAAATTTTTGGACAGAGATTCACAAATTTGTTTAATCCCTTTTTGCCAACACTATTAAATCTAGGGAATCCATCACCCTTCAAAAATCTTCCACCTAATGTTGCCGAACAGGTGCAGACTGCATTGATGTTGGGGCGTAAGCTCATTATTTTCCAGTGGAGGGCCCTTTCCACACCACCTGTCACTCTGTGGTATAATAAAACTAAAAACTAATAGAACTAGGGAGGCTGGCTCGACTCTCATACAGGCTACTGAATTAAGTGGCGAATTTTCACCTGAAGTGAGATCCAAACAGATCAAATTAAAACTTAGATGGACATTGGGATCCTAAAGAGTTCTCTCTGACAGCACTGAGTGAGATATAGTTTAAGTCCCACATAGATAAATGCCATCAAGACATTAAACCAAGAGGTTTTTGATGTACCTCCGAAAAAAGCAGGTCAAGCTTGGCTTCACTAGAGGGCTCCTTTGTAGTCCATAGTTTTGGAATTGCAGAATCAACCTGCAGAATCGTTTAACAAATATCAAACTTAAAAATCGTTCGTTTCTGAAGAAATTAAAAAAAGAAAACAAATTCTTCACTCGTTACCTTTTCCATGACAAGCTGACGAGATGTCTGATCTGTCCACTCAAACTCATTTAGTTTGGACTTGAAGGAGTGAAAAACACTTTGAATAATCTTCTCTGCCTATTGGAGAGTTAAATGACAGATTATCAGACAGAACCTTTTCTCTCTATTGAATTCATTAGGTCTCAAGATGTCTCCTCACCTCCTTCTGTGCTGTCACTTTACTGAGAAGATGTGTGAGAACTGAATCAAATCCTCTCTCAGTTTCCAGCACACAGTGTTTCCAGCGAGGAGCTTCCTGGTGGAAAGCCAAAATATAAAGATATTACAGTAACCAATCAATTCACAGATCCAGTTTTTCTTTCCTCTGTAGCATATTCGGCTAACCTCTTCACTGTTACCCAAAGCCATAGAAAAGTTCTTTGCTGTTTCAAAAAATCTGGAGTCCATGGCAGGCATCAGGGTGTGCAGCAGATTGAGGACCATAAAAGTATGAAGGGGAGCGCTGAGTGGAAACAAATGACCCAGCAACAAAGATAAGCATAAAAAAGAGAAAGGATGTGCTTGTCATTTTTATGTCACTTTACAGTACCTGTTGCTCAGTTCAGGCTTGTTCTGCCATTTGATGATGGTGTTGGACATCTGCACGATGTAGGGTAAGTTATGCAGAAGGACATCGTCATCTGCGCTGAGGGGCAGGGGATGGAAAGCAGCCTGGAGGCAGCCCAACCAATCAATAGCAGGGGCTTGTCTCTGTAGGGACATTTCCATATAAAAAATACTGTTATCACATGTATCCAGACAACAGGTACTCAAAGTGTTGTTGTTGTTTTTTAAATTAAATGTATTTATTGTTTAATTTCAGTTTAAGTGTGAGCATGATGATTCTCTGCCTCTATGTGCTCGCTAAGTGATGGACTGGTGACCTCTGCAGGGTATTAAGGTGTTTAGAACATACAAAAACTTGACTCAAGTTAATGTGGACCAAATATCACTAAACACATGCACTATAGCATCCTTTCTGTACAGTCCTATTTATGTATTTGCATTTTTGCTAAAATATAGTTGTCATTGTTTTTCTAGTTAATTTGTAGGTACGTTTTACTAACTAATAGTACGTACAGTATAATGGTATCATCTGTAATTGATTTAGGTAAAACTTCTGTCTCTGCAGTATGCACCGACATTGCTTCTATCAGAAGAGCAGCACAGCACAAAGAAACATAAATCCTTTACCTGTAGCTCTTTGATGGTCATGTGCTGGTAGAGCTGTCCTTTGGACAGGCGAGAGTCCAGGGGTGAAGATGCCACAGCAAGCTGAGAGGACAGAGAGACGAAAGAGCCCACATGGATCAAGCTGCTGCTCTTCGGGGCACCCAGCAGGTTGAGGTATTGCTGACACGAGGCCAAGAAAGGACGTAGAGTCTAGATAAAAGAGACAGGACAAAAGGAAAGGCCTTAGTTGGATGGATAAATGTTTTTGTATTCATTTAAAGACATTTCCTGAATCAACAAGGATACTCAACCTCAGTTTTAGCTCTAGACTTCTCTGTCTTGCTGTTCCATTCAATTGGGATCAACAAATCAGGTTGATCAATCTGTTGGCAAAGAGGAGACTTGATTTAAAGCAAAAACACAAAGCTTACATTGCTCTGGCAGCTCTCAGAGCAGCAAAACCTAAATCATCTTAATTCATACTAGCCTGTATGTATTTTTTGTTAATCCCACGTGCTGCTTCATAAGGGTCTTTGCCCACATAGATGTTGAAGAATGGAAAGGTATTGTAGTCTCTCATTAGCAATCCCAAGGTGGTGTTGAAATCAGTCTGATTCCACTGCCCCGATACGGCCCAGCCTCCCAGCTGTGTACGGAGAAGATACAGTGAAACAATATTAGTAGATGAAATTGGGGGAAAAATGTAACCAAACAGTTTGGAGTCTCCTGAACCCAAAGGGGATGTTTTTAAACTGATTGATTCTTCTGGGCAGCAGATATTGAGTGTTAAACAAGCAATCTCTGTCATTTTAGAAGGTGGACTTTGCAAAATTTGGTCAAATTACAAATTGACTAATCATTTTAGATCTTATAGAACTACAAAGGAGACAATTCGGCTAAACTGTTTGTTTTTCTTTTTGACCTCAACTAAGGTTATGACAGTGATTCATGTAGTTACAGCACCTCCTGTAGGCCAACAGGCATCATTAAAAAACTGGTGATGGTTTCTGTTTGTTTTTTAAAATTTAATGGGATACTGTTCATAATGGTAATTTAAGTAATTAAGTCTTATGAGCACATATGATAACCAATGTAAGCTTAAGTGTGATTTGAAGAGCTTGCTATGTTTGGAATATGAGTATCATACTTTCTTTATGAGTGAGAGGAAGGGGTCTGCGCCAGCAGTTTCTATAGATTTTGTATCCAGACAGGAATTGTAGAATCCTTTAGTCTTCTGCACTGCTGAACTATTCATCCCGCTGTCTGTTTCTGACATACAGATCCGGAAAAAAAGGAAACTATTTAGATCATTTGTTAAGGTAGCATGAAATGAGGAGTCACACACAAGAGAGGACATTTAAAAAAAATTCCCACTGAATACAGACTCATACCTAAAATCTTCTTGAGATACTGCAGCAACACAGCTTTTCTGCTCAGTGTTTTATTCTCTCTTAGTCCTCCGTCTTCCTGCTTTGACTGCACAGACTTTCTTTGGTTTTCTGCATGTAAAGTAAAACCATGACTTCTTTGTCGCCTTTCACTGTCCAGCAAAAGTCTGTCTGATCCACATGTGAACAGAAAGTAATCACAGGGTTGCGTGAAGGGATCAGCAGATGTGGAGAGACGGGCTGAAGCCCACTGACAGGCAGGAGAGAGACACGGAGTAACTGCAGGAAAGAGTGAGACAAAAGTCAGACAAAATGGCAGAATTGTGAATTCATTGTCTCGTATTGGTGTGTTTTTCTGAACTCCTACCAGTGTGGAAATGGTGAGCCAGATGGTTGATTAGTCCCACCATGCCAGCAAGTAAGATGCAGCTTAAGAGGAAAAGTAGCCATTTTCGATGTTTCATCCACACTGGTTTTACTCGGTGCTCGATGTTAGAGTATGACATATGCAGTCGCTGTCGGTCAGACTCGAGTTGTTGCAGGATCTGGTGGGGATAATGAGTGAGCAGTTGCAGTAGAGGGGAAGGCTGAACCCTCCCAGGTTCTGGATGCAGCTAAATAGACAGATGTATCTCTCAGGTGCTGTGTCAGATCTTTTGTAACCTGCTTGTCCAGTTTTAGAAAGTCTTTTAGGATACCCTGGACACCATGCCAATATATATCAAGTCTTTGTCTAATAGCCCTCCTGCAATCATCTTGTTAATAGAAAAATTACTGCTTTATCCCTGTGAATTCTCTGACATTTGTTGTGGCTTTAACTATAGAAATGGGAGCATACTTTGTTGTTTTTTTCAGCAGGCTATTAAGGAAATGGGCTATTTGCTAGGTTGCCTCTTTTATGCTTGAGTGATTTCTCGGCCAATGTTAAGTGACTTAAATAAAAGAAAAAGAAGCATTGCTCTGAAAATGACAGATACAAGGACTGGAATGAAAATAAGTAAAAAAAAAAAAAAAAAAGAGCAGCCAATGGCCAAAGACAGACCTTCAGAAAGCCTGGAGAACTATTGCTCAAGACCACTATAAATAATTAAAAGGAAGTTTTTGCCCTTGGAAACAAAATATAAAACAAGGAAGAGTGACTCATTTTCGCTAATGTGTGCTAAATTTTAAGTGGTTTTAAAATAACTTTAAAAATACTTGCTTATACCTGTAGACATTCAATAGCGCAGCTGAAGTGATTTTTATTTTTCTACGTAAAAACTACTTTTAACAGTAACAATGCGTGATCAAGAGCTACACATGACATGAAATTCATTAGGTGGGCATGTATGTCAACTTAATGAGTTTCATGTAATTTATTTAAGCACAATCTTTTGCACAGAGCAGTTTAAGTCTAATTTGCAGAGACTGCAGACTTCACCCTTTCAAAGTCACATTCTTTAAATATTATATTTCTTAGGCACAGTGACTCGGCCTTGTTTCCAGCAGTTACAACATACACATTAGCCTAAAACAGCTTGGTAACAACATAACCAACTTTGTTATTGAGATCTTACCTCAAGCTCTGTTTCACTCATTCTTGACTTGTGTTTTCCCAGCGTGTTACATCCTCTTTTACATGTCTACCGCCTCCTGTCCCCCCCCGTCAAATAGCTGTCATCTCAGCTATCTCTTTTCATCAGTCACTTCTCTCCTCATCTGACACTGATAAAAACCACTCTGCAGGCTGCGACTCACTCTTCTCATCAAGCAAATGCTGTGGTTCTTCTAAGCAGACAGGATGTTTTGGGATTTGTGAACTACAGTGACACCATGAATAACTCCTGTGTGTAGTGGTAAAAGCTTTAGAACAAGGCAGGTAGTGGTAAGTTGAGTCTAGTACCTTGCTTATGCTTATTCGTTGCTGCATCGGATTGGAACGGGGTGAATAGTTCTTCCTGGAAAGAACGCTTAAATGCATACGCACACAGGTCTGCTGTCGTCATTATCAGCGCAACATATGGCTGTTTACAACTGATAGAGCAGTCAAACTCTAGCAGTGAACCACATTGAGGGTCTGAGAGAAAACATGCTTCACGGGTATCAGTTGGGTGCAGTGTACCCAGCGATGTGGGTGTATACATTATATTAGCACATAACTGAAATTGAAAGACTGGGACATGGATTTAACATTTCTCTTTATTTTTTGATACAGCCAAAAAGGATGGATAGGACTAGAATAATGTAAGACATTCACACATATCAAACGTATAAAAAGTTATATGAAAGGACAAGGCATCCACATGTAATACAATAGGATGTAACACAATGCAATGCCCGATGAACGCAGCCATGAAGGCATTATGGTAGAGTTTATATCACATGGTGATGACAAAGGCAGGGCCACAAAGGTGGAGTAGTCGGTGGAAACACAGGACATAATACTAGAGGAAATTCCACCACTGCTTCCACAGATAGCATGCAATGCTGAATCACTATTGCCATGTTTTGTTAGTCATTCTGGTGATTTACTGCACCAGGCTCAATTGCAAGCGCAAGCAGCAATTTTCTTACCGAGGAATTCATTTCTGTGGCTGCAAACCAGGCTCAATTCAGAAGGAACAATAGGATAGAATAATGGAGAAGGCACAGCGCCAGGTTAAAATGAAACCAAATAAATGTAAGCTTTAATTAGCAAAATACAGAACAGCAAGAAAAGAATAAAATAGTATATAACTGACACGAACAGACTAAACGTACAAAAGTTAAGTAATGGCAAGAATAGTGGTAATCATGGCAACGGGAGAAACTGACCAGAAACTTAGGTCAAACAAACAAACAAAAACCACGCTTGAATGTTACAACATCAAATCCCATGTAACCGTTTTATTGATCTTAAGCTCTAAACAGAAAGATTTGGTCTGTGTTTTTAAACATTGCTACCTAGAACTGGAATGCCTCTACATTTCTATCGCCCTGCTGCCAGGACAGGTTATTGTAGTACTGCTGCGTATGCAACCTTAATACTTAGGAAAAACAGGACCATGATTTATATCATACAAAGCTTATAAGCTAAGAGATAATAATAAATGCACATCAAACACTGGTGTTTTGTTTCTATTTGCTTACAATGACCTTGTGCAGGGGCAATTTTATTTACACATGTGTAAAATGCTCTCAGTATGACTTTGAATAAAATGGCCCCTGCACAGTGAAATTACTTGATAGGTCCCGTTTTCAGCCATACAGCTGATAGTTAAAAGTAACTCGGTTTTTGATTGTGAGATCCCCAGGATGGAGTCTGTGCTCGGGAAATCTGTGCTCGTTTCTTTGTACGAAATCTCGCCGTCCACAAAGCATGCATCTAAAAATACTTAGCATGGTTCAATCAGCTCTAAACTATTTTGTAGGAGAAAAAAAAAAAAAAAAAAAAAAAGCTGATTTTTGTTCTCATCTTGCCCTTATACAATATCATCGAGTAGCGAGAGCAACAAGAGTTAATTCAATGCATGCCTGTAAAGCATTAAATTCACATCACAAAAAAATCAAAGCAATATTCACCATTTTTCTTTTTGCTGTTGCCTTAAAGCCCTACGCGACTTTAAAATGCTATTAGGAGTAGACTAGCTGATATGAAGTACTTTCTAGGCAGGAAAGCGTCATTAATCATGCCTGGCTGTGTAACAACTACCGAAATCTAAAAGATGTACTCCACTCTCAGGCAACGAGGATGGTGACATCTGCATGACTGTCAATTTGGAGGTTTCTTACACTCCTCGGTCTCAGGCACAAAAAGCATAGTTAAAATGCTCAAAGAGAAAGAATACAGCCAGTGGAACCAGTTTATGATGCTACTACCAACATCTAGGCAAGAAACAGAGAAAGGCAACTTTATATTTATCAGACTGTTCTTTTGACCCAACTGTTCTTGTGCAAGTTCTGCTGGTAATTTTTAGCGTAAACATATAGTTGGCACAAAAAAAAAAAAATAAAAAAAATAAAAAGGCTCTAGTAACAAAGAAGGCGAGATGGGCGATTGGAGAATAGGAGATGTGGAATAAAACCAATTTCGGTGCAGTACATTACCTCTGCACTGAATAAAGTGAACAAAGACGAAGGAAACACTACACTTTATCTGCATGCAAACATACGTATTCACGCTGAACATTCACCCACACACCTGCGCACATATACTGAACAAAGCCCTGTCGCAAAGGCAAAAAATCTGCAGCTGGGTGAATCCTGTGCTTTTGGTTCATTGTTACACTGAGTGATGCTGCTTTAGCCAATCAGTGCGCGGCCTGCTTGGCTCGTTGGGTGTGGCACTTCATACACAGGATCTTGCCATCCAGAGGATAGCAGCCATTTTCATCTGCTTCTATGGAGAGAGGGCGAGCACAGTCCTGCAAAGTAATTGAAATATTGATTATCAGAAGCTGAAACACCCTGTGACACACACAAAAAAACAACAACAAAAAAACCCCAAACAAAAACAACTATGTATAGGTCTTACCTCACAGCGGTAACACTTGAGGTGGAAGTTCTTGTCAAGAGCTACCACTCTGACCGTCTCCTCGCTGCCCGGGGCTGGAATAATGGGTTCATTACAGCTCACACACATAGGGGAGAAACGCCTACGAGAAGGGAGGTGGATTTGAGTTAATTACCTCAGTTGAACTCTTATGCATTCACACCCCTAGCTGAGGGAACACTGAAACAATCAGTGATATTCCACTGAGATGTAATAAAGTGTGTTGCTTCTGGGCCTGGCAACAAGTTGCAGCAAAGTTTAGTTGGCTTTGTCAAACACATTTTGAGTGAGCTCTAAACAAAGTTTTAAGCGATCTGATCAAAATGAGAAAGAGGTTTTAAAGTGTTCTTTCCTCTAGCATAAACTATCTCACTGATCATTTAGATGGGTACAAATACTGGAATCCAAAATTAACTGTTGGTTTTAACCACACATCCTTGTTCTGACAATGTTTGCAAGAAGAACTGCACCACATGATCACTTCTCATAAGGAATTAACAGAAATATATTATTTTTTTATGTGGAAATCCATAGTGACCTGTGGTAATCCTGGACACAGTAGGGGTTGTTGTTGTCATCAGTGATAAAGGGTGCCCCCTCAAGTACACAAGAGCAGGTGCTGCAGCGGAAACAGTGGGCATGGAAACACTGTCCAACTGCCTTCAACACACGGTCTGTGATCTTCTCCCCACATCGAGAACACACAGCCAGGGAGCTCTGAGGAGCAACAGCATGAATGTGAGGAGAATGGAGGTGAGAAACTAGTTAAACGTGCACCTTATATACTCAATTCAGCAAGAATATAAGATGAATAAATGTCTGCATCTCCTCACCACGTAGCAGTCCTCACACTGTGGTGAACCATCCCTGTCGTAGAACTGCATGCCCTGCAGGGGGCGGTGACAGGTCATGCAACAGAAGCAGGTGGAGTGGAAGAGTTTATCCATGGCCCTCACTGCTGGCTGAGTACGGGAGAGAGCCTCACCACATTTTCCACAAACCTCTGAAGAAAAGAGAAAGATACACAAACAACTTTATGAACAAGCAAATTCTCCGTCTCTTTACTCAGCTCTGGTACAACAGTGTAATAAACACAGATGGGAAACTTGTAGTTTTATGCATTTGTTTGGTTTGTGTAAACTGTTCTGCACAGTCAATATGTTATCCCAAAGATGCAGCTTATTTTTTAGGGTCATAGATGTAACACTGGAGAGACAAAAACTGACCACATTTAAATTGTAGATCACAAAGGATAAACTGTGAATATATTTTGATGTCCATAAAAATCTGCATTTTGCAACCAGTCAGCAAACTGAAAGGTGAATAATTTCTTATGTCTGCTGAATATTTGCAGTTTGGGACATTAATATTTCATTGGTAATATTTTTTCCTGCATTCATTTCACTAAGATTATCAACAATCAAAAAGTTAAACCATTACTTTTGTTAACGCCTCTCCCATGCCACCAACTCAAGTTTTTCCAAACGAGCAGCTACTTAATGACTGTAATTAACAACAATGAGATTCAAAATTCAGCCACATCAGTGCACTCTCTGGAGATAATTATAATAAATTATTTTCTAATTAAATCAGAAAGATGCAAAATACAAGTGAAATAAAAGTGTCTTTTGATTTGAAGTTTCGTGTCTGCACCTGTAGGAGGGGAGGTGATGAGAGGTGGGTTCGCGTCCATGTTTCTAATGAAGTCCTTGGTCATCCTCTCCAGCTCCTCCACTTCTTTCATGTTCAGAGGAACACCTCCACCTGCACTAGGAACTGGGCCCGGGGGTGAGGGCTGCCACAGAAGAGGAAGAAGCCATAAGTGCAGATGTATAATTTTTTTAAGGCATGTTATAGTTTCATACGCGTCTTATAGAGGATTTTGTTATTTATAACTGTACCTTTGCAAACACTGTGCATGTCCAGCATTCCTATCTACTGACAATCAATTATCTGTACTTCCTGTGACTTTCCACAGTACATGCAAAGCAAAAAGCAGGAACATACCGTCGATGCAGGGGTAGTTTTCATTGGCTGGTTAAAGGAGGAGGGCGGAGATGCCATCGTTTTGGGTTGAGGAGGTGGCACAGCAGAAGGAGTGTTTTGGTTTGCGTTCATCTGACTGGCAAAGGGAGAACTCTTTACGTGATTAGCAGCCAGTGCAGTGGCCATGTTATTTGGTGGAGCAGGAGGTGCAGGCGGAGCCGCAGGAGGTGGAGGGAAAGAGCAAGTAGCTATGGGAGGGGAAGGCTTAGGTGCACTGCTGGCAGCGGTGGGTGTCTGGTTCAGGTTCAGGTTGATTTTTTGCGCCAGAGAAGCTGATGATGTCGTCGTTCTTCCTCCGAATCCAGACTTGGGAGCCACGGCCGGCGCTTTAGCGAAAGACTGAGCGGCAGAGTTTGGCGCAGCGTTGTGATTGCCCTGTCGGTTCGTTCTGGCTTTGAGTTCTTCTGCCCAGGGCGCAGGAGGAGGGCGATCGCCCATCTCGGGAGGTGGGAGGAAGGAAAGGGCTGGTTTGGGAGCGGTTGGAGGAGCTGAGACCTTGGGTGCTGATGAATACTGGCTTGGTATCTGTGGGTGAAATAACATTAAACAAAAGATTATCATGATGGAAAAGCAAAGAAAAGAAAAACAACAACAACGCTAATTTCACGTAAGAATGGAGTTTTTCTGATTTACCATGAACTATAATTGAATTGAGGGAAGTTAATATTCCCTGCATGGTGAAATGCTACAAGCAGACACTATCATAATACTGAATGAGGTACTTTGATTAAAGTAAACACTGGAGGCGCTCCAAAGTTTGAGCTTATCAGAAGTGCTTCGTCTTTCTGACATTTATTTTGCAGGTTTTGAGCCAGCATTATTCTGCCTTGATCCAGTACCTCCCTGTTGGATTAAAAACACTCTCCATTTATGGCCCTCTCACTGGGTCCCTGGCAGCACACTCTGGCTTCATCACACTCTCATGCTCTCCACTCACTTCTGCGTGCATCACTCTGCCTCTCTGCAAGTGTCTCTTCTCTCAGTGTGAATCACCGGCTATCTCACTTTTTGTTTTCTCTTTCAGTCTGGTGCACCGTGCGAACAGTTCACTACTAATTGACTTCTTTCCACCTGAACAGACGAAGGGAGACTAATGAAACCGACCTGGTATGTCCCCAAACTATTTCTCCTGACCCATGTAGCATTACCTTTTTCTCTTCTCCACAGGAGTCAGTTTGTTTTTCTACAGCTGGCTTCCTCTGAGTCTTGTCATTTTGCTACTCATCTGGTTGTTTGCTCTGTAGGCAACCTCTGTTTACACTTGCCTTTTAAATCCATTTCAGGGATCTAAACACAAGTAAACAACCAAGACGTATTGCCATTTCCACCCGTTAGTACTTTGTTAATGTCAACATCTCGCTCAGAGGGTAAAATAGATCAGCACACACTATATAAGGGTGAAGACAAGCTACAACACCACCATGTCCCCCATTATTGTTCTTGTTTCTCTTACGTCTGTCGGGGACACATCTATATTTACACTACAAAAGAAATATGGTCAAATGTGTCCCAGTGCACCTGACCAAGGAGTTTCATGGCAGTTGTTTACACTTGTATTCACTGCTATCCACTAAATGCATTTTGAAAACCAAAATGTTTAAACTGTAGTCCTTATTTTCCTGTGCATTATACCTTGGGGTGGAAAGGTCCCTTGGTCTCCATCTCAGACAACATGCCAGTCAGAGAGTTGAGCTGTTTATCAAAACTTGTCTGCTTCTCCGTGAATCTCTGGTGGCGGAAGAATGGAGATCACAGAAATAAAGTTAATATACACAATTTGGGGAATCACGATGAAGCAAAAAGGATGGATGGATGAGCGAGGAGCAGAAATGTAGCTGAAGAGGTTACTTTGTTACAGACTATAAATACACAGCAAAAACATTAAATATGGATACTTAAAAAAAAACTAATGTGACCAAAGTGGGTACAATATGCAGCGCTTGAACAATTACTGATGTGACAAAACACAAAAATGAAAGAACGATGACAAACAAGCTTAAAAAGGTGATTATAATGATGATAAAAGCTTGCTATGTTAATATTTCTGGTTAGATGAAAGAGAATATTTTATTTTCAGTTACTTATCTGGCTGTTTGCTGATTATCATTTAGCACAGACTCAATGCTGATACAAACATGAGGTTTAAATCATATTTATATTATTTTACAGCCATTTTTTAGCACTTCCAAAAAGAATAATAAAAATAATTCATCTTTATGTTGCTCTTGTAGTCCAACAATCAAACTGGAACTAATGAAAGCCTACAATACACATCTCCACAATAAACCTCATAACACACTGCATGCCTAAGAAGTATTTTAGTGACGTAAATTGGCAATAATCCTGTTAGACGAATGAAAGTGGGTGATTTATCCCGGACTAATGCTAATATAATTTGTGGGAAAAATCTCAAAAGACAGCATTTCCTGCCAACAGTCAGTCCACAGACTCAATATGGTCACACAAAAATGTCCTAAATAATTATCCAATTATATTTAAATGCAGTTAGGAAGGAAGCAGTGTGCAGGAGGATGAAGACACCACTGTGACTCACCTGTGGGGTCCCCGAAGAACTGAAAGCATTGGTACTGGAGGCAGGGAGAGGTGGAGGAGGAGGGGGAGGAGGGGGAGAGGGACAGGTGGGTGGACAGCGGCTCTCCTCCGGGGGAGCTGGGAGGGGCAGGTCATCTGCCACTGGAGGTGGAGCGGGGAACGCGGGAGGGGGAGCATCAGAGGCAGTGGGAATGGTGGAGCATTCAGGGGGAGGGGCTGGCAAATCATCATCCAGTGGAGGAGGAGGGGGTGGGAAGTCTGACAAAAACGAGGAGGGATGATTGGTTAAAAGCATTCACAAAAATAACGTCCAAGTATTCAATTTAACACAAAACAGGACAAGAAAGCATCAAAACTGTCTGGAATATTTGGCCACTGAGATCTGCTGGTTGGCTGTTGCACTGATGCCTGGTAGGTATCCTGTTATGTACTTTATGCATTAAAAGGCGCCCTGTGGAGGTTTTTTTGATAAAACAAGAAACATGTTTAGATTAGCAAAAGACTCTTGGTTCAATCGCAGGAGGAGACAAACTCTTTGGGTGTGTGTCAGGAAGGGTATTCGACATAAATAAATAAAACATTTGGAGATACTTGTGTGGTGACCTCTTGTGAATAAAGATGCAGCCGAAAGTGGCTTTAAATGCGTTTTTGGCATCTTAACACAACCAAATGCATTTCCTACCTTGTAGGAAATACATTGCATTTAAATCCTTACAACCTTTAATTTGAACTGTCTGATTGTTTGCATTTATAGAAGTGTAATTGTGCACAGCTCTAAAAGTAAAAACGAAATTTCCCAACAAAAGCAAGATCGCCCAGACTATCTGCATATTTCAGAAGAACCCTTAAAAGGCAGGCGTTAAGAGCACAGTAATGTAATGTGCTGGAGAGACAGACAGCACCACAGCCATCCTGTACTCAACTGTGAAGCTCTGCATGCTCTAGCATAAGAAGCAGCAGTGGACGGGATAGGGAATGGGGGCTTTTTTCAGTGGATACAACTTAATACAGACAAAAATAAACGTAAATACCATAACAGAGTGAAGGGGGCGGTGGAGGCAGGTCTCCAACTCGGCCAATAACACCTGTGCCTACTGGTGTTGGTGATGGAGCAGAGGGAGGTGTCTGACTTTTGGGTCGTGGGGGGGCCACAGAAGCAAACTTCTTTGGCTGGTTGTAGAAGGAAGGGGTGGTGACTTTGAAGTTCAGAGAGGATGTCACCATGAATGGCTTGTTGCTGTTGGAGTCCTCCATTTTCTGTATTTATCTGAGGATGACAACAGGGAACACAATGAGGGGGTACCGTACAGGAAATGTAATTTTTTGTTTTAAACAGAGAAACATGAAACAAGCTGCAGTGACGATCAAAGAGCTACAGCCTCAGAATTCCTACTGTTACAATCCACATGATAAAAGCAACGTTAATCAGCTGACTGAACTCAAAGGGCTTGCATTCCTTGGCAGCAGATGCACGTCCTGCATTTTTGCATTAGTGGTGATGACACAGCAGTGAAACGCTTGGCCAGACACAGTTGCAAATCAAAGCCCAATTATAATCCGCTTTAGACATTGTAATTACTCAACACTGATTTTTTTAATTTTATTTTTTTTTACAAAAATATGCTTAATTGTTGTCACCTGTGTTTCAATTAAAACTGAAGCTGGTCTGAGCTTTACAAGTTAAGACAAGTTGTGGATGGTGGTGGGGCAGTTGCAAAACAAGCGGGGGTGGCATCTAGGCGCAGAGATCAACAACAATGGTTATCACAATTGAAGTGTGTGTTATCACATAGTGAAAATATTCCACAACTTTGCCCTTTTTTACAGACATTGTTGTGTCAGTGTGTTAGCCTTTTCATACAGGATTTCTCCAGATTCTGTGACACTTTGAATGAAATTCCCAAATTCTTTAAATTGTTGTATTACATTATTTCAAACCTCATCTTTTTTCAACTAGTTTTCCTTTATAAATTTTGGAATTAAATATAACTTAAAATGTGTTTTTTTCCTAGAACACCAAAGATAAACCATACTTTTTACACATTTTAATTACATGACCAGAAATAGCAATAACATGCACTGAATTCTACTAAGTAAGGTTCTTTGCCTTTACAATATGCTGACCAATCTTGCTTACTTATATTTTCAACACAGGGTCCCATTGGGAGCCAGTAAAAAAGCCTGAATTATATATGCAAATTAATTAATTTAGATTACATTTTTCCACAGCACTTTTTTTTTTTATTTTTTATTTTTTTACATGAAATAGGATGCATGACAAGTATTTTGCATTAACGAAAAATCAGCACAGTCTTAAAATGAGCATCTACTGGGTACCATCTCTATCCCTGAAGTCCAAGTAAAATTAACTGACCTTTATTGTGGCATCTCAAAAAATTTAGTTTGGACTAGAGCAGGGCGATATGCCCAAAAATATTTATCACGATATACATTTGAAAATTTACAATAACAATATAACTGACAATATAATTGACACTAGACAAAATACTTTACAACTCCTCAACTTTATTAGTGCAAACAAACAAACATCAATGTATTTTCACTTAAACCAGCAGCTTTTTTAAGTGCATTAAAGTTATATAAAAAAAATGTAACAGTGCAAATGCAAATTCCTTGCTGAGAGTTTAACCAAAAGGCTTTTCCAGTGGAAATTGGCCGACATATCCTCAACATAACCATGTAGAATATCCACAAAACTTAAAAAGAGGTTATACACACACACACACACACACAATACAGTAATATTATGTTGAAGCACAGTACGTATCACTCCGCGAGGCTCCTGCCTACGACAGTGCTCCGACAATCCATCAAGCGGTGCAGGTTCGTAGATTAGCAAAGTCATACTGGAACATTTGACTGATTTTCGAGCGCCGTGCACATAAAATCGTTTCGAGGTCAGTAAACACAACCAGAATTCATACATAAGGCACACGGGATTATAAGGGGCACTGTCGATTTTCAGAAAAATCAAAGGATTGATTTTAAGTGTGCCGTATTTTCCAAAAAAACCACGGTAATAACGACGGCCCGCTAGCATGCTCTACCAAAAATAGTGCTTTGTTGTGTATCTGACGGATGAAAGCTAAACCAGTTCCACACCACTGAAGTTGCAGCATTTTTACAAACCAATTCTGGTTCATCCGTTTCATTTAACGATCCACTTTCGCTCTT
The DNA here is from genome assembly GCF_964374335.1 of Astatotilapia calliptera. Lineage (NCBI taxonomy): Eukaryota > Metazoa > Chordata > Actinopteri > Cichliformes > Cichlidae > Astatotilapia > Astatotilapia calliptera. The sequence continues at coordinate 24,698,938 of NC_137432.1, read as the reverse complement.
CTCATTCTGCGTCGCCGCCATGTGTGTATGTAAACATAGGCACTGCGCATGCACATTTTACCCATCTTCTATCGCGATATTTCATTTTCCTATCGTTGCCCAACATTACACCGGTATTACCGTAAACGGTATGATATAGCCCAGCCCTAGTTTGGACCATTTCTGGTTTTAGTGAAATAGCAGTAAGGAAGAAAATAACCCATAAGCATTCTGCAAAACCAACAGTACTCTTTAAACAAAAAGGCTTTGGCAAATAGTCTACAGCGGAATGAGAAAGCACGAGAGAGCCAAGTGTGTGAAAATGTCCTGAGGCCATGCATACAGAGCTGACAGACACAGTGGCACTCCCCGATGTCAGAGATAATTTACAATAAGCAACACATGGTTGTTTACAGTGGTATAAAACGCAGCAAGTGCATGTTTTTCAGAGTGCGGCCACTTTGCTCAAAGTGCGATGGCAGCTATCGTAACATTTTTATGTAATGCTGAGCTCAAATATTTACTTCACATATGCTGGTGGATAAACAAACACTGACGTAAGTCCTGTGTCTCCACCGAGATTCCTCGCCAAGTCTGCAAATATTTCCCTGAAGGCCACCGGCCCCAGACATGACCTTTAGTCAAAAGCATGGTTGTTCCAACATAATCGTCCACGCACACAAATCCAACCCTGCATCCGATCGGTCTTAACTCACACACTGTTGCTATTTAACAGTTTTATTCTGAAGCTTTAAAATACATAAAAAATAATGATCTGAACTGTGGCAAAAGTTGAACAACCGGTCCTTGGACGACTACTCCAGATATGGTATCGCCTTAAAGCCATGAAGTCATAACATTTGACAGAGTGAGTTGCACATGGAAACAATTAGATAAAGTGAAGGCAACGAGCAATATGTAATTTGCTGTGTCATTTAATCTTACTTGGCACTTTTTGGGTTCATAAATGTCACGGAAGCAATGTGTCCTAAATATTTAGATTATATTTGAGGAGGGTGGACAGGCATGTGTCTTCAACTGCAATCTGAGAAGGTGGAGTTGGAGTTCAAACATGGAAATACACAAACAATATAAAAGATTGATCAAGCTTCCAGGCCTGATGGAAGTCCCTCAAACCTGTCTTCTTTTTAAAGGCCAGCAGGGGGCAACTCCTCTGGGTACAAGCAGAGCACAGCTGTCTTGCTCTGTGACCTCAATAATACTTTCCTTATGCGTTTATGGGCTCAACTGCTTGTTTCAGGTCACACTGAATAAAACATGTCATCCAGTCCACTGTAGGAGTGAGAAAGGGGGGTTTGAGGGTATGCTGGGCAATTCATGTTCACCAAGCTCTCCTTTCAAAATAGCAAAGTATCTAAAGGTTTCATACGAGGACTTCATTAACGATGAGTGATGTCATGGTGGCTACGTCCATTTACACAGCCTATGTTAGAAAATTAGGGGAATTATGCCACAGCAGCAATGCTCAGTATGGAAACACAGGAAAGAACTGCTAAGAGGTTGCCAAATATTCTTGGGTGGTCATTAATAAGCCTGTGGGGCTCAGAGAAGTAAAGTTTATGTGTGGGGAAACACTGAGAGGAGTGCAAAACCGTTTTCTCAGTCGCTTGCAGTTTAATAACAATCCAGTAAATGTGCATCAATTATAAGCTTGCTGTACTGAAAGCAGTTCCTACAAAAGTTATGTTTTTACAACTGATCCGACAAAGCAAAGCAGTGTGTACTGATACAGCTTTCTTTGGTTCATCATTTCTATTACTGCAGAGGAGCTGCTGTGCATGGTTTTTCCTTAAAAAGGAAATAAATTCCTAGTATGTTAATAATGTTGCCAAGGTTCTTTTGATAGAGATGATGACAGACTGCCATGGAAATATTATCGAAAATATTTTGCTATCATAGCACTGAAATGGACTCCTTAAAGCAGAGACGTACTTTTAGAGGCAAAGATGCAGTAACTTTTACATAAAACATCAAGAAAATACTTTGCATTTTGGTTAAAATGTAGACTATTAGTTGTTGTTATGGAAAAAAAACGAGAGTTATCATATATGCTTTCCAAAAAAAAAAAAAAAAAAAGAGATGGGGTTTGATACAGGCTTTTAAACTTTTATGTAGACAGAGCCGAAAGGATGGTAAAAACTAAACCAAACAGGAATAACAGTGAGCATTTCATCCTCATTCCTTTTTGTTGGGACACAGACAACGCTTCATGTTCTGACAAGACACGAAAACCCTCACAGCTCCTCCTGGTGCTCATGATTTACTAGCTTCTCTGATGAGACGGCAGTACTTCTGCTTTCAGGGTCAGCTTCCTCCAGCGCAAGATTTATTGATGGTAAACAATTCTAACCATATATGTCCAAACCAACGGTGTTAAAACTTTCACACAAGTGTCAGCTGCTCCACTGCGTCATGACGTAGTCTAAGGCATCCTTTTTTGAATCATAGATTGATGTGAAAGTCATGATTCATGCTTTGAGCATATTTTCCGTGCATTATTGAATACCAGTAAAAAGTTGTGAGCAACAGATTTCCTTTTTACAAGACAAAGTTTCATGAGATAAATAATCGCTGCAGCAGAGATCCTGCTTGATGTATCTAGCTTTTACCATTTCGGTTATTACATTTTTTTTTTTTTGTAACTTAAGCCCCCTTTTCACTTAAAATTTGATACGAGACACGATGATGATTCATGTGTCAAAGGTATTTTCTAAAGGAAAATCTGAATAGCCACCCATCCTACATATTGATATGACCCTTAAACATTTATGTAAAATGGACGCTCTGTTACTTGTCGTTTTTAACAAACAATTGAGACAGCAGTCTGTAGCGTTCATTGGAATAACCAGTAATTGACAACTGTTCATGAACCACATTAAAATCAAATAAATAAACAAACAAACATCTATGATGAGTTTGCAGTTTCGATCCCTCGACATTTCAACCCTCATTGCTCAACAGCCTGTACTCTGTATCACATCTCTTTGCTCATTATCTGTTACACAGACTGGCACATACGCGACTGATAAATAGCCTCTTAAGCTGTTTATAGCCAGATACCTTTTATCAACCTCTCTGGTGTTAAGGGACAAGAGATCAGAGGTCACCATAATTGTAAATGATTGTATTATCCTGATAAATGTAAAAGATTAACAGAGTGTCTGATATTACACGGGTACTGTAACGCTGAAGTTACAGTAACTAATACCAATACAGTAATACGCATTACAATAAATTATGTTTACTAAATGAGATTCTACACCAGCCAGTCTTCCAGATACGTAATAATTTAGTGGTGCATGTGTTTGCATGAGTGTGCAAAGGTTTGATTAGAACTTGCAAAAGCAAAAGAAATAAAAAATGCATCTATCCCCATATAAATAAGTACCTGCACCCATGTTTGTTTGTTTTTTAAATTAAGAAGCCATGTCATTGTGGCATTTGAAAATGCAATTTCCTCAGAATGTCTTGGATAGCTCACTGCCCACCAGTTAAAACCAACTGGCCCAACATATGATAAAGCTTAATAGTGCCGCAGAAATTTAGCATTACAGGGAAATTCTCTGTAGGTGGATTCAAGTACCCAAACTGCTATAGTTACCCTTTTATGATGACTTCTTTGGTAAACCCCATTAGCCAAGATGGTGGCTTTCTTCAAAGTGGCTGTCAACAAAGTCTGTTTTTGGATAAGGGAAATTAAACTTGGCTTTTTGAATCATCTTCATGTCAAATCATACACATCACAATATCTGCTTCAGCCACACTCCTGGATGAAGCCCTTACACTACTCACTGGTTACCCAGTTCTCATCTGTGCCTCCCAAAGAGTCTTGTTCATGGTGACTCAGGATTTAGAGATTTATTCAAAACTTCAGTGGTTTGATTCTCGGCTCCTTCGTCTGTATGTTGGAGAGTCCTTGTGCAAGATACTGCACCCTAAAATTAAGGCTCATGCGTTTCATAATGTTAACTTGTGCTAGGTAATTATGACAGTGTCACTCTGGTTTTAACAGCTCAACACTTCTGTACCTTTCAGCTCTGCTCAACTTTATATTGAAAGAAATGTGTTAACAGCCGATTTCCCTCGGTTTGCCTTTTCTCCTTTACCTTCCTCTCGCTTCTTCTTTGCTTATAGTGCACACTAGAGTCACCTAGACAGAATAAATTAGTTTAACTGTAAAGTAGAATCTGAGCATGATGTGATGTAAACCATTTTGTTTCATTTGTAAAGAGGTGAAAGTGGCATCAGAGAGGCTCCACTACTCGCTGCAGGAATGGGAGAATAAGACTACTCAAAGAAAGAGTGTTCAGCCTTTTGGAAAAATGGCTGTCTACTTATTAACCTACTATCAAGACCTACTTCATGTTGAAAGTAGTGGCCACAACAGACTCTAAACAGAACACTTAGCTCCATGTGGCTTTCTAAAATGAGTGCCTTCTTAAAATGGGAGGCTATGAGTTCGCCCTTTAGTTACAGTTTCTAAATCAACAATAGTCCTCTTAATTATTCAAACAGTGATGATAAGCTAGCGTTAGGTTTCATATGTTCCTCGATGCAGTCTTGGGGGATTCAAGGCGGTGAGATCACCACACACTCAGGTCCAGATGCCCTGCTGCAAATCTTGAAACCTGATCCTTGAGATGAGAGAGACCCTCAGCTGAGGAACATTTCTGGCACACCAACTCAATGACATCACCCCCCCCCCTCCCCTTTCCCCCATTTTCTGCTTTCCCCTAATCACCATTTCCTTCTATGCATCTTTGCAGTGTTTTTTTGTCTTTTAACAAGACATGGATGTCTTTGCTTGCCCTCATAATCCAATGTATGTATTAATCTTCTGTAAAGGAGCACAGCTATAGATTTGTATCTCATAGTCTTTTCTGAAAATCATAGTACAAGTGGTGGGTGAGAAACCCCGGTTGCGGTTTCTTACCAGCCACTTGAACTGAATGACATCACTTGAGGACGCACTTAGTCATTTCTACATTACAGCTGTGATGAAGGATGGCATCGTGCAGGCCGAGCATAGATCACATATGGTGCTCTTTAGCTTTTGAACTTTGTATAAACGCCACATGGCTGGACAGCTTTAACAGAGTAGAAAACCGGCACAGTTGGTTTTGATTCCTTCATACCAGGAACTCATTTTCACCAAAAAAGAAAAAGACTGAGGTAAAGTGTAAACAGCCTAACTACCTGAAGGATATAGAAACCAGTAGGGTTATTGCACTCATCAGCTTGGCTGCAGGCTCACTGCCTTAGAAAACTGGGATACTTCTTCAAGACTATAAAATAAAGACCTTAGGCACAGCATGAAATAATATTTAAAACTGTAAAACCAGGGCATTTTGTGGCATGCCTTCAGTTATCGCTGCTTTTTGTCCTGGACAAAGTTTAACACGAACAAGCTGTCTCTGAAAGCAGCAACTATGTGGCTTTTAAGGAAAACTTTATTCCACTTTTGACGAGGATGGCTTTGAACTTAGCAGTGGCCTGTTGGTTTATGGTTATAGAGGAACTAAATTTAGTTAATATACTGTGCTCTAGCTTTGTAAAAGGAAGCACTGAAACACGATGCCTCATTAAACAAGTCTATGTCCTAATGCTACTGAAAGAAAACAAAAACACCCACAGTATGTGGATACTGTTTTCTTACAAGTGACATAACCACCATGCCCACATGGGATGAGTAAAAACAACACAAAACCAAAAAAACAAAACTGCTGTAGTCTCATTTTTTAAGCCAAAACAACACTAGGAATATTAAAGAACAGCTATCCCAAAGAAAACCTAACAGTACTTCCAGTATTTCCTCCCTGGTTAGACACATTATCTGTGACTACTGTGTTGTTCATGAAACTCTCTATTGTTCTGATGTTAATAGCACACCCGGTTTCTGGGAAAGCGTGTCTGGGCCACGGGTCACTAATGCGGGAGACAAACAACTCTTTTGAGTCCAGTCTTACAGGTCACTGGACGTGCACTGAGCAACAGTGCTGTGTTCTGACGCAGCTGGATGAGTGATGGAAACAGGAAACATTTCAAAACTGGTCACATCATCATCCACTGGATTATCACGTCAGACACTTACACCACCAAAAACTCTTTCTTAATGCATTTACATACAGTCTAGTGTTGGCCAAAGAGGAGTCACAAGGAAGTGAGAGACGAAAAAAGTGATTTGAGGCAAAGTGTTCCTCTACAATAACTCGTGCCTTTTGATTCACAGCTCCTACAATTAAGGAGGATTGCTCTTTGCTCGATTTAGTCCTTGTTCTCATATCTTTTAGTTGCCTCACCAACTTACAGAGGCGTCAGAGATCATAATATTCCCAGTCTTTGCAACTGCACCACACAAACCTCAGACCAGAGTGTTCGTACTTTAAGTTGTTCTTAAACACAGCTTAGTTACTGTGGCCTTGGGTTAAGGCTCCTTGAGTCCTCCTAGTCAGAGGAATTTAACATTCTCAGGGTTGCAGAAATCTATGCTAAAAATGGTATATCCATACAAGCCCCAATTTCCTTTAATCCGCTGAGCACTAATCGCATGTTAGTATGCAAAGCTGTACATTTGTCTCCACCACTGCCTGCTGTTATAATTTGCCTGTTAGTGACTGATACTTTCCCTCCATATACCCTACACATTCCTGATATTTTACACCACCGTTGGACACTTGCATTTGTAAAAGCACAAACCAGTGTACAGCCTTATTCCTTTCTAATAGGCAGCTTAGTTGAGCTTAGCTCAACTGATACTAGTGCAGTCCAGCTCTATCGTACTTTGATGAAGCGCAGACATTTTCAGTTTTTGTTGACAGTGTCAGAAAGGTGATGTCTTCTGCTTTATTTTGGGTGTGGTTGTGACAAGAATAGTCAGAAGTGTTCTAAATATTTCATTCACCTCATTATGGCACACAACAATAAAGGTGTCAAACATTTGGCCTGGGGGCCACACACAACTCAGTTTGTTTTGATCACTTAGAATTTAAAAAAAAAAAAAAAAAAAGAGAGAGAGAGAGAGAGAGATCCAACTTAAATTATTATGAAGAAAGATCAACAAAAAAGAAGGTGCTGTGGTAAAATGTGACTTCTGGTATCTGCTCAAAAATGATTTTCTATATTTAAACTGCTGCAAATGAGTCGTTTCAATATGACTTGGTAACATTAATGATACCAAACCATTTTGAGCCAAGAAGAACATTTTATCACAAGGCAGAAGCTTTAACCAGTTTATGGCAAAGTGACTTACACATTACATTTATTTATCTGGGTAAAAACGGTCATTATTATTTTGTCATAGCTCTTTTGACAGCAGATAACAACAATAAAAAATATCTAACATTACAGTTCTATAAAGATATTTAAAGTGGCCACAAAGGACTGGACTGATTACAACGTAGAACAAAAAGTGAGTACAATAACCCAGCGTCTTAAAGATGCTTACAAAACAAGCATTTTTTATTTTATTTTATGCACAACTGCTTCGAAAAATGTGTTGACTACATTATATCACCAATATAACCAAAGGTACTGCACAGAGAAACATCCGAAGTCACTATCTAGCAGATGATCACTATTTGGCACAGCACTGGGCCCCACCTGCAGGAGGGGGGAAAAACCTGATGTAATGGTTTTACTGGTCCGGCCCACTTCAGATAGTAGGCTAGCTGTGCACCAAGAACTAAAATAAGTGTGACACCCCCCCTGCGCTGAAGAGTTGAAACAGCCATGCTTACAGCCCTAATCAATGGAGTTATAACAGCGAAGTCAAGTTCCACCTACTGGCACAATCAATAGGTTTAACATACTCGATGTACAGTAGTTTGCTGCTCAGTTAGGTTTACATCTGTTGGTCATTACTTTGACAGCTGACAGGCTTGGGTGAGCGGCAGCTAGGGTACTTGAACCAGCCCTTCATTAGGGCAAAATTAAGGATAACAAATGAAGGGTTTACGCTAAAGCTTGCTAGCGTAGCTAACGACGTGTCCCAATCAGGTTAATATTAACATACACAACGCCATGACAACGTTAGCCCATCCAGTTTTAACACACGTTAACCCCAAAATTAAACCAACAAAAACATATTTTTACCGATACTCACCTGCACCGTAGGTCAGCTGTGTGATAACCTGCGTGGCTTAGCATCAGTCACACTAATGGTACTATTAGCTCCGCACACGCCCCTACACTCCCAGGCGACTCATGCTTTGGTCAGTAGGTTTCGCCCCGGTGAAACGCAAACACCACTGCCCCTTTTTTTGTAACGTTACCACATATGGAAACCAGTTTGTCCCAGTAGCACTGTCATCAAATCTAATAATTGTGCTACCCTGTGAAATAAATAAAAGCATACAGCTGCATGGCTAGCTGCCTAGCTTAAACAACTTTTTTTTCCTTTTTTTTTTTTTTTTTTTTAGAAAAGCTGGACTTCCTGCAGGAGCTTCCGCATAGCCATGCCTTATCATCAGTATCATCAGCTGGAGAGTGGATTTGTTCACGTTCAACGCTAAACTGCTAGTCTGACAGAGACACCAGGGAAGCCCCGCACACCACGAGGTGTCTTTCTGCACCATTGTTTTTTTTAACGGTAAAAACCGAACCTTATGACAAATCCACACTGCTTGTCACGCCAACAAAGCTAACATTCCTTCAACACCTCCTTCCGAGTAACGAAAATCTGCCCTAGCATGCCGCTGCAAAAGGACTTTACCTTATTAGGTAACCTGTAAAAATTTGCTCACGTAACTAAAGCATGCCACCACCTCCTTCCATCCTGATCCCAGTCACAAGAGAGACATTTACTTACCCTGTTAGCACAGCTGCACTGTGGATCTCCCTTTTACTTCCCCCCTTTTCCTTTTGTTCTTCTTCCTCCTCTCTGGCTCCTGGGCTGAGTAAGAGTTGTCAGTAATGGCAACTTCTCTTTCTCTCTTCCCCTCTCCAGCTATTAGACCCTCCCCCTTTGCTTTTCAGCCTGGAGAAAGAATGACACCATCCTTCCAAACAAGTTCTTTCTCGTTTGAGTCTGGCTTAGGACTTGTGCATTACTATGTAAACAAAATCTCTCTCTCTCTCTCTCTCTCTCTCTCTCTCTCTCTGTGTGTGTGTGTGTGTTCATAAACTGTCCAGTCAGACCCCCTCTTCGTCCTCCTCCTCCTCCTCCTGCTCTCTTTTCTCTCTGGATTCTTGCAGCATTCTTCATTCAATGACATCAACCCTGTTGCCTCTCCTTGTAAGGTCAGAGTGGGGGAACGAGGGAGCAAATGGGAGGGAGAGATAATGGGGCTAGAAGCTTGATTAGATGCAGGCACTGAAAGCAGTCAGCGGGTTTAAAGCGCTGTGAGGCACAGTGGCTGTAAAAAGTTGACCGCTTCTGCTTTTAAACAAGCTTATGAAAATATACAAAGCTGCATTTAGTGCCGCTCTTCTTACCTGCCTAGACTAGCACAGCTCAAGATCAGATTGTAAAGGCATTATTTGTATTGGTTGCCAAGTGGGCTGCCACATCATTGTTTGCTTTGCAGCAAGACCGTAAACGTGGAAAGTCTCTGTGCGCATGATTAGTAAACTCGATTATAGATACCAACTGCATTTTATCTGTCCCTGTAATCAGGATGTGCAACCTGGTGTTAAAGTGACACCTCCCATCCTGTAGCTCAGCCACGTCAATGACATAATGCTCTTTTGTTTCTCACCAACATCCAACTCACATTGTTCACACAGCCTACCTGGTGTGAGTCATATATCACCTCTTCACGTGTAGTCATTTTTCTGTTTTATTAAGTAAGTCTTTTTTAATGTTTCATTTCAGTTAGATGGAGACACTAAAAATAACAGAGCATGCTCTCAGTTCTCACAGCAGTCACACTTTGTTCTTGTTTAGGGCTAAAATGATAAGTAGATTAACTGATTAACAACTGGTTATTTTAAGAACTTGATGGTCGTGTTTTAGCTTCTAGTACTGGCAACTTGCTTATTTTATTTGGTCATACAAAACCAGAAATTCCACGATTTTACTTGTTTCATTTTTTAAAATGATTTCCTTACACGTTAGAGGGCAAACATAACTGAGCGATCAAGTCTTCTGAAGACATGGTAGTGTGTAAACATTAGTCTTCACAATTAAAAGTCAAATGAAAAGTCCCATCCTGTGTATTTCAACATATAAACAAGGGGGAAAGCTGCAAACAGAATGTTTATTTTGTGCTTTTAGCATGATTAATGTTGGAGCCTGAATGTTGGATTAACCTTTTAAAAAGCAAATGTGTATCACATGAAAACCATGTGAGTCATCTTTATTTGTACACACATATATTAATCGTCTCATTGCACATTCTCATCGCTGCTGCCAACTCACAGATCGTCATATGATGTTCAGGTTGAGACAGGACAGAGTTGCACTTCAGTCTGATTGTGAAACCGTAAGCAGAGCTCTCTGCTCAGTTCCGTTACCTCTGCAGCGGCGCTTGTGTAACCTGTTGCTGCCTGATTCATGTCTGTGAACTACAGGGTGTGGTCTGTGGGGTCTTTGATAGCCTATTGTCCGGCGAGGAATGTTTCCAGTCTCTCCACATTTCCAGTGGGACAAAAATATGTTGAATTTCCACCCAGAGGTTTCCACAGAGAATGAATATGCACCCCATCCAGGGTGGGGGCTTTTAGGCAGATGACAAATGTTTGTGTGTTGTTCCAAATTTCCTCCACTCTCTTGTGACTGTTTTTGACGGGTGAAGGGTTTAAGCTAAATGACACATGTTTAATGCTCTTCTCCTCCTTTGTTTTTTTTTAAACCAGGTGGTGCCTTGGTGACTGAAGTTTGGATCAGGCAGTGAGAAGGCAGCTCCAGGGTCCAATGAGTGTGAAGGTAAGGCAAAAAACAGGAGGCTGTTGGAATCAGAGCCAGACAGACTGGAATGTGGCCAAGCCTTGGAATGAACAGTTCCTCCACCCCTCCCTCGCTAAAGTGCCATATCCCCCCCCCCTCCCCCCTCTCTATAATGCTGCATTTTTTTCACCACTTTACTTCTCCAATTGCTTCATTTCTCAGGCTGTCCTCCTTACGCTGCAATTTTCTTTCCTTTCTTTCTTTTTTTAAATTTTACTTCTCTCTGTCCACCACATACTGTGCGTGAATCAGTACTTAGTACGTAATACCTCAGTGCTTATGATTAAAATCCTAATAATTTCCTGTCCATACAGAGGCATGGTCGCTCCATCTCGCTCGCTCTCTCTCTCTCTCTCTCTCTCTCTCTCCCCCCCTCTCTCTCTTTTAATAATTTCTTGAGAATGTGGGAAACCATTTGTATGCAAGGCGATTGAAATGTTTTTAACTTTGAACTGCTCATCCAGAATAAATTAAATGATCCATAAAAACTTATCTTGTACATAAATGCATCTTTACCTTTTTAATTTTGTGCCCTTGCTTTTTTAACATTAATAAGGTAATTAGGTAACATTTAATCCAACTCAGGTTATCCAGTGACCCCTTTAAAGAACTTGTAAGAAATAAGGCTAACTTCCACTTTTAAATTCAGCAAACAGTGGTTTCAGCTGCTTTTCATGGCTACTGCACCACATTAAGAATCGGTAAGCCCTGTATCCTCAAAGCAAGAAGGTCCTGGGTTTGAATCCAGGCTGCATTTTTCTCTGTGGAGTTTGCATGTTTTCCTGTTATCTCTGGGTACTCCAGTTCCTCCCACAGTCCAAAGACATGCATGTTAGGTTAACTGGTGATTGTAAATTGACTGTGTTTGTGAATGCAAAACTGAATGGTTGTCTGTCTTTCTGTGTTATTGCTGCAAGCGACTGACGTCCTGTCAAGGCTGTACCCCACGTCTCTATGGTCTCTATGATATGGCCTGCAGCACCTCCACGACCCTGAATTGGATAAGTGGAAGAGAGTGAATGGTTCTGTTATAACTAAGATAAGATAAGGCACAAGTTACCCAGTATACTCACTATCAGCTTCAGCATTAGAGTAATGCATGCATTCTTCACCTTCTATACAATCAGTTGCCAGTTTATTGAACAGATAGCTAAACACTAATACAGACCAAGATAATTATCCTGCAAATAAATGTCAGCAAAGGTTCTACAGATGTTGTGTTTACTTTGTTTATCAGGTTGCCAGCCTGAAAGCAGGCTAAATAAATTTAGACTGGAGTGTGAGAAAAAGCCGATGAAGAATCTTTCATGTGAAAATCCAGTATAAACACAAAGTGTAGCCTGCAATAGATATGCAAAGCAAACGGCATGCACATAAATCTGCAAAGCATAAATTCCAGGTGCACATCAGCCAAGATGAGAACCTGCATATTTGTGGCAAAACATGTCCTCGTCACTCAGCACTGAGAGGAAAAGTCTCTTCGCTGCCAAACTGGCTTCCAATCAAAGCCAGGGTTAGACTGCAGTGTTCTAATCCCCCCAGCAGGTGTCAGACTGATATTCATTACTGTGCTGCACACAGCCCAGAATCAAATGGCTTGAGGTTAGAAGATTCCCCCACGTTCTCTGACAGCAAGCAAATCGGCTCGAGCTAGAGATGTGTAAAAGACAGAGGTGTGTAAGGTGGAAACCCGCAAATTCAGACGTGACTCTTAGAGATGCTGAGAAGCTGAAGGAAACGAGCTGAACGCAGAAACATATCTAAGGACGAACATGCTGCATGGTGGTCTAGACGAGGAGGGCTGGAGCGAGAGAGAATGTAGGGTAATTGCGGGAGAAGAGGAAAGAGAATTGTAAATAATAGAGGAGAGTTGGGAACTCCTCGTACGCAAGGTTTTGCCTGGTGTAACGGCTGCATAAACACATATACGCACAAGTCATGCACAGAGAGACTCTATACCACCCACACACAAATATAAAACAGCCCAAAAATATGTGTGCTGAAGAATCCAAGCTAGAAACTGTGGCTCAGTGCGCCAGCTAATAATACACATAAACTCTATTCTCCCACTGGCTAAAACAAAGCTAATGACATAAACTCGGTCATTAGAGAATGTCTTATCAGAGACTGCCTCTTCTCATAACAACATTTATATTGCTCCCTTGTTCCCACCCACCTCCTACACCCCTTGCCTCCTCAAAAACAAACAATTTAGTAATTCCCTCCCTTTTTTTTTTCATTCCCCCTTCATCTTCTTTTCTCTCCTTGCCTTTCGCATCAGTTCTCTTTCGCCAGTTTCAGCCAGATGCCACCCCTCCTCTCATCCCCTTTCTCCTTATGGCTAACGTAGCGAAGGCAAGTGTGTAACATGTGGTTCCAATTAACACATATAATGACACACTCTAGCAGTTTGATTCATCACAAAAAAGCCAGACAAAACAGTAGACAGTCACCGACTAAAGGTGGCAGAGGGTGGAGAAAAAAGGGCCTTTCTCAAAGGAGTTTAACCAGTCTGAGCTAGTTTTTAATACTACCTTTAGAAAGACTGGAGCAGGCATTCCTGTGCATCAGCCAGAACGCCTTTAGATTGTCTGAACAAGACAGTATTGAAGCTGGTATTCATTATCCTTGAGGTGTAACCTACATAGCAGCCAGGAGCTGATAGACAGATAGTGACAGGTACATGAAAATCATTGATTACAGAAATTATCTGGGTGTGAGTCCCCAAGGCAACATTAAACAGGAGCCACTGCATCTAAATTCAATGCAGCATCATCACCCGAGATAAGAAAACAAGAGATGCGGTGACAGGAACATGATAGAAGTCGTCCGTGTCATGTGTTGCGAGGCCGTTTTACGTCACGGTATCTTTTTTTTTGTAGTCTCTGCGTGTGAGAGAATAAGTAATGAGACGGCGACGACGATGAGAGGCAGTCACATTTGTGAGTGGCCTATGCATCATGCGTGAGATTAGTGTCAGGAATTTCCTCCATCTATGGCTGACCTTGTCTCACATTGCTAGGCGGTATCATAGATCACCATATTGTCACAGACTGCCTGAAAAGGCTGCTGCTAAAATTATTTTCCATTATTGATTAATGTGAAAATATTATCCTCGGTTAATCTTTGCTCTACAAACAAAAAGAAAAAGAAAGCAGTGAGAAATGTGTTATGATATCTTCTTTTGTTCAGCTGAAAACAACAACAGGAATAATTTGTTATGTGAGAGATTTAAAAGCGGCGTCTCATGAACTGGGATTGTGGGTTCTACGTCTCTTTAACGGTTAATCGATTTTCAAAATAGTCAATCAATTAACCCTTATAGAAGCACAATGTACAAAGTGTTGTAGGAGAAAAGGAGTATAAAACAGGAATCCTATTGACAGGGAAATGCAGGTAAAGCAGGATAGATACGCCTAGATTAGCTGAGGATTTTAGAGACTTCCACTGACTGACATGCAGTGATGGGCAGATGGAGTGAGAACTGAGACAGAGATTTAAAACAACAGCGTCAGCTGCAAACAGGGTTAGAGGGTTCAGGTTCATGTTATAGAAGTGAAGCTGACCCCTGCAGAAACCCCTGTGGGAGTTGACAAACAGAGCTAATACACATGGAAATCCAGAGTGCAGGGATTGGCTGGATTATGTATGATTTCTAATGTCTGGCACCCCCCCCCCCCCTTTTTTTTTTTTTTGCAGCATCACAACCATGACTGTATATTTCCAAGTGACCGTCATTTTCTTTCATCCATTCTGGAGTGCTAATTTTTATTTCACACAGCATCCTCTCCACACCTCTCCCGCACATGACTCCACTGTTCTCTGCCTGCCTTGCTTCTCATCACTCCCTCCATCTGCGCCTTTTTTCCTGCTTTCTGTTCTTCCTTCCATCCATCTGCCCAGCTCTTTTCCCTCTCTCACTCTCTCTCTCTGCTCTTTACCCAGAGAGTTCAAAGTCAACAAAGAAATGACCACAAATAAACCTGTCTCCAGACTGCTTAGAAACAGCACACATCAAAGTAAAAATAAATGCACGATTTCATAGAAAAACCGATGAGAGGAAAGGTTTTGGTATGATGGCGTTATAGATATAGTAGACGGAGGGTGCAGAAGTCATAATGATAATTGTTTTGGTTTATAACGAGGTCTTCTTTGAGCGCTAAGTTTAGTTTAGGGAGGAGTGATGTAGGGCTTTTAGGGAAGGGCCAAAAGGCACATGCTGTGAAGAAACTGTGAAACAGGTTGTGTCACAATAACCATTTTATCTCGATTATCTTCTTTTCACCCTCTTTAGAAAGCAAAACTGTAGCTGAACGTAAAACGTGATTAATTACACAGACTTAATGGAAAGAGGCACAGGTCTAATGAGAGACGCAGAAAGAGCTGTAGATTAAGGAGACAGGTGTTTGTTTTTGCTTTTTTTTTTTACCAGAATAGAGAAGTGTAGCAGGCAAGGTGAAAAGGGGATAAAAAAAAAGGCAAAAAAGGGGGAATGTAATCCTTAGTGAACAGAAGAAATAGGCGCAGAGATGACTGTGGGCGGATCAATAGTGAGGGATGACAGAGGGAGGAGGTGGAGACTCAGCAGCAGTTTGACTGTGAAGGAAAACCCTCTGCTGCTTTTTTCCTCTCTCCTCAGGATTGTTTCATGTTGGTGTATGAGAATGTTTTTTGAGCGATGAGTGTTGGGGAGGTTGGGGAGAGGGGGGTGCAAAGAGGGAGGAGGTGTTGGGTGATTGAGAGGGAGATGGCGAGGGGAGGAGAGGAGCGAGGAAACCGCTGCAGTGCATTGTTAGGCTGAACGCACACGGGAGAGGGAGACAGAGAGAGAATCCCCCATTTTAGCTCAACAATATTACAGCAGTGCAGTGATATCTACAACAATGGCAGACCGACACTCTCAGCACAGCTATTGATCTTAGTGATGGCACGTCACTGCACACATACTCAGTCCAATTGTTGTTTGACCTGTCTTTAAACGACTGCATGTGGTGGATATTCAGATATTTTGTCATCGTCACACTCTTTAGGTTAAATTATTTGCGTGAAAAGTCAGAACTCCTGCCACTTAAATTAAACATTAAAAATCAAATGTTACAGGTAATAAAATATGTTGATATCCTTATTATTGATAACTATAATAAAAAAATATATGATACATGTTTTGAAATAATTACAGTAATGCATCACATCTTTATTTAGTCCTAATCTTTTCCCCTCAGGCATACTGACTTACTAACCGGATCTCTTCTAAGACACTGCACTGGAGAGAGAGCAGCAGGGAGAGAGAGAGGGAGAGAGAGGGGGTGAGGGAGAGAGAGTGATCGAGCAAGCGCAGGAGGGAGAGAGAAAAAGAGACGGCAGCGGAGAAGCGAGAGAAAAGAAGCCAGAGCTGAGAGAAAGAGAGAGTCGCAGGAGGAAGGAGAAGGAGAATGCGCCGTGTCTGGGTAACACTTTTACGCTTGTGTCCAGGGCCTTTGTGAATACACCATGGGGTGCATCGGCTCCAGGAGACTGAGTAAGCTCCACTTCTCTTACTGCGGGCTAGAGGGAGGTTGGGGTGAGGGGTGCAGGGGTGCAGCGGAGATGCTGGAGGATGCGGGTCCATACAGGAGCAAAGGGTTTGTGTAGACTAGGAGCAGTCTTTGTATGTGTTTGTGCACGGGAGCTGCTTGCCTCTGTTTCTGTGCAGTCTCAAGGCAAGCTCTGGACGTGTGGTCACAGAGGCAGTATGCACAGTATACCGCCTAGATGTCAAAAGCAATATGTGTTAAAATGTGCTACTGTGTGTGTGGCTGCACCCCCCACCTCCTTGCTCCCCTTCTTCCCTCCTCCCATCCCATGATTTATGATGCTGTTTGGCAGTATGTATATGTGTGAGTAGGAGGCAGAGGGATGGAGAGGAGAGAGAGAGAGAGAGGCGGGAGAGGGAAGCGCGGTGCTTATTTATAGGGAGACATAGCTTGGAGAAAGAGAGAAGGGATAATGCCATTGTTTGGGACATTTGCACAGTTTATTGTTATTTGCATGAATAATAGGCATAGAGTGGAAGGGGATAACGAGAGAGCAGGAAGAATGCAGGCGGGGAGGAGAAGAGATGGGCGGATGGCGAGGGAGAGAGGGGGAGAGGGAGGGGCAAATGCATAGGCGAGGGTGTGTGGCAGTGATGGGAGTTTTCAGGTGAGGATAGTCCTGGATAAACCCGTAGCTGTCGTGTTGACAGCGCCGGCACTGGGGAAAAAAAACAAAAAGCTCGGGTAAACAATCACTTGTTTGCTTAAATGTATTCGGGTATGTTGCAGTGCACGCTTACACGTCCTAGTGTGTAGCATCAATCACGTGCCGAGGTAAAAATAAACACAGACTTTCTTTGCTGTTAAATATTCATGTCTCACTTAGCACATCCAGCTCTTAAACATATTTATGGCACAGCATGGGTCTGGACACGGTGGTCACTCACTCTTCTAAAACACTCAAGCACAGCCTTTACTGGGCTACCAGAACCCTGTTGCAAACAGGGTCCATGCTGCGCCTTTCCCAGGCCCCCCCTTTTTTTTTAAAACTAAATGTAAATTCTTCTTAAAAATATCTAGAATATGCAAAAAAGAGTACAAGATGACACAGTTAAGAAGGCAGGTGTGAACTGAATACAGCAGAAACAGCAAATCCAGCAGCTCTGGCTGTTTTTTCTTGACACAGTGTGTAGCAGGAGAAGAGACTGGGATCCTATTTCAAAACTCACATCAAGACAGAAGACCCTACAAGCCTCCAGATGTTGGAAATAATGTGACTGAAATAGGCAGAAAGCTTTGAAAAGGTGCCCCATTAATCTAATGGTGAGTCACCTGTATACTGATGCTCGTTTTTATACATGCGATCATGGAAGCTTAGGAATTTAATAAGGGAGCTCTAGTAATTGCAATTATGTTTTCGAGTCAGGGATAAGCAATAAAGATAAGGGAGAATATGTTTTTAGACCAGCAGCCCAGAGCAGTAGAGATTGTAGATCCACTAAAAGGAATATTTCCCTTCAGTTTGCAAGTGTTATCTTAAGCTGTGTGCACTATAATCTAACACAAATGCGTAAACAAACAGTAGTTAAGAGAAGGAAGCCTGGGCATTTTCAAGCAGCTTGTGTGACTCGGTCTGATTTCCTTGTAAGTAACAGAATCAGCAGCAGTGCTGCCCATCCAAAGGCGGGGTTGTGTTTATCCTGGGTGAGAATGGCTTCAGTGTGTGCTATTGATCGACCAGCTCAACTGCAGTGCACGCTGCCAAACAGAGATCAACAGGAGGAGCAGCAGGCAAAAGGAGTGGATCTGTCTCTGCACGGGAGTAGCCCTGATGTATCTGTCTCCCTTCTATCTCTCCCAGCTCCATCATATCTGGGAGTGCACTCTGTGGCCAGGCTCTGATATCAGTTTGTACTATTGTTCGATTCTTCTCACAAACGATACGGCTGTGCCCAGCCTTTGATATAGTATACTGCATAGTATCCCTCAGGAAATAGTTCTATATTGATTCTGTATTTTTTATATTAGAAATGTGAACCAAAAGCTTTATTTGCCCCTTATTTTACTCTAAAGGTGTCGGGTGTCAGGTTAAACGGAAAGATCTCATCCGAAAGACTCAATAACTGATACACGTAGGCAAAAATGAACTACAAATTTTTAAGGCTGTGCAAATATTTTATTTGTTTGCTTGTTATTTTGCCAGGCAAAGGTTTGGCTTATAGCCTTATCGACCTAATTGCATACAAGTACAGTAGGCTCGCTACAGTATATGATAGTGGTTGCTTTGTGTTACTGATTGTTACCGAGTCAAGCGAAGACAGACGTACAGACAGCAGATAAACTGTCTGCATCCATCCATCACCACTTCAGAGGGTAAAAGGCCTTGAGATGCAGCAGATGGGAGATGCGCATTCTTCTTAACCTCGTCAGTGACAAAAGGCACTACATTCTATGACAAAATTAGAGTTTAATTGCATCTTTAAGAGCAACTTCCCGCAGAAAAGCCAGTGTCAGTGTAAAACTGTCACAGCCCCACGATGCCGATCATATTTCTCAATGTAATGCAGATAATCTAATCAGTAATAACTGTGGCAAAAGCTACACTTGAGCTAATTTTCCTGTGTCCACTTACCAGGCAGCACTATACCTGCAACTCCTTGAAGCATTAATCACTATAATTTAGGGCATTGTGTGCTTTGTGACTGTAACTGCTGTAGTTCATCCTGCTGTGGTGAAATTATAGATATGAATGTGGGACATTGTGATGACTTTCACCTGTTTGTGCAGCCCTTTATCTAGACTCGTCACTACCAGTTAGCTGACACACTATTTGCTGATTCAATAAGCAGTAAGAGCCAGTTCTAGTATGAGTGTGAGTGAGTGTTTGTGGTTGTTTACTTGCTTAAGGCTGGGCATCGATTCACAACGCTTTTCTGGGCCTGAGGTGACTGAAATGCGTTTGTAAGAAAGAGTATTGCATGTGTAAAAGGAGGATGTTTTGTTTATGATTTGTTCTTTCATTTTATTTTTTTTATCAACATCCTATTAAATAAAACTAATTAATTGTAGAAAATCATGTTTACATTTAGTAACATATTATTAAAAAAGTAGAATGTTGGATTTCAGCCCATTCAGTTTTCAGAAGTTTTGGTGTCTTTGCGCCTCCATGGTACTGCATGTGTTTGTGTATGGAGCCCCAGTTTACCTGCGTCTTGTGGTGTAGCGGTCTTACTGAATTTTTTATGTTTTGTGTGGGTGTGAAAGCGCCATGTGCACCAATGTTACTTCAGCGCTTTCTTCCATTGCTCTGTTTCTGCTGCGTTACAGCGAGGGATTCCCTGCCATTAAATTTAAAACCGAACACCCCTGCTACACCATGCCTTTACACACACACACACACACACACACACACACACACACACACACACACACACACACACACACACACACACACACACACACACACACAACAACTGACACCATGTCCCGTATTTGCCAGTTAGCAGTCTGCCTGTAAACTAGCAAATCTGGCAGAGGTAGAGTCTGATTGATTGGCTAGAATAGGATAGAAAAGCCTTGCGCTCAGGAGCATATTCAAGGTGAATGACTCAGTGATGTAGTACTCAGAGACACCTGGTGAGACCCGATGACCATTGTGTGCGTGCAATGGTATGTGTGCTCAAAGAGTATTCTTATGTTCAAGGATTCTAATGTAACAAATATAACACAGGGTCTTAACCTGAAGGTGTATGTGTGTGTGTGTGTGTGTGTGTGTGTGAGCGCCTCTTTGTCACTTCTCTGATGTGCGCTATTATAATTTGCCTTGTTACCAATACCAGGTTACAAACCTGGATGATTATAGGTATAACATTGTATATTGTATATGTGCATGCAAATGTGAGCTTGTGTGTATGTGGCAGATCAGAAATAAGAGGCCTGTGTGTGGGCACATGATGGCAGGCGATTCTATAAACAATGTGACTCAGCCGCAGAGTGAGTTATGAAATTGAAATATAATGCTGTGAAGGAGAAAATTCATCCCTACAGTTTGATCTCTTAGTGTGTGTGTGCTGTGTGTGAGAAAGAATGAATATATGTGCGTTTGTGGATGCGCTCGGCATTAGTGTGCGACCGGCACAGATTGTCTCTGTGTTATCTGCAGCTACTAACCACTTCAGTGCTGATAAAAAAGGCCATGTTCTCACAGATGGGAAGTCTCCTTTGAATATCAAAGAGCAAGGAAAACAAAGATTTCCTGCATACAAAGTACACGAGCTGCCTCATACTTTAATGATTTCTTCTCTTTCTACAGGTTTCCATCCATTTATCTAAACAGAACTGGATAACAGCATTTCCTCCTTTTCAGGTCTAATTGTTCATTATATATTTAACAGGCTATTAGGGTGTTTATTAGAGTCACAATGATGGGCTTCAGGTACTTCTGCCCAAGGCTTTTAGTTACCACACTGCACAGGTGACTGCTGGAAGTTATTCACCCCGTATCAGTGATGGAGACCTGCTCGGGATAGCAGCCACATTCGTGCAGAGACAGATTAATGAAGCGTGTCAGGAAGAGGGCACAAACCTTAGAAATGCCATTTCACCAGGTTAATGGTCGTCTCGTGCTGTGTTATAGTGTCAGTATGTGTATGTCAGGGTGTCTGCATGTGACTGGATCATGTCCTGAGACACCGTTAGCTCAGTTTTCTGCCATCTCTCCCAGCCATCTGGGCTCTGGTCCTCAGCTGTGTTCTTGCTGAACTCTGATGCTCAATAACCCAGCATCTGCACATATCGCTGCAAGAGGGCTGCCATCCAAGCCGGTACCCCATGGTGGCAACCAGCCTTACTGCAGCTGTCACGGTAAACAAGCACCAAACCCCCTGGATCCTCGCTGTTATTGCTGCAGGGCACTGGGGGTAAAAAAGACAGATGACGCTCAAACGATTCCCACTTCAGCAGGAGCCGTCAACCCACTACAGCCAGAGCTGGAGTTGACAGTGCGGCCGCTGCAGATCTTTAGTTGTTCGTTACGCACAGTCGCGTTACTCCCTTTTTATTCCCTCCCTCTTCAGTCTCTCTGCCCTTCCTCCCTTACAGCTACTTGCTCCTTTTCCTCGGCTGAGCTAAGCTGGGGGTATCCAGAGCGCTGCACTGCTGTGTGTGCGGTGGAGGAGGGTGAGTGCCAGGGGAAGAAAAGCTGGCTCAGAGCTCTGGTCATGTGCTCTGTTGTTGTTGCTGTTTCCTCAAGGAGGGATCCGTCCTGCAGAATAACACATTCGCTCACTGTGCTGCTGAGAGCCCAACAGCATCACCTACTCGAGTGCGGAGATACAGTGTATGCCATGATAAAAAGAAACTACTGAGATGCTGGATAATGACTACTGACCCCATCATATAAAGAGATTTTCTGTGAACTACGAATAACTGACTAAAAATGGCACGATTTAGACACAAACTCTCATGCCTCACTTCACAAAATCTTCTTTGATGTAATCGCAAAGTAAATATACTGTGCATACGACTATAGCTATATATTAATGTAATGTTTCTGGTCCATTGCTGTGTAAAGGCTGGAGGTCTTCCCAGTGGTAGGTTGTACCTACTCTTTTGCCATATTGTGATTCATGCGTGGGGAGACTGACTGCTAATCTGCTAATTGGCCAAATGAGGCTGAGGGATGCAAGGGAGAGAGACTGTAAAAGCTAAAGTGAGGGAGAGTGGGAGTGGCATGGTGTGAGTCACTGTGCAGTGTACTATACACTAGGTTGCTGGAGGCTTGACTCAAGTGAATGTGCATGTATGTTTATGTAGTTTGTGTTTGCTGGGCAGATTTTTAACCCAGATGGGGAAGAAATCTGGGACACTCTCTCCCACCCAGGCAGAAAATGAGACATCTCCCCAGCTACCTCATATCAGCCAATAAATAACCCCATCACACCTCAATCCTCAGTGCTAACAATCACACATGCATGATTAATCCTTCCGAGGTCACACAGAGTTCATTTCTAATCGTTAATTTATCACTTGAATATTAATGAGTCCGTCCACTCATTGGATACAAAGTGGTCTCTTTATTTCTGCAGTTTGTGGCGGAACCATCAGCTAATCTACGATAATGTTTCTGCCGTATTCCACAAGTCATTTGAAAGAAAAATGTGCATTATTATGTATGCTGTTAGTTCCATTTAAACATAATCAGAAGATTTAGATACTGTGATCATCAGTGGAAATGTTTTATGTGGCTCACATGTGTCACTAGGAAAGGGTTCATCCCTGTGTCTGACATTCATCCACAGTTTAAGTCATATTAGCTCATCAGTTCTAGTCATTATGCCAGAATTCAACTTCCTGTCTTTGGAGCCGAGTGACCAAACTGAAATTTTACACAAAGTATTATCAAAGTAAAATTATAGTCAGATCCATAACTGTATGTTTACGATCGCACAGTGAAGACAGCAGAAAAATAAATAGCCTATTTAGTATTTGCATATGTACAATCATGTAGCGTTTACAGAGTCTGTAGTTTGGTCAATAGCAAACACGCTGCATGATAATCATGTTTGAGCACGCTTTGCTTGCATGCAGGTAAACAGTCAGTGTGGAGAACAAAAAAGAAATCGCACTTTCCAAAATGTATTCTCTGTGTTTTTCTGCACTTGTAAACACTGACAGGCAGGAGGAAATCAAAATTGTGGCATGGATCACCACTGGTTACACATCAAGCCAGCAGTCTAACTTATGAGTTGCCATATTGGTATTTGTTTGACTCTTCATTTAAACATTGTTAAGTTTAAAAAAATGTTTATTTAATCACCATGTCCAGGCTGAGATACAACTGTTAACAAACTCCTTGTAATTTTACCTTCAGACCTAAACTACAGGCATCACTTTCAATGTCCCTTAGGTGAATTTAATCCAGTAATAACTATCCAAGCAGCTATTTATACATACAGTAACGTCACACATCTCCTGTGAAGATGTCCTGAGGTATTAAGAGAAACAAAAGCAAAAAAAACTTTGGATGGTTGAGGAAAACTGGGTCGAAGAAAACAGGATGATAAAACAGTCTCTCCTGGAAGAAACACTTTAAATATATTAAAACCTACAGACTTATGATATATGCCAATACTTTACCCAAAATTCCCACTGAAATGAGTGTGATTCCTGTGTCCAAAGAAATATGCACATCCCTTCCTGCTGAGCAAAGAGGGCCAATTTCTGGAATGAAGCCTGTCCCTTGTCCACTGCCCTTGCAGTGATTTGATGTGACTGGATGGAGTTCAGAGGGAAGGGTAATATCTGAGAGCCCAACAGAGACAGACCAGAGCTGATGTTTCTGAATCACTGGGTCAGTGGGTCACAGACATCACTGGACATCTAGAGAGCCAACAACTCTCTGTGTTTTTTTTTTTTTCAGAGCTCCCGAGGAATCGCTCATGATTGCCAAATGCAGCTGTTGAGAACCACGACTGGCTCAGCAACACACAAACACGCAAACTCAGACACATACGCAGACTCACAGTGTGCTGATACAGGAGTAAGCCCCTCTGAGAGTTGTACACACAGAGCACAGACCCTCTGATACAGAGGAGCACCTAGAGACTGAGGCCGTATTTAAACTCCATTACCGCCAACGACTCTCTAATTAAACCAATGTTTTAATTAGGATTTGGACAACCAGGAACGAGGAGGGATAATAACGTTCATTTATCCAACAGAGAGGGTGTATTTCACACAAGTTACACCTACAATATGCAGGGTGGACAGCTTTGTATTTGATCTGCCATTTTAAGCAGTACATTGCTAAGTGTGACGCAGGCGTCAATATTTATCAGTTTTATAGGAACACAATAGAAGCAAAGTAGACTATTAGAAGTCTGCGATATGAAATCTTACTTATGTAAATGTTCAAAAGTTTACTTAACAAGATGCAGTTAAAGTATGTTAGAAACTGCATGACCACAAATAGATTAATCAGCTTTCAAATGTCATTTTTCAGTACAGTTAACTACAAGTTAAGATTGCAGATTGATGCAGTGGTGTTGTTTCCTCTCTAGTATACTTCAGAATTTGACCAAAATACAATCACTGATTAAATTTCCTCTGTTGCTCTCCAGCACTGGTTTGCATTCTAGTGATTTGAGAGTAAAACCTGCAGGGGGCTGATAGAAGCTCTCAGCTAAACAAGGAGGTAATGGTCTTGATTGAAGCATAGTAGACTGACCAGGTCTGAAATGCAGAATAACAAAATTTTAATGACAGCTTAACGGGTTCAGCCAAGAGTCAAACTTGGGAGAAAAATCTTTTATTTACTCCAGTCTGCTTCACCATGAACACTTAAAGGCTTTAAAAAAAGGAGGAATATGTTGGTTTGTTGAATGTGTTGCCATGAATGCCGAATGAAGGTAATTACATTTTAAGGTCATTGTGTAGTAGCTCTTGTTGTGGCCACTAAGTGAGCTGCAGTCAGCATCCTGTTGCTTGCACTAATGCTAGGTATGTAGGCCTGGGCTAACATACTAGGCAAAGCAGTGATAATGCATAACAATGAACAGAACCGACTGAAGTCATGTTGATAAGTTACTAAAGGTACATTGTTACTGTAGTCCGACTGTATATGTAAGACAAGAAGCACTCAGCTGGAAAACTTCACCATTGCAGCTCACTCTCTCGGCAGTATTTACTTTTAAAGGAATTGTAACGTGTTTTTTATATATTAATTTTGTTTTCTTTATCTTTTTAAACATACTTTAAGAAGTTTGGAGTGCAATAAAAATCACATGAGGATTGCATGACAGATATTTACTTTTATAACGCAAACATTATGCAGGAGTAGTGGATGGGTAATAGCAGTAGAAGTAGGCAGCTCTTTCTCCTGATGATCTCTTTAAAGATGTAACACATTCTGGGGTCAGCTTGAAAGAAAGGCAGCTGTGAAATGTAAAAGTGAGGTCACAGGTCAAATATGACATGATATTTACACGCAAACAATAAAGTTATATTTAGAATCCACATGTACCTGTATCACTTCCTAAATGCTGTCAATACTAACAAAGGCGGTAGAATTTTAAACATAGTTTTAAAAATGTTTGACCTTATTTGACCTTGAAGAAGAGGTCAGAGGTCCAAAGCAAGTGATGTGACTACATGCCAGTAAGAAACACTTTTAAATAACTCTATAGAGCATTGTTATCACTTTGACCTTCAGCGCAATCTATTGACCTTGAAGGAGAGGTCAGAGGTTAAATGTGTTATGATAGTTCAAATCTTTATAAGGTACTTTCTATATGTTTGCAACACACACCACACTTTTAAGAACCATGGTTTCTCAGTTATGACGCTTTTTGTTTATTTATGACCAACAAATCATTAAGTTGAACTTGAACACCTCAATGGATGTAAACCAAATTTTAATGGATCGTTAACATGACCTCACTCTACACCCCTACAAAGTTTAATCAGGATGAGTTCAAAGCTTTTTGAGATATCGTGTTTACAGCCTTAATGACACAGAGGTAAGTATATGCTGTGGCTGAGCAATATTTTTCTCAGCCATACTAACTTCCGGTAATAAAGGTGAAGAGCCACCTTCACCTTTATTGTACAGGCTTGGGTACAAAAATCAAGAACTTTCTGTTTCTCTTCGTATCATTAATGGGGCTAATATTTACTATATATATTTCCTTTTTTAGTGCACTATTTGTCTTATGCGTGAATATCCATGTGGATTGAAAATGTTACTAACCGTGATTCACCCCAATGAGAACAGCTGGCTTGGTCACATCTCTTTGCAAGATTTCAATGTTATGGTGTCTGACACAGCACAGAGATGTCCAAGGCGTCCTTCATTAAGGGCTAACACCTTAATGAGGTTAGTTAGCCTACATAAGTGGAGCGCGCCCTGTTAGATTCAAGTGAAATGGCAGCACGGACTCAGAGATATGCTGTTATTCTCCTTGATATTTATTAATATCCGTCCTTTAATTAATTAATACATCACCAAACATAAAGAAAGTACAGAATATGTAAAAAAAATATATACGTATTTATAAATATATTCCTAAAACAATTGTCAATTCAATTTCTTGGTTACAAACAGCCATTAAACCCTCTGTTTATATCATTTTTTATATATAAATTATTGACTCTCCTCACTGGTGTAATTAAAGATTATTTAGACTGCCACTCATCAGTGCTGCATCACTAACATCGTGTAGTTATGTGTGACTGTGAGAGGCGATTGGTTGACGAACATAAATGGTTTTATAAAAGTGTTATACATATGTTATAAAACATTGCCATCTGTTTGTCTTTGTAAAAGTGGAATCACAAGATTTTGTGTGTTTGTTTTTTGTGTGGTGTGTATTGGAATCCACTGTGCAGTGAGCCTCTATTTGTTGACATTATCAGATTGTATTTCTAAGGTGATTCTCACCAGTTTTACGCACTGCTGGTGCTGAGGAGCAGAAAAGGATGAGACTTAAAGGTGATTGGATTTTCCTGGAAAATCTATCCAGATTCATCGAGATTGAAAAGGCTGAGAGGAATTCAGGGAAATGTCCAGATTTTTATGTGACATTAAAATCTGTTCACACATTTGCCAATAAGTGCTTAGTGGATAAAGATTGCTGTGTATTTTTAGGTACAAAACCTTTATTTGATTTATAAAGTATACATGCATTTTTTAAATTGGGGGCATTGGGGTGATGCCGAAAATAGTAAACGTATTCATTTATTTATTTTAGGCAATAATTCAGAACTGACAGCCTTTCCCAATAGCACTCAACCTTTCTAAGAATACTGATAATGGATGCTGATAAATGGGTTGTATCGAGTCCCTCATGATGACACACGTCATGGGTGTTTACTGTTTTTCTTATATATATTTGCTGTATGTATTTATTATAATTCAGGTGTGACACTTGTGGTTTCATCTGAGTTATTGGTTTTCTTTTGGAGGTGGGTCTTACTACTACTTTTATAAATAAAGTGTAAAAATGATTTGTTAATGTAGGCACACAAGAGAAAAATATCTCCCTTATTAGTTTTTAACCATGTCTTCATGAACATTTTGTGGAAGCAGTTTTGTCACTGAATGTAATTAAGAATAAATATTAATGTTTCTTTCTCTTCTCCCCCCTCTTCCCTCTCTCTGTGTGCCTCTCTGTCTCTCTTGTTCAACGCGTTCTCAGCGTCAGATGGCGTGCCAGTCCAAAAGGATGGGGAACAAGTAAGTCTTCAGTGATTCCTCCTGCTCATCCGTGTTGTTGACTTCCTCTGACAGTGAACTGTTTTCCACACCACCTGAGGAACCAACATGGCCACACGATGAGCTGTAACACCAGTGCTTATGCTAGTAGATTAGCGAAGTAGATCACGCCATGGCAATGTCAGTCGCTCCCGCTACACTTCCCTCGCCAAGATGGGGTGGTGTGGCTGGATGACTGAATAATCGCTGGTTTGGTTGGCTTATTGCTGTTGCTAGGATGTCTGAAGCTTGTTATAGCTGTCTGACAGAGTCACTCCTCAGTGCTGGTTCAAAGCAGAACGGCAGAGGCATCACTCCTCTCCTTCTCCAACTTCCTACACATCATTATCACTGTACATTTTCCTCTCCTCTCCTCTCCCGCTGCATTACTGATCTCGTGCTCTAAAACTGATGCCTCTGAGAAAGGACACAGGAGCAGGATCCATTTTGGACTAAAGTGTAGAGACCTTCACTTTTCCACCAAATGCACTGTGGACTGATTGCATCATTTATTTATGTGTCGTGCCCCAGAATGCCCCCGTGGTTCTGCAGAGAGGGGAAAAAAGACACACACACACACACACAAACACTTTCTATACATATATATCAGTGTTGTCAGGGCTATTGGAAAAGAACATAGGGAAAGCTGCTCCAGGCAGCCCAGCTCTCTCCTCACACCCACTCCTGTGAATGGAGAGCGAGACAGGGACGACCAGAGAGCGAGTGATGGAGGAAGTGGGAGCAAAGAATAGAATTACATGAGGGAAGGAAGAGGCAGACATTGATTAACATAAAGCATCTAGATGTAGCTGAAGGAGATTATAAACACTCCCTTCTCATCACACTCTCATTATTATATTATCTTAACCTAGAATTGAATTACATAATCTTTACATTTTACTCTATTGACCACTGAAGATAATTAACAAAGTTTTGTAGTTTTTCGATAAAGTGCTTGACGTGTAGAGAATAAAGCACCAGAACGTGACTAGCAGAGCAGTCAGTAAGACTAACAAAGAACTGTGTTTACATTGAACTTTAATTCATTTCTATAATTATTTAACATTACACTGTTATTTTTAATGTAGCTAAAAATTCTAATTCTAATTTATTTACTTCGAGTTGAGCATATTTTACGTTGTATTATTACTTTTTTTAAAATTTGATGTGTTGCAGTATGTGAAAATAGATGCTGAGAATACAATGAGGAGACATTACTATAAGCTAAATATATAGTATAGTGTTTTCTCTGGGACCTATACCTGCAATTACAAAAACATGCAGAAATGTACTAAATTTCCATGAAAGTCACTTTAATTTTTTTTTATTACTGAAAGAATAACAAGCATATTATGTTTGGAAGTGCATGGAGTTTTTTTTCACATCACAAAACTGGTGCGGCACCTTTACCTCATGTAATTAGTAAGCCTGCATGGGTGCAGACTCAGTATTGAGGGAAGTCTTTATTCTACTTTTACTTAAGGATAGTTGGTTTGGAACAGGACTAAATGTGGCAGATCCTTCGCATGAATTTGAAACAGCATGACAGTGTAAGGGCCGGACTGGAATGACTTTCCCGAGTTTTAATTCCTGATTAAATGGAGGTTTAAAAGAAACACAAAGCTACAGGCAGCAGGTAGTTAACTAAAAACAACTAGTCTAAAAATGAAAATTCCAACTATCAGCACCATATGTTGTTTGTTTAATCTGCATAAATGTGCAAAAAAAAAAAAAGAAGGGCCACAGCTGTTTTTCTAATTACAGGCTATTTCTTCTCAGGTGACACTCTGTTGAGTCTGCAGATTGACCAGAAAAAATAAGCTAATGACACAAATCTAGGAAAAGAGGGATTTGAAGACTAATTAAGCATTTAAATGTTAATTAGTGAGTTTAAGAGGTGCTTTTAGGGAGACTTTGTGCCAGGCTACATGTTCCCAGGTTTATGCAAACTAGCTGATGTATGTAATCACTGACGTGACGTTAGTGATGCCTTTACTGAAGTGAAGGATCTTCAGACTTGTGCCATCAGTGCAGCTTGCATTGCATTTATCCAGAAGAAAGTAGACCTGGAGCTTTCTGACAGTCTTGACTGTCTGTCTGCCGCTTGTGTACATCAACAGTAAAGGGGACAAAATATCAGCTCAGCCAGTAGCACACCAGTGTTCCCAGTGCGGTTAGTATCAGTCCAGCTGATAGAGAGAGTGTTTATCTGCTTTGTTCTCAGCGTCTGCCTTCACCACACGCACACATAAACACATAATGTCCCCTTCCTCCTGAAAGCCTCAGTCCCCTGTCTGTGCAGGATCAGATACAGTTCAACACACTATTGATATCTCGCTCTCGCAAACACACACAGTTTTCTGCTGGCTTTCAATGTTTCTGGCAGCACATGTAACCGAAGAGGAAATTCATTCATCCGTAGCGTATTCAGTTTGCTTTACACAACTAAGCAAATATAAACTGATCCCTGTTTAATCCCCTCCCTTCTCCCTGTCATTCTGGCTCTTCACTTTCCTTGTTCCTGGAAAATCCTGTGTGTCTGCCTCTTATTTTCCTCTCCCTTCTCCTAATTTCTTCCTCCGCATGCTTGATGTGCAATCAACCCCTCCGTCCTCCCCCCACTCCCCCACTCCCCCAACCCCGATGCATGTCAATGTCCTCTCTGTCCTGTCACTCTCTTACTCTTTCCTGCTCCTCCTTTCCCCATCCCTCTCTCCTCCTATTTCTCTTCCTCAGCATGGACGTTCAGAATTTTCATGGGAAGGAATCAATGTAAGTGTTGTGGCATCATTCCTTCATCTACTACTTTTCTCTCCCTATCTATTTGTTGCTTTTGCGCGTTTTGATTTATGACACCCCCACCTCCTGAGCCGTATAGTCCGTCTTGCGGTTTATTATACTGGTGTGAGCACAATCAGAAACCCTAGATTTATATGATATTTATTTTGTAGAATATCTCTTGAATCAAGATTTGGGAAATGCAAATTCTGTCTCTTGTATTAACCCAACACCTCCATCACTTGTCCTCTCCACTCACCCCTCTGACACACACACTGTCATGTCACACTGTCTCTGTGTGGCCTCTCACACCATCCATGCTGTCCTTTTCTCCACACTTTCCTCCTCCATTCCTCTCTCTTCTCTCCTTCTAGCTGTCTATGGAAGACACTACATCAATCCTGCCCCGGCTCAAGAGGAACTCAAACGCCTATGGCATCGGGGCTCTGGCTAAGTCTTCTCTGTCAGGTGTGTCAGGTGTGTGTCTGTGCTGTAACTGGTAAACGACCCCATGCTGGCTCTGTCCTCAGACGGGCCCTGGAGTCAGCATGGTACCCTAAATGGGTTCCCCTGTATCACTTCCTCTCCACGCTGTGATATCAGTCGTCAATGACTCCTCGTGAGTCATTGACGGAACAAATTCAGCTTCAAAAACAACACACACATACACACACACACACACACACACACACACACACACACACACACACACACACACACACACACACACACACAAACACAGCTTGTTGCTCTAAGGAAAGGTGAGTGGGAAGTGTAGTTTTTTATGTTAAGTGGTTGTGAAATTGTGCTGTTCTGAGCAAGTATTAGTATGGATGTTTTGACTGTGCAAAGTGCTGTGTCGAACAGAGTTAGTGTAGTGAAGTGCTTTCTTTTAGTGCAGCGTTTTTTGGTTTCATCCAGCTGTTTTGTGTAGTGCAGTTTATTTGAGTGCAGTGAATTGTACTGCAGTACAGTGTAATGAAGTCCAGCTGCTATACCGTGTGCTGTGGTACGGATTTGTCCTATAATTTATTCATGAATCCCATCGTCATGTGCTACCATCAGAGAGAATCAGGCAGCCAGGGATTTACAGTACATGTTAGTCGCGTGGAAATATGGAGCTGTTAAACAGATATGAGTTTGTAGTGGCATGGCACCAGGAAATTAAATGTATGTTCAGCAGCTTTGAGTTTTCCGAAGCACAATAAAGAGAAAGAGAGGAGTTTTTTTGTTTACCCGGCGCAGCTTAGCAGAGGTGTGAAGAAGCTATCATGTCAACAAGCCAACCTCTCATTATTCATGCCACACAGCCGCCTCACCCCAATTAACCTGCTCCATCCCATGATGCACCTTTGTCAGACAAGACACGTCTCCTGCCGTCTCCCCTCCATGTGATGTTAACAGTCTCATTAAACACGCGAATGTCACCTCCACAACCCTTTTTCATTTCTCTGAGCTTATAATGGGTGCTCATGAAAACCCTCTTTTAACTACAGACTTTTGAATAGTTGGATTTGGCTGATAATGTTTTCCTTACGAGCAGTTATTAATTTAAGATATTCAATATTTTAAGAAAATGAGCAGTCTCAAACATCCCAGAGGCGTTTGGGTATTTTGTTTACTTCTTAAAGGCGGACCTATTGTGGTTATCCTTGTTTATTTCTCTAAAGATAAATGTATAGATTGATATTCACTAGCAAGGACTAAAGCCCCAGATGCGAATGAAAATGTTTGTTAATAACGAAGCAACGAACTATGCCACAGGCTCGCTGAGGCGGTGGATCCCTTGATACCTTTGAGAGAGGCTTACAAGCAGAGAAAAAGTGATGATGGGCCAAATAGGCACTTATAGAAATACGGCTGGAAAAGGAACTGTTGTGGGTGTGGTCCTGCTCCTGAACTTTAGATAAATAATCTTGAATAGGCTTATACACTGGTACAGTTCTGGATGCTAATATTAAATATGGTTAAAGTTTTAAATAATGAGGTCAGCGTGTGTGAAAGTAATCCCAGCAGGCCAAAAGCTCAGGCTTCACATTGCTCTAATCGCTCACTTTCAGACTACTTCAGACACGTCAGTGAATGCGGATATCCTTAATGTGGTTATCTCAGGGACACAGCTCTGGCTGTGAGCACATGAGCTCCACCACCTGCTGTTCAAACCTTTTGTTTGCAAAGGGCAGCCAATCAAAAGAAAGCTGGCTCACAGGTAAGGTGGATTTCAGGGGAGACAAAGTGAAACTGTATGTGATGAACAGAGAGGCTAAACCAAGGCACAGTGTAAGATGAGAGAGTTTTATTTTGATCCCGAGTCATTTAAAGCCACTCCAGTGAAGTCCAAGAATTAAAATGTGAGTTAATAATGAGCCTAATAGGTCCTGTTTAACATCAAAACAAATATATATAATACATCAGGCGCTTTTGTTGTAAATGATCCTTAAAAATGGGAACGGTATGCTATACTTAAACTCGTTCTGGTTAATCATGTGAGGTAAAGCCAATTTCAGACACAACAACTCCAACACTGAAAGGTTTATTATTTATATGACAGTTGCTTTAATCAATTTATCAGTCGAACCGTGCCGGATATCCATATTTCCATGAGCCATCACATCATAGCGTCATACCCTCCTCCTCCCAAAACCAGTGCACACTTGATAATAACGAATCTATCTTATGTCTCTTCCTTCCTCTTCTTTTGTTTTTTCCCCCATTTTGTTCCCCATCTACCGGTTCATTCTCTACTCCTTCCCTCAACTCGGCTAATCACCTCTCTCTAAACCTCTGGTCTTTTAATTTCTCTTACTTCCACCCATTTTGTTTAAATTGGCCACCCTCCCTCCTCCTTCTGCTCCTTCCTTGTCTGGGTCTTTCTCCTAAAACAGGTGTCACACGCACAATGAAGGAAAGAGTGACCAAGCCCACAGCCATGGCCCAGGGTCGTGTCGCTCACATGATTGAATGGCAAAACTGGGGCATGACGACGGTGGGTTCGGGGAGCGTCCTCCAGTCCCGCATCACTACCCAGGAGCGAGAAAAGGAGCGGCGGCTGGAGAACGACGCCTACAGTGACCTCAGTGATGGGGAGAAAGAGGCTCGCTTTGCAGCAGGTCGGTTGGATGAGGACAAGAGTTTCACACCCTATTAACTGTCATCCGCCACTTGAGTGGTACTGCAGGTCTTAGTAACAATTATCCTGACTTGCCCTCTGAATTCTCACCTCAGGCATCCTGCAGCAGTTTGCAATCTCAGAGGCAACGCTCCTGGCGTGGTCGTCAATGGATGGTGAGACTCCGCAGTCAGGATCAAACCAGGGAAGCGTGGCTCACCTCAGTGAGGTCAACCAGGAGAGCATCACCAGTCGAGGTAAAGGACTACAAATATGTCTGAGGCTTAAAGTCCAGGAAACAGCTGTTGGTGAAACACAGCCACATCATTTATGAGTAAGAAAATGGAAGAGGTTGGAAAGTGGCAAATCAATTTTAAACAGAGTAGTTAGAGTATTGTGTTACAGCGTCTCGTCTCTCTAGACCAGAGATGTCAAACTCACTTTAGATTGTGGCCAACAGACAGCCCGCTCTGATCGTAAGTTGCCTGGACAAGTGAAACTCCTCTTTCTGTAAGCGTAAGCAAGTTTAATAAAACAAACAATGCACTGCTTTCTTTACATGACAAGAAAGTGCTGCTTTGGCCATAAACTGCAAGAAATAATTTGGTAAATTTAGAGAAAATGTTCTGTTAGCTCGTTGCGCAGACTGTCCTATAATTATAAAACAGAAAAGTTTTGTTAATTGACTGAATGTCCTCTTTTTGTTTTCTTGGGCTTTTTTTTAATTTTAATTTTTTATAATGAACCCACTGTAAAAGTCATAAATTTCTATAGTAGATGGCGTAAAAACAGGATCTTTCCTATTTACTTATTACTTATTTACTTGTATATTTCAAACCAGTAGGAAAAGCTGTAAAACTTATGAAAACACAGAAGTCTGGAATTTATGCCAATCTTCCATTTTCCAGAACTGTCCAGTGGGCCAGATTGGAGACTTAAGCAGGCCACTTCTGGCCCCCAGACCTTATTCTAAGGAGCTTGGAAAGAAAAGCGTCTGGACTTTAGATGGGGATGGACCATTTGCAGTCTATCTGCATCTTAAGGACAAAGGTCACTCCTTTGAGGATGCCAGTGTTCACATTTTGGACAGAGAGGACAATTTGGTTTGAAAGAGGAGTGAAAGAAGCCATCTATGTCCACTGTGAATAGCCATCTTTGAACAGAGGTGGTGGTTTACTACACCAACTGTTTACCATCTATAATCCAGTTTTGAGATCCCTTCCCAGATGCCTTAACGCCCACTCACATCCTGGGCCTTCTGACCTCAGGAAATTGCATGATAGGGCGGGGCCAGGTTTCGCAATGAGTTCACCCGAAACTCTGACCTACACCCGTTTTCACACCTTGGCTCGTGTGATTAGGTAGAGGATCATTAGGGGGTCAATTGTCCCTCTTAGGGGGACACTCCAACGGGGCTTAAATCTGGGACTCTCCACCATTTGACCTTAGAACTGAAGAAGCTTCTCGGATCAGAGGCGAAACGACTTCAAGCAACTTAAAGAAGTCCAGATGCTCTTCTTTCCAAGCTCCTTAGACCACGATGACCTGGATGACTGAGAACCTTCACAGACCCCAGACTAGACTTGTAGTCAAGACCGCCTAAACCAAGACCAAGACAATACCAAGACCAGAGGTTATCGAGACCAAGACAAGACCAAGACCAAGACAGACTGAGTCAAGACCAAGACAAAGTCGAGACGAGACCAAGACAAAAAAGTCTTTAAACTGCAGCCAGATGCTGCTTCGTTTACGGGTGTCAGGCATATTTATGTGTCTTTGCGATGCACTCGCACACCCCTCCTCACCGCTGTCTACTGTCTCACTCACTCACTGAGAGGACAGACGCACGCTCCACTTGACTGTCGCGTCTCTCACCCTCTCTGTTTTTCACATAATGATATTATCCTATATCCTCGCATGTGATTGGCCACAATATGGAGGGATTGGAGCATAGCTGAGCCACTGTGTGAGACCTGAGCAGCTAAAGGAAATTAAGTGAGGAGCTGGCTCTCGCTCAATGGGAGTCGACTCTTCTGATTCACTACAAAGCACTCTCTAACTCTCTAAGCACGGCTCTTAGAGCTGATGCTTTTGCGAATGACACATTATCGAACATTACCTTGTGTGTCATGGATACTGTTGAGTCCAAATCTCCTGACCTCTATGCCAATCTGAGACAGCAAGACCGAGACAGCGAGACCAAGACAAGACCGAGGGATCAGGACCAAGACAAGACCAAGACCAAGACCAAAGTCTGTCGAGACCAAGACAAGACCCAGACCACGTAAAAGTAGTCTCGAGACGGGTCTCGAGACATCCAACTCTACCTCAGACCTTATGTTTGACACCTCTGCTCTAGACTTTAGGCCATTTCAGTTTCCAGCATGAACTTTTGGAAGGTAAACCCAGACACTGTATCGATATAAACAGTGATTTTGGATATTTGCAATTTACTGCAATGTTGCCTTAGCACAGACTTCTGAATGCAGAAAATTAGAGTAAGTGCTTTGCTGAGTTAAAATAGACTTTCTTAACTGCACCCTGAATGCATTCGTCTTAACTGATCCCATCGTTTTTAAGTCAGACACTTGGCAAAATATGTGGCTGTGAGCCCACTTTATAGCCCTCCAACTTTGAGTAAGAAACACTGGAGGCAATCAAAGCTCTGTCTGCACTATACAGTTTGACAAAATGATGACTCAACAGTGCGAGGTGTGCCAGTGTTCAACTCTGTTCGGTTCATACTGGAGAGTTTCTGTCATAACATTTTCACCCAGTGTGGAAAGATTTCAGCTGAGTTTTTTTCAGAGTAGTTAACAGCCAGATATACATTTATCTCAACAGCTATTAGCTTTAACTGTTGGTCAAGTCGTAATTTCAAGATTTTAAGAAATTGCTCATTCTTTTTCCAATTCCAGCAAATTTGAAAAGTGGGATTTTTGTATAAATCATAAAACACAGTGTTCCTGCGTCCATCTGCTGCCCCCATTTTGAAGAGTGCTAACAGCTGCCACATTTTTTTATTTCCTGCAGATCAGATATTGCACCACTCCTCAGCGGAGGTGTGGCCTCACACATACGTCTCCCAGGGCCACTACTGCCTCTCCTCTTCTGACGCTTGGGAGCCCATCAACAACGATCCCTCCGTTGTGGCGTCTCCCCCTGCTGGCTCCTACGTTATGGGTACGGAGGGCTACGATGGGCAGGCCGCAGCTCACTTCCTGTCTCAGCAACAGCAGCAGCAGTTCACTCTCCAGCAGAGTCAACTACAACAGCTGCAGCAGATCCAACAGTTTCAGCACTACCACCAACAGCAGCTTCTGCAGTATCAGCAACAGCAGGTGATTGATTGAGAGTGCCGCCGTCTGGGTTTTAATCCAAATGAGACACTACATGTTGCTGCTAATGCGTAAGGCTTGAGTATCAGAGATGGTTGTTATAAAATACTGTCTGGTAAAATAAATCTATCAACACATTATTTTATTTATTTGTTCACTTTTGTATAGGCACAAGTACAGCACATGAACAAACCCACACATCACAGCATTTATAGACTAAAAAAGCTGGGCTTTTATTCAGAACATGTTCTCAGAAACTCTTACCTCCTGGGTTTCATGCTCAGTCTGAAATTCGCTCTTGACTGTGGAAATAGAAATTCAACAAAATAATCTTAACTCGACATTTTTATATCTAATCATCTCCTTTTATTCGTTTTTGTTTTTGCATTACTTCATAGAAAAGATTTTAGCCTAAGCAATGACTCAACCGCATCTGATGTGAACGCTGACACACCTCACACTGTTGAGTCATCACTCTTGTCAAGAATCCCTCATTAAATGCTCAGCTGAACCTGCAAAAATATGACATTCTTCCAAAGGGACACATCCAAATCATTTTTTAAACAAAAATAAAAAGAATTCCATGCATGAGGATGGAATTTCTTATACTGTACAAAAAGATCTGCATATCACCTCTGTTGCCTAAGGAAAACAAAGTCAGCTTACTGCATACTGACATGGGGAGCATGTCATGAAACATTCAAGCTGGCAAACAGGTCGCACTGCTCATTCCTCACATTTTACTGATTAGTCTTTTCTGTGTGTTTCAAGTCTCTGGAGCACAGGCTACACAGTGCCAACCACTCTTTGCAAGCAACACCCAACAGCACCATCCACAGTCTGGTTCATCAAATTCACCCTCCGCTGGTTGATCTGTGGAACACGGGGCAGATGGAAACCTATCAGGCAGAAGCCGGCGGGTACATGGGTGTGGCGGCGACAGTGGAGCCAAGCCTGTGCGTTCCCACTGGTGAAGAGATAGTAGGAACGGAACACTCCCCGCTACTGGAACAGCAGGAGGAGGAGGAGGTCAAGGTGAGTTGAACATGGGGTTGTATTACATAAAATTATCTCTTCAGTGATTAATATTTGATTTTGTAGCTTTCTAAGCGAGTTCTCAGAGGCACCAGACTGGAGGTTTAGTTCTGCTTACTGCAACATGTGTGTCATTTCTGTTTTAAATCTGCAGACTGTACTTAAAGTTTTGTCTCGAATCATTTAATCATAAGATTGGTTTGATTTTATGCACGTGTAGCAATCTAAGATCAATTTGTCAATAGAGGGGATACTGATTGACATTTTTGAAAAGAATTGTCTGCCAGTACTTTAATTCAGTTCAGTTTTCTTTGTACGCATAGCACCAAATCACAACAACATTCACCTGAAGTTACTTTATATTATAAGCTAGAAAACCTACAATAACAGAAGAAACCCCAACCATTAGACGACCCCCTTTGAGCAATCACTTGGCAACATTGGAAAGGAAAAACTCCCTTTTGACAGGAAGAAACCTCTGAGTGAACCATGGTCAGGAACGGGCAGTCATCTGCTGTGGATGGTTGGGGGAAATGGCAAAAAGAGGAAAGTGAGGATTTCTAGCTTTTCCTTGGGTACATTTAAAAGTTTTATTACGCTAGCCGGGCAGCTGTGTTCTTGGTTAAGATACTGAACCCATTTTTCCCCCGAGACATCGATCAGGGTGCGAGTATGTGCATGATTATTAGAAGGGTTAACACCATCACATCCAGAAGGTCCTGGATTAGGATTTGCTGGTCAGATGGGGCTTTCCCATGTGGAATATTCATGTTGTAACAACTATGTCTATGGCTATTGATGGAATTTTGGAATGTTTGACTATTGAGATTATGAATGACAAAAAGTGAAATGTTATAATAAGTTGCATATATTCAAGTATTGACACTTTTAATGAATGGATAGAAAAAACGTTTGCTTCGGTGAACCAAAAATTACTATTTATCTGTGGTGATTTTAATATTGATTTGCTAAATCCAACAAGGTTAAAAGCCATTGATGACTTTACTGACACGATGTACAGCTTATCACTATATCCAACAATAACAAAGCCAAGCAGAATAACTTCACATAGCGCCACTATTATTGACAATATTTTTACTAATGTCATGGATTTCCAAATTAATAGTGGCCTGCTTGTCTGTGATATAACTGACCACTTACCAGTTTTTACTTTGTGTGACTGTGATTTAAAAAAAATAGATACCAAGATCATGATAGCAAAGCGAACAATAAATGAAAAAGCAATTCATGCCTTCAATTTCGATTTAGCACAACAAGATTGGAGTTCGGTGTATGAAGAGTCAGATGTGGACAAGGCTTATGACAATTTCCTAGATATT
Source organism: Astatotilapia calliptera (assembly GCF_964374335.1). Classification (NCBI taxonomy): domain Eukaryota; kingdom Metazoa; phylum Chordata; class Actinopteri; order Cichliformes; family Cichlidae; genus Astatotilapia; species Astatotilapia calliptera. The sequence goes on along the minus strand of NC_137432.1, from coordinate 24,659,689 downwards.
TTTACTATGTGGTACAATAAACATTGTCCTGTAAACGAACACATGACAAAGAAAAAAAAGATAAAAAGTCCTTGGCTCACAAAAGGAATTATTAATGCTTGCAAAAAGAAAAACAATCTGTATAAACAGTTCATCAAAGTAAAAACAAAAGAAGTGGAACAAAGATATAAAGCATATAGAAATAAATTGACTGATATTATAAGAACGAGCAAACAACTTTATTATAGAAGAAGATTATATGAAAATAAAAACAATATAAAAGGAACTTGGGATGTGTTAAACAACTTAATTAAACAAGGATCTTCTGGAACATCATATCCTGAATATTTTACTGATGCAAATGGTGAAAATCACAACATGAGTAATATTGTCGATGGGTTCAATAAATTCTTCATAAATGTTGGCCCTGAACTAGCAGCAGACATCCCGTGTCATAAAAATGAAAATATCAGTAATATAAAATCAAATCCCTTTTCACTGTTCCTCTCAGCTACAAATGAGCAAGAAGTAATAAATATCACATTAAAATGTAAAAGTAAGTCTTCAATGGATTATCATGACATAAATATGTCTGTAGTTAAACAGGTTATTCTGAATATTGCTAGTCCCTTAACATATATCTGTAATTTATCATTTCAGTCCGGTTGTTTTCCAAAAAAAATGAAAATTGCGAAAGTAATACCACTATATAAAAGTAATGACAAACACAGTTTTACCAATTATAGGCCTATTTCTCTACTGCCTCAATTCTCAAAAATTCTAGAAAAACTTTTTAATTCAAGATTAGAAAAATTCCTTGAAAAACATCAAATAATAAATGTTGGTCAGTATGGTTTCAGAACGCAAAGAACCACTTCAATGGCGATAATTGAGGCAGTAGAAGAAATTACTGATACACTGGATAAAAATAAATATGCAGTTGGTATTTTTGTTGATCTCAAAAAGGCCTTTGACACAATCAATCACTCAATATTATTGGATAAATTGGAAAGATATGGTATTCGAGGGAAAGCTGGTAACTGGTTAAAAAGTTACCTAACGGGTCAGGAACAATATGTTAGCATAGGGCATTACCATTCAGAGAAACTTGGTATTACATGTGGTGTTCCCCAAGTGTCAGTGTTGGGACCAAAACTTTTCAATGTATACATAAATGATATTTTTGATGTTTCTCAAGTACTTAAACTCATACTGTTCGCAGATGACACCAACATATTTTTCAGTAGCGATGATTATGCTGATCTTGTAATGACCGTAAACAGGGAGCTAAAATTAATAAAAAAAATGGATGGACATAAATAAATTATCATTAAATATAAATAAAACTAAAGCAATGTTTTTTGGTAATTTAAAATATAATGTAGAATTACCAATTATCATTGAAGGTGTACCAATTGATAATGTGAGTGAAAACAAATTTTTGGGAGTCGTAATTGATAACAAAATTTCATGGAAACCCCACGTCAGACACATAAAAACCAAAATTTCCAGAAGCCTCGCAGTTTTGAACAAAGTGAAACCATACCTTGATAAAGATGCACTTCGTACTCTGTACTGTACTCTGGTTCTTCCATATCTTACATATTGTGTGGAAGTGTGGGGAAACACATATAAAAATACAACTAATCCATTAGTCACAGTACAGAAACGAGCACTGCGTATAATTCACAAGGCTGGTTATCTAGATCATACTCACAAATTCTTTCTTCAGGCAAAGTTACTTAAATTCCAGGATCTGGTTAATTACAATACATCCATAATTTTGTATAAAGCTTTTACTAAACTTTTACCGGCAAATTTACAAACTAGATTTGAAATTCGAGAAAAGGTTTATAATGTGAGAGGCTTTGGAGAATTCAAATTACCCAGAACTCGAACAACCCGTAAAGGTTTTTGTGTGTCTGTATGTGGTGTGAAAATCTGGAACAGTCTGAGTTTACAATTGAAACAATGCAAAAATATTCATAGATTTAAATTTCTCTACAAACAGTTGGTCTGGTCACAGTATACTCAATGATGCTTTTAGTGTGCTCTGTAATGTCTGTTCTCTTACCATTGCTGGTATGGATTCCAAAAAAAAAAAAGTGTGCGTATGTATGTACATATATGTACATGTGTGTGCAGATATATATGTATGTATATGTATGTGTGTTTGTTACTTGTAGTTATTACTGCCTGTTACCTGTGGTAATGCAATTTATAATTTATATATTCTGTATTCAGTTATGAAGGCTCTAATTGTTGTTTGCGAGCTGCCGTTTAGATGCTTGTATGTGCCCGGGGCTGTTGATGGGTCTGTATGCAATGATGGGCGTAGCTGCGGGAAGTTTGTTTTTTTTGTTGATGAGTGAGTATAGGGGTGGGATTTAATAAGTTTTCTTCGTCTCACTCCTTTTTCAGGCAATTTTTGTTTTTTGTTTTGTGCATTTTATGTTCAATATAGGTATTTGTTGTGCCTGAAAATGAACAAATAAATGAAATGAAATGAAATGAATGTTCTCCCTGTACCTGTGTGGGCTCTATATGGGCACTCTGGCCACAGTGCACAGACGTCCATATTAAGTTAATTGGTGAAATAGGTGTGAATGCTTATCTGTCTCTCTGTGTTAGCTGTGCGACAAAATTGGCAACCTGAGCAGTTGTACCCTACCTTGGTATCGGCTCCGGCCTCCTGACCCTTGAATTAGATAAGCGGAATAAACTGAATGGATGGATTTTTTAACTTTTGACCTGCCGAAGACATATACTTTTACATTTCCATTATTTTGACTGAATTGATGACAACATTAACTGATGATAAAAATATTAGATTTGTGGCCTCAATAAGATAAAGTTGGGGATGGAAAAATTTGAATAGATTAGATAGCAGAAATGTCAGGAAACAAGAGGGAGAGTTGAAAACCACAGTTGCGACAGGCCTCCAAACTTCAGTTATTTTGGGGATAAATTATGTAAAAGGTGTGAAGCAAAAGGGACTGCTATGAAAGTTTTCATGAAAATTGCAGGGAGCAACCTTATTAATGCACAAAACAATCAGTCACCTATATATCTAATTCATGAAGTCCTCATCTTCAGGTTGATTTTGCTGTGCAGCTCAAGAAGGCAACACTTTTTAGCAGCTGAGCTCTTGTTGGCAATCCATCATTGAATAAGCAGTGGTATAGGATTGGCTGCTCTTCCTTATGACAAAAACCGTAATCACAATTATTTTGGTCCATATAAATGGACTGAATGCTGAATGGTACTTATGTAGCACTTATCTGTTCTAACTGAGCACTCAAAGCATTTTATACTACGAACCTCATTCACCCAATCACATACACATTCATACAAATCAACACCTAAGCGGTTTTATCTAACATTCACACAGACACGCCAAACTCTGATGGATGCGTCGTGACTGATCTTCTGATTGGTCAACATCTTGCTCTACATCCTCAGCTACAGCTGCCCCTATAAAACACAATCATATAACACAATAATTGTTTTTATCCCAATTGGATATATTGAATATAATTTTTGACTTTGACAACCTACAGTGGTATCATGGTAGCACAAAAAGCTTTAGGAAAAGATTCATTGGCTTTTCCACCCATGTCAACAAACATGCTAACATTTCTACCTGTTAGAGAGTAGTAAGCTTGTTCCTACTTGTTTATGTCACAATATAACTGCAATTTTACTGAGAGAAATGGGGGGAAAGGGGGAAAATGGTAACAGCCACTAAAAACGGACTATTATGTATCCCAATAGTGTTTTATTATAGTGCAGAGAGGCTGATAGGTTGGTCATTCGATTTCTGACTACATTTAAGAGTCTTTGAGCAAAACACTGAACCCCAAGTCACTTCAGAATGTCTGCGTGAATGACTGCAAAGAGCTCTGCAGACACAGCTAAAGTTAAAAGGCATGCTAAGTGCAGACCATTTACCATTAAAAATTAATTATTTGGACTTTGGAAACCTTGACTTTAAACCAGCATTGACTTGAGGTCTGCAGAGAAAGATTATGTATTGCAAGCTTCAAAACAGTTTGACAGTTGGCCTTGAGTTGAGACTGTCTTGACAAAGTGTACTTTGATGCGTCACGGTGATCTTCATATTTGCCAATCAGTCTGTTAGCTGATACAGTAGGAGAAATCTGAGGATGGATTTTGGCCCACTCCTCTTTACAGAAACTTTAATTCCTTCAGATTTCTTGACTGCCCATTGGCAACTTGAAGCTTCAGCTCCTTCCACAGATTTTCTACAGGACTGAGGTCTGGAAACTGGCTTTGGCTCATTGTTTCTCTTCTCCAAAAACAGCGGGTTGAGTTGATACCAAAGGTTTTGGTTTCATCTGACCACACTGTTCACTGTTCAGTAGAAAACCTAAGACCGATCTTCACATGTTGCTTCTTGAGCAGGGGGGACCCTATGGCGTGTGTTATCAGTGGTTTTCTTGGGGACTGTAGTCCCAACTGCCTTCAGATCAGTAATAAACTCCACCTGTGTAGTTTTAGGCTGATCCACCACCTTTCTCATGATCATCCTCAAAACATGAGGCAAGATCTTATGAGTGAAGCTCCAGGAAAAGCGCAATTGATGGTCATTTTATATTTCTTTCATTAGCAAATAGTTGGACCAAGAGTTGTCACCTTTTCACCAGGCTTCTTGCTGATGGTCTAGTAGTATATCCCAGCCTTGTGCAGGTCTATAATCTTATCCACGATATCTTTTGACAACTCCTTGGTCTTTTCATAGTGGCGGAGAGGCTGGAAAGAAAGAAACTGACTCTGTGGACAAGTGTGCTTTATACACATAATTGAGATCAAGTGCCTCTGTTATTGGTTGCTTGGTTGACTGGTTGATTGATTGGTTGAATGATTATACGTATCATGCTTACTTCACTCAATGCTATGCAAATCAATTTATAACTTTTATATAATGTGTTTCCTGGATTTTGGGGTGATATTCCATTAAAATGAAAATATCATAAAAACCTGAGACTGTTCATTTCTTTGTAAGTAACCAAACTTACAAATTCAGCAGGGGATCAAATATTTGTTTTCACTACTGAAGAGGACAATAGGTAAAAATCTATCCACATACATAAGTTAGTCATCTAGTTGACCTTGTGTGTTTCACTCTTTCTGCCCTGATCAGGAAGAAGATGTGGCACTGTGCATGGAGCAAGAGTCGGCCACATTGACTCCACCCACACAACAAGGGGATGCTTCTGGTGGCAGTAGTCCGGGGCAGCTGCCAGCAGAGCCAATCACAGAGCGGAAGTTGTCTGATGTCACTTCTGGTCTCATTCAGACACTAGAGGAGAAGGAAGAGCCAGAAGAGGGGCCTCCTGCTTCTGTGGCAGCCAACTGAGTTTGTGGCAGACAAGAGACAAATGAAGAACTGACTGGGGAGTCAGCAAGAAATGAGCATAATAACACAATATATCTCTATTACTCTGTTCCTTTTCAGGTATCAAAACCACAACTTTTTTGGTTGCAAGGTCATTTCTTCAAAATGGTGAGAAATAGATTTGGTGGACTCCCAATAACAGTAGAGCTGATGCAACAATGGACACCTGTTTCTTTGCAAGCCTTACACCCAAAGGTAACTGAAGAAAAGACAGATGAAGGCGGAAGAGAAGCACCAACCGAGTGAATTATATCCACCGGGAAACTGCACTGAGACAAAAAAGAGGGGAATGGAAACATGCATGCTTTTTATGAGACAAGCAACTCAACCCTGTCATCATCTAATAATGATAATAGAAATCTAAAGTAATAAAAAAAAAACAATAATTTTGTAATAAAAGAAACAAAAAAAAAGGACAACAATCTATGTATAAGTGTATGATAAGATATGAGATTTCCAGTGGGAGAACTACTCTGTTTACAGCTGTTATTCAACACATAAGATAGAGTTTAGTCAAATTTATTTCCCCATTGCATCAAACACATGCACTATACTTTACATCTGGCAACCCAAGCACTTTCACAGATGATTGAAGTAGGCCCAGAAAATCTCAGCATTTCAGTGAAATGCCGTTTTCCCCGAGGCACAATCCAGGGACAGGCTCGCCCTGCTGACTGGACACCCAAAAACCCTGCACAGATAAGGATTGTACTGTATACCGTGCTTCCTACTCTGTCTCTCTGTATGCATGTTTCTTCAGAGTACTATGGAGTACCTGTACTATACAGCTCTGTATAGACTTTGCACTGAACCATAGTATTCCAGGTGTGGCCACAGTGGCCCTGCAGTGGGCCTGCGGTGGGTTTGAGCGGTGGCTTTCATGACTCAGAAATAAACAAAGAGCTGCATATGTGAATCTCTTTTGCACTGATGCAATCCCAACAGATCAGAGGTTCCCTTTGGACTGTTGAGGTTACCCAGTTTCCGCTCTGAAAGCTTTCACCGACAACCAAAACTGAGCCACTTGACAACGCGAACCCTCAGCTGCTTTTTTTTTTCCATAGACGTAATCGCGATGAATAAAGGATGATAACCACTATTTTGAATGTACTGGAAGACAGGCGGCAGTACACGAGTGCTGCTTTGATGCCTCCTCCGTGGTCCACAAGAGAGAGAAGGGAGCGCTGTTCTGTTTTGTGAAACAAAAACAAGTGGGGGAGTCTTTCAACCATGTTGGAAAGTGGATTCACTGCTGGCTCACCAAGACCACAACAACACACACACACATGCACACACAGATATGAATATCTAAATTGTAACCAGCAATAGGCAGGCGAGACACTGGCTTCCCAGATCAGTGTCAGCTCTGTCACAAATATGTAAATATTCTGAGTAAATAAAGAAATTGCCTCTCGCTCACAATCACAACTGTTCTATTACAGTATGATTTCTTTATTTTTGTACACCTCTTGGGTCCCACCTTATTTTGGGGATTGCTCTCAAACTCACAGCTTAGCCTAGCAAAGTTTAGTTTTTTCTTCTTCTGTGTGCAACAACACAAAGACAAAATCGGAGGAAATGGGAGGGATGTTGTGTTTTAAGTTGGGTGATCGAATCAAACTGAGGGGCATTCAACTCGCTGAGACCATCGGCGGTGGAAAAAGTTTGGCGACGGCGACAGGAGGTTGCCATTCAGTCAGCCAATCAGGGAATAGAGCGGACGATAAGGACTGAACACTGGAGCTGAAAAGATCGGTGTCTTCCTGCTCATCGTTCTTACTGTGAAGCAGCTGCCTGGATGTTTGACAAGCATGGTTTATTTTTTGTGGGTTTTTGTTTTTCTTTCACTGGAGGAAGGATGGTGTTTGCTAGCGAGACGTGGAGTTAAACAGCGGCGGTGAACAAAGTGGACTTTCCGTGCATGGCTCACTGACAAAACTTTACGACACTACAAAACCACTGTTTTCTCTGTTGGAGGAGCACCTTCTCTCACTTTGATGATTGTGTGAGAAACTTTTAAGATGATAAGATATATGGTTTATTGACTTGAATGAATTTATTTATTGATTGCTTCTTTATGCAATGTTGGGGACAATGTTTATTTTTCTACTGACCTGCTGAATTCTGAGTTAGAGTAGGTGTCACGGCTGTAAAGCACTCTCGTTTTGTCTGGTTTTGAGCACTTTAAACCAAGAAGAGATGGAGCAGTTTGGCAGCTCACTGTTTTTAAAAACTTCAAGAATTTCAGTAGTGCCAGGTGACAAAAACAACTTGAAGACTGCTCAAAACTGCAAACAGAATGTCTTTACGCAATGGCAAATATTAATTTATTTATTGAAAAATTACTTGGTGGGGAGGAAAAATAAGACATCTTGTACAGAGTATAATTTCACGCGGGTACCAACCCTTCTGGGAGCAGTATCTTTTTTTTTTAATGAGTCAGATGACGTAATGTGGTGGAAAGACCAATGCTTTATATATATTTCTTTGACCATCGCAGCTTATTTGGGCTTGACTGTTTGCTAATAAGCTACATCACAAGGAAACATGCATGAACTCCATTATAGACACTGCTTCGCTTTGGGTTATTTTTATTTATTTATTTATCTTTTTATTTATTTTGTGTTGTTGCTTTCTTTCTTTTTTTTCTTTTTTAATTAAATCTCAATGAATGAATAAACAAATAATAAGAAGCCAAAAATATTTCTGTGGATGTTAAGGTTTACTGATCACATCTTTGTTAACCTACTGGTTTGCAGTTGAGTCACTCTTTTTGTATTTCTACTGCCATCTTCCAGTTACAGTTACAACTTGTCTGCAGGCATGATGCTCAAAACCTGCTTCTGGTCCTCTGCCTTGCTCCTTCTCTTCCTTTCCATCTATCTCTTTGTATCTGCTCTGTATATTTGTGTCTGTCTGTATGTCTGTCTGTGTACAGTAAGATGTCCACTGTCTTGTTGGAAAAATCACTGCCAACAAAAGAGAGAAAAAAAAACAGAAAAATAACTTGACGTTTTCACATCAGTCATAGGGAATTTGATAATTATAATCTGGAAGTGTCTGGCAAAAAAAGTAACTGCTGTATAAAACGCTGTATAAAATTGGATGGCTTCTGTAAAAGTCTGCATAAAATTGGATTTGTTTGAAATGAGGCAGTGTGACTGGTGATACCAGTGAACACTTATAACACTCCCACCTATGCATGCTTGTTGGATGGCTGTCACAGGATGGTTCTTCCGTGCTCCCCCCTCTCTCTCTCTTCTGTCAACTCTCTGTTTCTTCCCGTTTCTCTTCCTTTCCCCTCTTTTTCCTGCACGACCTCCTATTGACCCTCCGGCTCCTTTTACCTGCCTCCTCTCCTTTTCCTCCGGTGGAGAAAGAGCAAATAAACAAAACCAACAAACGGCATTTCTTGTGCACACGTGTGGTTATGTTTTCATGTTTTCACAGGTTGGAAATAATTAGATTCTCACATGTTCACCTCCTTTCTCTCAAGAGCTTAGTGATATGCTTTTGGGGGAGGGGGGGGGGGTCTTTTTCTTTTTTGGACTGACAGTGGGTGTCTGCGACCATGTGCTTGACAGGCAAAAACAGCAGTCACAAGGAGCTGGCAGCAGAGTAATCCAGCCTGTCATGCTTTTCCAAAAACATCCCTCTCCAGTCCTTATCAGGGACTTTTATGCCAGGAGAATATTAACACAGCCAGGCCTCCTCCATAGGGACTAACTGCTGATTTGTTCAAGCTCACATAGGAATCAGAGGCTGGAACACACTGCTGACCTTCACAGCACAGAAATCTTTATATGCATGCAGATGTTCTCTTTTTAGACTTTTTTTTTTATTACCCTCCTTTTCTTGACGTAGTATATCCCAACAATTACAAAACTAATTTGTACAAACATTAATGCTCCTCAGTGGATAAATAATTGTGTTCCACTTAAGCTTTACTTTTACTGAATGTGGAGTATTTTAAAAAATATGAAGTACGCTTATATCATGTATAGATGTAGTATATACTCTATTGATACATGTTGTAATTTTCAACAACTTATTATACTTTGGGTTGTTTAATCTGTGATCTATACACCTTGCAGTAATTATTAAGTTGATAACTACATTATGGAACCCAGAAACTCCAAACCAAAGCTCAACACTAAAAACTGTGAGCGCCTTAAGAAGTTGCTTTGCAGGTGCTAATGTTACCAATGCTAAACATGAAGTCATGGGAGTGACATACAACAAGACAGTTTTTAATTTAAATTTAACCTTTATTTAACCAGGAAAATCCCACTGAGATTAAAAACCTCTTTTTCAAGGGAGACCTGGCCAAGATATGCAGCAGCAAGTTACAGATTTTTTCCAAAAATTGCCAAAATGTCAATAAGATGGCCAACCTTTTCTCAGATCCTGCAGATTAAAAAGTCTGTCAAATTTTAGAAAAATGTCAGTGGTGATAAAATTGTGCGTTTAAAAAAAATAGTGGGTTCAGCAGCAGGTTAGAGAGAAATGCTCCCCCACGCACACTAAATTTGTCCACTCCAGCTCTGAAGTTTCTGTCTATTTACCTTATAATTATGATAATTATTAATACTATCCCTCTTTGGCTTTTTTGTGACAAAAAAATTGCATTGCTTTACAATAACTGTGTCAAACAACAGATCAGTGCTATGACATAATATAGAAATAGAGTACTAAAGGTGAGTACAACCGTGCTAAAGAACACTACTTCAGTAACAGCACACTGTTGCTCTCTGCTGCTGACATTTTCCTAATGTTTGCATGCTAACAGACTAAACTAAAGCCAGCTCAGGCTAAACTTGAAGGTGATAATGTTACTAAAACCATCTGAGTACAGTGTCTTCAAATAAACCTGATAAATATAGAAGATTTCTCTTTATAATTAAAAATGGATTTGCAGTTAGCTGGATAAAGTTTTATTAGTTTTATTAGTTGTTTTATCTTCTCCTGGGTAACGCTGATACAGGATTAAGTAAACTGGGGGTGCTGCAAAATTGCTGTTTCAGACCATAAAGTCAAATCAATCATTCTCCAAACTTTTGTTTTCCATCTGCTAATCTCAACCTTCTATAAAAACATTTCCTTTTTAATGTGTTAAATATTTCTTCAGTGACAAAACCCACATTTTCAGCATTGCGTCTCAATCCAGAAACAAATGAAAATATATTTATTTTAGCATTTAGCTGGAAGCACTGCTGCATCCAGCCTCACTGAGAAAGATATTTAACAGCATTAAAGAACTCAAATAAGTTAGTGGACAAATATAGTATTTATTATTTTTTTAAAAATTACAAACCAGTAATAATGATTTAGATTCACAATACAGAAAATACATAATAAACATGTTATAACAAGTTATAATTTTAAATTAACCTCAATCAGTAAACTTTAAATGTGTGATCTCTTTGACCCATCAGTCAAATTAATTAAGTCTTAATCACTATATTATTTCATTATAATACAATTCTTTACTGTCAGCTACCCTACAGGTACTTAAAGGTATAATATGCAGGATTTTCCTAAAACAGTAAAATCTCTCAGTTTTCCTTTACTGTTGTATTTATCTGCACAGACTGATTTAATATATTCTGTTTTTCCTGTTTTCTGTACATTCCTGGGTTGCAAGCATTGGGCAATGATTGTGTAGCCCCCAGCTAATAACAACAGGAGGGCGGGATTACATCACTGCCTCTATTTCTTTCCTCATAAATATTATAAAAGAGCTGTTGTGATGTTAGTTTTCATTGCATGTTTTCATTACACCAATATCCAAAATAAGAAAGAAATTTTAATAATTAGACTGGAATAACTACTACTGACTGGCACTCATGTTTTTATGGTTTCCAGTGTCACACACTGGGCAGTAGCTACTTAAAAACTACAGAAAGTATTAATGCAATGTTATCTGGTAATGTTATCATACGTGTTATAGTCATTGTCAACACCAGTTTATAGCCTAGAGCCACACCTAATTCACACTAAATTAAGAAATGCAGCACCTTCCCTGCTGACTTGTGTGATTTCTGCTTCAGAACTCAATCATTGTAAAACAATTAGAAAATTATGCTTCATTGCTTTTTTCTTGCTAAAGCTGTTCCCTCCATCCTCATTCTCAAGGCCAAGTTTACAATAACTGACCATTGCTGCATATTATACCTTTAATGACATTAACAGATCTTAATACATGTGAAAATCAGCTGTTTTCGGCATTTCAGAGATACGCTTGGAAGATTGAACTTCAGTGAAACGGTTGTCAGCAGTTCAGAAGACACGGGAAAGCACCTGAGATTTTAAAGAGTGGAAAAGTGAAACTATCATCAGAATAGAAAAAAATATCCTGTACTAAAAGTTTCTTGAGCTTTGTGTGCACCAGTTCCTCCTGCCCACCGAGAGCTGAATGTCTGTGACAGCCGCAGGTGGCTTTGACTCCTCCATCTAAACTGCAGCTTTGTCTTTTCGGAAAAGGAGTGACATTAAAAGAAGGTAAAAGTTTTTCTTCTTGAAAGCCACTTCTCCTAAATGGGCTCATCAGAGTCCTCGCTCTCCCTCTCCTCCTGCAGGGAGGACAGTGTGAGGACAGGGCTTGTGGCTGACATGGGAGAGGCAGGGGCTGACGGCGAGGTAGAGGAGGAGGTGGAGGGGGATGCTGCCTCCTGAGCAGGGCCTTCGGCCCCTCTTGTGGAGGTGGAGCTACTATTGCTCTCCATGGTGCTGGGGGAAGAGGAAGCAACGTCACACCCAGGAGCTCCTCTTGAAGGCTTCCCTCGGGAATCGTCTTTGGACTCCCTCCTCACCAGCTCCCCTTCCCTTCTGCTACCCTCCCCCCACAGGTCTCTGTCCTGTGTTGGCGAGGAAGTGGTGGATGAGGGAGGCTGGTGCTTCTTGGCTTTCCTACTGGTGTCTCTGAAACTGGCCAGAGGAGGACGAAGCCTCACCCCGCTCCGAGTTGAGCCCTCTATGGCTTTCTGCAACTGTTACAAGAGTGAACGAGGTTTAAACATCCACAGAAGCAAAAAAAACAAAACCCAAACATACCACGAAGCAGAGCAACAACATAAGATCATTAAAGTGAACATCCAGCGAGATGAGTTGTGAGGGCGGTTAGTGGAATAACTGCATGAATCAGAGCGTAAAGAATGATGCACGCGGTGACAGAACAGCTCACAGCTCGTCATGCCACATTACCGGATCAAATCCAGAGAGGTGACAAAAAACAAGCCGATAAATTAAAACAAAATGAAAAGCAAAAAGTGACTTTACCTCTTTCAGTGCCACAACACCCACCAGCTTACCAATGCTGGTGACATAGGCGTGACTGAGACCCAGCAAGGAGAACAGAGTGTGGGTCTGAGTAATGAGAGAGGAGAGAGAGGACACGATCCAGTCAGTGTTAGATGTGCTGTACTGTGACAGTGTTCTGCTTGCATGACTGCACTGTTTCTCATAAGCAATTTTTCTGCAACAAAAGAGGAAATGCATGGCTTTGCTAAATAGATGCATAATAAAAAAAATTCAAGTTTCAAAGTTTTATCATATGGACAAAGAACAAACAGGGCGTTCTGTTTGTTCAGACTCTTAGGCCAAGCTGAAATGAGTCTAATGTTTCATCACAGCTTTCAGAAAGCTCCTTTAGAGCTACAGTTGGCAGACAGGTGGACTTGGTATACACTTAAAAAACTGAAAACTGAAGCTGGGACAGATGAATCAAAAACTCACAAAGTCACACACAACAAAGCTGGTTCAAAGGGAGCATAGCATTTATGGGAGAGAGGCTAAACAGTTTGTTTCAGGCAGAAGATGAACTTGGATATAGTTTCAGTATAGTTTAGTTATGAAGAGTTTTTTCCCCCCGTTTCCAGTCTGTGAGCAGAGATCATGACATGAAAATAAGTCATAGTTGTAAGTGTACAGAACCAGTATGTGTATATGAGTTTTGATGATCACCTTATGCAGAGACGTTCTTTCCACCAGCTGAAATGGAGAGGGGTCTATGCGTATCTGCTCCATATCAATTGGTTTGTTCAGCTCTGCCTCTTCCCAGGCTTTGATCTGCAGCCAATCACAAAGCAGAGAGACGAAGGCGCAAACTCGGTTGTAATTATCAATTAGAGTGGTTTGTTGGTCCATCGTTGAGTATGAGGCTGCGCAATCAATAGTGTAAAGTACCTCCTCTGGAGACATGGTGTCAGTCAGCTGAGGGGTTGTGGTCTCCTGAGAAAGGTGGAGGAAGAAAGAGATGATAGACCAAATGATGAAAAGAAAGATAGATGCCCCCTGCTGGTTTTAAAGTATTACCTACTGCAAAAGTTATCACTAGGTCAGCTTCAGGTTATGCCCCCACCCCCCTCATCACATTATTGAGGCTGGCTTAGACTGCCATGCTGGACTGATATCCCTGTCTTAGCTGTCACTGCCAACTCAGTAGCAGATCACTGATGCACTGCTTCTTTGAGTGTTTAGCCTCAAAGCAATGGATACATAAGGTTGATCCCAGTACCTGAGTATCTGTCTGGCCTGACAAAGACGTGGAGGAGAAGAGTCTTTGAAGGGTCCTCCTGACAGATGGCAGCTTGCGCTTGTCTGGGGATGTGGTATGGCAACGCATGTCAGAGTAGAGACAAGTGACATGGATGAGCGAACCTGTCCTTGTATGTAGTGGAAATAACGTGTTACCTGAGTCTGTGTGGTTGGCGGAGGGCTCCTGAGGTTTGGGGGCAGGAACGGGTCCATTACATTCTTCCTGCACAGGAGTGGTGGTCTGATGGACACAACGCTGTCAGTAAGGGGGTTGCAGACACAAACAAACAACACCTGATGGTCAGGAATAGGTCACATTTTTCCACCTTGTCGGGGCTTTCCTCGCCTCCCTCCTCATCTACAAAGGTGAATGACTCCCAGCTGATTTTGGAGGCTTGACCCGGTGAACTTTGACCTCTTTCAAAGACTCGTCTTTGAGGTGAAAGCCACCAGTCCAAGAGGGCTTGAAGCTCTGTCCTCTCAATTGAACCTAGCAGAATCATAGATTCTGCAAAAAAGGAAGTTTCACAGAGAAAAAGTTTGGCATTCAGGGGGAAACTGTTGATACTTACATGAGATCAGCTTAGCACCAAGTCAGAAAAAATAAGTTTAAGGTAAAAAACGAATTTAATGGTCCTTATTTTCTGTCATAAATATATATATATATATTGTTACAATGGATAATGTTGACAGTGGCCAAGGTTCCAAAAAAGAGGTGAGAGTAATCCCTGTTAGACAAAAGCTCAGGCTTCAGACAGTAAAAGCTGTTTTCTTAAAAATTTCTCTACTCTTGGCTCCATATGATATCATTAGGAGCTGATATCTCCCCAATATGATCATCTCATGGACACAGCTTTGCCTCTGCGCACAGAAGCTCCACCCACATGTGATTAAACCCTTCTGTTTACGAGGGCGGCCAATCAGAAGCTTGTTTCAGACGGATAGTCAACTGAAGATCTGCACCAAGGCTAAGAGGAATTATTTTGAACTGTTAATCATGGAAAGCTACTTATAGACCTGGTCTATCCCATTAGTACTAAGCCTTTTAAAAGCAAAATAAAGTATTATTGTTATGGTCCTGGGTCGGTGACCCAGTGTTTTTGGTTTTTGTACTTTTACTTTTGATTTCATCATGGTTTGTGACTGTTTGTGTTTTGGGTTTCTATCCTAGTGTTTCTAGCTCCCTAGTTTTGTGGTTCTGATTTTTAGGTTTCGTTCTTTGACCTCCCAGTGTTAATTCCGTGCTCCCTCTGTTCTGTGTCATCCCTACCTGTGTATTCCCTCTAGTGTAGTCTCTGTGTAAAGCCCGCGTCTCTGAGTCTGTGCCTTCGCGCGTGTTTTGAGTTTCCTGTTTTATTGTGAAAGTCTGTGTCTTATGCCAGTGTGTTCGTTTGTGTTTCCCCTGTCTCGTCTTGTTGATCATAATCAGCTGTGCCTCCCTCCTGTGTGTCGTTTCCTCGTTCCCTTCTGTGTATTTATAGTGTGCGTGTTCACTCATGTTAGTTGCTAGTCCGTCTCGGTTTCTCCCCTTCGTGTTTCTCCCAGTCGTCCATTCAGGTTCGTTTTGTTAGTCATTCCCAGTTTAAGTCACCTTGAGGTTTTGCTTTACTCGCTCTGTTTGTGCCACCTGTGTTAAATAAAGCTCGCTCACTTCCAAGCCAGTGCCTGCGTCTGGATCCTGTCTCACACTCATCACACGTCTGCCCCCGCAGCCGTGACAATTATGGCTCACAGAGACGGCAAAGATGTTGGTCATCCTACCTTTGGAGTCGACGATGGGGATGGTTTTCAGGGTCGTGGTGTCAAGCAGATGGTTTAATTCCCGAAAGGTGGCTTGAGAAGACAGAAATCTCACTTTGCGCACCATAATGTCCTCCACAAAGATGTTATACTTGCTGGGAATGACGGGATACAACAATAAGCACAGGTTGTCTTTCATGACAGCGATATGAAAACAAAATAAGGACTTTTAGGTATTTTAACTTTACCTTATGTGCCCAAGGGCCAGCTCAGGCAGGTAGGGTAGCTTCTTCACCTGGATGATGGAGTCGTAGAGAGACGGCTGTAGACCCTGCGCCACCATATTAGCTAAGATGACGGCCACCATCATGGGTAGGATGTGGGAGATTTGACCAGTGAGCTCAAAGCAAATTACTGCTGTGGAAACTGTATGTGTGACGGCCCCCGTCATCGCTGCTGCACCTGTGATGGGGGTGTGATATAATTCCTCCTGATTATTGTACATCGTCATTTTCAGAGGAATGGTTTTGTTTGTTAGTCCACTTAAAACTGACCCATGAGTCAAGCATAAAAAAGACACCAAATAAACCTGTTTCTATCTACAACTTAGCAAAGAGTCCATTTTGAATTGTATCTTTAGACACTTTGTTACTAGCAACCTTGAGTTCAATCTGCAAAAAAATGCAGGCATGAAGTCTATCTCAAAGTCATGCCTTTAATAAAGAGAAAAATATTCAGTAACGATCTGACACAGGACCTGATAAATGTCCTTCATGCCCTTCAGCTGATCATCTTCTGTTCACCGAAGCAAAAATGGACACAGAGGAAGGATGGCTATCAAGAAGCCATTATTAAGGAAGGGAAACGGGTAGAAAAGGCTGAGATATATGAAACTGATGAATCCAAATTGAAATTTTTGGGTCAAATCATCATCTGTACAGTCAACTTAAATGTACTTTTATTCAACCAGCAAGTTTTTTATTTTGTTTTTTTATTTTATTTTTTTCCCAGAACGATGCCTCTTCATCGTCTTATCATCTTTTGGGAGACGCCTGTGTCATTTCTGGTCAAAAAAACCAAAAACTTGCCTGTTGAATAAAAGTAACTTTAACTCAAAATTTACCAGGGGTATGAATAATTATGGGCTTGACTGTATATACAGAAAAGGTCAGGAGAGAGGTACAACAGCGAGTGTCTACAGCCGTCTGTAAAACACTGACAAGGCTCTGTCATAGTTCAGGGCTGTGTTTCAGTCACTGGTGTTGGGGATTTTACAGTGAAAAGTACAGTGAGATTTTGATCCACCATGTAACACCATCTGGAAAGTGTCTGATTGGCACTAACTTCATTTTTCAGCATGAAAGTGATCCCAAATGCACCACCAATGCAGTAACAGCATATCTGGATAGAAAATAGAAGAGCCTGGACCTCATCATTATTGAACCAGTGTGAGATCATCTTAACAGAGAATGGGACAAAAGGCAGGGGAACCATCCTGAAGATTACTTAAAGAAATTATAAGAAAGCTTGAAAGAGTTCAGACTGTTGAAACTTTTACTTTTAAGCTCGTTAGAATTGTACAAACTCTGTTTTCTGTGTATTTCAGTGTGGTTGAATGTTTTAGTAAATCACTACACCTATTTCAGCTAAATAAAACAAACCATCAATTAGCTTTGAAAGCATTATACTATTTATGACACAGTAAATCAGAAACCTTTAGGAGCGTCAAGAGTTTAGCGGTCTTGAGAGGCAGATAAAGTACATCTAGTTTTAAAAAACACTCAGTTGTTATCAAATGTAATATTTTGTAATGACTTTTTAAATTATAATTTGTTTATTTTAGCACACAAACTGATCATTTGGCATGTTGGGGGTGATTTCTGCTGCTAAATCTGCAGCTTGAACAAGAGAATATAAAACACCAAAAAAGGAAAGAACTTTTCTTAAACTTTTCTTAAATCTACAACTCTTCAAATAGCCTTTGGGGACCTGGGGGAAGGTTAACAGACTGACCAATGACAGCGTAACCTCCTGGCAGGATGCGGTAGACTATCCCATCAAACAGGATTCCATTTGGGAACAGAGTGGCCATGATCTCCCCGACAAGGCGACCGAAAGCAGCTCCTTGAGGAGAGAGATAAGGCACTCTGGTAAAGACAAATTGAACTGAAGATCAGCAGGAGACTCGCATTACAAAATCCTCTTACCTAATATGAACACCGGCATAAAGACACCTGAGGGGATGGGCATAGTGGTGGAAACTGCTGACATCCAGAACTGCAACACAAAAACAGGATCAAAGTAGGATCGAGACCGATCCCAGAGGTTTTTCACGCTATCGCACACAGTGCTTTTCAAGGCAAAACCCACTCCATACACAATGTGAGGAGGAGGCAAGAAGGAAGAGATACCTTCATGATGAAGAAGAGGAGAAGGATGATAAAGACACTGACACGAGGATGAAGCCACGCGGCAGAGCGACCCAGGCCGGGGGGAGCAGGGTATTCTGAGATTTTGGTCCAGGTGAAATTATCAAAGAGTGAGTTGATACACTCTCTAGGCATCAGCTGCAAGAGGAAACACAAACACACAGAAAAAAATTGTCCTAAACAAGGTTTACATAAACACAAAATCATCACATCCTGATGACGCTACATGTTCATAATAAAAAAACCTAAAATGTGACATGTAGTATAAAAAATATTCAGGAAGAATAGAAATTATATATGTTCCAGGCCATTTACATTAAAAGAACAATCCTATTAATTTACAATCATGCGACAGACAGCCACACTTTCACAGGTAAGGTTTTAGTGTTTGCGGACTTAGTGAAAAGTCACCTGATTCATATCAGGTTTTAAAAAATACCACCAGAAATGAACATGAAAAAAGTCAGAGAATTAACAAGATTGATGAATTCTGACCTCTCCAGCCATAAACTGTCCAAATCCAGGAGGAAACGTGATGGTGGCGATGATCAGTGTCACTGCACCTGGATAGATCAAACGACTGGGACAACACACAGACGGAGACACACACGAGTTCATTAAAAGCAGCAGTGTATCCCCAGAGGACTACAGTTGTCTTGTCATAGAAATAACCTGTGTGTGTGAACCAGCGCTGATTGTAGAGCTCTCTTGATGCTGCTACTCTCTTTTCTCTAATGGTGAAGACTAATGTTCCCTGACTGTTGAGTCTCAGAGGGTAAGTGAATCTCCCCATTGAGTGAATAACTGGCTGAAAGGTTGTTAAGGCTTTGCTGCTGTCCTGACCAGTGTTGTGAGACTGATGAGTTTGGAGAGTGGAGCTGAGAAACATTAAGAGGAATTGGATTTAAATGCACAAATGGTTTCAGTTCCAAGAAACAGTTTCTGCTACCAGAGTCACAGCAGTTTAAGGGCTGAGCGCCACATTAATCCACAGCAGCGGGGAGGTCTCTGTTATGTTTCTGCGTCTGTATGGGGATCTTACTGTTTGGTTAGAAAGCGTGTAAGAGCCGTAGGCCTTCTCATGAAGAGAACCACCTGTCTGTTCAGGTAAACGAAGAACGCTCCCAAAAAGCCGCACGAGATCCTGAAAGACGAAAGAAAGCTGGGTTAAGGAGCAAGGATGCAGCTTTTACGTGACTATCTCAGATTAAAGGAACCTTGCTGACTCATATTATTTCAACACAAACACATGCAGGCATGCAAGTGCTCACAAAGTCTCCTCACCCTATTATTGCAAATGCAGGCAGCTCTTGAAGGTCAAAGGGAAAATCCATCCGAAAGTTTGTTTTGAAGAGGGCTGTGATTGTGACTGAGAGGAAGAGAGAAATAACTGTTTCCCACCAAGTGAACATGTGGTCTCAGTCTGTCATTCCTATGCTAATACTTTGACAACAGGGACAACAAGATAAATTAAACAAAGTATAACAATAAAAAACAAATACTCCAGTCCACCTGATGAGTCTGAGCCCATATTTAAGCTCCCTTAGCTGTTTTTATGTCTCCATCAACTCCTGAAGGAAACAAATGATTCTTTATGTGGCTCGTTTCAGTCCACAATGTGCTGCTATGTAATATGCAATGGGTTCCCTAACTTTTAAAAACAACTCTCTCTCTCTGACAGTTTATTAGGTACACCTGTTCAACTGCTTGTTAATGCAAATATTGGCTCATCCAATCACGTGGCAGCAACTCAGTGCATTTGGGCATATAGACACGGACAAGACAGTCTACTGAAGTTCAAACTGAGCGTAAGAATGAGGAAGAAAAGTGATTTAAGTAATTTGAACATGGTATGGTTGTTGGTGCTGTACAAGCTGGCCTGAGATCTGGAATTTTCCCATCCAACCACCTGCAGGGTTTGCAGAGATTGGCTGCTTGATACCAGAGATCAGAGGAGAAAGATCACACTGCTTTGAGCTGATTGGAAGGCAGCAGGAACTCAAATAACCAGTGATTATTTGAGCAGAAGAGAATCTCTGAATGCACTTTATGTAGATGGGCTACAGCAGTACAAGGCCACACTGCGTTTCACTCCTGTCAAATAAAAACAGGGACCTGAGGCCTCACCAACATTGAACAATGGAAGATTGAAAAAACCTTGTCTGGCACAATAACATTCAAACATTAGGGTCAGAATTTAGTGCAACCAACACGATTGCATGGATCAGTCCTGCCTTGTATCATCGTTTAGGCTAATGGTGCTGGTGTTTTAATGTGTGGGGGATATTTTCTTGGCACAAGAGTAACAACTGAGCATCATTTAATCACCGCAACTTACGTGAGTATTGTTACATGCCATGTCTATCCATTCATGACCATACTGTACCCATCTTCTAATGGCAGCTTCCAGGTAAGTAATGTGCTATGTTACAAAGCTCAGATCCTCTCAAACTTGTTTCTCGAATATGCCTCCACAGTCAACATTACTCAATCCAATCCAGCACTTTTGGTATTTGGTGGAACGGGAGATTCACATCATGAATCTGCAGCAGCTGTGTGACGCTATCATAATAATACAGGCCAAAATTGGTGAATCTATGCCATGAAAAATGAAAAAAAATGAATGAATACTTTCTGAAGGTAAAAACAGCCCAACCCTACCAAGGTGTGCCTAATAAAATGTCCATTAGTTGTATATTAAAAGAGCAGTAAACAGTAAAGTTGTAGGCCTGAAAACCAAAACAATGAAAACAGAGCTTACAGATACTTAAATACTTTGAGGTACTTAAATACTTTGAAGTATTATACTTAAATAATGTAAATACTGATTAACGGAGCTTCAGTGAAGAAGATTCATGAACAGTGTATTCTGAAAAATCGAACCTAATCTAACTGGTTATGTTTGCAATAGAGAAAAAAATTCACCCTGGCACATTTCTGTAATATTTTAACATAAATTCCATGAAACTGAGGTTTCAGACTTTAAAAGATGAAGATTTCCCAAAATCTGTTTGGGTAAGAGTGGCTATGTAATGATCACCCCTTTCTGAGTTATATATTATTTATAAAATTACACTGGAAATGTGAAAATATCTAGTATTGTAATAAAGAGACAGGGTCACCTGAATGCAGCTTGTAGGGATTTTAGGCTACAGGGCTGCTGGGCTGCTTTAAGACTGCGATGATGTATTGAAACATTTCAGGTTTATGTAAAGAAGCAAGTATTACTCAGCTGTCATATTCAGCTACTTTTAATAAACAGCAAGCTCAGCTGTCTTTTTTTCAGTAGTTTGTGTGTATCTGTTGAATATGCATTTTCTCTGCTTCTCACCAGCATCCTTGTTCCAAACAGACAGCACCCGGAATATGAAGGCACTGAATGTGGCGGCAAAGTATCCCCGCCAGTAATTCCTCACCGCAAAGTAGGTAGACGTGACCTCAATACTAAACAGCACCCCTGGTGACGGTGGATCGACAGAAAAAAAGGGGAGGAAGGACAGAGGGAGAGGAGGGATTACAGAGAGGAAGAGCAATGAGGATGGGCAGTGAGAGAAAATGAGGGGGAGGAAGAGGAGAGGAAGAGAAGGGAGCGAGAGAGAGAGAGGACGGTATTATGAGTTAAAGCAACAAAATGAATTCAAAAACACTTGAAGCTGAGGGTGTAATTATGCACACCAGGAGAACCACGGGGAGTTAACACACATTCAAACGCAGCTAAACACACACTTACATGTAGTCTCGCTCTCTGACACACAAACAGAGACATAATCAGCATGTGAAGCTATAAAACAATAATCAAAGCTGTGTGAAGCTTCTAAAAAAAGATTTAAAAAACATATTTTGGGACCAACATTATGTCAGCAGTAAATACATTCTAGTTTGTTTTGTATACATCTAGTGACTTAAATATAGTGCTGTGCAAAAATTGTAGGCATTTCAGAAGTTTAGATTCTTATCTGTCACACACCCATCCGCCCTCGGGGAGAGTTTAATCGTCCCAAAATTATTCTGCAGCGTGACAACAGGGCCAAACAATAAGCCGCTGTCATTAAAAGAGCCACATTCGACAGTAAGAGCGAGCCTTGCAGAAGACGGTCTGTCCTTAATCCCCTCAGCTCAGCATTACAGGAAGAGACAAGAGACACTGAGACAGACTAATTACCCAACAAGCACCTTGAAAAGCTGAGAAGTGGTCAAAGTTAACTAAATACTATTCACGGCATTATCTTTCAAACTTTCCATTATTTTTTTTTAATGCCTAAAACGTTTGCACAGCATTCGATGTTTTGTTGACTTTTGTACTTTGGTTGGTACTTCAGCTCATGATTGTTCGCACTGATAATTAATAAACAGATTATTAACCTATTCAATAAATGATCTATCAAAAAACTGGGATCTTTACAAAGCTTTTGATTAGAAGATTTTAATTATTGGCTTACTAACTTCAGCTGATTGGACCGTTGAACTGTTTAACCTCTGTTACTGAGGGGGATTTATTGATTTTTAATACGAACCAGTATTGAGTCTTTGAATTACTCACACTCTTTATAACTTTCAAGTAACACTTTATAAAAAATGGAAATTCAATATATTTTATTTGAATTTACAGTGTAATACTACAAATACTTAAGGGCATGTACACTGCAATAAGGGGGTAAAAAGTCAGGTTTTTACAGGAAACAGAGATAATTTTACTGTAAGTAAATTGAAGCACTAAGTACTAAGTTTAGTCTTGCTAGGCAAGATCAATCCGCTCCATAATTTGGCCTAAAAAGTGTATTTACAATGTGAGATGGGGAAGTATTACCATGAAATTATGCAGAACGTTTATCATTGTGGTCACAGTCACTGGTTTGGAGGAGAGTACCTTGTAAGAGTACATATTGCTTCCACTGAAGGTGTGGCTGACCTGTTTGAGCTATTTGATTGCTCACATGTGTATCTCTTAAAATGGCAACTAAGTGCATATTTGTCACTGGTCTTCAGTAACTGTAATAGTAATGCTCACGTTCAATAATTCACAAATCAGACATATTATATATGTAAAGAAATAAAGACAAGCATAATGTGTCCCCTTTGGGAAACAAACAGGTCTAAGAATCTGATCCAGTACAGGAGGACGGTTGGTGCAGAGGTTGTGGCTGAGAGGCAGTGTGGAAGATGTACAGTACCTCCTAGTGGAGTGCCAAAACAGCATCCCACCCCCACGGCACAGCCAACAGTCAGTATATCTGTGTAACCATAAGGGTTCTACTGACACAGAAAACAGAGAGGGGGGGGGGGGGGGGGGGGGGGAAGGTGGAGGGGTGAGTCACAGAGTGAGGGATGAAAGGCAAGAGATGATGAGGGGTGGTGGTGGTGTTGGGGGGGGGGGAGGACAATAACAAGAAACATGAGTGTTGACAGAAAGACAGCAGAGTGAGTCGGAAAGAGGGGGAGAGAAAAAAAGATCAAGGTGGTGAGGACAAGAGGGGGACACAGAGGGAGAAATGACAGAAAAGAAAATTGGAATAAAGTGAATAAATAATGTTCACTAGAGTGTGATTAGAAAAGTTATAAAGGAGGGGAAATTACACCACGAGGATATGAAGCAGAGGAGGCGCATGCCAGTGTGAGTATACAGACTTTGAGGAAGCAATTAAGCAATCAGGAAGCAAACCAAGTGGTCACATTGTCCTTGGAGACAGATCCCTGCAACTGATTGCAGACTGAAAATTGAAGGTAGCACACATGAAATACTTCCACTGATTATTCATGACCTTGAATGATGAGCTGCTGTTTAACTTTTTAGGATAGTTTTAAAGGAATAATCTGCAATTCTTGTCTTTCTGCTGAGAGTTAACGTGCAGTGAAAAGTATTAGCCCCCTTCCTGATTTCTTACCTTTTTTTTTGCCCATTTGTCACCCTTATGTGTTTTAGCTCATCAAACTAATTTTAATATTATACAAAGATAACCCAGGTAAATAAAAAATCCTGTTTTTAAATGATGATTTCATATTTCAAGGGGAAAAAAGCTATCCAAGCACGCCTAGCAATTGTCCCCTTGGTTAAATAATGAATTAACTGTGATTACCCACATTTATGTTTTAAAAGCTGAGTTCAGAATGATATCATCATTTAAAAACTGCATTTTGTATGTACTCAAGTTATCTTCATATTCAAGTTTGTTTCATTTGCATGATCTGAAACGTCTATGCATGACAAAAATATAAAAGAAAGATAAATACTTTTTCGCAGCACTGTAGATGGAAAAATTTATGCCATATTTATATATGTATGCTAAACATAAAGCTTAAGCCAGCAGGCAGTTGAATTAGCCTAATTCAGTCTTAATGTACCTTCTAGCAAATACAGCTAATTCACAAGTTCTCATTAAATTTGTCTGAACCATATAAACGACTGACTGTGGGCTATTGTGCAGTAATTCAATTCAATTCGGTTTTATTTATTTAGCGCCAAATCACAACAAATGGGGTCTCAGGGCACTTTATATTATGAGGTAAAGATTCTCCAATAATACACAGATAAATGCGTAACAACATCAACATCGGGGATTCAAATTCAGTTATCCCAACTACATTTACAAAATCCAATATTCACCTGACATTGGTCACTTTTGTGGTGTTTAATGGAGCCTATTATCGCTCCATATTTTTATTATTGTACTCTGCCAGAGGGGTGCCACAGTTTTGTAGCACTGTCACCTCACAGCAAACAGAAAGACTACGGGTTCGAAGCAGCTGCAACCAGCAACAACTGGGATGGGCTCCAGCTTCCCTGCAACCCTTAATTGGACAAGTGGGGAAAAAAATGGATGGATGAATGAAGTCTACTAGAGCAGATCTTCATGACTGAGAGAGCAAACTAATCCTTATTTATCTTATTTAGCTGGCCCCTCAGCTCCTAAACAAGCCTCATTAGCTCCAATCCCCCTCCCTTTAAAGCAGCTATTTTTCTGATTTGCTACCATGTACAAACAAAAGGTTTGAGGAACATCATACTGTCATATTTTCATGACAGACAAGACAGAACAGTAAGTGCCCCCTTTAAAAGCCACCTCGTAATTTAAGGAGGCATCCATACAAAACATCCATACAGGGCAATTTGATTATCTGCACAGTTGTCAGCAAAAACAAAGTGGATCTGCGCTCCATATTTGTTTTATTCTACATCCTCGGCCCTGACTGCTAATTTGTATTTCTTATCCTGACCTTTGCATCACGTCCAGTCAGAAAGAAAAGAAAAGCAGCTCTTCCGTGATTTTGCTTTCATATTTCCTAGAGTTTAAATGTGGATTGTGTCAGACTATAACCTTGTGAAAACACACTATGTTTCAGTAGCACAAAATGTATGCAAATGAAGAGCCAGCACCTTTAAAATATCCATTGCAGGTGTAGCATTGATACTGATTCTAAATATAAATGTTTGAATAGTGGTTTGGTTCACTTTCAAGTAGTGCAGCACACTGATGTGAGGCCAGTTTTAACCTCCAAATTAATTGTAACTGATGTTTCTTGATGAGGTCAAAGCCGACCGTAGACCTGAGGCCGAGCGAGCAGAGCGGGACTTGCCTCCGATCGGGGCACCGAAACAAGTGGCTACTCCTACAGCACACGCACACACCAGCAGGTCCTGGTTATGGGAGCCATTCTGGGTTAAAGGTCAAGGGTGAATGAGATGAATGAGAAAGCCAAGGGGAGGGAAGGGGGGGGAGGGAAAGAGGGAGACAGGGAGGTCACTGTTAATACACATGCCAGACATAACGGTCACACTATTAATACAGTGAGACAAACACAGACGAGGCGTGAGGGGGCGAACCAAAACAAAGACACGGGAGAAACGGGGAGGGGCTGGCGTGAGCTGGATGACAGAGACAAAACACAGCCACGGGGTTCCCACTTTTTCATTAGTGTTAAAGTTCTTTCAAAAATTTCAGGGACTCAAAAGTAGCTTCATTTAAAATTCTATAATTAAGGGTTCAAGTTCAAGGACCCTGATATGAATGCTCAACACTGACCTGTTGATATTACAGTTACAGCGTTCTGCTCTCCCAATCATCGTCTATCATGGTGCTATGATAACATTTAAGAAACAAAGCAAGGTTCTCAGGGATGTTGAGATAAATGGCACTAAATTTAAAATGAGATAATTGTACATATCTAGAAATACCTGAACTTTTTCTGTTTTTCAGATTTTAAAAAATAATGAGAAAAATAGTGGGAACCCTGTAATTACAACAAAGATGTCAGCAACACCATAAGTTATTACAAAAACACTGCATTCTTCATTTAAATCAGCATGTTGACTGTGGTCAGTAAAGAGATGGGGGGGGTTGTGGGTAATGTAGTCGGCTTTGGTCAGGGGCTCAGCTTACCTCATAGACTCCAGAGAAGATGGACATGAATCGACTCAACACTGCGGCGCAGATGCTGGCAATGTGGACAAAGGGACCCTGGGGGTGATGGGAGGACATTACTGACACAGATATGAGTGACGTGTAATGTTATCTACAGAGACACAGAGTGCTGTCTGTAAAAACAGAGAGTCTAAACTGGGACATATTTTATCAGAACTGATAAATCACTGTGTAATTACTGGATGTGACACTTTCCATGCTACTGTAATAAGGAAAACGAATGTGGTTCTTTGCTGAGGACTGGAGTAATTTGCCTCAGTCCCGTGAGAAGAGGGCGAGAGGAACAACATGACAGAAGATGATTTATTACCCCCTCCCAGTTGGAGAGTGAGACAGAAAAAGGACTGAAGATGTGGAACAAGATGCTGAATGAGTGGGGATAGACACAGAAGCACACAAGTAGTAAGGAGGTGAAAATACGTGTTTGCTTCAGTGCTGGATTTAATGCAATGCAAAGCAATGGGCTAGAGTCTGTAGTAATACAACCTGTTAGCTTTGCAAACAATCGCTTATTAAGCTGTTTTTTAAATATGTGTTATTATTAACATATTACCACATTTTCCTTCTCTTTTGCAGTGAGGAAAGAATAATATTTTTCTACATCCCTGTGAATCCTTGGCATGCATAGTGGAATGTATCTAATCCTACAGTTGTGTTAGTGCTGTAGACTGATGCAGCTCCTGGGTCTGCAAGATGAAGCCAGTGCACAAGTTTCTTAAAAGTTCCCTGTTGTATAAAAGTCTGTGATAAACGGCCCTTTTTGCTCCTTAACCTCAGTAAACACCCATGACGCCTATTAGTAGATAAATCAGGTTTATGCCTTACACACTATTATCCAGCAGAACCTATGGTGAGTGCAAATATTAAGATCAGCTTTTGTGACGACAGACAGGGTGGATGTTACATTGCTGAGGTATTTGAATTATTATCATTGAGTGTATTTGAGCTGCCAAGGAGCTCTATGTCATATTTTTAAAAAACATCTGTAAGCTAAAACACTGGTAGTGAAGCAAACTGAGCAGATGAATGATGCTGGTGCTAAACCTGTCACTCTGAGGGAAATGAATAAGCTTGTTCCTGTTTTATGGTGGAGGAAATGCTGCCAGTACCAACTTGCTTTGAAATGAGGTAAAGTTAACATAGTCAGAAGTAGAGCGGTAGAGGCTGATCTACTCTAAAGAGTTTCCTCAGTCGGAAACACTGTAACACAACTGATCTTGTAATGTAACACGATAGTTTTTAAAGTAATGTTGCCTAACACGGGGGTTTACCTCTTTGCCCACAGGCATCCCACTGCCCAGGCCAGCGGTTAGGCCGATGACTTTAGCTATGAAGGCTTTAAGGGTCAGATATTCTTTTAAGACTACACCTCTCAGGATGGTTTTCAGCTCAGGGATACCAGAACCTGTATTTAAAAAACAGAGAGAGAAGTTATCATGTCAGTATTTTACAATAGACAAAATGAGAAAAAAGAAGCAAATACAGGAGGAAATATAATGAGAGAGGATAATAGAGGCTGACAGGTGATGGAGGGCTTACCGATGGCCTGCGGGGAAACCAGGTGACAGAAGAGCGAGGCGAACATGACAAGGATCATGGGATACGTAACCCAGGCGAGGTACTGGAGCAGTACATTGCCCTTAAGCTCCCCATGCACCCATTTATAGGCTGTAAGACAGAATAACAGTAGAAACAGAAAAAAACAAGAACAGGAAAAAAAGCACATTACACAAAGGAGCAGTGCAGAGAAAAACTGGAGATTTGAAATGGCAATAATCTCCATGACAGCTCTACCTTGCAGGCTCTTGGCACTAGCATAGTCCATACTCCAGCTAACTAGAGCCATAGTCAGTCCCAGAAGAACCAGGAAAATCCAGTCCTCTCCCATTTTTGTCACTATGTAGCACCGCACACGAGCCAAACAATCTGGAACAGAGAGATAAAATCAAAGAGTCAGGGAGTCACTTAGTGAGATCATGGATGAAACAGATGCAGTAAATAAAGTAAATGTAGACTGATAAGTACAGATTAACTCAGTCAAATAGTCAACAAATGCAACATGAAAGATCACAAAGTCAAAGCAGTGTAATTATTTACACAGATAGAGGTGACACTCCTATAATATAAGAATCTCAATATTCCCTGCACTAACTCCCACTTGATACAAACTGCATATTTATTTTCCTTCTCAAAATCATTGGAATTGGCTGAAACAATGACGATGAGGATCCTGATTTGAGGGGCCCTCTAGGTCAGTTTAAAAAAACTCAGACAAAGCTGCAGTCACTCAAAATGTATTAAAGTCAAAATAGACATTACAGCAAAACCTAAAACAGCAGCAAGAAGGTCAGAGAGGAGACTCAACCTCCCTGACACCATGTCAACATAAATACACACCAACAGTTCAACTCTGTGCACATGTTCACAATACTGAGCACAACTCCTTCAAGTGCTTACTCTAAAGTCCCTCTTATGTCATAATCATCTGCATTTATAGCCTCCAAAATATAGCTACAAAATACCTTCTATACCTTAAGATTTGGGTAAATGTTTTGAGTCTTGCACCTTTAGAGATTTTCTTTTTATAACTCTGGGTAGGTTACATTTAGATACCCCATCGCAGTAGCCCTTAAGTTCAAGTGGTATTAAGTCTAAGTGCCTCGTGTAGCCTGATTAAACTACCGTGCTGCCTCATATTTTATGAGCTCATCATGTTGCATGTAAAATCATAATGTGCAAAGTAACCAGAAATTGAAACCATTAGACAAATGCAAAGCTTCACTCTTTGAAAAGTCATGTAATAAAACAACAAAGTGTGTGGAAGTGGCAAAGCAGCCAAATGTTTCCATATACATTTTCATAACCACATGCTGGTCACCTTGGCATTTGGAGTAGGGACGAGGCTTCTTGGTGGAGGAGGCATGGCTGTGATGCGACTCCAGGGTCACAGGGTGCTGATGATGATGCCGCCGGCCGTGGCCTTTGCGGCCTGTGGCTGCGGTATTGTCCCCTGCCTGTCTTCTCCATTGTCTCTCTGTCAGTAAACGGGCAGCCTCCCGTCGGGCGAAGTTTCCCAGCTGCTCCCTGTACTCTCCGTAGAGCTGTAACCAAGGGGACACACTGGCAATCACTATGAAACGAAAAGCACCCAGTCGAGAAATCATGTGTTTCTTGGGCTGCACAGAAGAGAAACAACACGCTAGAATGGAGAGGAGGGAGAGAACGAAAAACAGGCGAAATACCTCTGACAACTGAGACTTGGAAGAAGGATAAAACTGGATCTAGTGTGAAGAGTCTTGAGATAACGAGAAAGAGATGGGGAATGTGTGGCGTGTATGTAAGGGATACACACCAACCTGAATAGCCTGACAGACAGAAATAGACAAAATGGGCATAGAGATTGGAAAATCCCCGCCCTGAGCAAAGGAACGGTCTGGAAAAAAGCCAGAGGAAGATATTCGGAAAGAGAGGACATTCCACACGTTCCACTTCCG
This sequence comes from Astatotilapia calliptera, assembly GCF_964374335.1. Taxonomy (NCBI): domain Eukaryota; kingdom Metazoa; phylum Chordata; class Actinopteri; order Cichliformes; family Cichlidae; genus Astatotilapia; species Astatotilapia calliptera. Next base: position 24,629,676 of record NC_137432.1, on the reverse strand, counting down.
ACTGCGTGTGCATTTTACACCTATGACTACACAGACACCTACACACATGCTGTCAAACACACACACATACATTCGGTCAGCTTGCACCGGACTCGTTAAAACTGTAGAAGCTGTAAAATACTGCAGATCCGGCTGCAGCTATGGTGTGTGCAACTGAAACCTACAGATCACATGCATCCCACCACACAGCAAAGCAAGAAACTGAATCATACAGAGAGCTGGCTGCCACACATTTCTGTCTCATGTTCACACAGGAAAGGAGAGCGGCCACATCCAACCATGAGGCCCAACTAGGACAAAAGCTCGGCTAACTGCACATAATTATGTGCTGGTGAAATGAAAGAAAGGTGAGACAAAAATCCACATCTTCTCTAAAAGTCTTTACGTCTACAGAGCGCAAGTTCATTTTTCTCCAGTTCAAGTGCACACAAAAAACAGCCTCACATAACCAGTCCACTGCAATACATGACTCACTACAACCACATGACAACGTGACTGATATAGAAGTTTATAATTAATACATGAATATACCACATAGCAGGTGGCCAAGCAGTTACTGCTGGAGGCTTTTGAAAACCTTTGATGCCTCTAAATCGTCGAGGAGGTTATTTTAAATCTCACTAAACACCACAAACCACAAACTGTTATTCAGAACAATGCTGCACCACTAACAGCTTAATACTCCTGTCCTTCAGCCCCGTAAAACCTGAGCTAACAGCAGGAGAAACAAAGTATTGTCAGTTATTTGTTAATATGCAAAGAGCTGGTTGAATATTACCTCCTCAAAACGGGTTGCAAGAGTTTGCATCACGCGGGAAAACGTATATTTAAAGTAAGTTACATACAAGTTTTTCTGTGTGATGTGAAGATGGAAACTGATGAAAGTTTTTGCAACGGAAAACTTCTCCTGAGTTCTGCTGCGATTATTTCTTCCAAAGGTTATGTTTTTTGACAGCAACTGAAGGTACCGTCTTGTTTCTATCTGCATACACCCACTGGACACTTTATTAGACACACCTGTTCAGTGGCACAGGCAATGGGGATTTTATTTATATAATACATTTAATTCATTATATGTAAACTGAGTAGCACAAAAGATAAAAATACAAAACTCCATTTAGGTTTACAGTGCCTCAAGACAATGAAAACAGCGAAATAAAACATTAAAAAACGCAGGTGTAGACCTGTGTGAACAAAAGAGTCTTGAGTCTGTTTTTTGAATGTTGGCACAGATGTTACTGATCTCAGGTCAGCAGAAAGCTTGGAACAGGACTACAGGAACTGAAAGCACTCTCAGCTAAAGAAGCAAAACAGAGAGGTGGAGTGTGCGGAGGAGCTTTGTGAACATGTGAGATTACCATCTAAGATCAAACAGACTGTCAGTCTCTGACTTTTTGGACCAACAACAATATTTCTGTCTTGTCTCTGTTCAGTTCTAAAAAGTTTCGAGACAACCAGCAGTTGATGTCATTAATGCAGCTCATTAGCTAATAAACAGAGGTCAGATCTTCAGAGGAAACTGATAGGTACAACTGTATATCATCTGCATAAGAGTGGTAGGATATATTATGATTCGTTATGACAGTACCAACTGGGAGAATGTAAATTTTAAAGTCTGTGAAGGTTCTCAGTCATCCAGGTCATCGTAGTCAAAGGAGCTTTCAAAGAAAAGCGTCTGGACTTCTTTAAGTTGCTTGAAGACGTTTCACCTCTCATCTGAGAAGCTTCTTCAGTTCTGGCTGATTGGGACCCAAACCCAATTTCACACCTTGGCTCAGGCAATTAGAGGATCATCAGGGGGTCCTTTTGTCCCTCTGTGGGGGGAAACTCCCGCTAGGTTTAAATCTGGGACTCTCCACCATTTGACCTTAGAACTGAAGAAGCTTCTTGGATGAGAGGTGAAACGGCTTCAAAAAGGTGTCCAACCAGTAATAGCAACGTGTATCTAATGAAGTGGCCAGCGAGTCTATAAGCACATAGGAGGATCTTTTCCTATCACTTTTTTAAATACAGAATTTAATTTAATTTCACACAAATGTCTGTCCAAGTTGTGAACAATGGAAGAACATAGTGAGGGAGATCTTTATAACAGAGAGGATGATTTTGTCGCTGAAATCTAAAGGAGGCACCTTTTTACATGAAAGTGTGGGAGAAATGCAGGACTGAAGAGGACTCAGATGGTTAGGCACTAAGATAATATATTATGAAATGTTAGATTATTGTTTATAAATTTGTTCAAATTTACTGAATAAATAATTAACAAAGAAAAAAACCTCCATGTTTGTTGTTAGAGTTTTGTTCTGTTGTTCTGACGATGGAAACAACCTAGGTAAGGGGATTAAGTAAAAGAAATAAAACATATGACAAGAAAATAGAGCTGTGCTAAAAAGATATCGTACTGAAGAATTTTCTGCTGCAAGTAAAGATAAAACGGTCTCCACTCATGACACTGACATATCTGATTTTCCTTTCTTTGTCTACAACCTTAAAAATGAGGAATGAATCCGTCAGTGAGCTGTTTGTGATTGTTTATTGTCTGCACTACAAACGAATAAAAATGTTCTAATGTGAAAAAACATGTTTTTATTTTGGGGCAAACCAGTTTACCTTCACATTTTGCTGCTTTAAAGGCAACAAGAACTCACATACTTTTACAGTTCTTCAGTCTAGCAAAAGATCACAGAGGTCACTGCTGATTACTTTCTAATTTCACCGCCTGCAAATGTATCACACAAATAACAGTGACCTCTGTCATCTTCCGCTGTATGGAAGAACAGGGCAGGTAAACAAGCCGTATTTTCATACGTTTATTAAAAAAACAGCAAATATTTAACAATATGGTTTTACAACACAGGTTTCTTGATTTTATATGTCAAAGTACACAAATCAGTAAAATGATCAATCGGTAAAATGTTGGAAAAGAGAGCTACGAAAAGAAATAGAGATTCAAATTCAGTGCATGCATATGATCCAAAGTGAATTTTGAAGATTAGAGAAAGACAGCAGAGGGCTGTGTAATTAAGTCATGGCAGAGAAAACAGAAAAAAAGAATCAACCTCTGACGAGCTACAGCCTTCGGTCCTCATGTCTTTACCTGGTTCTCATCACCTGTCTGTTGCATGATGCTGCAGCAGCTCTGTCTCTGTTCTGTCTCCGTGTCCTGCACTGCACGCAAATTCACCACTGCACTACACATTAGCACCAAAGCCCTAATCCATCAACATCATCAAACAGCCGCTGGCACCAGACAGCATCAAAACCAGGGACAGAAACAACAGGAACCTGTGCACTGTTCATAGAGAGAGAGGAAAAAATGTGACCTCTCATGCCCTGCCTCAAGGAAAAGAGAAAAATAACTGCAGCACAGTTGATGATGTCTTTCAAGCTTCTTCTTCCTAGTGTCTATCCTTGTTGAATAGGTGTGTTGCGTATGAACACGGCTGACAGATCATGACCATTGTTTAAAAGATAATACCCAACCCACTCCCAGATTGAGCCTGGGACCCATTTAACATAGTTAGACATTTTTTATTCTACACTTTCCCTCAGTTCAAATGAGATCCAGGTTGCCTTGAAGCTGCTGATGGAGCCTCAAAATGAGCCGAGTGACCTTCAGATGTCTGATAAGATTTTTTTTTCACTACCACACTGTGAACCTCAAACGAATTACAAATCTCATGTTGTGTAAATATAATCTTTAAAAGTAAATATCTTAACATATTCCTCTTGTTTTAAAGTAATTATTTTTAATTAACTGGAATTATTACTCAGCCAAATCCCACTTAAGTATAATTTTACTGGTCTTATCACTTTCACTAAAGAGGTTGTGTTTCTGGCAACGTTTGTATGTGTGTGTGTGTCATTCTGCCTGTAAACACGAGAGCTCGAAAAGAGTTTAATGAATTCTGATAAAACTTTGTAGGGGTGCAGAGGGGATCCATTAACATTTGGCTTACATTCACCAAAGTCTTCAAGGTCAACTTGAGGATTTATTGGTCAAAATTCTTAAAAGTGTGGTGTTTATTGTCAACATATAGAAAGTACTGTGTAAGGATTTAAAATACCATGCCACATTTGACCTCTGACCTCTCATTCAAGATCAACAGATCGATCAAAGGGATAAATCAGTGATTGCTGCTATTAATTATTTAATTAATTAATTAAGTTTTATATCATCTACATAGTGCAGTGGATGCACCTCCTTCTTCTGCTGAGTTTTATTTGTTTGCTTGCTCAAAATCTCAAAAAGTCTAAAATCTTTGTTGTTTCAATCTCTTTATCTTTGTGTTTTATGTTAGTTTGGGGTTTTTGCATTTGTCTTCATGTCACAATCAAAAACAAATTCAACAAGTGTGAAAAGTTTATTCAAAAATGTCATATTTGGGCATTTTTGGACTATTAATAAAGAGAAATTCACGATGTCACTTTGGGCTTTTAATATTTCTGTCACAAACTGAGCCGCAGCTCCTGCATTGTCAGAAAGTCACCTGACTGTGAAATGGTGAGACATAAAGACAAATAAAAGGTGAGAGCAAGCACGTCTCAGCAAGACAACAATGCCGACTGACAGCGTGAGAAAGACACTGAAAGCCGCGATTTATTAATGTCAGGTGACTTTGCTGTTTTCATCCCTCAGCCTTATGTTTACACTGTTTCGCATAACCTTGCATGTTCATTACACACCGAATCTCACAATCAATCATCATCAGTAACCACAGTTTGTCCAACTTTCACATACTTTTTGCACATTTTCTGTTGCCATTGTTTGGCTCCCAAATGTGGAATGACCTTCCCACTCCAAGTCAAGAACACAAGGACATATCCCTGCCTCTCCAAACTCCTCTTCCTCCTTTTCCCACACTTGTTTACTCTCCATGAGATTCCTGCGTAGCTCTCCTTGCTTTTTTCTCGTTAATCTCCGCGGACACACGGACGTAGCCAGGCGTTACTGTACGGTCCTGACACATCTCGTTATTAATTTCTCGCAAGAACCCGAGCTTCTACTGTTGTTCTTACTGCAAGTCTCACGGGATGAAGGAAATCGGAAAAATGTAAAACATCACTCCCTCGGGTTTGTTAAGACTAAAAGCCTGTATTCAAATTACGCCGGTGAGCAGTCGCGAGCTTTTAATTTGTTCATGGATCTGTTCTGTACGAGTTGGCTCGAACAAGATATTAAATATTGTAAAATAAAAGAAGCTTCAAGTGTAAACAAAACAAACAGGTTTGCAGAGAGAAAGAGAGAGAGAGAGACATGGAGAGAGAGAGGTTCAGTCACAGTGAGAGCTGCTGATAGATGCAGAGGTTGAAGGGCAGTGTGACATTGAGAGTTAATTAAAAAATACAAGCATATTCCTGTGTCCCTTGTGAGGGAGCACTGCATATTCATAAATATCTGTGTGTGTTTGTGCAGGTTTCTCAGCGCACAGAGTCTGTGTTTGTGTCTTAAATGAACATTACGTGTGTTTGTTAAGTGTGTGTGTGTGTGTGTGTGTGTGTGTGTGTGTGTGTGTGTGTGTGTGTGTGTGTGTGTGTGTGTGTGTGTGTGTGTGTGGTGAGGCCTTACAACAATATAGCCCTGTCCTGTAGCACAAGGTTAATGATAAAACCTGACCTGCTCACTGATGGACAGATCAGCAGATTACCCCCCTTACACACACACACACACACACACACACACACACACACACACACACACACACACACACACACACACACACACACACACATCCCAGCTATCACACACACTTCCACGAGTGTCTCCATATGCATACACTAATTAGCCAGCACAATAACAATTCCATGCCTCATCCAAACACTGTTCAAGCTGTCATTTTCTAATTAAGGCAAATCGAGGCAGCCAAAAAACAAAAAAACAAACTGTGTCTTACATGCGAGACCACACTTCATGTTACCACCAAGAAATTCAGAAAAATCAAACCAGTGAGGCCATTAAATCCTATCTAAACCTGGTTCATGTTCAATAAATAAAGGCACAACATGAAATTTAAAGTCGGCGAAAAGAAAACGGAAGCTAGAATTCAATTACTTTTGCATGCATGCATTTCATCTTGCAAAAGCAGTTCACTATTTAGGGAGGAAATAGTGAGCCTTACCAGAAACTGATCGATATTCAGACCTGTCTGAAAAGTATTGATGCGCTCCCTCATCTTCTCAGCTCTTCCTCCTGCTCACTGTCTTGCATGTGTCCAACACTCAGTAATGCCTTCTCTGAATATCTGTCTTACAACTGTCCTTCCCTGTCTTTGCCAGTGTGAGGGACACGTACCTGCTACCTGCTTCCATACAGTGAAAGAGTGTAGTGACTCTTAGGTGAGTGTGCGCGCACACACACACACACTAAAAAGGGAAAGCAGCAGAGGTTAATACAGACACTTGAAGCTTGACAATAAATTGTCAGCAGCTCTTAATTCAGCAGGGTAGATTCCCAGTCATGCAGCCAATCTGGCAGATTCCAGCAGCAAGATCATAAATGATACCCAGCAGGCAGGATGCAAGCTCAAGGCATGAAAATAATACCTGCTGACTGAGAGAGGACCATAAATATATTAACATTGTGTATGGATAATGCTGCACTGCTCTTCAAGTGCCTTCAGCATGAATGGCATGCTTCACTAAAGCCTGGCTGAGCCCCGGTACAATGTGCCATATCATGTTTTTATTCCTCTGTTTCTGTACACAGAAGCCTTTTTTGGTGCCATTAATTAATGCTTAAGTTACATAAAAACATGATGTGAGACTTTACACACAGTAAACCTTACTGTAAAAGCACAAATTAGCTTCCTTTAATTATAAAATACAGCCTATAAAACAGTTTAATCTTCTATAAAATGTTCATTACAAACTCAAAGCGATTTCTTTGGTTTAAGTTGATGACCTCAGCTTCTGTTTTCCCAACTGTGGTACTTAAAATGGGTCAGTCTGGTGTTCTGTTCTGACCCAGCAATTCTCACGTGGTTTATGTGCCATTTGGGGAAGAGGCAGTCTGATTTGGGAATGTTGAGTTTGACGTGGCGATTTTATGGATTTATAAACTCTATAATTGTTATTCTGGATTAGTTTGTGTTTATGTGTTTACTCCAGCAATGCACTTCACAGATTAGTTAATAGCTTACTGTGAAGACACCTCTTGACTTTGTTGCATATGTGCTGCATGTTCTGCCACATGTGCTGTAGAAGGTGCTGATAGTATCGTAAACAATGCCTTTGGAAACACACTAAATTACCCCAAGTTATGGTTTTCTTTTCTCTTCTGTTTGGAGAAGCATACGCGTTTTTGTACACATATTGCACAGATATGAACTGTGATGCCAGTATAGCCGCGATAAGCCGTGGATATCAGTCGGCTTCTATTTTGGGGAGCTGATGATTTATGATCCCAGCAGGAAGCAGTTTGTAATGTTCTTGAGATCTGGCAAAAACAAGAAACGTCAGTCAGTTTGGAGGGCTGTCGGGTTGTATTTAACTTGAACTGTGGTAGTATAGGATCCCCTATCATCACCAGCAACTACAGTTAGCCCTGCACTTTTATTAGTAGTTATTATTTTACCTGTTTGTAAGAAATATTTCACTTCATATGTGTAGTAGAAGACAGAATCCAACCACTCTTCTTTGCACAAGCATGTCCCAAAAAAAGACAGATGAAAGCAGATTTTTAATAGAGAACTAATGCACATCAGTCTGAAAAAATATTAAGCCGCTGTGAGTGTAATGGATGGCCTTCTTTTTCCTGATGTAAATATTTCAGGTATCACTCAGTATTTTGGGTATTTTATTCCTTATTAGAGAGGAAATTAGTGGAAAGAAGAGACGTGGTGGACTGACACTTTGACATAGTCTGACTGTGGCTTAAATCCTTAATCCCGCCCCCTTTGATATCAGTTTGATTCATTGTTTAACATTTATTATTTGTTTACATTTGTTCTCTTCTGGGCAGTCTAACAACTCTACATTTGTGATTTTTAAAGGGGACCTGTAATGAGTTTTTTTTTGCAGATGTTCATATATGGCTGAAGTTTCCTGTTGTCAGATCAACATATGTCCAAGCAATCACTGTGAACCAAAGGGTCAGAGTTCAAAATATTCAAAAAGCTTGGTTTCAGGGGTTATTTTCTACTCTTGTTAGGTGAGGGCTGTGTGCGGACAGGGATAGGACCCAAGGTGCAGACTCCAGAGACAGATGTGAACTCAAAACCGCTTTAATGTTAAACTCAAATATAACATAACTGGAAACAATCAAAATAAACTAACACCGGCGGACTGACAGAACACACAGCTTGGTAAACGGTAGATCGCGACACGGACACAGAGAAACACAGGGCTTAAATACACAGAAGGAGCAATCAGGGAATGAATAACAGGAGGGAAACACAGCTGGGGCAAATCAGAACTGACGAGACAAAAGGAAGCGTAAACTGAACACACTGAGATAAGACAGAGACCTTCAAAGTAAAACAGGAAACACATAACACAGACTCACATGCAGGCACTACAGAGGGAACAGAGACGTGGGACCAGGGCAGACACAAACACTGACTGAACACGGGGATATAGGAACTAAGGATACACAGAGACGCGAACTAGACAAGGGGATACAGGTGATAGGGGAGACAGAGCAACTAAAGAAGACAGAGACATAAACCATAAGACAGAACTCAAAGAAACCAAAGACTAAAAAGTATAAATAATATAATAAACTCAAATACCCTGGGTCAACGACCCAGGCATCCTAACAACTCTTGGCTATGAAGTAGAGTGGATTTCCATAAAATCCCTTAAACAAAGGAGTAAAAGGGGCTAAAACAGCTTATTTCAGACAATAGTTGAACACTGGAGCGACATCAAAGTCCGGTATGAGTTAATCAAGGCTTATTGTGACTGAATTATGCAAAGCTACCCTGAATCTGAAATTAAAAATACAAAGTTGGAAAAAAGTACAATGGGTTTCTTTTAAAACTGATATATTAATAGAAATGTATTCATTTATTAGACAGAAAGCGTTTAAGTACCAAATTCCCACGAGTCCATTTTATGGAAGTTTGTTTTTGGGTTTATCTGAAAAGCTCAAGTTATGCATCTTGAAATTCAGAGTAATTAACTCAAAGTTGTAGTAAAATTTCAACATTAAAAAAAAGAAATTTAAACAATCCAGTGGTGGCAACAAGCTTTCATATTTTCAGTCACCAGCAGTATTAAATGTTCTATTTCTTGTGATTTTGGCTCCACTCTCCATAAGCAACACAATGTTTTATGATTTTCCACTTTCACACACCCATAAAGGTACCGTTACAGATCAGAAATCTGCGTTTATGAATTTCAGAAACACAAAAAGTTACTTTTTTGTCTATTTTTCCAAGCGGTCTCTCTTGCATCTGGACTCTTTGGAGACCTTTCACCTTTCTGCCTCACTCTTCACCCTCAAACTTTCCCGTTCACCAACCCTTGTCCACGTCCATCCAACCCCCCCACCCCTGAGGTGAAACCTTACTCGTCGATAAATTTAGCAGCAGTGTGATCCAACGTTCACTGACACACTTCTCCCCAGTTCTCCCTCTGCCTCTCTCTCTGACGCTGTTTGCCTCTCTTTCGGGCCATCTCTCCCAGGAGGCTTGTTGAACAGACAGATGGAAGGCTTTAACCTTTACACAAAACAATAACAAGCTATTGACACTATTTAGCAATGTGACATTTCACCTTTATGCTATGGAAGTAACATCCAACTGTTTAATTATTACATTAGAACTACCCCTGTAATTGAAAAAACGTGTCCGCATTATCGTATGAAATTTAATGGCTTAATCGTCTACATTGCAGTCATTCCAGCCCACGGGACATTTGGCAGGTGAACGTTATCCCTTTTAGTAGCCTGTAACATTTGAGACTTATGGGATCTATTTCACTGCTGTTGACATTCTCACAGATTGAGACTCGTCTCCTCACACAACCTCGCTTTTAACCTCATCCATCACATCAACTGTTACACACAACCAGATGTAAAAAGCAGGCACAAATATACACTGTGTGTGTGTGTGTGTGTGTGTGTGTGTGTGTGTGTGTGTGTGTGTGTGTGTGTGTGTGTGTGTGTGTGTGTGTGTGTGTGTGTGTGTGTACATCTTCACAAGCAGCGATTTGCTCTTGTCACTGTGGAAACGTCTGTCAGTGTGACAAGAGTCCACAGAGGGAGCTTCCTCTTTGGGAAAGTGAAGAGTCACCAACAGTTGTGTGATTTTAAATTAATAAACACTACTCTGCAAGGCCAGTGAGCATTAATTTTTGTGGGTGGATAATTTAAAGATCCATCACTTAAATGTCATTAAATATCACAGAAAACCAGATAAACAAAAAAGAAACTAAATTAATTCAAATCTTTTATTAGCTTTTGTCTAAAGTTGAACTTTTCTAATTATTATATTGGTATTTTTAAACTTCTCCATATTCTCTACCCTCATTGGACTGACAGTGCAAGTCTTTTGGTGTTGCCTGGGCTAAACTGTTGACTACACCTGATGAGGTGTGGATAAAGACATGCCCGAGGCCAAATTGAAGGGTGGACAGCATTTCTTTCCAGACATCCTCATGATCTCTTCACTGCCTTTTTAAAAAAGATTTTTTAGCTGAGATTATTAAGCAATTTAACAGAAAACCCATAGGTTAGTGGTTTCCACATTCACAGAAGGGTCCCTGGTTCAGTCCCAAATCCTTTTGGTTTAAGGAAATGCATTTGGCGTAAAAATCTGCCAAATTAAAAATTTGGTGCTAACTGTATTGGCGAATCATTGCGAATAAGGAAGCAGCTTAAAATTGCTTTTATTCCTAAAAACTCTGGTCAGTCCGCACACTTTTGTGCCAGGAACCTCCAGAAACCACTGCCAACCAGTTGGGGAAAACACATTTTTCCAGGGCAACCAGTGTTTGGTCCATAGCTCGAGAGTAATCTGCGCATGAGGTCACATGAGAAAAAAAAAAGAAAAAAAAAGAGGTCACACTTTTGCTTGTTATGAAAATGTATAAATCAGTCGACTGGTGCCACTAAAATCTTTCGTCACCTAGTTTGTGTAATTTGTGAAGAACCAAATCATGTAAGTGAATGAAAACTAAACATTAACCTTCTGAGGGCAAAGTTACTTTTTTTGTAATACGGCTTCATTCATCACACAATCCTCTAAAGCAAAAACTGACCCTCGAGTGCTGTTTGAACATCATTGAAAGGCTTGTTGTGAATTAAGTTGAAATAACAGTTATATGTGATCTAAAAGCAAATCTCAGGCGTAACATCAACACTTACTGCACCTAAAAACAAGCACTAAAAACAGACAGTCATCTTCAGTTTAAGGCACCGGTGTGAATCTGTGAACCAGCCAAACTAACCACAGGAGAGTTCTCCTGATCAATAAACAAATTATATCAGGACGATCTATTAACAGCTCTGCACATAAAATCCTCTGATCCTTCAAGGCTCGAATTTCCTCTCACGCAGACACAGCTTTCACACCTGAGAGATGTGTGACTTCACAGAGACATTAAGCTTGTAAACAGCGTGATTTAATTAATTGTCTTATTTATATCTGACTTGTGCAGCACCAAGGGACTGAAGGAGGACCAGGGATTTGGGATTTGCTCTGGACAATCGTCCATCTTCTCAAAGGCGAAGAGGAAGACGAGCAGAAGGACGGACTGACACACTGCTGTTGCTCCTCCGCACTTGATCAGTTACATGAATATACACAGCCCAGCTGCTCCAGCCTCAATTGCTCATTGTCTTGTCTCAAACTCACAATCAGCTCTGCAGAAAAGAGCATGCTGAAGCTGTTAGTAATCTATGACCACAGCAGAGAAGAGAATAAAAATGCTAAAAAAAAAGAGTCAATAGTGGCTAAATGTCACCAGACATCTTGAGATGCTCCTGGGAGGAATGACTATCATTCTGGATAAGCATTTAAACAGATGAACTGGAGGATAAAGTGACATGACTTCATCTCACCACGTACATCTAACCTGTCTGCTCCGGTTTCCTGTATATAGGTATTTATATCCACCGCCACATGTAAACAGCAATGACTTTACAAGGCATCAGAAAGAAGATGCACATGAGTCGCAAAAGAAATGTAAACGATCGAGGGTTTTTTCCATTTTCCCAGGGATGACTTTCCATTTATCGCCTTCACTCAGCTGGTTGAGGCGTGGGCGGTGAGAAATTGTACAGACTGTTCGTGTATATCCGAGCTGCAGAAATAAAGTTGACATGAAGTTGCATAAATCTTGTTCGAGAAGAAAAGACAGAGTTGGGGTGGGTGGGGGGAGGATGAGAGCGGAGATGAAGATTATTGATTTAGTAGGAGAGCACGAGGACTTTGTATGATGGAGCAGAGAAGCATGATGGGTAGAAAAAGTAGGCATAGGAGAGAAGTAATGAAGGCTAGACCAAAAAAAAATAAAATCATTAAGAATGAAGAACGGTTAAAAAAAAAGGGTTTGAAGAGAGGAAGTGACAGGTGAATTGATGGAAAGATGAGAGAGAAGCAGGTGTGATGGCAGAACAAGAGAAACGAGGGAAAACCTTTGGAAGTTAAAGATAGGACAGCATACAGGCAGGCAAGTAAAGGAAGATTGGGAAAGACCTACCAGGGTCTGTTGGTATCTCAGAGCCTTCCTTTGCGATGCATCTGCAGCCATTGACACGCTGTCACTGATCCAAAAATAATCTCGCTGGACACCCCAGCATTTCTAATGGCGTGGGCAACAGCAATGCCACACACACATACACAAACACACACACACACGCTGCCTTATTGTATACCCACTTCACACCAGGTCAAAAACACCACAAAAACATCTAAAGTTTCTCAGTCTCAAACACACTCATTGCATAGAGATAGTCCGTAAGCACAGGTGAGGTCCATCCCGAAAGCGCCTTTCTCCAGATGACCCACAGTCTAAGAGCCATCCAGCTCCACCGCAACACCGACAGACACAGACAGAAATCAGAAAGGCAGACAAAGCAGAGCAAAGCCATCTGATGAGGCAGTGAAGGACACACTGCTTTCCTTTATTAGAACTGCAGACACCTAATAACACACACACACACACAACTTGTTGCCCTAAGCAGCACCCTCCCTGCCAGACGGCCATTAGGTGTGTGTGTTTGGATGGCCTGTTCTTGTTTGGACAGGAGTGTTGAGAGGGGTGGTAGTTGGAAGGATCCCCCCCCCCGCCCCAACATAGGGCTGCCCCTGCAACGTGAGCAGGAAGGTGCACATGACACCCCTATGACAGCCCGCACCTATTCAGCCAATGCCGCAAGGCAATCCCCGTAACACTCACATGCTATGGCAGCCCTCTCTTAGAAGGAGGGGGAAAGAAAAAAAAATCACCCCTAAACACACCCCCAATAGCAAGAGCTCAGCTCATACTGATCAGCTCTGCACAGGCTCCAGGTACCAAGAGGATAAGCGAGGAGGTGAATTTGTGCTTTACATCGGGCCTTTGGTGTGCTCAGCCAACATCCCATTCAAGCAACTTTAAATTAAACATCTCTAGTTCACTGGCGGGTTTCTCCTCTGGTTCCTCCTCCTAACCCGTTGACACCGGCAGCTATTATGACAACCACAAAGGCACAGGCAGATCCCCCCCTAACCCAGCCCTGCTTTGTGGCCCACACCCTAATGCATAACAGCCTGATCTCACAGCTATACCGGAGGCCAGGGAGAAATGTGTTACACAGACCACCGGCGTGTGCGTGTATGTCAAACGAGAATGATTGTGGACAGCTGGCCCGGGGGGCTCTATCTGATACACTAAGAACATTATCAGTGGGTGGCGGGCAGTGTGAGAGATGTGTACGTTGTCCCGGTCGCAGCACGACCTGAGCACAGCGGAATAGTGGGGAGCCAGTTATACTATACCTGAGAACGGAGGGGGACAGGCTGAACGCCGGGAACAACACACACAAACACAGCAACAAGGAGGATCAAATGGAGCGGAGCATGCACAGGAGCGGCAACAGTGTACATTTGAGCAGAGGGCCTTGACTTTACGGATGCAACGTGATCTAAACCTGTGCATAAAAGCTGTCGTTGCAGAAAATGCAATTACAAACACAGCTTTAAGAACAAACACAGACATTTTTTATTGTTTAAAACCCACAGCCTTTTATTATACTCAACATTTGGCAGTAATTAATATTGAAGTCTCTCCTGCCCCCTCCCCACCCTACATCACATCACCCTACAAAGCACTTCAGCAGAGTTTGGCAGCAAAACGTCTCATTCTACAGGAAAACTATCCTCTTATAACAGTCCAATCTTTTCCTCTCTTAAGTTATGTTTCTTAATTATTAAAACTAAAACCTAAGTGGAGTGAGCACGCTTCAGACCAGGGTAAACTCTGCTAAGACCGCCTCATACACAGGATCTTTAAAATCATCCCTTTACTGATAGTTAACAATCAATACTGTTTCAACCACTGTGCCCCTCACTGCAACACTGCTGTAACTAAAACATACTTTGCCTGGTCAGTTTTCTTTTCTTTCTGGGAACCATAAATTCTGGAGCAGCTTTCAGAAATACTTTGTTTGGAGGTGTGCCAGAGACTTATAATATGCTATGAAAGCAGCACCATGGTCATAAACTTATCCAACACATCATCCTCAGCTGGCACAGGCTTTTTTTAAATGGAAGACACTTTTTTATGTGTTGTGCATCGATTATAGTAAAATACAATGGCGAGACTGACTAAATATGCAGCTCCTATGCAGGAACAAACACTACAAGTAAAATGTGTAAAGGTCAGAGTTCATACTGTCTGTAAGTGACCCTACATGTAGCACCAGACTGCACTCCACCACCCTGACAGAGAAATTTACTAAATATCAGTAAATGTCAATTTAAAGTGAGAAGATAAACTTCATACTGAAGCTGCCCTGTAGGTGTTGTTCTTTTCGTAAGGCAAACTATGTGAGGAAAAAAAATCATATATTTTAATTTAATAGTTCAAAAACTCTATTGTTTAATTTTAAACATAGCTGTCTGTAACCATGGCTGCCATGACAATAAAGCTCTTCTTCAACTGAAGGAGATGTTAATATTGATGAAATCAAGATGCTGAAATGCATTTTGCTGCGCTGCCCCCTGCCTGTCACTTCGTTAATAACAAGAAATGTTCATAACATTTAACATACATTATGTACAAATATAAGAATGGGCCTTACAATCCTTATAAAAAGAATTCCATACAAAATAAAGCCACAAAAATAGATCTGTGTACAAAATACATTTTAAAAAGAGGCTTGTGAAAGCTCAAAGTAGCTGTGCAGTTTGACTGCAAAGGATTAACATCTAAACCCTCTAACTGACATAGACACAGACACACAAATATATACATGAGCACATTGTATGCCAATAGGTTGCCCATTTCCATGTACATGTAGATTAACAGAAGCTCGCTCCTTTTTTCTTTCCAGGATTTGTGTATATGTGTGTGTGCTTGTGAATGTCTAGTGGTTTGAATGGACAAATTAAAACCACTAGACATTTGGATGTCAAGTTGTAACAGGGGGGAATGTGTGAGTGTGTGGTGTGCAATAAACAGCTGTGATGCCCTTACTCCAGGCTTCAATACAAGGAATGATCTGTGTGTGTTAATGTGCATATTAATACTGGGGCTGGTGTTTGGGGAAAAAGTAGAGGTCTTTGCACAATGAGCTGGTGAACTCTGACATTTCTTTGCAGCGGTGGTGGGCAGTACCTGGGGCGTAGCCCTCCCTCTCCTTAATACGACTGTTCACCTGGGAGAAAAAGAAAAAAAAAAGACATGTTGGTTTCAAAAATGTATTATATATCAAAATAGCAGTTTGTAATCTGCAACTGCAGTCTGAAAAAACATGTTTACCTGCACCAATATGTCCGCAAGGTGGGTGTCTCTGGCGTGGAGGCGGAGTGCTGAGTTGAGTTCCTGGATAAACCAGGATCCTCTCTTAGTGTTTCGCATGGCTGCTGTGCCTTGAGGAGGAAAAGATCAAACAGCAGAAGTGTAATACATCAAGATGAGACACAGAAAGACAGAGCGAAGGTGTTGTCTGGTAGAGCTTTACGTAATAAAGCTTTACATAATAAGAATCAATTTCAGATCCACTTTTGATTCGCTTGTGCACAAAAAAACCCTCTCAAGCAGAAATTTTAATTGCACTGCACAAAAAGCAGAAATAATGATTAGGGCCAAAGATAATTTAAAAAAGAAGAATTACAAAACCATTACTGCTGATCCCGATGGCCTCATTAGTTTTCCTCTTACACCAGTGTTTCAGTTAATGAATAAAATATCATATATAAACCCACCCCAGAATAACAAATTAGATAAACTTACAAATTCTCTGACCTTTGAGAGACGCAAAGCCACAGATCATGTCCGACCGCTGGGGAAGTTTAATCCTGGGTCTTCCTGTGTCCCCCCTCTGTCTGGAGTCTGCATCCCCCTGTCCCTCCCTGCCAGCATCCCGCTGTTCACAGCTTGGTGAGCACGTCCTCTTTGGCCCGTCTATCTGCTCCACGCCACAGTCCATCTCCTCTGGAAGACAAGTAAGTTTCAATTAGGCCCAAAAAGATCTAGCAGCAATATTATTGCAATAACTGGGTTGGATTACTGCAGTTTTTAGTCATTTGTCTCAAATATTCTTTAATAATGAATGCAACTGTCCACCAAAGGGGCAAAGCATTTTATTGACACTATAGGCCAGTGAAAACAAACCAAAGCAGAAGAGATTAAAACTGAAAGATTAAAAAATGCATGTGTGATTCAACGCTGCACTGTAACACCACCTGAGCAGACATAGATGGAGCAATGAAGCTGTGCCTGCTCAGTTAGCATGCTTCTCAAGCTGTTGCCCCAGTCTTAAAAAAGCTAAACAGCTTGAACTCAATGGGTTTCCTGCAGCTCTTTGATAAACTCAAGTATTATTCCAAATGAATTCTGGAAAAAGTCTGAAAGCGAAGCTATCACTGGCATTTAGCATGAGCCCTGGTTGAAATGTTTTTCTAAACTTCTGAACGGCAGAAAACGAAGAAATCTTGCACTGAAATTTACATAGCACTTTTCTAGTCCTCCTGACTGCCCCCAAAGCACTCTACACCACAAGCCACATTCACACAGCACTACGCCGCAGGCACTTTGAAGCCTTTAGCTATCCATCCATCCATTTCTTTAACCGTTTAAAGGACTCAGGGTCACAGGAGAGCTAAATCCTATCCCGGCTAACATTGAGTGAGGAGTGGCATACACCCTGGACAGGTCTCCAGTAGGGCTGAACGATTATGGAAAATAATCTAATTGCGATTTTTTGCCCCAATATTGCGATTGCGATGCGATATGCGATTATTTTTTAAGGTCTTTGTCTTCTGTATTATTAAACAAAGACAAGCAATACATCATATAGTATGGCCAATACTATATTACATTAATTTTAAACTGTTCTTTCCTGGAAGACAGACCTCTGTTATGATGACATGAGGTGATGCATGAATTGATGACTGACATTTTTATTTAACTTCTTCAATCACAACAGTATATTTGAACATACACAATAGTTTATTTTTAGCTTACAAACATCTGAGCATAAAGTGCTGACAAGGAACCCTGGTGTAAACATTAAAATGAAAGTCAGTACAATGTGCAGATTGCAGAAATATACATAAACAAAATCAGTGGCTTTACCACACTCAGTTTTTCGACATCTGTGAACTACTAGACAGTCATTCAATTAAAAAATAATATTAAATAAATAAAACTAATAAATAAAAAATACACACATCTTACTGATCTCTGCAGTCAGTAACATTACACATAAAGTGCAAACATAATAGCAATTGTATAAACACACACACACAAACACGCCTTTAAAGTTTAAAGGCGTGAAATTGGACGGGCTAGTTCTGATTAGCGTCACCGCTGTCTCGGTGGAGTTTAATAAACTCGGCCGTCTGCTTCTTGCTATCTAAAATATAACCAGACACTGGTGTAAATTCTCGACTGTCTCATACTTCTGTTTAATAAGTTTTCTGTTTGACGTTTAGTCAGCTGTGTGAAAACCAAGGAGGAACCCACCCGGGGGATTAATAAAGTTTTATTTTATCTAATCTAATAACTTTAATCTCAGCCAAACCGATTTACTCACGAACAAACAAAACACTGAAAAAAGCCCAACAATAACATTTTTAGGTTGTCTAAGTGACTTATATATTACGTTTAACCCGAGCAGCGAAACTCCGCGGTGATCTGAAAATGATGTGCCGGGAGTTGTGCCGCTCTCGGCCGCATCAGTAACCCTCGAGCTCCCGGCTAGCTGTCGAGCTGGTGGGTAGCAGACGCCTCTGAAAACGTCGAAGCACTTTTGCAAATATGGGATATCTTGATAAACCGAGCAGATATTTGATGTTTACACAACTACTTTCTCGCCTGAAAATATTTTAAAAGTTTATTTTGTGACCCAGAAAGATTAGTATGAGTAATTTTAAAACTTAGTAGCGGCCGCCATTGTTGGAAACTGGAGTTTGGCTGGGCCGCGCTATGAATTCTGGGATATGGTAGTAATTTGGACAGCCTTCGGCGCGTCGCTGTGACGTAATCGGTCTACAAATGCGGCCTCAGGAGGATGCAGCCCATGAATTTGGACATGTCCAGAGTATAATCGCAGCCTTTGCGGTTAGAAAATTGCACTTGATCATGTCGCGATATTATCGCAAATGCGATATATCGTTCAGCCCTAGTCTCCAGGCTATCACAGAGACATTCACACCGGCGGCCAACTGGGAATCACAAATTCCACTAACGTGCATGCCCTAGACTGGTGGAGGATCCTGGGTTACTTGGAGGGAAAACCATGCAGGCACACAGAGAACATGTATATTCCACAAAACAAGGACCCTCTTGCGGTGACCTCACAGTGTTAACCACTGTGTTGCAAACAACGCTTACTTATTTTTCTTACTTATTAAGAAAAACTGGCAGTATACCAATGTATCCATGAACACTCTAAATAAGCAATATCTGAATTTCACTGAAGCTATTTCCAGAGCTGCTAAGCACATCTAATAGCCTTTCAGCAGCACACCTGTGTTGGGCTCTGTGTGCAGCGAGGGAGTGTGGGAAGTAATTAGGTTTGCTCCTGAGGGGTCTAAGGATCTGTCATGAGCATCACTGGGTGTGCAGTCAGGCCATAACCTCCGTCACAGAGACAGAACAACTGACTTGGAGCTTGTTAAGCCACAGATTCATTTTATTTTTATTGTGCTGAATTTGTTTGAAGTTTCATCAAAATATTATAAAGAAGATGAAAACTGACACAAAACTGAGATTTTGGCACAATCCACAGCTGGAACTGTAGAGTAAATGGGCGATTCTGAAACTGCCACCCACTGTGATTCTCTCAGTGGGCATGACAATGACAGCAGACAACATCTGGCCATGTGAAGGGGAAGATTGGTACCACTATTTCATAATGCTGCACGGCTCTGAGAGATTTTACCCAGGTAGTTTCTCAGAACTGTGGACAGTGCAGTCCCCAGAACATGTTTACCGTATAATTCTTTTTTATTGCTGTGCTGCACAATCTCATTCATCTTACCTCCTCTGCAGGCCTGGATGAAAAACATCTTTGGTTTGTTTTGTAGAAGTGGACAGTGTGCATTGTCAAAGGCCTCAAACACCCAGTCCAACTGAAATTGACCAAGTTAAACACAATTAGCATTAAATGTCAGAAAAAAGCAGTTGAATCTTTGTTATTGAATGACATACCATACATCTACACAGTAAAGTGTCAGACAAACTGACCTGGAGGAGTTTGCCATCTGTACCGTACACTGCCCCTTCCACTCCGTGGGAGAGCAGACACACCACACAGCTGTCCACTGTCCGGTGCTCTGGCCGTCTGGAAAAGTTCTCAATGCAGGTCCTCATACCCTACACAAGAATACGAACAAGAACAAGCATCAGCATATGTGGTCAAAGTCAGCGTTAACACAAACGCAACAATCTTTCAGTCCAAATTTCATAGAAGCTGTATTCAAACATTTTCATTCTCACTAATGGAAACACTCAACTTAGGGTCTGACTTAAAGTGTGCAGGATGACACCCCCTCACTAGCAATGGATTCATTAGACCATGATGTGCAGTAAACAATCAGGTTCAAGGCAGGATATGTGCATCTGGACTTAAATTAATTAAACGTGAAGTGTGTTTACTTTGTGACAAACCTCCCACCTTCCTCAGACAGCAGTGAAAGTGGGCTAACCAGAACAAATCCTACATTAAAAAAACCTGTCTACACCATATCCCCAGTCTTTCTTAACTTAAACATTTCAACAAGTGACTTTCTCCAAACTGTGTCAGGTGAAGAGGTTGCTGAGGATCTAACATCTTCTTTTGTTTGGCCCAAACGTCCTTTCTTTAGGTTTATCAATAAATAAGATAAAAGTGTCACATTTCCAACATCCTGCAAAATCCATCATTTTACCTGAGCAGTGAGGTCTCTGTGCACAGCAACAATGTAATCCAGCTCTGTAAAAACCTTCCTGAGGACCTCATCATCCACCTCGCCACCTTTTCTAGGGTCAAGGTCAGGGGCAGCACAAGGGTCAAAGGTCACATTACTGATCACCAAGCCAAAACCACGAGGCGATGAACTCAACCTGTAAGACTGAATAAGAATGGAATGACCTATATAAGAAAATTCATACACAATAAGGTTTTTTGTTTTAATCTGTTTAAAACAAAAAACCTTAACAAAGTGACAAAACCCAAAGATTAAATTTGCAATTTTTATGCTTGTTATATAAACATAGCTAAATGCTGAAGACATGCATTTTTAGGCGGTCGCAGTAAATCCAAACAAAACTGAGCACCTTTGCATGGGCTCAACTGACCCGCTGATGGGAAAACAAAATCGTACCTGCTGGCAGCGGGAGAGGTAAAAGTCAGGTGTGCAGGGTAGGACCGGACTGTTGATGGGACTGTCAGCATCCAGACTAAACTCCATGGATTCTGCAGCACATACACACAAACAATCACAAACTAATACAAACTGAACTATTCTTAGTCCTCATCACTGAATGGAGTTGTCTAACAGCAGAGTATCATGTTGTCAATGAGTCATTCTTGGGGTGTGGTGCCTGCAGGTAGAGACAGTAGGTACCTGCTAGAAAAACAACATTTCTACACTTTTTTCTATGATGTGTGTTTATAACAGTTCAAATAATCAACAGAATAACAGGAGACTAAAGGCCTAAAGTGGTCAGTGGCTACAGAATGGTTTTTTTTGTGACATATATATTAAATTGTCTTAACAATGAACAACACATAAAGCCTTTTGTTGAGAAACAACTTCATGTCTCCAGGGAAACAAGACTGACAACAACATTACACACACTGAAACCCATTTTGAAATGAACGCATAGACGCTCTGCAGCACCGCTCACCATGTGTCCTTGCTCTCTTGGCTGCAATTTCCTCCTGAGTTGGAAGTGGAAGAGAAGAGTCCATAGACCTCTGAAATTTAAAATGATACACAAATTATTAAAGACAGACCGTACAAAAAAGATAATGAAGGATTTTGTTCTATACAGTGGAAGCAGCTGTTGTTTTTGTAGGAATATGACATCTGCAGTCCTAGATTAAATATTTGGGAAACTCCTGCCTGCCTTTCTACTTCAGGTGGGCCATCTGGATATATATAATGAGATGGATGCATTTTGTGATTCTCACATCTGTCTGCATATCTGCTCCTCGTTTCTTTGTCCTCAGTCTCTGTTTGTTCCTGTCCTCAGCCCTGACTGTGGGTAAGTCTCTGACTGATGACTCTGAGCCAGGCCAGCTATCTGATGCCTGGACTGGGAATGATGAGGTGCTGCTCACCTCATACATTTCCTCTCTGTCTTCTGAAGATGCCTGCCAAACGTCATGTTACTGAAGCTTACAATTCCCAAAATATTACTCTATATAATCTTAGCATTTATAATTAAAGAAAAATCTATTAAAGAGGCATGAAAGGCGTTCAATGATGCAATGATGTCTTCTACTTCAAAAATGCCAAGAGTGACATTGCCTTCGATAATCTTAGGCAAGCTCACCTCTCTCTTCTTTTTTGTTATTTCCATAACCAGCTGCCCTGCCTTCTCCTGTGGCTCCTCCTCAGGCTGAAAACTCTGTGAGCAGAAAGCAGTCTAAGAACTGCACTAAATCTGCTGTTTATACTGCTGCTGTGCGACATGTGTATGGTTGATGTCAAGTACACACTCACATCTGTGTGTGTCTCTCTGCCATCTTTCTCTGGTGATTTTATGAGCAGGTCGTAGAGGTGTTTCTGTTCAGTATCTTGAAGAGCTGAGCAGAAACTGCTGAAGGCTCTGGGTCCACGTTTTGGTAAGAGTAGAAGCAAACGCCAGCTGCGTTTCTGAGACGTTTGCTCTGCCTGGAGTAGAAGAGATCACATCGGAAACATAAAATTTACTAACAATGAATTAATTAAAAAATACATTTGGTTTTACTTTTTTTTCACCTTCTCAACATTATAACATTTGATTGTGAATTCATCCAGACACCTTAAACTTTAGATGTTTAAAGGTGGTCCTCAGACAGGACAGTCGGAAGTAAAGATTTCAACCTTGAGGGATTAAATCAAAACTTTCACAAATGCCTTTTCCACCAAATATAAGCCTGTTCTATGTTGATGCCTTTTGAGAAACAGCCGACAATTTGAAAGGTTACTATGCTGTAATTATTAGAAGTTGCAGTAAAATCATGGCAGACACAAACTATTTATTATGGCATCTCCTCTGACATTAGCCTGGCAATTTGTGGTGCTGTGCCAGTGCCAGCTTTCTGGCATTAGTTCTAGATTGGTAACCAGCATTGTGTCGGTGGAAAAGGGATATTAATGTCTCTGAAGGACGTTGCCCTGTGGTTCCCAGCTGGTTTTCTCTGGTAAACCTCTAAAATAGTAAGATCCCTAAGTCTTTGGATAGTGAGACACTAGACTCTCCAGTCTAGACTTTCAGTTTAAATGCATAAGGTTTAGCAAAAGTATTTTGTTAATAATTTAGGAAAGCAGACATTTCTTGCATTGTTACACATCTTTCACATGCTTGAAGTATTTAGAACAGGTGTGGCATGTTCCCTAATTATTTCAATTACCAAATCAAAATAATAAAAAGCATGTAGAGATTTTAAGTGCTGACTTTGCAGTTAGTCTATATATGCATCCAATGATAAATAAATATGAAGGGTTTTATTAGGCTGTAAAAACATTACATAGCTATTAAAAAAGCTTGCAGAATGACAGAATTAAAATGTGTTCAATTTTCATAATTATATTTTCCATTTCTGTGAGTCCGCTCAGGTCTGAATGAAGTAAATTTTGTCATCAGATGGGGAGCGTGAGTGGCCACGTGGACAGCCACGTGCCCGCCTGCATTTTGTGACTATGCAGAATCATCTGAGGAGAATTTACATTACAGTGAACCAACTATGTAAATACCTGAGGTGACGGACTTTAAAGAAGAATAAGAGTATACAGTTCGATTATACTTAACTAGAAAACCCAAAACTTCTCTGGGACAGATAAACCTAATTAAAGTGTACCTAAATCACAGCACAGAAGATAAAGGCCTCATTCAAAGCACAACTACTCATCACTGAATAGGCAGTGTTGATAATTTGCTGTGATAATAGATGTAGAAGGATCCATCAATCACATCATGACTGCTTTATTTCTAATCAAAAGCGTTAGCATGCTGAAAGAAAAATATTATACTATACTATAAACTATATCACTGTCGAACTTTATGGATTTGACTGTGAGAGATCTTTTTAATTGTAGAATTAATCATCTACTTTATTAACTACCTATCTAACTCATGTTTTCTCTGCCACTGGAGCCTATACTAGCTGCCAGAGTGCAGAAATGGTGGTAGTTCCTGTAAAACTGCAGGAAACATTTCTGTAGTCACCTTTTACTTAACAGCTATTTCATGGGAGGGTTAGAGGTTCTGACTCCCACATACATTTAAACCACAAGCTAAAAACTGACCATAACCTTCAGCAAAGTTGCTGACAGCCAAGTTAACTTCAATTTAAGCAAACTGAAGGTAACTCAAAGTCACATAACTGTTAAGAATCAGCTGTCTCACTGTTAATATAGTAGTTATTATCCACATACCATAATGCTCTCTGCCATGCTCTCCGTGAGGATGTCTTCTGCCTGCAGTGACTGTATGAGCAGCTCATCCACCACCAGCTGTCTGCACAGGATAGCTGAGTTTCTTCGGAGAGCCTGCCTGTCCCGCTCCATCATGCCACACTCCAACATTTTTCCCCTCAAAAACTGTATCCAGAGCAGGTAACAAGATACACGAACATTGTGAACAATACAAGCATATGGACGTTTTTGTCCAACACTGGGAACAGTCACTTTATTAGCTTGGCTCCTCAGTTACACCCTTATAACAAAATACAACACAAGCGATAACGTTACCATGAGGCACTCTTTGAGCCAGCAATAATAAACCAGTAACAACAGAAGCTGAACAATACAATGGTAAACTCAGTAAAGTATCTACCAAATAATAAGATAAAGAGGAAAAATAATGGAAGTACAATATTAGCAATGTAAGTTTACTATGCTGAGTTACAATAAAAGAGAAGTTACGCTAATCTAAATGGTGTTGGGTGATGGTGATAAACGCTAGCTAACTAGCTAGCTAACTTCGACTTTCTCTGCACTGAAGTGGGTTTAATATGACTCCCCGCATCCCCACTACTTACCTCTCTTCTGTTCCTGCAACAGACTATCAACACACCCTAAAAATGAGCAAAATGTCTCCGTAAGTCCCTTTACTAAACGCAAACTAACAACATCCCGTCTACAAGCCACAGACGAACTTCCGCGGGGTAAACAGACCATCAGACTCTTCGAGTTTGATTCTGACCAATGAGAGCGGTGTACAGTTTGAGTGGCGTTTCAGTGAACCAATCGTTTCTTCTTTTCTTCTTAATGGCATCTTAACCGTACAGTAAACTGCTGTGTGAACAACAGAAATAAGGGTATTTTGAATTTGAATCTCATTTCAGTTAATAAGTAACCAATTGATAAGAAGGCAGGCACAAAGGCCTCTCGAATAGAGAGCTATTTAAAAAGGAGGAGTGTAAAGACACTTAAAGGTCACATATTTGCAGCAGGGTTGCTGCACACTCTCTATATGCTCATTTAAAGCTGAGGAGCACGAGCCAAAGAATTTCATTATGGATAAATGTGGCTACACTGTTTATCTGTACATGACAATAAAACTTGAAACTTGGGTTTAAAATTTGAGTTTGTAAATGAGCAATGGCAGGATAAGTTGTAATGTAAGGTCCTGCCTCCAGTTACAATCTGATATTCAAAACAACCTGATGTCAGTTTTTTAGTATAAAGGGGAAAAACAAGCTCCATTGATATTTAACAAATGTTAAAATACCAAATAATAAGAACTAAGAAATAATGAATTTATCCCAGATTTGGGAAATTATTTTGTTATAACAGTTCTGTTATTACAGTTCTGTACTTTTTCAAACAAACAAACAAAAATACAAAACTTGCTTCTAGCCACAACAAGAGGAACAGGAAATTTTGAAATATGATAAGGAAATTGAGACACACGTTTGCAGTGAGGGGGAACAAAATAAGTGTGGGACACACTAATGATAAAAGGTAGAGTGGACTTTAATCATACAGGGTGACAAAATGTGGTATGAAATTATCAGT
Source organism: Astatotilapia calliptera (assembly GCF_964374335.1). Taxonomy (NCBI): domain Eukaryota; kingdom Metazoa; phylum Chordata; class Actinopteri; order Cichliformes; family Cichlidae; genus Astatotilapia; species Astatotilapia calliptera. Next base: position 24,603,871 of record NC_137432.1, on the reverse strand, counting down.
CCGTAAGAGGAGGTGATTTGCTGCCTGTCCAGGAAGTGGTGCAGAAGGTGGTCATGATTGATAACAGTTTGCTCAGTGACTTCCACCACAGCTTCAGAAGTGTCCAGTTCAGTGGAGGTGCATCTTTTTCTGTCAGTCATATCCCTTATACTTGAGTACTCTATGCTTTTCACTCAACCATGATTACTTGATAGCTAAACCTATCTGTTTAGCTGTTTAAATATATAAAATTGACATTTTAAACAGAGCATTCTTGTATACATTGCAAAGTTTGTGTGTGAAAGGAAGCCACCTGTTTTCCTTTTTAAATTATTCTTTAATGTTTGCCATTGCAGTTCCCTCAAAGAGATATTTCACTTAAATGTCATAGCTTTATTTGAGCTGGTGATTGAAATTTAGAAAGTTAGTCCATCTGCTCATGAAAAAGCAATACTCAGAATAAAGTTTACAATTTTGAATCCAAATTGTTGTACCAGAGGTTTCTTTTCTTCTTTCCCAGTTCAGTAATAATATTACAAGCTCCAACGTTGAGAACCATGAACTAAAATAATAATTAGTGCAATAAAACCATACTAAATAAATCATTTTAATGAATAAAATATGACGAATCACATAAAACTAATGGAGGAACATTTCTGGTACAATTTATTCTTACTGGGCGTATTTTACAATAAGGCATCAGAGTTACACACACATTATGACAAACACAGAGACAGACAGCAACCATTAATGCATTAGAACCAACAGGTGAGTGCTTTGCATTGCATGTATTCCTGCCTTTCTGTTTTTCCTCGCTTTCTTACTTCCTTTTCCATCCCTCTCTCTCTGTCACTCCCTCCTTCACCCTCCCCTGCTGTCTATCTCCTCACCCTCACTGTGTGACCTGTCAATAATTGATGATTCTCACTGACTCAAAGGGTAGCAGGTCCGGGAGAAAATGTCTCACTCATTTCTTTATTTATTTACACGCCTATCTTTAAGCTCAGCCGGTCTGTGAAACTACCACAAGCGTCACTCGGGATCGATAGCGCGAAGCAGCGTGGAGCACCTGACCGTGTCCATCTTACAGTTAGCGGCGGCGGCTGCACCTGTGACCACGAGCGGGTTAATGCTGCCTGTCTGGCTGACAGCAGGACAGAGGCAGGAAAGGGAAGCTTAAATGAGTGAATGGCAGGGGGCAGAGGAGGAGGAAGAGGAGTGACAGAATGATAAAGTGAATTAATTCAACCTTAGCCAGCCCTGATTGACTCAGCACCAAACTGGCATGTACAAACATTCACAGTGACACCAAAGGCATGGAGAGAGAAAAGAGGAATGATATGTCCTACTCTAGAAAGAGAAGTTTCACTTTTGGGGCATATGGCAGGTAAGTAAAGACACTGTTAGTCTTAAATTAGGACTGGCATTGTCCTTGGAGCAGCGGCACAACCTGAACAAACGGCACTTTTTTTAGATTTAAGTCATCTTGTCTGTTTATGCAGAAGTTTCTGAAAAGCTCTTACTTCCTTGTTTACAGTGTGGATAGATTCACATGTGGGGATGAGACGGGGTGAGGCTTTATTTTCCTCTCTACTGCAGCTTTTTCGAGTTAACATGTTAACCTTTCCTGTATAATGTAAGGAGTTACTAACTGTGCTGTCTTGCTGTGTAAACCAACCTGTTGCTGCAGACCTGAATTCGTGCAGGACAAAAGTCTGGACACCCTGGATTCTCCTACCAGTGAGCGCAAGCCTTTCCGTTCTTCCAGCAGCAACCAGAAGGTGACATCCTTATCATTTTTAGTGTGCACTTTCTCGCTTTAATTTTAATTCACTCTAAGGGATGAATATCCATGTTCTACATTTCTAGAAGTCCGTTTAGAGAAAGACTGAAATATGAGTCATGTTCCTCTTCCTCACCCGTGCTTCTGCTTTCCTTTCTCTCAACTTGATTTTCACTTTTTTATATATATATTAGGAATCAGAGCTGTTTGAAATCATTGAGAAGCTGCAGGTGAGTTACAGTGTCCATCATTTTGTGCAGTGTGTGCATCCATCAATGCCTGAGCAGCAGATGTTTGTAATCACTAAAGCTCTTGTCCATCAGGGCAGCAGGATCGATGAGCAACGATGTGAATTCCCCCTTCCTCTCAAGGTTTCTCTACTTGATAGTAATAATAAAAAAGTGACACAGGCTCTGTACTGATGATAACAGGTGTTTCCCCAAACAAACATCAGCCCAATCAGATTCTTCTTTTTTGTGTCTGTCAGTCTCCACTTTCTACAACTGGGAGAGAGCTGCCGCTTATCCTTCCTTCGAAACTGGGAGGCTATTGGATAGACCCCCCTCTGGACAGACTGGTAGATGTGAGTCCCACCTCTTCCCATTATGCCGTTGACCCAGAGAGCTATGACATCATGGAGAGAGATGGTGAGGCCAAAATCTATCACGAGTTCTTCCGCTCACGAGTAAGTAGACTTTAACTGTAAAACCTATAGGAATATTCTTTCTGCATTGATATTAATGTTTTAACCCTTTTGCCACGCAGTACCATCACTCTTTCACAGCAGTGGATCCAACTTTGGGCTCGCTGGTTCTCTCTGTGTGTTTGGAGGAAGAGGAGAATAGGCTCAGGGTGATTCTAAGGTGATCTTTGGCTATTTTGGCTTACTGTGAGACATTTTTTATTCTAAGCTACAATGCAGCCAAAAATGTTTAACAGAAAATTGTGCTTCTCCTTAAATGCCCCCTCAGCTCCAAAATGTCTTTCTCCTAGGGTTATTGTGTAAACTTTCAGATTCATATGCTGAAAGAGGAATGTTTATCTGACTTAAATCTGATGTGAAGGTGTCATGGGACAAGCAGAATTTCATTTTAGAAGTCAATCCTGGTTTAATATGCAACTTTTACAAGCATAACAAGGTCATTTAAAACTTCCCGTGTGCATGCTGTGCATCACAAAAGATCTTAAAGTATCTCTGAAAGGAATCTTTAAGGTTTCTTTGTTATAGTTTATATGTTTAATGTAGAGCGTGGTTGATCAATTATTACAAGAAACTGCATCACAGAAAAGGAGGCATAATGATTGTGCTTTATGTCTCACAGGATGAAGGAGTGTTCTCTGCATGGAGTCTTCTCTGTGTCTCTTTTCCCCACCCTGCCATCTGCAGTTGAATTAGCAAAGGTATCAAACTTCTTACTGTATCATACCTATATTTCTATTTGGCAAAATAGTAACCACAAATGATAAACTATTATTTCAAGTAAAAGCATTAATTGTGCACATTCTGTGTATTTAAAGTACTTAAAAGCTTACATATGTGTTTTATTATTTTTATGGATGCACTGACATCATAATAGCTAAACGATGAGCGGCTAAGGCTAACTACTTTATAGACTGTTTATTGCCTTACATTCTACACTGAAAAATAAAGTTTTTACTGGACTCTATGTTGTTCTGTGAAAAATTAAGCACACCCTTAATGCTTCCATAGGAATTAAGACAGTAAGATGCTAAAACAATCATCCGCAAGTCTGACTTCCTCCATAAAACCATAACTTCTGGCAGTTTTTAGGTGTGTGTGTTAACACAATGACACACTGTTCCAGTAATGGACATGCCAGCAAATTCACCCCAAGGTCAGATTGTGCAATGCTCGTAGAAAAAAAAACCCCAAGAGTTATATCTCAAACTCTGCAGCCCTCAGCTAGCACATCAACTGTTAAAGTTCATGACAGCACAATTAGATAATGACTGAACAAGTATGGTTCATTTGAAGCATTGCCAGGAGAAAGCCTCTTCTCTCTAAAATGAACATGACAGCATGACTTAGGTTTGCAAAGCTACGGCTGTGTAAATCACAAGATTTGTGGAACAATATCTTCTGGACCGATGAGACTAAAATGAAGGTATTTGATCACAGTGCACAGTCCAGTGTTTGGCAAAATCCAAACACAACATATTACCTAAAACACCTCATGCACACTGTTAAGCACAGTGGCGGTGGGGCAATAGTTTTGCTTGTTTTGCAGCTTCATGCAGTGATTAAGTTGACAATGAACCCCTCTGTATGTAAAGGAGAATCAAACAGGCGGCCATCTGTCTGGTTGGCCAGTTAAAGCTACTGCAGGGCCATGCAACAAGACAATCATTTCAAACTCAGCAGCAAACCTGCGACATAAAAAAAAGAATAAAGGTGTTTCAGTGGCCCAGTCCAAAGTCTAGATTTCAAACTATGGAATGCTGTGGTGGGAGTTAAAGAGAGCTGTGCGTAAAGGAATGTCTCCAAGCATCCAAGAACTGAAGCAATGAAGTGAGAGTCTGATAAAGTCATACAGAAACTTCAAATCTTCAAATCACATCAAGTTGCTGCTGCTAGTGTGGTTCTACGAGCTACTGAGCAGACAGCACTTTTTGCAGTACTGCAGATGGTGACTGTAGCACTTTTTAATCTTGCAGTTTTTCTAAAAGAGTAATATATATGTAAAAAAAAAATGCAGCATAGTAAAAAGTATTGTTTCACTCTGAGAGGCAGCAGAAAACGGAGAAATAAACCAAAAGAAATGCTCAAGATACCCCAAAATCAAACCTCAGTACATGAATAAATGTTCTCACTTTCAAGCACCGAATACGTGACAAGCACTTATAATTATTCCTCACATTCTTTCTAGATGCTTTGTGACCGAGTGACTGCCTCAAAGTTTGACGTGGTCTGCTACCTGAAGGTAATATGCTCTGAAATGACTTGAAAAATTGACACATATTTCACATACGTCACAGGAGGAATGCCACAGGTGTCACCAAAAACAATAAGAATGGCGCAGTTAAACACAAACGGGTGTCCCAAACAGTGTGATGGTGAGCAGAAAGGTAATACAAAGAACCTGATGTGGTTTTTCTCCCTGTGCCTTTCCTACTGTGACATGTCAGCATGTTTTCTATGAAGCTCTTCGCTCTTCAACTCTCTCTTCTTCCTCTCTCAGGCTCCAGAACTTATAACCACATTTGATGAACACAGAGTTTCTCCTAATTTCAAGTTTGGTGTTTTGTGCCAAAAGGACAGGCAGGTAAGAACTGATGCTTTACTTCAAAATGCCATGCATTTTTATAAAAAATGGCTAAAATATGGCAGCATATCATAACCAATCCCTCTCAGAGAAATCCATTTCTCTGTAGCTCACTGAGGAAGACATACTGGGTAACAATGAGGAAAGTGAGGAGTTTAAAGAGTTCCTGTCTATTCTGGGAGAGACGGTTCAGCTGCAAGGATTCACGGGGTAAAGTATGCTGACAATGTGAAGAAGTGACACAAGAAATGTGGAAAATCACATGGTTTCTTCTCTCCTCGCTCTTTTTCTCAGCTTTAGAGGAGGACTGGATGTGTGTCATGGTCAGACAGGAAGTGAAGCAGTCTACACTTCCTTTCATGGGAGAGAAATCATGTTTCATGTCGCAACTAAACTGCCTTACACAGAGGGTGACCCACAGCAGGTCATTAATCACATCATCCTCAGTCTGTTTGTGCTGATGATTCACAGGAGAGTCTCTCTGAGGATATTATGTGTAGTTAAGTTTATGTGGGGAGGGACGAATCAACTTATTTTTAGACACTAACCAACATTTTTCTCATCACCCTGCACAGCTACAAAGAAAAAGGCACATCGGTAATGACATCGTAGCTTTAGTCTGCCAGGAGGGCCAAACCCCCTTTCTGTCTGATGTTATCAAGTCTCACTTCCTTCACTGTTTTATTGTCGTCCGGAGGATTCAGAGGCAAGAGGAAACAGGTGGAGCAGGATATCAAGTAAGTGGGCAAAATACATCCCCATCAATGCAAATTGAATAAATTCACCATATTTGTAAAGGAATATAGCAGCTGGGTGGCCCGGTGATGTAGTGGTTGTGTGGTAGTGCTGGTGTCTTACAGCATTAACACTGACATTTTTGCAAAGCCATTGTTGTTACTTATATGCTGCCATATAGATACAAATATCCATTCATCCATCCACCCTAACCAGAGAATTCCAGACCTCCCTCTCATCCAGAGGTACACTGAAGGGAGGTATCCAAATTAGATGCCTGGACCACCTCAGTGCGGAAGAACGGCAGCGCTGCTTTCAATCCGTCCTGAACGACTGAACGACTGGGCTATATTTGTTAGGAACTTTTGAACCTGACTGGGTCTTTCTAGGGAAATTTCTTCTTGTTGGGGAACCAGACAAAGAGCATTTTACACAACCCCGATGAAGAAAAAATCATCAGGTACCAGAATACTATGTACCTTGGGAGGAAGCTCAAAGGAGCTAGCCTGATGACCAGGCTTTATCCCACGGGGCCCACTCTGACACTCAGACACAGCCTGAACAGGCAACACGGGCTGGCTGACCACCTGCAGGAGGCACTGTAGAGTACAGGTTTAATGACTGCTGGGTGGCAGTCAGGGGCGAATGCCCTGGCAGTTTGAAAACCAGCTGATGAGACTAGCTGTTGATTCAAATATATCTGTGATAAACTGACATCATGCAACAATCTCTGCTAATCTCTGCCATTTTTGTCTTCTGCAGGTGTCTGTCACGGCAAGAGAAGATGTTCCTCCCTTTGGTCCAGTGCTTCCAGATCCCCCTGTCTTTACAGATGTAAGAAAAAACAGAGCTTCATCTGTCTCAGTATACTTTGTTTATGTGTTTATTTATTCTTTAATGCAACAGCTACAGCCAATTCATATTTTTTTAGGTATATTGTACTTTATTTGCTTTGTCAGTAATATTTATTTGATGTCCACTGCGATTTTCTCCCAGAAATGTCAGTGGACGTCAAATGTTTAATAGCTTTTGTTGCTTCATCTCTGGATGGCAGAGCTTGCTACAGAAATGAAATCTTCCTAATTTTTTTCCTACTTGCTTGGTACTGAGGGGCCCATTGCATGCTATGAAAAGATTTACATAATAATTTGAGGTCTCACAAGATATTTAGAAATAGGAGTCATGCTACGTAAGTTGAGAGTAAGTGGCCAAAAGATCTACAACAATTTGTGACGCATGAAAAAGGTAAGAAGAGTTCATCCTTGTGTCAACAATTCAGGCTGATTGAGCTGATAGGAAGGCAGCAGTAACTCAAATAACCACTAGTTCAAAACATGGAGGTCCAACCTGGCAGTGGCAAAGTGGCCCTAAAGTGTATACTTGCTGTCCAGACTAGGGCTCTAGTGGACAAACCTTCTTCAGTGGAGACATGTCAGTTCGACTCGTCACAGTGAGCACAGGTGTAAATAGTAATATGATGGCTGAAAGTGGTTTCAGAATTCTGGTATTTTGTGGTTCATTGCCACACTGTCATGGCTTATTGAGACACTAAAACAGAGCTTGTGTTACTAGTAACTCCTGCACCTTCCTTACAGGTCTAAATATGTGCTCTAAAAAGACACAGCTTAACATGTCAGTCTAACCTTTGTCTTGCCTTGCTTTGCTCCTTTGGACGTCATTGACCATTCAGACTGCTTGAATGCGAACACACCTTGATTTAATTAAAAAAAGGTTGCTTCTGCTCCACCTGCTCTCTGTGTCAGTCCTTTATTTAAGGGAGCTCAGTATTTACCAGTATAATCAGTGTGTGAAATATCTCACAAGGTTTGTCTTCCTTTGTCCTTCCTTTAGCATTCAAAGTTCAGAGAGTTTCTGCTGGCTAAACTCATTAACGCTGAGATATCCTGCTATAAGGCTGAGCAGTTCAGCAGACTGGAGGTAGATGGAGGAACACTTTTCCCTAATGCACTTCATTATTGAATATCTGTGTTTTTTATTCTTCTGACTTTGACCTCTGCCCTTTGCATTTTCCCCTCCTTCACTCATACAAAGCTCCGCACTCGTTCATCACTCCTGGAGAACTTGCAGGCTGAACTCTTCACCCGTTCCCAGTGCATGATGGGGGATCAATCACTGATTGCTGTCCCCACTTCAGAGGGCCTGCGGGGGCCATCTGAAGGAAGTGGGGGATTTATTGAAAACTTTAAGGTGAATGTTTGTATTTCTCTGAAATACTTGCATGTTTGAATTTACAATTTTAACTAAGCGTTCTTACCTCTGTCTCCTGTACCAGAGAGCCATCAGAGTGCGGAGCCATTCTTTTGAGAATCTGGGGGTCCCCAGGAAGAATGCTAGCAGCACATCGCAGAAGGCTAAGGTAAAAAAAAGAAAAAGAAAGAAAAAGCTTGCTGTGCAATGGAAACTGTTTGAATAAAGTCATAAGATTATTCATACTAAATGCACTGATGTTCTCCTCTACCTTCCTTGACAGACAGAGAAAGATGGAGATAGGTGAGACTCATAAAAATATTCTAAAAAATTAAAATGTTCAGTTGTGTATGAGCTGAGGAAGTAAAACAAATCACTTTTTGTTCTTTTTAGTGACAAATCTTCAGGACCTCTGCCTGCTCCCACTGACAGTTTGGGGGCAGCTGAACTCAAAGATCAAACAAGTCCTCAAGAGGAGATATAAAAGCAAAAATGTACTTGTAGATTTTAGACATGAATATAGACATTGCTGGCCTGTATGGTTAGACTTTAAAATCCTGGTGGATGACCTGTATGTAAATAGACTGTAAAAGTAAATAGTTCTGAATGCATAAAATATAATTATATGACTGTTATAGGAGTGATATTCTAGATTCATGAGAATCGTTAAATTTAAATGTTTTGACTTAAAACAGATGACAAGAGTTTAAATGATAAGACAATATCAGGTTTATGCCAGAGACTGAATTTGCAGGAAGGCAACACGATATAATGAATTAAATTAAAACTGAACATAAAATGTAGAAAATAAATGGTTTGTTTTAAAGACCAATAAAATGTACCGGTAATTTGAAAAATCAGTTACTATTGTCAGGTGTTGGCTGTGTGCAGGTCTGGAGGACCCACAGTGCAGACTCCGGAGACAAAACGTGAACTCAAAAACAGCTTTATTGCTCAACAGAAAAACCATACAAAACCTAAACTGGGAAAAATCCTTGGTTATTTTTGATGTCTTAAATATACAAATCAACCAACATAAAGCACAAATACAGCATCTGGATAGAACCAACCTTTTAAATATTGTAAAAAATTGATAAATTGATAAATTGACCGCTCACACCAAATCGTCACTTGAGTGTGGTGGTTGTGGATAAAAGCAACACATGCACAATAAAAACTGTTTCTAAACTGATTTTAACAAAGTGTGGCAAGAACACTGGAATAACAATGAAATGAAGCAACAAAATAAAGGGACGTGCTGTTCTGTCCTGGAGTGATGATGCAGGTAAGGAGGCAGAAGGAGGTGAACTGTTACTGCATAATATATAAGATTGTTTGATTCGAATAAGATATGCAAGAGTCCGTCAAATAAAACTGCACTAAATAGGTCATCACTTAGTGTATGCACTCAGCCAGAAAGAAGAATATGTGATGAGAAGCAAGATTGGCAGTACAGGAAGTATTCAGATCTCTTACATATGCAGAAAATACTCATTTTTATGCATAAGTTAAAAAAAAAAAAGTATTTCAGCTATAGTGCACTATATGGCATAACTATTACATGCTTATGCTTTAATTCAGTGATGTCAAACTCATTTTATATTCTGGGCCACATACAGCCCACTTTGATCTTGAGTGAGCTGGACCTGTGAAATTCCCCTTGCTGTCAGTGTAAAGAAGTTTAACTATATATTCAATCCATTATAAATCAGCATATAAGTAAAAAGTGCGTTTTCAACACTAAACCTCACTTCTTCTAAATAGTAAAGAAATGCTGCTGCAGTAAATGAACTGTCATCATGACTTTTCTGGCTTAAACTGCCAGTCTGTAAAGTTCTGTAATTAGATGTTTTTTTAATTATAAAAGACAAAGTTTATTCATAGCAAAAAAAAACAAAAAAAAAAAACCCGGACATTTTTATAGTAGATATATATTAGATAGTGGAAAACTGGCACTTTTCTGTCATTTATTAAATATCTATTACTTTATTCCTTTGTTGTCGCATGAATAGCTATGGAAGAGGTGTTTATCAGTAGGAAAAGGTGTAAAACTTGTGAAAATACAATAAAAAGTCAAAAATGTATGTCCTTCTTCAGATTTTCTAAAGCAGTACAATGGGCCGGTTTGGAGTATTTGCCAGGCCCCCGAGCCTTATGTTTCACACCCGTGCTTTGGCGCGTAAGTTTGTAATCGTCATGGTTGTCTTTAGGGTTATCAGAGAGTGAACTACTGCTCGAAGTCGGTAGGTGGCAGTAATGCACATGTAGGCTGTCTTGCCTGCTAAGCATTCAAGAAGAAGAAGCCCGTGCGGAAGGCTTTTGGCTGTTCTGTACCACCTGATTTGTAGCTTTTAGAGCAGGTAGGCGAAATCATTTCGGTCCCCCTTGTGGTCAGACACTGCTACTGAGCTTTTTCGTTATTTATCTAGCTCAGGCTAACTCCTGCTATCGTTTTTTAACTCCGTCTTTAACACCATTTAATATAGCATCGGTTGTAGCTAACTGTTAAAAACAACGAGTGGTTTCTGCTCGCGGTCTTTGCTGCGATTAGTTTTATTTCTGCTAAGCCCGAGCAGCTCTGCTTCAGGTTAGTTGAACTTTGACACAGTGAACATTGCTCAGAGGCTGCCCCCAAAAACTAAACACTCCTTGAGAATTATTCGCACGCTGCCGTTAAGGTTTTTGTTGCTCTTCATTTAAAGCTCTTGCTAACAACTCAAAGAGCGGCTGCTGACCCCAGGATGACCTCCAGAAAAGTTGTGGAGTTGTTCTACGATGTAGTTTCTCCGTATTCATGGCTTGGTTTCGAGGTTTGTGCCGTCTTGATGTGCACCACAGCATCAGATCGGTTTGTTTAGGAGATGCGCAAATATCTCATGTGTTTGCAGGTCATGTGCCGCTACAGAAACGTTTGGAACATCGACCTCAAACTGCGCCCTGCGTTTCTGGGTGGCATCATGCACGGAGCGGGTCAGTAAAGATCAGACAGGCACCTGTAAACCTGCTGCAGGACACGCTGCACGGTCAAATCCGGGTGCGCACTGACTCTGTTTGCTCTCACATTTCTCTTTCTTGACAGGCAACAAGCCTCCTGGTTTGGTTCCTAACAAGTTCGCGTACATGACAAAAGATCTCAACCGCTTGGCAGAATACTTCAGTGTCCCCTTGCAGTCGCCTGCTGACCCCTTTGAGGTCATGTTCCAGAAAGGTACAAGCAGAATCAGCTCTATAATGTCTATTGATTGGACTATTAGACCCAAGCTATTTGACCCTATTAGACCTTATTTGACCCCTAAAGACATTTTAACTGAAGCAATGACGCTTGATTTTGACAGAAGTTCCACATTTAAAGAAAAACATAAGTGTCTACTACTTTTTGTTGTTTTTTTAAGGGGGGGAAACATGCAACTAAAACAGATTATCTTCAGATATGGGAAACTGAACTCTACTATTCTTAACTCCCAAAAGTTTGGGTAAGTGATAATGTCGTAGTCATGACTTGTGACATGGTGTTAAAGCAACACAAAGCAAATTTAATTTAATACTTTAAAACACTTGGCTGTGGCAAAACAAGCTGTAAGCACAACACAATATACACTTGACACTTTATTAGGTACATCTCACCAGTACCAGATAGGACCCGCGTTTGCTTTGAGAACTGCCTTAATTCATAAGAATTCCTCAAAGATTTTGGTCCATGTTGATCACACAGCTGCTGCACATCCATGACGTGAGTCTCCAGTTACGCAACATCTTAAAGGTGCTCTATTGGATGACGTCTGATGACATTTCAAGAAACCAGACAAAACCAGCTCTGGTAACAAGAAGATATTTTCCCCCAGAGAACTACCGCTGTCATATTTTCTTTTTTTTTTTTAGACCATTCTCTGTAAATCCCAGAAGATCAGCAGTTTGTGAAATACTCAGACCAGTCTGGGACCAAAAACCATGCCACATTTTAAGTCACTTAAATCACCTTACTTCCCTATTCAAATGCTCAGTGTGAACTTCAGCAAGTTGTCTTAATCATGTCCACGTGTCTAAATGCATTGAATTTCTGCCATGTGATTGGCTGAATCAATATTTGCAATGAATGTGTGTACCTAAGAAAGTTTACTTCCCTTTTTATAGAGAGCCAACAATTCCAAATACTGTTGTATGGTTCATAAGAAACCCTCCTTCAAAATTTTTAATGATTTTCACCAAAGATCGAATAAAGAACTGCAGATTAAGAGATTTACTGAAATATTAGGCTTGAGATGTGACATCTCATGATTTTGTCAATAGTGGTTCAGGTAACAGATGCATGTTAGTGCCCTTTTTTTTTTTTCTTCTTCTAGGCAGCTTGGCTGCAATGCGATTTGTGGCAGCAGTGCAAGAAAAAGAAAAGGATGGAGAGAAGGTGGTGAATGTGTCCCGTGAGCTGTGGAGAAGAATCTGGAGTGAAGACAAAGACATCACTGAACCTGCGTCGCTGTCTGAGGTGCAGACTCTTTAACATCCTGGCTGCATTTAAAACAAAATTAAGAAGCACAATTTAATTTTGAGACTTTTTGTGTTTTTGCAGGCAGCAGTGAAAGCTGGATTGTCTGAAAGTGAGATAAAAGAACTGTTGGCCATGTCCACCTCAACGCAGGTCAAAGAGAAGCTTAAAAGCACAACACAGGCAGCTCTTGATTATGGGGTCAGTTGTCCTTCAGCTCCTCTTGTAGATCTAGCAAAGTGAAAAACAAACAAACCTTCAGCTATAACCCAAATCTCTCCTCCTAAATCCTTGTCAGGCTTTTGGTTTCCCCATGATTGTGTGTCATGTTGATGGAAAGCCAGAGATGTTCTTTGGATCTGACAGATTTGAGCTCATGGCCCACTGCATCGGTGAGAATACGATTCTACCATCTCTACAAATTTACTATCAAACTGGCTCAAGTAAATGGAATAAAATGACACCTTAACTTGTAGTCAGTGAAAGACTTTGCATACTTTTGGCTCTTTTAGTAATTCTTTATAGCTGAATATTGAATCGATATTAAGGAATCAATTGTCACTTATTTTTTGAACTTGTTGCTCTCTAACAATTAAAGTTATTCTAGTTTTGTTTTTATTGTAAATCACCTATGATTTCAAAATTACAAAAACAAACAAAAAAGTGTTTGGCACTCTGGCAGTGGCACTACTTTTCCTTCTTATTGTTGGCAGTTTCTTATTCAGTCACATTTTGTTCTCTGTTTCAGGAGAGAAATGGCTGGGACCTCAACCCAGCAAATCAGCTGCCAAGCTGTAAAATGAAACCTGTTTTCATCTAAAGACGATTTGCTCACAGTTTTGATTTGTCATTAAGTTCCATCTTTAATTTTTCTGGAATTAAAATCCCAGTTTTCCAAGTTGTGAAAGTCTCTGTCAGTGGCAGTAACAAGTTTCCAAACTGGTACTGTTGAGATATGCGTATACATATGACTTTTTTTTTAATGTTAGTCATAAAAAAACCCTAATAACAACAACAACAACGAATGTGGGTGTAGATTTGGTCACATGATGTGTGTCTACCAGGATCAACCAGTGTTCACAGACCTCAGTGCTCATATTTTGACATATCATGTAATCTACTGCTAGTATTGTGATTAATGCATCATACAATTGTGCTGCTAATTATGTGCCTAATAAAAGCCTTTGAAATACAAGAAAAGTATTTTTGGCAGCTTGTACTAAACCTTAATATTATTCTTATTATTATTATCATTATTATTATTATTGTTATTGTTACAGTAATATTCATGGTCCCAGCTGATACTTTTTTTTTCTCTGCCAGTGCTGACATTTGTGATTTTTTTTTTTAAAATGTCTTCTAACTGCCAGCTGGTCAGTTGGCCCATTATTTCCATTCATGACTGAAATATTGACCCGTTTTCTTCCACTTCACCAATTCAGAGTTGCAGTGGGGCCGGTACACCCTGGACCAATATATCATCCTCAGGATGATATCTAACATATATATCATCCTGAGTGTTAATATATTGTTAAGTGCTAATTTGGTTAAACCAGGAGGAGTCATAGTTTATGAGGCTGTACATCTTAGTTTAATCTCAAGTGGGCTGAAGCAGTAAAACTATGGTAATGATAACCTAAAAAACATCCCTTTAAAATGTTCATAGTTAACATATTTAAAAAAAACAATAATAATGAGTCATTATTCATTAAATGTACATTACAATTTACATTTAAGAGTGAATCATTCAAGGCACCAAAACCTTCATATGTAAAGTTTTTGTAACAGAGCAAAAGTGTTTTCTGCCTTTATGATCTCGTCTAAATATAAAAATACTTCTCATATATTTTCTTTCCTGTTTAGTAGTCCTGGCATCAAATTACAACACCATAAAAAGGCTTTTCATTTAAATTATTAACAACTAATGACTTTACAGTAATTTGAACTGGAATATCTGATGGACCGTTTCTGGCCCTTGTGCCACAGGTTTGAAACACCTTTCCTGACGGAAAGTTCAGACGTTCTTAGAAAGACGAGATGAGATTTTTGTCACCTCGCTGAGAACTACTACGTCATTATTAATTAATCCATCGATCCCTTTGTAACCCATCATTCACAGCAAGCAGGTTTTGAATTTCAACCCTTTCACAGGTAGGCAAGCAGAGGCCTTCATATCCTCCCTCAGTTGAACTGCATTCAGGTATTAATGTTGGAGAGGATGTGGCTTTTTGTTTGTTTTAGATTTGTGTGAGATTACTGACCTGTTGTGGGCGTAAATATCCTCTCTTTTCCTGGTCTGGGTAAGAACGGGATGTGGAAATGGATAAATGCATTAAATGTTTGTTATGTCACAAATGTATGATGCCACAACATAAAGTGGAAAGAAAGACGCTACAGTATACTGAAATACTGCACTTGCTGTTGTGCAAATAGCTGAAATCACTTCGACAGCACTGGCGCAGTGTCTACAGTGCCGTGCCCCTTTGATTGTATGCCTCGCCTCAAACGGCAGGGCAGCTCGGCTGTTAAACTCCTGAATAAAATCAAATGATTCATGCATAAAGTTCAGTTCAATTCATTTTTAATTATATAACACCAAATCACAACAACAGTCGCTTCAAAGTGCTTTATATCGTAAGGTAGAGACCCTATAATAACGCAGAGAAAACCCCCAACAATCAAGCGACTCCCCTACAGATGAGCACTTGGCAACAGTTGGAAGGAAAAACTCCCCTTTAACAGGAAGAAACCTCCAGCAGAAGCAGGCAGCCATCTGCTGTGATCAGTTGGGAGTTTAAGTGCTGAAGACGGGACAAAAGACACACTGAGTGGAGAGCCAGCGATTAATGTGTGGTGTGTGAGCACATAGTGTATCGTAAAGTAACACAAGTCTGTGTGTGTTCAGCATTTCTAATGTTTAGCTTGAACTACGTGTTTTCTTGACAATAACTGTAATATTGCAAACATCAAGTATTGCTGTCATATGAATAATTACTTGTAAATATACTGTAAGTAACCGTGTCTTTGTACAGTGAAGGTTACAGACTCTCCTTCTACCCCCTACATTAAAATTTTAGGTGTAAATATTTTGCACTAAACACAAAAAAAAGAATCTGTTATGTGGTTGCTGTGAATTCTTTGGACCAAGATAATCTTTTCACTAGAGATGGCAGAGCTTGTTATACCAGTTCTGAGCAAAAGACTACCAAACACGTTTAACAAAGGGCCAGCGACTGAAACAAAATTACAAGGAGCAGCAGTACCAGTTTCCTTACACAAAGACGAGGAAGGCAAGGGTCACGAGTCGCTGCTGTACTTCAGGGAAAAGCACATTACAGAATGTGGTAGAGCACATCAGCACACTCTGAGGAGGAGGGAGGTGGAAAGGAGGAAGAAGGAAGGAGTAAATAGGAGAAGGATATGGTGAAGCAGGTGAGGGTGGAGTTAAGAAAACACAGAAGGCTGAACGAAGAGTAGCAGAGAGCGCATTGATCCCCTGAGCCTGACAAATCACCTGAGAACAACAAGACAATGAAGCTCTGAACAGCCCAGCTGAGCCCGGACTCTTCAGCAGGGAAGATGTATGAAAAGTGCCTGACCGCAATAACAGGATTTCACTTTTGATTATTTCTCGTTTGGCTGTTAAGAGTAAACTGCAGGTGGTGAGGTAAGGCTTTGACCCCTATTTTTCTTCTGTCTGTTTGTAACACATGACCTGTCCTTGTGGCAGCATGTAGGAAGAGTGAGCTGATTAATGCACGCTATGTTAACTTTATGAAAGCGGCTGTAGTGTGGTTGGAGCCTTTTAGTGATTTTTATGACATAATGTATTATTTTTAGTCTGGGTGAATGAGCCGGTGCTGTTTTGCCAATCATGTTTGGCCTTTGGGCGTGTAGTGCATCACTGGAACTAATGTGATGAAAAAATGCAGGTAAACAGGTTTGGAGCTCTTGGCTGTGACGTAAAAGCGTGCTCATGAAGATGAGCTTCTATGAATTTAGACATAAATCATTAGGACTGCTTTGTTAGGCTTTCTCTGATATACATCTTTGATTAAAGTAGTCCAAAAGCCTCCGTGACAAAAATAAAGGTGCTAGACTTTAACTCTGACGGGCTGTTTATGTTTATGACTAGTTTGTAGCAGGAGGGAAATGCTCCGTATACCTCACAGATAGCAATACGACATTTGACGTTTCTGGTCTCAGTTACCTGTTTGCTCAGATGCCTCCTCGTACTGATTACCTGTAAGAGTCACATTACTATTAACAGATTCTGTTGCAGGAACAACAGGCCTGTCAGGCAATACATTCTAATTTGACTACTTCATCCATAACAAAGAAATCAATGGTTTTCCTACTGAGAAAATATCTGGACAACTTTTAAGTGTATGAAAGCACTAAAAACCTCCTCAGTATGAAGTCTGGTTGTGTGAGCTTCTTGCATCTCTTCATCGCTTTTTATTTTCTTTTAAATATGTGACAGGATGTCTTCAGTATCAGCTGCAGACTCTCAGTGCAAAACTGGAGACGCTATCTGTGGTAAGTTTTGTAGCTACTTCTGCTCACTAAACAGGTCTGACCATTTATGGGGCTTGACGAGCCTAACCCTTGTTAGAGAGACGTCTTCTGTCTTCGCCTGAAGATAGAAGATAAACTCTGCACGTCAGCTGAGCAAAAATATTAGCATAGACTGCATAACCACATCTGCCTCTTTAAGTACTTTGAATCTAAAGACGGACGTTTCCTTGTGTACATTCCCTGTTTGCAGAGATCCGAGTGTACGAACAGGAGGTGATCGTCGTGCCCGTCTTCCTGTTGGCCAGCTTTCTGATAACTCTGGTCTTCATTTTACTGCTGCGCTTCTGTCCAGAGAAGGTCGATCGTATCCGTCCAAAGTCAAAGGTCACTACCAGGAGGATACTGCATGGCATTGATGGTAAGAACACAAAAAAGAATGAAGTCGACTCTTGTTGTGATTTGGGGCTGCATAAATAAAATTGAATTGATTGAATGTTTTTTGTGATATTGGTAGTTTAAGTCAAATTTGTGGCCTGTATTTGCTTGTTCATGAAACAACATTATATAAAATTTAATCTAAATGAACAAAAATAATACAATAATAATATTTTAAGCTTTTGTGTCCTTTTAATTTTGTTCACTTCTGTGAGACGTGCAAATTTTAATTGTTTTTCTGGAACTGTTTAATTTATTTAACTCATATAAGCAAACACGAACATTTAATAAATGGTTTGTAACACACTGTAATGTTGTGTTAGGCAGATGTAACTTCAGGTGAAGGAGTTTACAAATACTGTGCATTAATAAGTACTGAAAAAATCCTTATATAAGCAACTACTACAATTTTATGTGTTCAAAACCACATGCATGTTTCTGCTTCTCAACTTTTTATAAATGTTAAATAACATGACTTGAAATAGTGTCTAGGTTATGGTCTCATTTACTCCCTGTGTTTTCATACGAGCCTCTATTCTCTCTGCAGCTCCATCAGGTATCAATGTTCTGGAGCATGAAAGCATTGCTTTGGACATGCCCAATTCCTACTCTACCTTCCAGTCCCCGCACACCTACCTCAATAAAGCATTTTCCAATTCTGTGGAGACACTCCCTCAACATCCCAGCCCACCGCCACAGGAGATTTTCAAGCCCACTTTCACTCTCCCGCCGCAGCCCAGAGAGCTGCCCCGCCAGAGGCTCCCCGAGTCCTTCAACCTGGTCACGCCTCTCTCTGGCACCTTCTCCCTGCGCACAGACTCCTCCGTGTCCATCTACAGGGCCCGTATGGAAAACAGGAATGTGGTACTGCGAGTGCTAAATGGTGAGATTTTCACCGAGGTTTGTCTGTGAGTTTTGCAGATCTCATTTGGTTTTCAGTGCAAGATTCAGCATTTTCTTTTTCTCTCGTTGGCAGACTCGGCTAATGCCACAGAAAGGCACAACTTCCTGGGCTTTGCTTCCTTCCTGGCCCAGCTCGGACCACATCCCTTCCTGCCTGAGCTCCTAGGTGTGGTGTCACTGCGAGCTCCCCTGGTTACAGTTGTGGAAGAACTGGAAAACAGAGACCTGCTCAGCTTCTTGTGGAGATGCAGAGAGGTAGGGAGATACATTTTTAATGAGCTTCAAAGATGCAGCGTGTGCTACATTGATTCTCCTTCAAGTATGATAAAATCCAAATGTAAATCTCCAAATCGAGATGTAAAAGAAGAATTATTTAGACATTTTTGTGACTGCCTTTCCAGGACAATGGGGATCCGCCATGTGAAATGACAGAGAGACGAATATTTACCATGGCAAACCAGGTGGCCAGTGCACTGGTTAGTATACAAATATACTGTATTTTCATTGGCTCTTTTTTAATGCTTGAGGGCAGTCTTTTAATATTTATAGGAACTGCACATGCTCATCTGGTTAATCTTGACTTCGCTGTCATGTTGCCCGATCAGGCGTTCCTTCACAGCAAAGATCTTCTCCATGGAAACATCCGTGCCCGTAGTGTACTGATCAGTAAGATGTTCACAGCCAAGCTTTGGGGCCTGCATGGAGTCTATACACGAAAGAACCAAGGAGCCACGCAGAGGGAGGATCCGAGCATGAAGAAATGGCAGGCACCAGAGGTGCTAGCCAAGAGGCCTGCCAGTGAGAAAAGCGACGTGTGAGTTCTTGTTAGATCTCATTTGAGCCTAATTTTATGTGTCACGTCTATAAAAGATGTCTTGGTGCTGTTTACCTTAATATCCTCTGATAGAGATGTTGCTACATGAAATGTGTAGTCTACAAGCTTGTTATTAAACTCCTGGAAGAAAGACTGTAACATCAGTTGCTTTTGTCTGTCCCTTTTTAGCTGGTCCTTTGGTATCTTATTGTATGAAATGACAACTTTGGGTAAGTTCAATTCTTACTTTTTAGAATATACTCGTAACTTTAAAAATTATTAATGAATACATCTTTCAAGAGTTGAATAATAGAACAATTTGAATTAGCTGTTAGACATGTCTCTGTACTTTTTACTCTGGGTTCCTGTGTGCAGATGGACTCAGTGTTTTAAAAACAATACATTTGTGTGACAGTAATTTTAGATTTTAAAAGGATTTTTGTGCCGGTGTTGATCCTTAATCTGTAAATTATTTAATTCGATAGAGTTACCTAAGAAAGTCATGCAAACCGTTAGAATTTACTGTATTTTAACATTGCAAAGTAACACTTGTGTACTTATTTCTATGCAGTCACATGAAACTTTGCTCAGTTCAGATTAATTTATCCACTGCTCTTCTAAAGTCTTACCACAGCATTTCAGTCAGATTGAGGTCATTTGAGCAATTCTGTTGTTTTAGCTATCAGATTGATGGCCTCATATTTGACTCTAGAATACTTTGGTATACAGAGGACTTCACAGTTAACTCAGTGTTTGATTTGACCAAACATCTCCACTTTAGTCTCTTTGCTCCAGAAGTCTTGTGGTTTCTTCAAATGCAGCTTTGCAAATCCAAGTCATGCTGCCGTGTTCTTTTCAGAGAGAAGAGGTTCTCTCCTGGCAAGCCTTCCAAACAAGTCGTACTTGTGCAGTCTTTTTCTAATTGTACTGTCATTAACTCCACAAGCTTCTCTGAGCTTTGCACAGTCCGGCCTCACTGACTCCTGGCAGCTGTCTTGAATGTTTTCCATGTGAATCACGGACTTCAAATTGTTTGAAAATAGCCTTTCAATTCCTCCAAGATTGATGGACAGCACCAGTTTCTTCTTTTAGACCATTACTGGTATCTTTTCCCAGACTGCTACTTACCATCTTAATTCCTATGGAAAGAGTAAGGGTGGACTTGGTTTTTTTCACAGGATTGCATCAAAGAGTTTTCACATTTATACGCTATAATGTATCTACTAATTTCTCTTGCGTTTGTCCAGGTGAAGCTCCGTTTGCAGAGATCCCGGCTAATGAGCTTCTGCAGTTTCATCAGCGAGGAAAAAATCTTAAAAAACCATCAAACTGCTCCAACACACTGTGAGTGTCCACTGCAATACTCCAGAAACGCCAAACATGAAGCGCTACACTTCCTCTCGTTAATCACCGCAAAAGTCAGATAAATTTCTTCATCTCTTCTTCGCACAGGTACACGATCATTAAAGGTTGCTGCCAGTGGAAGGATCAAGAAAGACCCACTCTGGCAGAAGTGCGCAAGAAGCTGGCTTCAGGAGAGAAGGCGGCCTCTGACAAGGTCATCAAGGCATCTGGGACAGTTAACATTGAGCAATACCTTCAAGAAGCTGGATACGGCGAAGCCAACAGCTACACTGTTTTCTGATTGCAGTTATCCTCAGCAAAAGCACTTTTACGAAACAAAAAAATGACGTTCAGATGCAATACAATAGCTCAAAACTCTGGGTATGATCACTCTGGGAATTGAAATTGCTCCTTTTTCCTTCTTTCAACAGTTAACTTTGGGAAACATTAGGTTTTTTTCTTTTTTTCCCCCAAATTTCATTCATGTGTCTTGCCTTTCCCAATGTCTCTAATGTTCAGTTGGAGAAATAAAACCTCCGACTCGACATTTGGACCCGTAAACCTGACCGACGTACAGCTTCAACCTGAACCTGTGCTAAATACTGTCCATACATGATGGTTTGCTAATTTTGTTTGAAGATGCCAATGTATGTTCCAATATATATATTTGCCACATTTTTTCATGATTTCGTATCAGACATAAGTGTGGAAATGAAGGACCCATCAATGTAATTTTGCCATTATTTCCATTGTAAATTATGTTTACTGATCAAGTTCAGTTTATGTGAACATGAAAATCTGTTTACATGAACTCAAATGTGAATAAAATAAAGATGACCTTATTTTTCATGCGGCTTTCATTAAGTGGAGGAGATAAAAACAAAAACACACAAAGCTCCAGTAACAGGTACTTTTTATTGGTAGTACTGCATACACGCACAGAGAGCGCTTCCAGTTGTTGAAAGAGCAAACCATGAGGAAAACCTATTTTCAGGTAGTTAGGTTGATTAAAGCCACTAAAACTACAGTATCCATGAAAAAATAATTTTGTTTGTAGTATAAAATGGAAAAGATACAAAACTAAACTTTCAATAACTGTTTTAATAACCTAATTTAAAAAGCCCAGGCTTTCTGTGTCTTTTCCGTGATATGATTGGAGCCTGGATGGAACATCTATGGCAAACTATAAGCTTAACTACAAAAAGAACGGAAATATCAACGTAATGGACTGTTGCTAATCACGTCGCTAAAGTTAAAGCACCGATTGAAATACAACAAGAAGGCAAGGTTCTTTTTTTTTTTTGCACCCAAGTGGTGAACTGTCCTAGCACCGATGTCGCTATGCTGTCTGATTTGCAGTTTCTCCTTCCACGCGTAAAAACGCCTCTACTCACAGTGACAGAAAAAAAACAAAAGAAAAACACTACTGACATGTATACTGGACTTCTCACGAACCACTCACACATATGCATTCATGTCTTCTGCACATTCAGTGTCCTGAAAGTAAACTCGCCATCTTCTTGTCTCTACAAGACCGATGGAGCATCTTCATTAATCCCAAAGTTCTCAGTCTTTTTTTTTTTTTTTTTTAAGAGTCCAAGTGTTGATTTCAGTGAGAAGTTGGCTATGAGAACACAATCCTGGAGTCCTTCTGGCAGCATTACTCACGCAGGCTGTTGATGGAGGCACAGATCTTGAGAGCGGGACCCAGCTTGATGTTCATGGTGGAGATGAGATGGTCCTCACGCAAAAGCAGCAGCGCCTGCCCGTCTATTTCCTGAGACTGAAACTGGGCAGCCAGCTCCTCACAACCTGATCGACCAAGAGACTCGGTTAATGCAGGAGACAATAAAGAGAAACAACATGTGACGAGTGAACTGTAATCAGATGGACCACCAACCTTGAAGTGAGGAGATAAACCTGTAGACTTCGTCCACGCTCCACTGGGAAGGAGTCGAAGACAGGAAGCCAGCCCCCTCTAGTGGAAGACTTCCAGGAGCTGAGCTGTCAGACTGAAGAGCGCTGTGCTCGGCTCTTGAGCAGGAGCGGGAAGAACTCGGAGACAGTGAAGGAGAATCGTCTTCTTCGCCATCGCTGGATACTTCATCTGAACGACTGGACTCTGAGTTAAACTGCACCCAAAACAGCAGACATTGAACTACAATCAGCAGCATTTTTATACTATTATTATGTTGCAGGACAAAAAAGAAAAAAGGATTTCCAAAAACAGCTGTGAATGTTAGTTTTCAAACATAATGGCCTTGATTTTTGTTTTGTTTTTAAGACTGTTAACAACAGAAAACACACGAGACATCCTTTAAAACCTACAGGTGTTACCTTGACAGGTAGATGCTTGGTTGATATTTTATTAGAGGTGATATTAGAACTGCTCCTGCGAGTGGAGCCCCTACGCCTAGCAGTGCTCTCTGTGGGTGCTGGATTTGGTGCCAGCCCTGCAGCTGTTCTCCCTCTGCTGGATTTGTAGTGCTGGCTGCAGCTTACATTATACCTGCAAATGAAAAGCAAAGTCAGCACTGAGAGAGACATTCTTGTTTGTTTGCCTCCCCTGAGTAAATTTCCAGTGTTACTATTGTCTAAAAAGGGGATCAAACTTAGTTTCACATTTAACGAAACGGGTAAAATAAAAATCACATTAAGGATCAGATGTCTTCAGCACACATATCTTGCTTAATCTTCTCAAATAAAGCCAATTAACAGCAAATCGATGAACATATTTTTTAGCCATCTTTCTGTCAAGAAAAATGTTTTCAGATAAGAGTAGGCCACCATGGCGCCAACTCACAACAGCCTGAGTATAAAAGCTACTGCCTGAATTAAAAAAGAAAAAAGCTTCCTGATGTTAAAGCAGAATATTTTTGTTCTTGCACAGCATTTTGCAAGCCCGAACATGAAACAGCTTTATCTGTGCCATAGTGGCAAATTGGAAACTGCATTCAAAGCCCATCAATTTGAGATTTAGCTGAAAAAATATTTCAAAGATGTACATCACTTTCTACTACACTAACTTTCTCAAGCTTTTGTTCTCTGGCTCTGTGGCTCTGCAGCTGTGTAGATTCAAAATTACAATGCTAATTACAGGATTTTTAAAATGGCAGAGACTGTCTCTGACAAAGGGCTACGTGAGCCCTAGATAAAGAAGTACTTCCACCTCCTTTGAATCTGTCTACTTTCATCATTTGCTTTAATCGGTCGTGCCACCCTGTTAGCTAGTGTGCTAGCTTCAAACTTCAGTGTAAGTGGGTAAATTTGCTTATTTTAGCCCTTAGACAAGACCTGCAGATGGCAGCTTCAACTAGATAGGCCAGAACATAGTAAGAAACTTGCTCTCTTTTTAAAGCATTTTTAAAGCAAATAAATGCAAAAATACCCTCCAAATAATTCAAACTCACTGTAAGCACATTGTTTCTTTGCTTTGAATTTCACTCTTCAGAGCTTGCATGTTCTAACCCAGTGCTAGACCCCCCTTTGTTTTACAAGAAACATCTTCGATACATTTTTCAAAAAATGCCCGTCTGTGCAAAATGAGTTTAAAAACATAAACAACTGTGGGATACTGTTTGTCCATGATTTGGACGGGGGGAACAAATTATGGCAGGATCAGCCTGATATTATTTGTATCCCACTGTAACTTTACTGTATGAAGAGCTAACATCTCCAAAATGTCAGGAGTAGTTAGTTATTATAAGAAGTGTTTGTGAACTTAAAATCAAGAATGTGGGATACTGTTTGTCCGTGATTTGGAGAGCCCAGCGCGTGCTCCCGACGCAGGGAAAACCAATTCTGCAGGGGAGACCTACCTTGGAACTTGTGCAGGTGAAGCCAAATTTGGCGAAGCTTCATCTCCTGCTTTGCGTTTGTGTGGGAGCCCCGTCAAAAACCTCTCCATTATGCTACCAGTGTGCAAGCAGTCTTTTTTTTCTCATATCGTGCCGCCCCCTGCAATGGCTCTGCGCCCCCCCCCCGGGGGGGCACGCCCCACACTTTGGGAACCTCTGTTCTAACCAAATACTGCAGTCAGTGGCTTAAACTGCAAAGGCTTTAGCTGTTTTCCTAATAAGATATGAATGTCCTTTGAACCTCTGAGCTTTTATGGCTAATTAAGAAGGAACAAAACAACACATAATGTGTATGTAAGCTGAAACAGAAACAAAACTGTACCTTTTGGCGCAAGTATTAGTACAGAACCTCTTTGATCCTCTGAACTGGCTGGCTGGAGCAAGGTTCCCACAGTATTCACACTTCAACACTGAGTAGGGAAAGAAAGACTTTACACTACTGACCATAAACACAGCTTAAAGCTACCATACTTAATGAATAATAAACCACCACTTACATGGAGGTCCATTTTCTGTGCAGCCAACCAGGGCAAAATCTCCGTCTTTGGGAAGCCGAGCAACCTGTCACATCAAGCTAGTAAGACACTTTTTTTTTTCTCATGGTAACCTTAACATTCATTATCTGACTGTGCATGTATTATCACACTTACAGGGAAGGGCTCAGCTCCCTCCTGAATCACAAAGCCCTCGATAACATGAGTGAGAACTTGTGGTTTGACGACAGCCTGGGGAACAGGTGCTCTGTCTTTGTCCCCGTGCCCTACTCTTGACAATGGGAGAGGCAAAGAAAGCGTGGGAGGAGATGAGAAGGCAGCTTCTGAAGGAGGAGCTAGTGAATCATGAAAAAGAAAAAATAATGAGCTTACAGTGAGAATTTTGAAGACGTTCTACAAACGTTTTATGCATGAATTGGAGAAGACAAGCTGACGTACCTGAGTCCTTTGTAGGTGCAGGAGATAAAGGAGGAGCCGAGTCTTTCATGGGTGCTGAGTCTGAAGATTCTGTCATCTCATTCAGGCCATCACAGTCATATTTCCTCTTGAGAGAGCCAAGAGGAGCTTTTGTCTAACAGCATGTGGGGGGGGGAAAAAGCCTTGTTACAATCCCTTGTACAAAGACGTCTCTCCCTACACCTAACCCAAGCAGTAAATCCTTTGATCTTACCATAGTACTGTTGCTGGAGACCGTGCCAACATTCCCACCAGATGGACTTTCCTGGGCTGTGCTATTTCGTGCCTGTGCCAGGGCCACAGCTTGCATATTTCCTGCTACGCCCTGCCTGGCTCCCACAAGCTGGACAGGGATGTGAGGAGGGTTGTGACCTGCAGCAGTGGACTGATTATTGCTAGGTGGAGCTGGGAGAATGGGCGGTGGGTGTCGAGGGGGCAGCTGCAACGGTAAACGGTGTCCCTGAACTGTCTTGGGCTGTATTGGAACAGGACCTTTGTCTACATTAGTGCTGGACTGTTGCAGGGGTTGCACCACCAGAGTTTGAGTGTTAACATTTGCCTTTGGTGCTACTGAGCCAATAGGGTAGCCCTGGGTGGAGGTAGGAACATTTGACGTGGGTACTAGGATCACCGGTGCAGCAGAGGGGGTCAGGAGGAGTTGGGAGAGAGGGAGTCCTGGAGAGGAAGTGGATGAAGAAGCTACAGAAGAAGTAGGAGTTACAGTCATGGCAGCCTGATTTCCAGTCTTTACAGTCAGTGGATTTGTGGCAGACTGTTGTGTAAAGCTGCTCTTGGCAATTTGTTGTTGCTGTTGTGGTTGCACTTGTTGCTGCTGAACTGTCTGTGGGAAACTCTGTTGCTGTTGCTGCTGCTGACCAAGAGGAAAACCAGAAGCATCTTTCCTTTCTGGAAGCTCAGATTTAACAGCAACTGCTTTGGTTGTGGAAGCACAGTGTAAGGCAAGGTTCTGCACCTGAGAGATGAAGAAAGGAGCAGCGTGTGATCAAATTTAAATAGTTCTTCCTTCACAACCATTTCTTCAAGATTACATGGCTAGAGCATTTGGTAAAAGCACACAAACCTGATCATTGTCAGACTGGGTGCTAGCACCGGTAGAAGCAACTTCGTGCTGTTGCTGCTGCTGCTGGGGCTGAGTTTGAGCAACTGCTGCAACAGTAGCAGTTGCTGGGCCACCAGGCATGAAGATGAGCTGAGAACGGTTGACCTATGTGGGAAACAGCAGAGATGGTCAACCTTTATTTCTCTTAATGACTGCAAGAAAGATTTAATGATTTCCCTGCATTTTCTCTGGATTGTCAGTGTGAATTTTACACAAAGGTTTCCAACCGTTCTTACTATATCATAACAATATGTTACATAAATTAATTCAAAGTATATGCATTTAATAGATTTTGTGGATAATCAGTTTTAACCCACTCTAAGATACATCTGTCCCGGTCCTGCTGAGTTTCCACCCAGCAGCACTGACTGGTTGATAGCAGTTTTGGTTGCAGAGGTGGCTGGACCATGAGGACGAGGACTGGACATAGTCCCTCCCGCAGAGGTGGTGCTTAGATTGACCTGGTAGGCACACACATATTTATATTTTAACTCAAACTTTAAGAGAGCCAAGGCTGAGGTGTTTTGAACATGTACAGAGGATTGATAGTGGATATATTGGACAAAGAATACTGAATATAGAGCTGGTAAGTAAGACGAATAGAGGAAAATCAGAGAGAAGGTTCGTGGATGTAGTGAAGGAGGACATGCAGATTGTTGGTGTTACAAAAGAGGAAGCAAGGGATAAACTGTGATGAACATAAATGATCCGTTGTGGCAACCCCTAAAGGGTGCAGCTGAAAGAAGATTCAAATCTTTCTAATTATCTGTCAGATATAATTAAATAATAATTTACAAAAACTTACAGTGGTGGGCACTTGGGAGATGCTGTTACTTGGAGTATTGGACTGGCGACTAGCAGCAAGTGTGGCCTGTTTTAAAGAGACATGAAAAGGTTTGATTGGGACATGTCTGTTTGTTTTTATTTTAGTCTTTTTCTTGTTGTTGTGCATGTATATTCTGGTCATACCTGTTGCACAGCAGCTAAGTTGTGGAACTGAGCACTATTTGCGATCTGCTGCTGCAGCATGAGCTGCTGGAAGTACTGAGCAGCATTAGGCTGTCTTTGCAGAGCTTGCAGAGCCTAAAAAAAACACATACATACTTATTTGGCTAATACCAATTCAAAAGTTTGTTTTTCATTTTTTAATTTAAATGGTACTGT
The DNA here is from genome assembly GCF_964374335.1 of Astatotilapia calliptera. Lineage (NCBI taxonomy): Eukaryota > Metazoa > Chordata > Actinopteri > Cichliformes > Cichlidae > Astatotilapia > Astatotilapia calliptera. The sequence continues at coordinate 24,576,294 of NC_137432.1, read as the reverse complement.
TATTGTAACATGTAAAGCATTCGTTTTGTTAACATTTGGACACAATCACTCACCTGTACAGCCTGTCTCTCATACAGAGACATGCGGGCTATCTGTGGTGCATGAGAATTGCCACTTGTCTGAGAATTTCCATTGTTGGTGCCTGTATTTTGGTCTTCACCTGCATCCATGTTTACTGCTCAAAACGAAAAGGCCAATCATCAGAAGTAGCTGTGTCAACAGTTTTAACTATAAACGATCTATATGGTGTATTTGCTATTTCTCACTGTGGGTACAGAGAAAAATAAAGAAAAAAATAATTAATAGACGACAAATGAAATGATTAGTCACTAAATATAAACAAAGGCGGATTATTAAACGTCCTTTGTTGGACTGCACCCTCAAAGTTTCCAATTGATTGTTTATGTTTTTAAAGTGCAGCAGATTATTCGCTCTTGTGGGCATATCACGAGTTTTTACTATCGTGGCAAGCAGGAGCATTGTGGTATTTTCTACAGCAGGCCTGTTGTCAAGATGATAGATGGGTAGAAAAGAAAGACCAACATGGAGGAAAAGTTGAAAATAGCAAAGGAAGCTAGCTATCCAGCGATGGCTAACTACAAAGGATTACACAGGTTTAACGATCTCTCGACACTAGTACAGTATACCATAGTTTAAAAAATGCATTCCCGTGTGCAGCAAAACTCCGAATGCATATATAGAAAAATGAAAGTAGATGAGTCGTTTGTTTGACGCAAACACCTAACTAAAAAACATAAACAGAGGCTAACTAATTAGCAATGCTATCTGTTTTCTGCAGAGAGAAAGCAAGCAGCTAGCTGACTATTACTGCTGCTACATGTCAGAGCTTAATGCCTTTCGGTGTCCGTTTGTGTCTACCTCTTCTTGGCTTTCCGTCCTTTTCACAGTTAAATTGAGTTCTTTTTCGGATATTGGTTGTAGCTGCCAACAACGACAGGGATTTCTAGGTTTTTTGCCTCCAACAAAACCCCGCCCCTCACAAAGCAGTTCTTTTCCCCTCCTTCTTCTTCTTTTTTGGATATTCTGGAAGACTGTAAACCATTGTTAACAGACGGACGGAGCCACCTACTGTTTCAGTGTGTAAACTGCATCGAAATCTATTTGTGTACTTTGGCAAACAAACTGGGATTTATGCAATTAGTTTTTATATGTTTTTTAAAAACTTACAGCGAGCTAACCTTTGTAATGAATAGAAGTACTTTTGATAACTACAGTATTCTGCAAAAGACACTCTTCATTTCTTTATATTTTCTAGGAGTCATACACTAACCTTTTAGTGATTCAAGCATAAAAAGACGCCTAGCCTAAATCTTCACAGTGTTCCCAGAAACACTGTCAGTACAGTGAAAACATACCTCCCCATAGCCTGGACCTCAATTTTACTGAAGGAGTGCGGGATTATTTTGACAACGGAGCAAAAATTACCCAACACCTAAAGAAGAGTTTTGAATGTCTTCAAGAAGCCGGGAGGACTATTCCTGAAGGCTACTTAAAAATTATAAGAAAGCTGCTAAAAGATGTGTGCTCAAGAATAAACATTGGTCATGTCTGAGCCTCTTTCTCCATGTTAGTTAACAACAGTTTATCACTATAAGCGCTTAATTGCACCTAATTTAATACAAGGTTTATGACTATTCTAGTTTATGAATGCATTTGTTTATATAATCCATTATTTCTAATATAACCTAATTTATTCCATCAAATCCTAAAAGATGAGTGCACATAGGTTTATGGAGTTATCACAGCATAAACTAGTTTTATCATTTCTTTTTAATAGAATCAGAAAAAAAAACAAAGATTTGTGACTTGTGTCAACTTTTAGCCAAACATAACATTAATCATATGAAACCTCAGACCAGTGAACTAAGCAAAGAAAATTCAGTGTTAACACAAAAGCGAAAAAGACCAAATATCAGTGCTCACAGTGAATACAAGTAGTAACTCAATGATAATTAATAGAAAAATAACACTCATGTCCTGTTCAAAAAAAAAAAGCCTGGTTCAGTCCTTAGCAGCACTGATGTTTAGGTTTATGTAAAAATATTATAAATCCCAAGTTTAAAAGTGTAACATTTTTACAACTAGAGTACTGAAAATGAAGTACCCTCATTGCTGCCGTATGTATCTCCTACTGCAGCCTGAACATGAGTCTATAGTAGTAAGGTGGGTACATGTAGCACTGTTTCTGCGCTTTGGGTCAATTTCACCACATCAAGAAGCAGGTCAGCGTTTAAGCACTATAATGTTCATTATTAAACTGTTTTGTGATTATTAAAATGTAAATATTCCTTTATATTTGATTATTTCATGAAAAAGCACAGAAGACAATTTCTGAATAAGTATAAATAGCAGAATTCAGATATAATTGCCTTCAAATTCTCATCACATTTAAATGACAAAAGATACATTAAGTGAATTTAATTTTGAATTTTAGTTGGATGCTTTGCTCCTCACCACAAATTTCGTTGGTATTGCGTCAGCACCACTGACCTCTGACAAAAATTAAACCGTGGAGCTCAGATTTCAGTCAAGCAGCCGACCTTCTGACTGGGATCTTAGCGCTAAGCTTCTCTGCAACATGTGAGAAAGGACGACGCCCAGCTAAAAATCAAATTCAGTTCAACTTTGGTTTGTTTGCACTGATTTCTAAATGTGTGGTAAGGCTGTAAGTACAGTCCCTGTACTTAAACATTTACATTCACATGTTACAAACCTGACTTTTTAACCTAAACAATAACTGTTTAAACTGCACACACATTTATTTGTATGCCTGTGAACATTAAGCAAGCTCAACCCAAATAAACACAGAGGGGTGTACTATGAAGCCAGATTAATGGGTTAGCGAGGTATGTTGGGCTTTCATTCACTCTCTTTTTAGCATCTTAACTACTGTCATACACGTAGCCTGGTCCTGCGCAGCCTTTCGGTTTGTAATTGAACTGAAGAGCCACATTTTCACTGATTCTCTTATTTACAGTAAGCTTTAGCTGCAATACAGATTCTCTGCTGTAGGAATGTCATTTATCCAGAATATAAAACCTGTTGAGACACTTCTAAAACAGCACTGCAGATTCTAACTGGAATATTCAATTTTTCTTTTATAAATGTCTTTATTTTTGGTCCTAATCTGCTAGAATTCCACCTACTGGAACAAAGTTTAGAACTGTTACACCAAGAATTCTGAATGAATAAAAGTAATTTATCTTACAAGTGACGACAAACTGAAGTGATGCTTTCTTTAGGCTGTGGGAGTGTGTTAAAGTTTAAGAGCTGTAATTTGTCACATTAGAAATCAACAGCAGAGGTGAAATAAATATATTATGAGGTAAACTATTTCATTTACTGATAAGTGTGCGTGTAATGATCGTGACTTCACAAGATTAAAGATTTTCGGCAGCATTACTCTCGTTTCCTTTGCAGCTGCAGTGTTGCATGTTATTTATAGATCTGTATCACCTGATTAGACGGAGCTCAAATGATCGATTTTGTAAAGTCAAAGAGTTAAATGACGCATCTAAAACTGCACAGAGCATGAAGCAGAAAGCCTGAGTTAATGAAGAAAACTGATAACCACCATTGTAACCCTTATCTCTTATCGCCCCGATAAGGGTTACCTTTTATCAAGCCAGCTAACACAACCCCACCAATTATATTGAATTTGCTTTTCAGTACACCCCTCTGCTCGTGACAAACCAACAACATCTGAGAAAAAAAATAAAGCATTCGTTTAGCAGAAAAGAACTGTACACAATGTGGCATTTAGCTGACACAAGATAGAAATATGATTCTTCAAATTCTCCCTTTTCTGCCAGATTTTCACAGAAGAGTCTTTATTGTGAAATAGCTTTCTTGAAGGAATCACTCATTTGTCTGACATCAAACAACTGTTTGAAACGTACGGTGTAAAAAGTGTGGACATGATCATCAGCCCTATGAGTAACATGCCCTCCTGTGTGACAGGGAGATGAAAGATTTTTTTGCCCTAGGCACAAGTCTGGAATAAACACAGAATTAGCAAGTACTGACGTAATTCACTCACAACCCCCCCACAAGAAAACAGACTTGTGTCTACAAGCAGCCTGATAAGCTGTAACCGATTAAACTGCATCACACGGTGAAGATTTTAGTCCCAACATACTAAGGTCACATAGGCAGCAACTGGTCATCTCTCTCCTCTGGCTCTTCCTGTAAATTGTCTGTAGCCTCTCCCCTGTAAGCTGGCGATTCCTCTCGCTTGCGCGACCGGCACACAAAGTCACATCCATCCTGTAAGCACAGCGAAGAAAAAAACAAAAACAATTGTCCTTATTTATTTATTTTTATTTCATCAGACTCTGACCTTTCACTGACGGTGTTCATCAATTAGATTTAGCTTACCGCTGCCAGGTTTCCAAACTCCACCCAAAAAGCATAATTGGGGAATTGCTCCACCCCTTTAGCTCCAACGATCACCCGCTGGTAGAGGAAACCTCCAACAAGGTAAACAGCCAGAAGAGAGAAACCACTGAAATGTGAGAGGTTATGATTATTGATCATCTGTAATATCACAAGCTCTCACATTCATTAAATTAACAGATGACTTTACATACATGATGAGAATAATGGAGCCAGTGCTGATAATGGAGCCAGTGCTGAGCTTGGACTCAATTACAGGACACACTGAACTGGTGTCCAACTCAAACAGATAGAAACAGTTTTCCTCCTTTTCCCTCTCCTCCAGACCCACCTCCAGCTTACTCTGGGAGAGAGAGTGAAACACAGGTGTATACAAAGTGTCTTTGTGCAACTTTCTAAACATGCAACATGTGTATAACATGTTTTTATTTCAATAACTCTACTGTTTAATACAAATAGGCTCATTCTGTGTTCCACTGTATTAAACGTCTTCGTCACTCTACTGTAAATATCCTTGCTTGGTTTCAGGTGTCTGGAAAGCCTTGAGCTTCACGGAAACATTATTCAGAGCGTCCTCATGGATCAAATTTCATTTTCACAGACCTGATGCAACATGCCGCCACGGCTGCAGCTGACTGCTTTTTGTTTCTGTTTTTTTCCTCAAACTCAAATCTGCTCGGCTAGAAGCTTTGCACAATTCTTTTACCACTTTTACATTCCTGTCGCAAGAGATCATAATGATGGCTTTCCTTTCTTCCTTATTGCAGTGTGCATCGTATTTTTCACCATTTGTGTAGATCAGCATCACCCAGTCACCTGAAAGGACACGTTTGATAAGATTTAGATTTCTACTCCTCAGAGTTGGCCTCAGGCTATGATGCAATTATGAATTATTTATCAGTTTCCAATACAGTTAAGATTCACGCACATGCCCTTACGGTCATGTCTGAACTAATAAGAGAATGTTTTTCGGATTTTGCATAGTCTTACTTCCTCCAATGGCCTGTGTATGCGTGTATTTGCCAATCACTGTTGTCTTCTGTGCTTTCTTGTCCACTTGAATAACCCCAGCATTGGGAGCACCCCCTGCATCCCCACATAACTGGAACACATATGTGTAGCTCTCGTTCGAAGCCTTGTCCTCAGCTGTAAAGCTGTCAAAAAAGAACAAATCCCAGAGAAAATTTAAATAAACATGGCCCATATAGATTCTTCCTTTAACATAAAATTATATTATTAAACACAACAGGGATTCCAAAAACATCTCATCTCCTAACAAGCACTGAATACGCTGGTACACAAGTGACTCATTCCTTACTTCTTTCCTACGAGCGGCTCTAGTCGCTCCAGAACTTTCTGCTGTAATGGACTGTGAGATAACAGTTTGCAGTCTTTGGTGCTCTTCACACTATACACCCCACTCACAGAGAGGACCAGATGAAATGCCATGATCCACATGAGGAACGAGATTCCTCTGCAGCTACTGAACACCTGGAACAGATGTTAGATGATAAAGAAAAAACAATCAAAATGGGCAATTCTCAATTGTGATTGCTTGCTATTTGTTTCATGTTAGTAGGATTACGTTTATTGTGAGACCATACAAACTGTCTAATGCAAGACTGTTTCATACCATTTACATTACAGTAATATAAACGGTGGCATTATTGAAATACTTGCGGTCAACCATACAAAGGCAGTGGAGATGAGCATCAGGGGTAATTTGTAACTGAAGGATAGCAGCAAGATTGAACGGGAAGGCTTACATGATTATAGTGAGATGGTAAAGGAGACAGTGGGTCTAAAATAGCAGGCACACAGGAGGTAGCAGAGCTGAAGATGCTAAGATCTTCAGTCAGAGTGATCAGAAGGGACAGGATTAGAAATGAGTACATCCGAGGGACGGCGGACGTAGAGCGGTCTAGAAAGATAGTTTGAGAGACAAGGTTGTGATGTGCAGAGGAGGGATTTTAGATTCATATGGAGCTGCCAGCCAGGAGAAAAGAGGAAAATCACAGGGTAGATTCATGCATGTCGTGAAGGAGGACATGCATGTGACAGAAGATAAAGGTAGCTTAAGCTGAAAGCAGATGTGCTGTGGCGACCTCTAAAGGGAGCAACCAAATAAGAAGCAGAAACAACTGCAGTGTGGTAGCTATCCCTTTAAGAGCTGAAACAGTTATTGGGTAAAGTCATAGTCATATGACAGAAAACTAGAAAAAGAAATATATTTAAAAAATTTAAAAACAAATATTTACTCATTTAATTTGAATATTCATCATCTGTTATATTCAGCTGAATTCTTTTGGGTTTTAAGACTGCTATCTAGAAAAAAATCTAAATATTTAGCAGCACTTTTTTTGATAATCGTCTGACACTTCAAAACACAATGAACCTCTTATGTTAGTTTAATGTGTACATTAAAATGAATCTGTGGCAGTTCTCATGCTTTTGACACCTTGTTACAGGTTGCAGGTTTTTGCATTAACACAAAGTACCTCAGTTATCAGGTACTTACATTTAATGCATTATTCCACAAACCGTTTGCGTTTTTTAACACCACAGTTCATAAAAATAGGTAAAACAAGGGAATACTCAAAGCTTCAGTGGTTAAACTTTGAATATGAAGCACCTTTCACATGCTTCCTGAACAAAGAGAGGGGAGTAAAGAGACGCCCACTTTCCTATTCATTTAAAAATTTAAAGACATAAAACATAGCACTAAACTAAAAGACAATAACGATATAGGAAATTCAGTTGTGAAAGGCGATGTTTGCAAGTCTTTCCTGAAAAGAAAGTATGCATCCAAAATGTCTGCTTCTATTTGCACGAGGCAATAAGTTTTACTGATGAGAAAACAGTCCGTTTATAATTTCTCTGACAAAGATGCTGCTTTGGCCTGGATTGCACACCTACCTTCATGATTTCCGTCACGGCGAATCAGCGGGGAAATCTTCTTTGTGAGAAATCTAACAGTTTATCATACAAGCTGACAGTTTAAACAGTTGCTCTGAGCTTCCTCACGCTAACGTCGCTTCCTGGTTGACTCAATTAGCAACTAGTCGACTCTTTAGATATGCGCATAAAACAAACTTCATCTGCGCGGAGTCTGTTTTATATTATTATTTTTAATCAACGTTTTCCGCCCTTTTAATTCTGCCCTGAAGAGATAACACGCTTTCCATTCAACTGTGCCCAAGAGGCTAACAGGCTAGAGATAGCGGTGAAGGAGTGCGGAAGTGAAACCAAACAGAGCAACACGCGCATGTGACAGTCCAAATGAAACTCAGCCAATGAAAGGCGGCTGAGGCCACGCACACCCGCGTCAGCTGACAGGGGAGCAAGCGTCACAGAAAGGTTTACTAAGTCACAGCGTCACCATTCATGGTATTTCTATGTCAGGCAAAAAAAATTAATACATACAATAATAAATAAAATAAATACGTAAGTAAATAAACAAGATAAACAAAAAAATGAATAATAAATACATAATACATATAAATACAATAAAATAAATGCATAACTAATACATAAAATAAAACTAAAATAAATAAAATAAAGTAAGCAAATGAATAAATGCGCTTGATGGTATAATGTGGAGTTTTGTGTGCGCTGCTAAACAGAATTAAACAACTATTATTCAAACAAATGTATCTAACTAAAACCTGTAAATTTAATTGATCACTGATATAAATAGCAAATATTATCTTTATAACTACATAGTGGAAATTCTTGTTTGTTCAAACAATGTCACATGTGACATTGTTTGGAGTTATTTCTATGATTTAGATCCAAAAAACATATTTTGGTAAAGAAATCATAATTAAAGAAAATTACTTAATTTTAATAATAATATGTCATAATACACAATACTGTCTTGTGCTTCATTTACCTGACAATCTAATAAGATGAATTTATGTAAATACATGTTTTTCAAATTTGCTAAATGTAGTAAAAATTACATTAAAATCAACATTGCTTTAATTTAAAATGAGCTAAAAAAATTTTTTGACTAAGTATAAAAAATAATTTCAGTTTCAGTATTTAGTCAGGTGGTGAAGGTTTTCACTGTGACTCAGACTCTACATGATTGCCAGTCAGCTGCCGACAATAAGTATTTTAATTTGTATGGTATTACTTCCCTATCATGATCATTAAAAAGACTAAAACACTGAAATGAATCAAAATTAAGAAAACATTTCCGAACAATAAAAATAATTCACCTTCTTGATTGGAAAACAAAACTACTTTCTGGGGAGTGAGCATGCATAAATGGAATTAAAACAACTTTGTCTATCTAAAAAGGGTGTTATGGGCTTGGCACATGGTATCATACCTGATGAATATTGCAATGAAGTTGGATGAAAATATCAGTTCCTCGCCTGCAAAATTTTGGTTACTATAGACATCTGCTGCTGGAAATCAGACATCCAAATATTTATAGTTCAAGCAAGCCATCATTCTGTGTTAGCCTGAGCTACATTCCTGAGAATTCATATTCAGAGACATGAATATGTCAGATATTTACCCCAAAAGTTTTTAAGGACCTAGCTCAAGACATTTATCCCAGATGCCTTGATTCTGATGTTTTAGACATTCTTTCAGCTCTGTTTGAAAAAGAGATCAATAAAAGGATTGAACATCAAGAAAATTCATCAGAAAACTTGTATCTGGTATCTCATTGTTTTAATTACCCAGGGATTGTGACTATAGGTGCACCTCCCAAGAAAAGTAACTACATGTCAGATTAGCACAGTCTACAGATGTTGTCATTGGCCTGTTCGGCACGTTCCTCCTGTCGATTTCCCAGTAATGAACATGGCTGCATTGTAACACTGAACAAACCCAAAAACCTATGCAACAGTGTACTAGAAGTTTGAGGCCACTCTGGTAAAAAAAACAATCATAAAACCTCACACCACCTGTCAACCTCAGTGGTTGAGCGATGATGATTTGGGTTTATTTTGCAGCCATAGAACCTGAGCACCTTGCAGTCACTGAGTCGACGAGGAACTCCTTTGTATACCAAAGCATTCTTGAGCCAAGTACAAGGGCAGCTGTTCAAAAGCTTAATCTTAGCCAGAACTGCGTCATACAACAGGGCAATGATCCCAGTTCTGAAAAAGAAATGAATCAAGGTGTTGCAATGGTCCAGTCAATAGATCTGTCTGACCTTAATAGAGCTGTGCAAGAAATGCCTGCAAACCTAAATGAACCGAAGCACCATTGTAAAGTTGTGGCAAAATTTCTGTGCAACTAAATGATAGACTCATAAAGTCATACAGAAAAGAATTATTTTAAGTTATTGACACCAAAGGTGCTTCTACAAGCGACTGAATCATGGGGTGTAGTTTCTCACAAGCTGCTTTTGCATTTTGTTAAATAAGGATGGGGGAATATGTCATATGTTGCTGTTAATGTCAGGTTGTATTTAGAGAATTTGAGAACATGCTAACGAACAGGTAATTTTTAATATGTTGTGATAAGTAAAACCTTAGAGCTGAAAGAGAGTGTACTTTCACTTTCACATGTCAGAATGTTTACTTGTGGATGACTGGTAGACCAACAACACAGATTTCCATTTCAAGATGGCATAACTGAGGTTACTGAAATATAATCATTACTCAGTGTTTTGAAAGGCAGATTAACCCCCACACTACTCTAGCGTAAACTAAACAATAGCCTCTAAAATTACCATGAACTTGAAATTCATTTAGTAACAGTGGTCAAGTATGGACTTGCTCAGCTTTCGTACAATGTATATATACACACACACACACACACACACACACACACACACACACACACCTTGATCACTGTTTCACTTCCCTCAGTATTTTTAGATTGATCTCTGACTGTGTGTTTGAGAATCTATGGCCCTCAGTGTCTGTTGCATTCTGCTGGATTTCACTAAAAGGTAATAAGCTGCACTCGCTATGCTTGAGACCAGTAAGTGTGCTATAAGAGCTCTTTCATTCCTGCATGCTCTGATTAGCTCAGCTACATCAGGCTCTTTGACTTCATTTACATTGTACGTACCGTCTTTTTTATACCATTTTCAGAAATATCAGAAAGTTGACTCTGTTCATCTGGATGTAGCATTTTCAGATCAACAGAATCAACTTTCTGGGATTTCCTTGCCTGAATGATTGAGCATTTATCGAGATCCTTTTTTAAAATGTCATTTTTAGCTCATCTGGTTGAAACACTTGTTGAGATGTTCGCGAGGCGGCCCTTCACAGTTGCTACTCTTCCTGCAGTATTGGTAAGATTTTAGTTAACCTTTCACACAATATATCACCTAATGGACTTGCATCTAAATTAAGGTCAAGAGCGTATCAATTGTTTTATGAATACGTTTCCACTTTCATAAAAATCACTACTTCTCTTAGATTATTGGTCAGATTTTAGTGACATGAGATTAATGCATCTCGGATATGACTGTTTTTGAGGGTCTTTGAGTTTTCAGTGGATTTTAATCCTCATTAGCTTGTGCAATGCAGCCAATCCCCGACAAGGAATCCTATAATTTGCTTTCTGTACTTCTCACATTATAGCAACCTTTGAATAGTGATGGACCATGAGCTGGATGGACTAGTCTTTCCATTCAGGTTTTTTGCTTTAAAGAACTCTGTCTTACTATTTGGTTTGTTCATTTTCTGTTGTATCAGCCACCCTGAACTCCATGCCTTCATGTTGTTTACAGCATGTTGAATGTCACAGTAGAAATTGAGAGTCGTCAGACTAGGAAACATTTCTCCAAGCTTATGTTGTCCCAACGGGAATTTACCCGTTCTTAGCTGACAGGAGTGGCACTCGGTGTGGTCTTCAGCTATTTTAGTCCATCTCTTTATCATTATAAGTGGTTATTTGAGTTACTGTCGTCCCTAGCTGTCTGACCATTCTCCTCTGACACCAATATTTTCACCCAGAGAAGTGTCGCTCTGTGGATTTTTTCTCTTTCTGAGACCATTCTCTGTAAACTCTAAAGATGTTGGTGTGCGAAAATCCCAGTAGACCAGCAGCTTCTGAAATATTCAGACCAGCTTGTCTGGTCCTAACAACCATCCAACATTCAAAGTCATTTAAATCACCCATCTTCCTCATTCTGATGCTCAGTTTGAACTTCAGGTTGTCAGCATTTCTACATGCCTAAATGCAATGAAATCCTGTAGTTCACTGGTGAGACGCTGAGTAGGCATGCCTAATATAATAGGTAGTGCACAAATCTGTTTATAAGATTGGGGAAAGCTGCAATCAGCTGAGACTGAAGAAGTCACTTGGATAAGTGACAAAACGTTTCTCCCACTGAAAATGCTACGTCCAGATGAACAGAATCTACTTTTGGACATAAATCTGACAGTGATAAAATCTTCTCAAACGACAGAGTGCTGAACAAGTCATTTAAACAAGGTGTGGTCATGTATATAAAATCATCTGACAGATTTTAAAGTAAACGGATTTCCTTGTTATAAAGTAAATGGGAAAGGCAAAGTGTAAGAAACACCTTTCAGCTTTAAGTAAAATGCAGTAAAGTTGACTCATGGGGTGTAGTTACTTCTTGGAAGTTGGATCTGTTGCAGTTAGCCAGGTGTGTGTGTGTGTGTGTGTGTGTGTAGCAGACAGTATTTTTGTTTTTAAAAAACGTGGTGTTGTGCAAATTCGGTTAGCAAGTGCATAAAATCTGAGCGCAGCTGAAAGTGCAACAAAGTTGTGAAACAGGGCAGTGTGACAGTAATCATGTGGGTTTCTATTTAACAATGCTAATGAGAGTGAGTCACAGCATTTCAGAGCTTTCATGTCAGGCTTTCTCAGTAGTTAATAACCATAGTAAAGTTGTCATTGTTATACAAATCACTCACATATCACCCCTCCCTTAGTTTCCCCCTCTGTGATTGCTTCATCTCTCTCTCTTTTTAAATCATAAGGAACAGTTGGTGTTTCTCCCTCCCTGCTGCCTCCCTCTGTACAACCTCTCCAGGGAACGCAGGCAAGTTTTACTAGGCCTCTGTTTGCTTTGCTCCAAAGAAGTTAGTATTTTCAAACCTACTTTCTTCCTCCCCTCCCCCACTCTCCTTCAGCGCCCTTACCTGGCTGTGTGTGTCCGTGTGTGTGTGTAGCGCAGACACACCCGACTACCGCATATCAACCAATCGCTGATCCAAGAGAGGCGCTCCAAGGAGGTGTGCTTCCTGTACTTCGTGTGAGACAGGAATGGTGCAGGAGTGCGTAGAGAGTTGTGTATTGTGTGATTTGTTTTGGGGTTTTTTTTTTTTTTTTTTCGGGGGGTCCACAGAGGCGATCTCATCGGCGGAACACGGGAGTGAAGGAGTGAAGCCGTGGACGCACTCGGTTCGAGTTTTGCTTGATTTATGAGAGGTCTCCCTGTTCAGCGACTGCGAGGACAAGACTGGGAGAAAAAGGAGGGCAAAGATAAGTGTCAATCTGTTGAGACTTGTTTGGGAATTTGAGCGAAGACGGGAGGTGGGGGAGAGGCAGCAAAGACATTTTAGGCGTAAACATTAACTTCTCACCAGAGGAAAAGCCAGAGGAGATTTAAAGCTGAATGTATGTATTCTTTAAAAAAGGAGAACTTTTTCTTGGGTCAATCTGATAATGTGAACGCAAGGAGGGAATTTTCTGTGTTGTGCAATCCCATGTTTTTGAGCTGAGCTGGGGAGGAGGAGGAGGAGGAGACCAGATCTTCACCGGATACAACATTCAGGTGAGTTGTTTATTATTATTATTATTATTATTATTATTTTAGATGGATTAAAAACACCACGCTGTAAATTGCTTCTGCTTTGAAGACAGATTTAGATCTGGTTAAGCTGCGAGATGTGGTTTGCATGCTACATGCCGTGCCTATGTGTCACTGGGCCTTGCTTTCTCGAAGGCTGCTTTTGGTATGCTGTTCTTTGCAGGTCTCTAATGCATTCTTAAATACTGTAAAAGGGTGTCCCTTTCTTCCACTGACTTGCTTCTTGATTTCCTGTTGTTAAAAAAAGATCTTGTCATTGATTTTTGTTTAAAGTGCAAAACTTGTTAAAAATGCAGACAGAAAACGCACAGATTATTGTCCAAGTTATAACATTTTAGAGGCTGTGGCTCTCCAGATGATTGATATGTCACTAATAGTCATTCAAATTTTTATTAAGCTTTATACTTTACTTAATTTGGTCAATATCGTAGTCATTTATCTGACATATTGGTTTGAATCTTAATGCAATGCAATTTCGAGACTGACACTGACTGCTCTTTTCTAGGTTCTCCAATAACAATGGTACTATGGGGACCAAAAGGCCCAGTTGGACCCTCTTTGACACTTTAACAAAAACAAGCAGGTCTGACCACAAGCTTCAGCCAGGTGGAAAAATCCCCCTGGATTCAAGTCCCAGACCAGCAATGACTGGTTGGTTTAAGCGAGAGCTAGAACGCACGACAAAGAAAGGTGACACATTTCCCAGAATGAAAAAAGGTCTTACAAGTCCTGATAGAAGATTGTGCACTGAGATGGATGAAGAAAGAGGGGAAAGGAGGTGTAATGACAGGCCCCCCAAAAAAGCAGAGACTGATGTCTGGGGCCAAGAAAGAGAGAGGACATTCCAGGTTGAGAAGGAAAGATATGAGGGTAGACGCAGAGAAAAGGATGAGGGGAAACCCACTGGAAGAGGATACATAGAAGATGAGAAGTTACGCCAGAGGGGACGATATCAGGAGTTGTCTGATATTAGGTTTCAAGACGGCAGAAGAGAGGTGGATGAATCTTGGGATAGAAGAATGGTAAGAATGGGTTCCCCACACAGAAGAAAGGAGAGAGAGAACTATGCAGACAGAAAGGAGAATGAGAATGCAAGAAGAAGAGAGAAAAGGAGAGACATCAGGAGTGAAGGTGATGATGATGAGAGAAGGCCGAGGAGGGAAAGAGGGAGGGACAGAGAGAGGGAGGAGCTGATACTTCAATACAGCAGAAGTGAGGGGGACTACATGGGCAAAATGGCAAATGACAGAGATCGAGAAATGCAGCGATATAGAGACAGAAACAGAGACAAAGAAAGAAGGAAAGAAACTGACAGGCAGGACAAGGAAGGTGGGAGAGACTTAAAGGAAGATAGAAGAGACAGAAGAGAGTACGAGCCTGAGAGAGACAGGAAAAAGAGGGGAAAAGAAGCTGGTACTAGAATAGTTGATGCAACAGGCAGGAGCAGTCGATCACCGAAGGAGTGGGCTCCCGGTCCGCCAGCACGAGCTCACAGCAGTGGAGAGTGGAGCAGTGATCCTGACAATGAGAAGAGACACAGAATATACAGGGACAGGTATGAAGAACGGGAATCAAGGAGAGACAGCAGTTTTGAAAAGAAAAGAGAGAGAGAAACATGGAGGGATCAAGACAGAACTGCTGATAAAAGTCAAAGGCAAATAAGAAATGAGAGACAAGAGAGCGATAAAGGAGAAAAGACTGGCAATATGCCAGAGCAGAGAAGGATGTGGTTAGAGCCACAGAGGGGCAAGAATAGCACAGACAAATTTGTAGACAGCAACAGGCACACAGAGCGGAAAGAGCTACGGGGAGAAGGAGAGATGAGTATGTACTCCCAGACGGAGAGAGGAAGAGATGGGCGACCAGTAAAAGAGGAACCAGATTGTGAAAGAAGGCAGGGGGGGAGAAGTGAGTACAGGGAAGACGCACAGAGGGAACAGGAGGGAGTCGGTGCAGATCAGGAGAGTGTGGGGGAAATCAGGAGAGGGAAGGAACATATGTCTGACAATGATGCAGGGGTTGAGGAAAGCTGGCAAAAGGATGAACAAGGAGACAACGTCGTAGACGACAGAGAGGATGAGAATGGGAGCAATAACTGGCCACCCTCTGAGAGTGAAGGAGGAAGTGAGGCAGGGTGGAAGAAAGAGAGAAATGAAATGCCATCCACAGAGGATGGCTTCGTGACCGTGTCAAGTGGAGGAGAGGACAGTGAAGAAGGGTTTAGGGACTGTCAGGAATTCCAGGAAGGTGGAACCCAGGCACCTGCTGGCTTCCAGGGGTTTGTGGGAGATCAGAAGAGGGAGGAAGGACGGACAGTGGGGGAGGTGGAAACAGCTGACGGGGAGGATCAGGGGGAGGAGAAGCAGCCAAAGTACGTCTTCTGTGTGGTTGGGCAAACTCTTCCCCGATCAAAACCCAGCAATATTTTACCATTGCAGGTTGATCAGATTGGAGGAGTGGAAAGAAGCGACACGAATTTAGAAACTCACCATGAGTTGGTTGATGACATCACTCAGCAGCCTCAGAAAGACTTGCTTCAGAGATCATGTAGAAATGATGAGCACCCAATGATAAACAACTGGGACACAGGAAGTGAGCATAAAGTTCAGAGGGAGGAGAGGCTCTCCACAGAAGAAGCAACTGAAAGCAAAATCCACTCCAGAGCGCCTTCAGCGGTTCATAATTTAAAATATAGAAAGGAAATGAGACGTAAAGTGAAACAGTCATATTCTGAAATGGGAAGAAAGGACTCAAAAACTGAGAGACTTCTCCAGGAATGGAGAGAGAAAACTAAAGAGCCAACAGACAAAAAAGAGATGCAAACTCCAATTTCTCAATCAGCGATAGATCAACTGCAGCCCATCTTGGATCAGATAAACACTACAGGAATGAGTCCAGAGGAGGTGGAAGCTATTCGGATCAGACTGAGTGGGACATGGAGCGTGTCTGAGGAGCCCAAGCGGCATTCCCAAGCCCCCCACCTTAAATGGGCTAAAAATGTGGTCCGTGAGATCCTGGGACATTCAGAGGAAGAACCAAGCACAGAGGCCCAGGAAGATCAACCAGCTGCCAACCAGACTGAGACCAGCAACGCCAAGCCACAAGAGGAAGTTGCAGAAGAAACAAGGGAGGTACCTGCGATTAAGCTGAGTATGGAAGAAGATGACTTAGAGCCAGAGCTGGAAGAGCTGTTCGATGCGAGAGGTATGGGGCAGAGCCAAGCCCACATGCATGCTGACCAGTTCACGGCTATGCATGTTGTAACGCATACACACACTCATGCTGACACGGCGCTAGAATCAGAAAGGAAGGAAGATTGCAGCATGGACAAAACAACTTTAGAGCCTTCTGGTGAAGTTCAGTTAGGAAAGTCAGACATAAAGGTGACAGTCAGTGAAACTGAAGACGATGAGGTTAATTTGAAAGAAAGCGAAAAAGAAAAACTCAGAGAGAAGGAAGCGGAGATGTATTTAAGTGCGAACAACACCCTTTACAAGCCTAACAGCTGCCCTATTCTTTATCATGACTGCGAGTCTGAGCTCCTGTGCCCCTCTAGTGAGGGTGAGAGCCAGGGGGTGGACTATGGAAGGGATGAAAGTGAAGAAGAAAGACAAGGAAGGGAGCCTGAAGATAGGGTTAATGCAGTGGACGTGATAGTACCAGAACTGACTGAGGTGAATTGCGTAGAGGCAGAAGGGCAAGTAGGGAATCTGGAGAGCTCCTACAGTTCTCAGAAACTGGGTTCCAAAGTGCCGTCTCGAAGAAAGGGAGTCCATAAAACAACTCAAAGAAGAAATGTAGACGTGGAAGAAGATGAAGGTGTTGGAAGGGATCGCAGAACCAGAGTATTTTATGCAACAGGTAAAGAAAGAAGGTTGAGGATGGAAACATTGTGGCTGTCTTCTCAGTTCAGTCCTAATGTTTCCAGGAAAGCTGCATAGTTACCTCACCTCCCTCCTTTTTACTCATTTTTTTTAAAACAAAAAAAACGTCTTTCCTCTTTCAAATCAAATGGCAACGCATGAAATTTTAATCATTTAATCAATGACATTTCAAGATAGACTGACCTCAGAGGAAACTAGATTTAAACGTCTCAGGATTTACTCATGCACCAAATGATGCTTCACGACTGTGTTGGTTTATTTATTTTTTTAAAATGAATTTTACTTAGTCATCTTGTCATTTCCACTTACTTGAAGCCTTTACTTTTATTTTTGCTCCTTTTTTTTTTTTTTTTTTTTTAAATAATTGTTTTAAATTTAATTTAATTTATTTTGAATCAGTCACGGGGACCTCAGATCATAGGCAGACTTCATTATCATTACCCCGATCTGAGCACAAAACGCTACCTTCATTGGAAACTACGTCAATGTTGAGTATACAGGTAGTGGGAGGAGATAAGAGTAGGTGGAGATGGACAAACTCCTGCCCCGGGAAAACCCAGAGCAGGAGTTAAAAAGTCACAGTTGAGCCACAAGAAAGACACAAGAAATAAGCTTTGGACACACTAATCTCTTCAGTTATTTATCAAGCTTACTAAATTAACCAGCTTATTTATTTAAATTATTGCCTATTTAAATGCAACTATGTTGCTGTACAATGTGTCAACAAATGGATACTTTTATATTGCAGATGATGAGGATGATCGGAGCAAAAGCTTGAGCGAAATGGGGCTGAGGTGAGAATAACTGTCACATATACTGTGTGTGCGTGCGTGTGTGCGTGTGTGTGTGTGTGTGTGTACAGATGCACATATATATGCTCTTTTTTTTTTTTTTTTTTCTTTTTTTTTAAACATTTGATGTACCTGATATTAAGAACAGTCTTGTCTTAACTTGTCTTAACTGTGTTGTTTGAGTTTGGGAGTGCTTAACAAATTTATTAGACAGCTTGTGTTTAAAACTAAAAAGGGTATATTGTTATTTATTAGGGCAAATAACAAATTTGAACTGGCACTCTGCAGTTCTCTGAAAATTCAGAATAGCTATCAATTAATTCATATCAATTAAGTAATCAAGCATATATAATCATTTTTCTGTTAATGAATGTAATTAAATTACTAATTTGGCATCTCAAAGAATAATAATATGCTTTACTGTGCTGTTTTTTTTTTCTGCTTTTGTGTAAAACAGTAAATTTGAACATTGGTGGAAAGCCACAATAATTCGTTTTAGTATTAAAAATATAATTTTGATTAAAAGGTTTGGATATTACAGAAGCATTAAAAAAGGATTTGGGCAAATGCTGTTAGGGCGGCTGTGGTGGTCTAATAAATTTGTTAAGTACTGTACATATTTCAGTGAAAGGTCACTCGTAATGTAAATTAATAAAAGAGAAATGCCTATAATTTACTCATTAATGCAAATAGGTCATGTCACATTTCTTATATTTAATTTCCTTCCTGTCGCTGTAGGAATCTTTTGGGCACAATCGAAAGACAGAAAAGTAATTCAAGGTTCTACAGTGAGTATCTCTGCTCTACCTGTCTTTTTTGCTTCTTTACCTTTTTAAAGTAGCCCATTATATATACTTTACATACAAGCCGAGCACATCAACTCAGTTCTTACGATGATTCATTGGAAGAAGGCAACAATATGTCGGTAACAAAGTGACAGGTTGTACTCTGCTCTAATTACAGTCGGGAAAAGTGTGATGCAACTTGAGTATTTCCCTCGAATGTGTGTGATTCATTGGCTTATAACTATAAAGGCCATAAACTTCGAGTGCTGTATACTAGTGCCTTGTCAAGTTTATAAATGATGACTTAAAAGATCTAAAATGGCAGTGGTCCTTTTGCCTAATGATATTATGAAATGGATATTGGGAGAAATGGGGCAGTAATGTGTCTTTGGCTGCACTGTATATACCGGTGTATTTGAAAGTCACAGGCGTGTTTCTGCAAGCGTTCATATTTTCTAACATGTTGAGAGGAAACACAGCTGCTTCTACAACTTTGCCTCCACACACCTACTTGTTGGAATGCAAAGACAAATGCAAACAGCTCCTTATGGGTAGTGCTGTTCCTGTCTGGCCTGTTTTCCTTTGCTCCTTTTAATTTAAAAAAAAAATGTCTACCTTATTTTTCTCTCGTGCACTCTTTATTTATTCGTCTCTCTTCCTGCCTCTCACCCAGATGCTGCACAACTCTATCAGCAATACAGTGAGGCAGCCCAGAACTCTGAGATCCTGCGTCAGGCTCGTTCTGAATTCCTCTCTGTGAGTGAGGACCAAACTTCGTCTCCTCTTCCCTCACCTCCTCCTGCCCGCAGAGCTCTTCCTCCCATTCCCCCACAACCACATCCCAAGTCCTTCTCCCACACAGGCTCTTTCCCTATCCAAAGCTTGCATCTCCCTGAATGCCCCAGGGGTGAACGTAGAGCTTCTTCCCCACGTCTGTCAATCTCACAGTCGTCCTCGCTGTGGCGAGATCTGCCGGGGGTCAGGAACAGTGCTGAGCTAGATGAGCTCACAGAGGACCAGAGGCGGCTACAAGAGGTAACTTTGACTTAATCCACATATGAAAGGGTCGGCATTTGATTGCATAAAAATCATCACAAATCATGCATTTTCCTTTAGACTTCACTGGAGCAGGAATATTATGCAAGTAACTTTCCATCAGATGATCAATAGCAGTAATATTATTAGTCATTTTTTCATAGATGGGCTGTCTTAATAGCAGCTGTTTGCATCACAGTTATCTGTGACTTTCCTTACAGACGTCCTCTTAAGCTTCTGAGCTTGATTTAATTGTAAATTTGATATTTATGTGTAAATGTTAAGGATCAGTGTAACAGTCTGTATTTGCATTTCTGGGGAAAAAACTGGCAAAACATTTTTGCGTAGTGGAAATTCAGACTCCTCCAGATACTTAAATGCCGTTTTTAACATTTCTAGACTTACTCATTGTTTCTTTTGAGTTTTTCTTAAGATTGTAGTGATTCGGCTCCTTTTGCTCAATGTTTCATACAAGTGCTCAGATTGCATTTTACGTTGTCAGCTTTTTAAAAACTGTTTATAGGAAGTCACGTGACTTACGTGAATCAGCTTTTCATTATCATTGCATCACACTTATGCCCACTCAAATTGTCTAAATTATTCCTTGTGTTATTCCACACTAACCCTCCGGGTTTTACTACGTTTTACTGGCAGATGTGCATCTCTTGCGAGAATATTCAGTTGCATAAACATGTGCATTTTTCCTTGTAAACTCCCAAAGACTTGTTGTGAAATTGTGCTCCTTGGAAATTTCCCAGCCTCTAGCAGACTGACAGCAGTGTGGTTATTAGCTGCAGTTTTTGGGCAGTTGACACATGCTTAACGTTCGCACTTTTGATTTTGGTTTCAAGGTGAGGTTTGAAGTTATTACCTCAGAAGCTTCCTACTGCCGGAGTTTGGAAATTGTCGTTGACCACTTTGTCAAGTCTAAACAGCTGGGGGCGCAGCTGACCACTCAGGACAAGAACTGGCTCTTTTCAAGGCTGGTTGATGTTCGTGCCATTAGCCACAGGTCAGAACTATAACTCTGCTATACATTTGCATTTACTTGAAATAGTTGTCTTTACATTTAGATACAGCTATGAGACTAAAGCCTGTCATTTACTGCTTTTTGTTAAATTTAAGATTAAAGCTGTCTGGATCAAATTCATTATTAAAATATGCATTTGCTCAAAAACCTCTTCTTATCAGTTACATGATTGTAGTTACTCATCATAATAAAGGTGTACTAATATATAGTAATAGTTTTGGCATGCATCGATATTCTTGTGCCCATTGTGCTTTGCAGGCACAAAGTTTGAAGTCGTTGGTTTTAAAAAAAAATGCTGCTTTGTGATTTTTAGTTTTCTGTCAAAACTGGAGGAGCGGGTGGAATCAGATGTAATGCACTTCACCGTCTGCGACATCATTTATCGGCAGTGTCCGCTCTTCAGAAAAGCCTATGTGCCCTACCTCACCAACCAGTCCTATCAGGATGCAACTTATCAGAGACTCATGTAAGCCACTGAATCATGCTGTGTTGCCTCTGTTTGGTTCTAAAATCTTGTATCTATTTATTTTATTTTATTTTTATTTATTCATTTGTGGTGTGTTGGCTCTCTCTAGTGGTATGCCTAGAGTGGTACGCCTGTCTACCCTTATTTGGATTACCGTACTGACGGTATGCCGCCGCTGCTTTCAGGAACCATTGGAATTCTTTAGATTGCGTGAACTATTCATTAGTTAAGGTAATGGAAAGGGTGGATGCTTGGTGGCAAACTCCATATCCCACAATTCATAGCACGCCTCTGCCGAGTCAAACAATGGCGGCCACTACTTTGTTTTTATATTGCTCTTATTACTGTTTCTAGGTCACCAAATAAACTTTTAAGACATTTTCAGGCGAGAATGTTGCTGTGTAAACTTCAAATATCTGCTCGTTTTATCAATACATCCCATATTAGCAACAGTGTTCAGATGTCGTTGGTGCCGCCTGACCGCTAACTCCCTAGCTAGCTAGTGCGGCTTGGCTGACAAGCGACAGCCCGGCCTGGATGCCAGCAAGGGCGGCTCACTCTCTCGTTTCACCCTTTCGTGATGAGTCTGGGTCACAGCTGGACTTATTTTTTGTTTATATGGGCCGTTGATTTATTTATTCAGTGAAATGTGGTGGATCTGCCAGATGTTAACTTCAAATATCTGCTCGTTTTATCAAGACATCCCATATTAGCAAAAGTGCTCTGACGTTCTGCAAAGAGCTAGACAGCTAGCTAGCTAGCCCGGGCTGTCTGACAACGATCCTGGCTAATTAAAGCCAGCGAGAAAACCTCACTCTCTGGATGTCGTTTTCTCTCTCTCTCACACACACACACAAACACCGGTCTTTCTCGTTGACTCTGTGTCATAGATGGACTTATTTTTCATTTTTATGGGCCGATGATTTATGTATTCATTTTAATAATGGTATAACAGTAGAAGGTGGTGAATTGTCCAGATGCTGGTCAATGTGAAAAAATAACTCAGTTCTTTGGTGGTGGCTAACGCGGAGCTCCAGCAGAGGCCAGCCGTTTTATGAAACAAAGGACAAGCAGAGACCCGAGGGCCACCGGTCCGAGTGTCAGGTGAACTTAACTTCAGGTGAGAAGTTTTGACCTGGAGTCTATCTGGG
Source organism: Astatotilapia calliptera (assembly GCF_964374335.1). Lineage (NCBI taxonomy): Eukaryota > Metazoa > Chordata > Actinopteri > Cichliformes > Cichlidae > Astatotilapia > Astatotilapia calliptera. The sequence goes on along the minus strand of NC_137432.1, from coordinate 24,553,975 downwards.
TCTGATATAAACCAAGTTTAGGTGTAGTTTAGTTTCGTTGTGCTGACTTTTTACAATCAGTTACAATAACTCCTACTGCGTGCTAGCTAGCATGACAGAGTTTCTATACAGCTGTGTGCGTGCTATGTTACTGATGTTGAACTTTATTTTATTCATAAGGTTAGTTAGTAGAGTTGCCAACCATCCCGTACAAACGGAATCATCCTACATTCAGAGAAAATATTACTGTTTCGTATTGAGCTGAAAAGGAACACAGTTTGGCCCATACTTCAGCTAGAATGGGGGGGGGGGAGAGACACAAAGCTGGATTTATTCTGTCATTACGCTGCACAGCTGCCTCTTGTGCTGTCATTCTATCCCTCTCTCGCCTGTTGTAACTTCAATCATGAAACTGATCAATGATCAGCTGATCGGCTTTTCTCTCGTGTTTGTTTATCGCCCACTTTGCGCCAGAAAGAGGAAACCAACGGATATCGTGCTAAACAACAGCAGCGCGTTTAAGCTTTATCAGCTTTTGTTAGAATTTATTTGATATTAATTTCTAGTATCAGCTGATGTTTGCTGGAGCCACAGCTGTAAAAGCTGCTGGTCATTATGTCGGTTTGGATATCCTAGTGAGAGGGGAAACATGAAGATGAAACCAGGAGATGTCCTTACTGAATCATCAGAGCTGAACAGGTGATGGAGAAACAGGTTTACCTTTTAGGTGACATGAATGAGTTGAAGGGAAGTTATGAACGGTTTCTGAGAGACAAATAACACCAGGATCCTTTTCTACAGCTGACAGCAGGTAACTGTGCAGGAGCGGATCTGGCAAAGTTTTTGCTAGGGGGGCCAGATAGGGCATTAAAAAGGAAAGGGGGGCACAAAGAAATACTTTTCTTTCTTATTCTCATTTAATATCTAGCTTTTATTAAATAATTATCTGAATCTCACAACCAAAGTTTGTATAATAATGCAAAAGATTGGCTGTAGACCATTGTCAATCAATCAGAACGCTGTGTAAAAATAACAAAAAACAGAATAGTGAATGCAAAATTGTGATGTACTTGCAGCCTCGTCCTCTTGTCTCTCTGTATGCTGCGCTGCATATAGGAGAGATCAAAATACAGTTTACTTTGATTTGCGCCTTGACTTGAATTTTAAAAATATTTGGGGAAAAAGCACTATGCTGCAAAAAATGAAAAATAAATATTTGCAAAATATCTGGATAAATATTTATTTTACGTGTTTGATGTGTGTGGCGGGGTGTGGTCTGCAGTGTCGCTGCAGGGGAGGTGGACCCACCCGAGCAGCATCTGCAATCGCGCCTCTCCGGGTTAAAGTCGGACATAAAGTCCGGCATAGGCACACTTAAAATTTCTTCTGAAATTTTCGCTGTCTAGTTATGGTTAAAATTTCTCTTTTCCTTCCAGGAATGAGAATCCAAGGTTTAAAATGATCGTGGAGAAAATAGAGAAGAATGCTGTTTGTCAGAGACTTCCTCTTCGCTCCTTCCTTGTGCTTCCCTTCCAAAGGATTACAAGACTTAAGTTGCTGGTCCAGGTGTGTATGAAAGCTCTCTGCAGCAGTTTTAGTTGACGTTTGGTCCTTTTTGCTATTTTGTCACCTGAACACATTCATGCTGTTTCTGTCCAGAATATTGTCAAGAGAACAACACGCGGCACGGCGGAGGCAACGCAGGCCATCAAAGCTCTAAAACAACTGGAGAAGGTACAGCGACACACTTTTTTTTTTTTAAATTCACTGAATATTTACAAATAATAGCAAAATTACAGTTACTAAAAATAAGCGGAATATCTCAAGACTACTTGTTGTGAAATCAGTGTTTTATTTGTCGCTCTTCTAGATTATTCAACAAGGTAATGACAGCATCTCTCAAATGAAAAGCATCGAGTCTCTGGTTTCTCTCAGTGCTAAGGTGGACTTTGAGTGCAAGGTGGGTAATTAACGACCTTCCAAATGTGTCCAGTATGCTTCTCAACAATCAAAACTACCAAATCTCTGGAGTTAATTTTTCCCCATTTAAATAGTTTGGCATTAACAGTTAATATCTGCTTTATCTTCCTTTTTTTCTTTGTGTATTTTTTCTATTGCAGACTCTTCCTTTGATTAGCCAGTCTCGGAGGATGGTTCGAGAAGGTCCTGTCACTCAGCTGATGGATTTCTCTCTTAAGGAGACAGAGAAAAATGCTTATTTGCACCTCTTCAATGACTACTTGCTGCTTTCACTACCAAAGGAGTAAGAACAATCACGCTGTTTTGTGAATGCACAGTAATCCATCACAAGGCATTAAGCATCTCTCTCATTATCATTTGGTTCATCCTGTTACCCTCATATCTACTGTCTTATGTCGTCACCTCTTCAGTAATCAGTATTTCCTTCCGCTGTCTCATTTCTTCTGTGATTTTTTTTTTTTTCTCTTGCTGTTTGCAGAGGGGGAAGATTTACGGTAATTGATCACTGTCCAGTATCAGAGCTGCGTGTTGAGAACTGTCGTGTCAAACTTCACTCCCTACAGAAGAATCTGTTCCGGTTGTATATGGCACAAAAATCCCTGCTCCTCAGGACTGATGCACCGTAAGAGATTGGATAGTAGCAGTAGTGTCTGCGGTGTTTACCGCATAATAAAAATTTGTATAAGATGCATCTTATTTGTATTTTTCCAGGAGTGATAAGCTTCGTTGGATATCCGCCCTCTCCAGGCCCCATACTGAAGTAGATTTTTCTAGTGCACAAGGTAAAGTTTTCACCTTGGGTTGGATGTTGCAATTTGTTTAGTTCATGGTTAAATGTGAGTGAAACCCTTGAATTCCCTTTATAGCAGTCAATAAACCCAACAGTGTGTTAAAGATTCTTCTCCGGTTTATATCATCAATAACAATATGAATTTGTACATGACAGTAAATTAAACATCCGGCTAAAGCAAAGCATTTGATGTTTACCAAAAATAGGAACAGAAATTTTTTTTTAAATCAGATTTTTCTTTCACAGCAGTGCTGAGATTTGGAGAGTCTAGCATTCAAAACAGAGGCCTTTAGATGCAACATTGTAGACAATCTTGTATGGGCAAGTGACCTCAGTCTTAAAGGGAGAAAAGACTCTTGTCTGTTGTCTGTAATGTGACGTTCCTGCACCTAATGCATTTTTTCTGGGTGCTCTGCTTTCCTCCCATAATCCAAAAACACGATTGTTGGGTTAATTGGTGACTAACTAATGCTAATGTAACTAATGTAACTACCTATTGCCCAATGTCAGCCGATGCATAGTTGGATGGACTACTGCAAAGGAAAACATTAAATTTGGCCCAAGATTTTGATTCATACAACTGTAGCATGATGATTTGTCTAAACACACATCAGTCCATTCAGTACTGGAGACAGCATCCCACAGTCTCCTGCAAATAACCTAAATATGTAAACAGTGGGAAACTTTAAGACAATAGTGTGTTAACTTCCTTTAACTTTTATCCTTTCCATTTTTCCTCTTGCAGATTTCGAACAGATGCAATGTATCCGAGCTTTTTTTGCTCAACAGCCAGATGAGTTGTCCTTAGAAAAAGCTGATGTTATTCTGGTGCACCAGGAAAGCAGTGATAGTAAGATCATCTCATTACTTTCATTGTCATTCCCAACTAGAAATGCCTACAAGTATTTGAAGAAATCACTTATGTTGGATTCTATCCTTTTTTCCAGACTGGGTAGAAGGGACGAAGCTCTCTGATCGGCAACGTGGATGGGTGCCCAAATCCCATCTGGAAACCATAGCCAGCTCCAGAGTCAAGAGTCATAACCTGTCAGATGCTCTCAAACTGACAGCGGCCACAGCCACAGCCTGACCCGAGAGTGGACACTATAAAGGATCAAACTCAGTTATCTGATTCAGGAACTGCTGGATTAAAGATGATGGACATTCAGTGACATTTCTAGAGGACAATGCAGCAGCTCAAAATGCTATAAGATTGCATCTCAGTGTAGCAGTGGCTCTCATTTGTTTCATGTGTTGAAACAATGTATTCACTTTACTGCATGAAGCAGCAAAGTGAACTGCTGAAGACTGCCAGAAAGGGGGTGTGGGTATTATGGTTTTTATCTGCTATGCACAGTACATTACAAATATTGTGTGTACATCAGTAGATTTGTTTTAAAAAAATATTTTCTTATGGAAATGACTTTTTCCCAAGAAATATTATTCTTGGAATCTGTATTATTTTTTTTGTTGTAATATACGGTTTTTGAAAAATGGGCCCCTGCGTGCAGGAGAGAAATCATGAGATGTATCATAAGAGATCTGCCAGACAATTCCAAGACGTACAACGAGGTTCATAGGTTACATGGGACACATTTCAGTAAACGCAGACTTATGAAATAAAAACATATTTGAACATTGTGTGTGACTTGACAATGAATTGAGGCTGATTTCAAGCTGAAATTTTAAATTTTAAGCTGAACTACATCAGCAGACGGACACAATGCCAGGATTCTGATTTTTAGGTGGGCCACAGTACTTCAGGTTGGGCCTTGTAATTACATAAGTAAATGGTTTTAATACTACATTCATAAATTATTACAAGCAGGCACACCCGGGTTTACAAATTAAGGAAACAATACTCAATCTATCACTCATGTCTTTGTTGTAGACCAATAATTTTCCTGTTGACTTAAACTCTGAGATCCGTATTGCAATAATTCTGTCACATTCAAATGATTATAGCTGATAGACTGGGTGAGCTACATTGAGCAATATCACAGTGGAGAGAGAGCTCAACATACCACAGATTCATAAATGAATGTCAATAGAAACTGCACGTTCTAAATGTTGTCCTACTTTTAATAGAAAATGTAGTTGCTACATTGAGTGACTTCATCCTTACTCTAACACAAATCCAGTTAACACCTGAATTATGCTTATGTGCTTTACCAGTTACCATTCGTTGCAGCCACAAACTGAAAGAATTTTCCTACTGCAAAAAATGTGAAGGCCTGAATAAAAATGCAAGAAAAAAACATATCAGTTAGTCAGAGGTGATCTGTGATCAAAAGCACAGCTGACATTGAATAAAACACAAAGGAAGTGGTTCTCTTTTTTTCATAGTTAAAAACTTAATATTCTAACATTTTTCACCATGTTCGTGTAAAGTATAATGTAGTGTTTAGACTCAATGTAAGCCTTTGTCAGCTGATTCCAATTTATTATTCCTCTCGAACACAAAACATCAGGGGAAAAAAACAGCTTTTTTGAGGAAAGACACAAACCCAAGTGTGTTTGTGTGACACGTAGAGGTCCACAAATTTGGAGTGAGGGTTAAAGCACTACCAGCAAAGACTACGAACATGTTAATGTCTTCAAACAAACTTTAATGCAACAGTTGCTGCTTAAATATGTTTGATTTTGAAACAAGTCAACTTTGATGAAGTGGCACTGTCTCACAATTCAACTACATAGTCATAAAAATCTAAATTCAGTAAACCTTCTCATGACATATAGGTCACTATTACATTTACAACAACACTGAACAGTCAGAGTTCACATTCTCTGACTTGGTCATTTAAAGCTTGTCTCATGTCGTGTTTTGGAGGATGGTGCTGCAGTGTTCTTGTTGGTTCCCAATAATGGGAGAAAACTCAAGATAATGCTGCTGTTATTTGTGGGTTAAGACTAGTTTATGGTGCTGCACCTAAACAAAGACAATTTTGGGAATGTGGCCGACAGGGAAGCTATTGAGACACCGTTATGTCCACTAAAGATTCAGTCTTCTCTATAGAGAGGTTAAAGCCAACAGCTCAAGCATAAACAAGAGTATAGCCCAATTTCCAGTTGAACCACATATTTTTTTTAAACTGCAGACAAGTTTCAACAAAAATCTACTCTATCTAGACTTGCCTGTAAACGTTTGCCCTGCACCAGTGCAGGCATAATGGTGGAGCCTTGAATTACTTCACTTTATGTGCTTAAATTGCTGACCAGTTTTAACATGTTAACTGTTGATGATGTTTTGGAGACATAGCAAGTGGCTGCACCTCTCTTTCTCTCCACGACAGGAAATTGTAAACTAAAATTAGGACTCCAATAGGAATACTAGGAATCTGAATATTTGTCCTCCGACAACAAATATTACGCAATTGTGTGTGCTGTGCTCCCAGGAATAGACTCCTAGAGTCCCGCATTTCCATAAAAACAGCCTTTTTAAAAATATAGAAATATTTTTGTGTTATTACAAGTGACGCAGTAATAGAGGAAATTAAATCGTCTAGATGATGTTGAGTTCACCTGCAGTTTAATTATAAAACTATGAATTTGCAATGAGAAAGTACAGTGAGCAGAGACATGCAGCTGGTCTCCTCTGAGTCCTCATGTCAGCAGCATGTTGTCCATTGTCCTTGATATTGCAGACAGTTGTCTTTTTGTTACGACATGGTGTAAACTCCACAACACTTATTTGTTGGTAGATTTAAAACTTTGGTAAAGAAATTGTGCTTAGAGAAGATCGCTTATTTATTATTTGTCTCCGATCCCAGTTAAACGATGTGTCATTAATTTGTTGATTGTTTTAAGCCAACTTTTATTTTGGCATTTAAACAAACTGATCTCAGCTTATAATTTAAATCACTGTGACAAATGAAATTCATTAAGCCAACTGACCTATGGAAAAAAAAACCCAATAAATTAAATTAAAAAAAAATCTAATCTATGTCTAAACCCAACGATACAAAGCACACAGGCACACACACAAAACAACAACAACAAAAACACAGATCCTATGTCTCTTGTTTTCTCACACTGTATTTCACTTCCTCATCATCTCCTGTTTTCTCCAAAGTCCATTTTCACCTCTTCCAGTACGCTCACAGCTCAGCTTACAGAGTCCCACACCTTCAGCTTCCACTCAGGGTCTCAGGGTACAGACTACAGCATCCCTGGGTGTCTGCGACGTGAGCAAGTAGTCAGTCGGTGGGAAGATCGCGCATGCTCTCTGTGGACTATCTATGTAAGCTGGCTCTGAGATCCACTGCTTTTTCTTTTCTTTTTTATTTAAATTTTAATTTTCAAAGTTGCCAAAGGGAATACTAATTACAGTATTTAATATAAATGTAGCGATACATGTACATGTACTGTATCTGTACAGATAAAAATAAAGGGCAGGGTGCGACATTAAATTAAAGTCCACATATACAAGGAGGGCGGGAAACACAGGTAAGATATATTTTATCTCATACGTCGAATTCATTGGGGAAAATAAATGCACTATAACTTAATAATACTGTAGATGCATGTTTGCTATTAGACATTTAATATTAGCTTGAAACTCAGGGAACCTGATCAGACTTACATTCTCCTTACTGTAAATCATTACAGAAATATCTGAAATATCTCACAAACAACAGGAGGGTTAGTGTTAAAAAAACAAAATCATGCCCAAGATATGCATTCACAGGAGTATCAGGAGCACCAACGAAGCTTGCTCCCCCCTTACTAAACAAATAAATAACCAGCTAGCACTAAGTAGACATTTTTCGAGGCAGTATCTCAAAATTTCGACATATCTCTCTAGTAAATAAAGTTTTATGGCTTTTGGATAGTTAAAAAAGCAAAAAACAAAAAAGCTTCCTTATTAATGAGCGCTTTTTATCCGTGCAGTCACGTGCCAAATGGGTGTGCTACAAGTGTAGATCAGAACACATCCAATGAATTCTGGATTTTTAACCTTCAGGTAGTGTCCTTTAGTGCAGGGCTAAACTTTCCACTGCACATTTTATGGTGACGCACCCACAGAGTAAGGAAATCGGCTACTGATTAGATCTTTGTTATTTCCTGAATTACAAAGCTCAACAAAACTCGACAAATCTAACAATTGTCTGAGCTGATAAAAAATGAAGGAAAGTTGCTTATTGTGAACAGAATAATGACTGTATGTGTCAAGCTGTGATGCTCACTTATTAAAATAGGTCATAAGTGTTATACAGCTCACAGAGTGAACAGCAGGCAAACTCAATTATCAATCAAGGAATCAATGGTGTCACAGGGTTAACATCCACCTGTGATTGTTGGCACAGAGGCACAGTGGTACGCCCCTGTCATCCTGTCTCACATTATTGTCTGAAGGTGATGTTGACATGGATTTGGCACAAACTTTTCATGGAATTTGTTTTTTCCTGCAATGTCTTTAATCTCATAAATTTTATGACATAATTTGTTGCTGTTAGTGGGAAATGATGAATCTGTGTACAGAAATAACTGGAACTCAGGAAGTATGTAAACACAAAAGAGGATCCCCAGTTAAACTGGGCCCTATACTACGAAACAAGTTCAAACTATCTAAGATATCTTTCCATTCTCTGATTCACTTCACCTAAATTGGGATAAACAGCCACACATCAGCATGCTAAGTCATCCCAGGGTTTCCCCGGTCCATTCATGGACAAGGAGTGGTTTTGGCAGCATCTGGTCAATCTAAGAGGGACATGTCACGGGTCATATGACTTCACAGGAAAATGTCTTGGTGGTAGGTAGTAGGTGTCATATTTTAGGATTGTATATTAATGCTTATAGAACAATATAGAAAATTGATGTAAAATTGTTTGCTGCTAAAAGAAGAAAATTAAGAAAAAAAATTGGTAGAGGAATGTATATTTTAAAATTGTGCTGATTCTTATTTCATACACTGTTATCACGATTAACCTTTGCATATTTCATCTTTCCTGTTTTCTGTTATCTGACCTGAACATGTGCATGCTGTTTCGGACCAGAATATTGTCAAGAAAACAACACGCAGCATTGCAGAGGCAACAATTAAAACTAAAACTTCTTGAGAAGGTAAAGAAAGGGGCTCCTTCAGATTTTTCCAAAGGTGTGGCCATATGGGGGCCACTAAAAGGATTCGGGTGGCACGCTAAAAGCGGAATTACAAGTTTTATTATGCTGTTGTCAAATATAGGTTACTTGAAAAATACGACAAAAAAGAGAGAAAGAAAAGCAAATTGGGCCCCCCCCTCCCCGCGGTCCCCCACTTGGAGGCACCCCTGGGTACAGCAATGCTCTCTTTTCACAAAAAATACCAAGATAAAAGTTAAATAGAAAGTAGTCTGAATATCTTCGACGTCTTGTTGATAAATCTCTTTTTCTTTCATTTTCTTCTCTTCTGAATTACTCGAGTAATGAAATCATCTGCTAAAGTATTGAGTCTCTGGTCTCGTTTAAGGGTGGACTTTGAATGCAGATTAGATGCAAGGGTGGCCCAAATCTCTGCAGAATGCCTCCCACAGAATATCAGAAGCACTGGATCTGCATCACAAGGAAATCTCTCATTACCAGTTGTTTCATCCTGTTAGACAGTTTTGTGTCGTCATCTTTTCAGTCTTATCACAGTTTTCCTTCCGTTATCTCATTTATCTTGTATTTTTGCTTTTTGCAGACAGTGGAGATTTACAGCAACTGGTTACTTGTCTGGTATGAGAGCTGCCTACAGATGATGATGTTCCAGTTGAATGACACAAAACTCCTTGCTTTTATGGGCTGATTCACCATAAGAGACTTAGACAAGAGCAGTTGTGTCTGTCACCTTATTATAAAAGCTTGCATAAAATGCAGCTTTCTTTTATTTTCCCAGGAGTGATAAGCTTCTTAAAATATATATGTCGCCCAAGGTAAAGTTTTCATGCTGGGTTAATGTTGAATTGTGTTTACTTTATGGTTAAACGTGAGTACAGCCATTCATTCCCTTCACAGCAGTCAATAAACATTTAAAACTTCTTTAGTTTGCATTATCAGTAACAATGTATAACTTATGATAGCAATTTACACAACTAGCTAAAGCCAGACATTGAGTTGCGTGAGTTTTAACAAAACAAAAATGTTAACGTTTCAACTTTAATACACTTAAAAAGGCAGAATGTGCCACACGGAAAACATAAATAGAGAAGGCGAGCAGCAGAAAATGTTAACCTCACCTCCCTAGTTATAATTATGAGAATAATTGCATGGTTTATAAACATGCCTAAACTAAACTTCTGTGGATTCGTATTGGGAAATGCAACTGTCTAGAGCTATTATAAAAAAATCCACAATCCAGCAAACAAAGTTTCCATACCTGATACACTGCATTAAGTAATCGATCTTGCAATCTTAATCTTTATGTGGTGTATTTTTTGTGCATTGTATGTTTTTGAAATTGGGCCCTGCATGCAGGAGAGTGGACTCATATAATGCAAAATCTACAGGACATATCCAAGATGTACATACAGCAGCATAAAACATAACAAAACAATGTACAACACGTATTTGAACATTGTACAACACGCTTGGAGTTCTTTCAATCAATGTTGTTTTTTGTAAACAAAAACTTCACCACCGGCGGTAATTTTGCACGTACACAGTAAGAGTTCACTTGCATTAAACTGCTGGCATGCGTCTGCAGGAGCTGTTTCTAGAACAAAATGAACAGTTCAGATAAAGAAAAAAAAATCACGCTGTGCACGTAGCCAGACTGTGTGCGATCATGGGTGTGGGGCATGGCTCAAGTGCAATCTCACATACAGCCACATATTGGTTATGTCTGCCGTCACTCAAGGAATATGAGGCGGTGACAACTGGTCACGGATCGAGAAATCCACCCAATAGATTCCGTGCTTTCCGCTGTCAATCTACTTGCTCGTCCCCGATTGGCTAAGTTTACAGTGGGCGGGGTTTAAAGTGTTTGTTGTTGTTTTCGTTGAACAGAATAAGTAGAGCGGTCGACATCTTTGACAGCGATAGCCGTCTCGTGCGTGATCGTGCGTTTTTTATTAGCATTTAAAAAGAATTCTGGTTATTTTTGGGGGGGAAATTTGAAAGCCCAGAGCATCACTGGAGTATATCTTTTTTTCTGACCTGTTTTGACTAAAACTTGTTTTAAAGGTATGTGAGCAGTCAGTCTTGATACGTTAGCTGCCGTTACTAGCATTACATAGCATCGTATCGGATTTCTCTCACTGTAATTACGATCGGCCTTTACATGCTAGACTTGGAGGCACTTGGACTTGAATGATTTTAAAGGTTTGGTTGTTTTATGGTTGCTTAACATACGGGAAGCGAGCTTAGTCCGGTGCTGTTGTGAGAAATGACGTGGCCTAACTTCATAATGACCCCAACCTACGTGAACCCACAAACGGGTGTAACCATGATCACAACGGTACATCTGTACAATCTGCACAATCTCTACACTGATAAAAATCAGTCAAGGAAATGTCATACATTATTTTTGTCCATCAGGAGCAACCTGACTGAACCTAAAATGCGTTTTAAGTCTAATTGTCATGGTCGTGCCCTGTTTTAGTAGAGTTAATGAACATGTAAACATTGTTTTGTTTCCTAAAAATAAATCTAATCAAAATAAAATAAAAAATTAGCCCATCATAACTTTGCAGAGCTGACTGTGAGGTCTGCAAAGTTTGACAAAAATAAAAATACATTTCCCGTTCCAAAAACGGCAATGGGTATTGTGCTGTTGACAGATAGATTTAAGGTACAATTTTGTGTTGTTTTTATTTTAATGGAAAACTCTAACCCTGCTTACAAAAATATGCAATGTACACAATGTCCATAATGTCCACAATTCCTAATACGACCTTTGCAAAACTCTTGACCTAAAGATGGATTGATATTAAACAATGATGCACTCTTCCAGCTGTCATAATCACTTGTTAACTGAATGCACTGGGCACTGAAGTCAGTCCACCAGTGTGCTTTCTCCTTTGTCTACTGCATAAATATAGCTATTGTGAGAAACTTCATGTTTCCCTGTGTATGGTTTCAGATGGGCAGTCAGTACCAGCGCTCAGTACCACTAGAAGTGAGGAGAGCAGAGGGAGAGAGAGTTCGGGCCAAGCATCCCGACAAGATACCGGTGAGTACAACAACAGTGACTTTTTCCCAGTAGACTTGATTAATTTTTATAAATTTATACACGGACAACAAAGTGCCTTAACAAGTTTAGCAATTTACTCTTGAAAATTATGCACAGCTAATTTAAGGTGGACTTTCTATGGTCATTTTAAGCATTTTTTTTTTAAATTCTTGGGCTCTATTAGAGTATCTTCGGTTAAAAAAAGATCTTTCTTTGTCTTCTACTGGACCTCAGTTCATCATCTCTCTAAAGCAACTGTTGTAGCCACTCTCCCTTTAAGACAACTTTCATCTGATTGGCTGGCACTTTAAAGTGGCACTTTTGCCTCTCAGGGATTATTTGGACATCTGCTGACCTCAATATTTGGAACTTTGGCCATGTTTAATGTGAGCACCCACCATTGTAACAGTATATATGTGACAGAAAGCAAATAAAAGTGTAATAGATCTACTTCATAGGTTTGTAATAAAAAAAAATGACAACAACATTATTATTCTTTAAGACTCATTTTAATTGGTGGTATGTAGACTGCTGTTTTATATATATATATATAAATGATAAATGATTTTTTTCTTGTTTATATTCAGGTACTTGTTCTCTGTGCCTTTGTTTGTTAATGATTGCTTTTTGTTTCGGGGTGTGTTTTTGCAGATCATTGTTGAGAGGTCCCCGAGGTCACGAGCTCCTGAACTGGACAAGAAGAAATACTTAGTACCCTCCGATTTAACAGGTGAAACGACATTACAGATATTTTGAAACCAAAGGAAAAATTAAAAAGTGAATGATTGAAGAGTATTTGTAAGCAGGACGTGTTATATTTTAACAGGGCCTGACAAACTATGCAATGTCAAAGCTGTTTTCAAATTACTTTAAGCCAGTGTCAACTTTGCTCTTCTGGTTTTGGTGATCAGCCAACACAGGACTAAACAGCAAATATCTGCTCTATCCACACAAGCCAACCGTATCTCCTATGATGTACTTTCCAAAGCTTTTGGACCAGACAGGATGTCCCTAATAAGTTAAAAGCTTTTGCGGGCATCTTTTTAAACATATTTAGAGATTTTCAAGTGTCAGTGGAGGAGCAGCACAGCAGGAGGCCATTCACTTTGATTAAAACAAAACTAACCACCTCCCATTACCAGTTTTAATGCATTTTTATGTAAATCAAAAGTGAATAAAAAGTACTATTTACATATATATGTAACTGTACATACTCATAATTTCAAACGAAATTCTGCTATTACTGCAACCCTCCCGCAGTACCTTCCCTGTCAACCAGGGGGCACCAGCCACACTTTGGGAATCATAGGTCTGTTTGATAATAACTCGATAAAATTACAGAGAGCTCTCCAGTTCTCCTTTATTGGTCTCTTCAATCTATTGGTAGTTCTCTTAACTTTACAGAAGTTTTGTTTTACGGTAACTGGTTGAGTCACAGACTGATCTGTGACTTGTCATGATCAGTTTTTTCCTCCTTTCTCATCTTACATGAAGTGAAACTCCTGTGTCTGCTATACACTGACCATCCACTCCTTTATCTCCTTCCCCTTTTTTTAGTCGGCCAGTTGTGCTTCCTAATCCGTCAGCGTGTGTCTTTGAGACCAGAGGAGGCGCTCTTCTTCTTTGTCAACAACTCTCTTCCCCCATCCAGCTCCCCTCTTTCTGCAGTATATGAGGTAAACATTTCAGTGCACGCACGCACAGACTCACAACAACAGTTATCCACATTTAGAGATTGCTTTCCTTTTCCAAAACAAAAAATGCAAAAAACACTACACTGTGGAATAGTCTTGAGTAGCCCCTCATTTCTTTATATTTTTCTAGGAAAATGGAAAATAGGTGCAGAAATGTATTGAAACAGGCACAAACCGGGAATGTTTTTAATAGATCCAACTAAAGAAATTAAAATTGGTTCTCTGCTAATTTGTCTGGTATGTATAGACACAACACTGGTTCATCCCTTGAGTTCGGTGCCTTTTTAATGCTTGAATAATTTGAAGGTCCATGTTAAGTGGCTTAAAAAGTAGGAAAAAGCTTTAAAAAGTTGCTGCTCTGGGCATAACATACTGAATTTGTCTTCACATTCTGAAACTCTTTTGGCAGATCTGCTTAGGCAGCAGTGTTACTTCGCTTTTCTAATCCTATTAATACGCGCCTAACAGAAAGTAAACAGAAGTAAGGATGAGCTAAGTGATATTTTATCATCCGAAAAGTGATGCCAAAATCAGAATATATAGAAAAGAGAAGTGAACATCTTGATACAGTTGAGGGTTTGATTAGCTCTAAAGGTAACGTGTAAATGAAGACACATTTTTTTCCCATTCTTTTTACACTTCGTCAGAGAAGGAAGTTAGATAAATTGCTGACTTGTTTTATTTCACATCCAAAATAAACTTCTGTTTTTCATTGTTGTTGTGTGGCTCCAAGTTCACAAACTTTTCATGCTCATTTGTGGATTATTCCCTGCTATTTTAATGTGTTCAGGAGCACCATGAAGAGGACCTGTTTCTCTACATGACCTACAGTAATGAGAGCGTGTACGGTGCATGAGGACGAACGAAAGACTCAAGCAAGCAAGAGAGCAAATGAGAAGAGTGATATGGGCTGAAGAAAGAATTGGGGCTGTTTCGAAATGCTTCACATCCACCTTTTATTCTCTATAATAGTAGCTTTGATAAGTAACTACCGTGCATGGTGGAAGGAAAGCTTTGTATAAAACAATGTGGTGCTGGCATGGTTTTAACTTTCAACAGTATTTTAAGGGGAGAAGGATGGGTAAGTCATGTTGATTTCCTTACTCAGTAAACAAAAACACAGGAAGGTTTGAAAGCACGAATTCTTTGTAAGAAGTGGAACTTATTGCAATTATGTTGAGAGAGCTCTTTTTTTCCTCACTTACCTGTATTTAATGCAAATAGTACTTTTGTTTTTGTAAATTATCATAAACTTTTGTGGAAAAAAAAAAGAAGCCATCCATTGTGTGCGTTCTTTTCTTATTTGTTTGCCACTGAACGGCTAACGTGAAGTACCCCTGAGCAAGGTACCGTCCCTACACATTGCTCCCCAGGCGCCTGATTGGTGGCTGCCCACTGCTTCACTAAGTGAATGGGTTAAATGCAGAGAGAGTAATCCCCACGGGGATCAATAAAGTGAATATTATTAGTATTTATAATAATAATAATATGTGTGTGTGTGTGTGTGTGTGTATATATATATATATATATATATATATGTATATAACAGCAGTCTACATACCACCAGACGCTAATGTTAGATCAGCGCTTGTCTACCTGCATCCTGCATGAGTCAATCTCCGAACAGCAACGGGCGTGTCCAGAGGAGTACACATTGTTGCGGGGACATCAACAAAGCATGCTTAAGAACTGTGCTGCCTAAATTTGTTCAACATGTGAAATGCCCTACGAGAGGGAACAAAACTTTGGACCATGTTTACTCAATTATTAACCAAGCCTACAGATCTGTTCCCCTCCCCCACCTGAGCATGTCTGACCACCTCTCTCTGCTCATTGTCCTGGCATACACACCACTCAGGAAAAGGACAAAGGGCACCAACCAAACTATCAACACCTTTTTTAGGAAGCTCTGGCTCAGCTGCAGGACTGTTTTGCCTTCACAGAGTGGAGTGTCTTCGAACATGTCGACCTAGAGACTCGCACTGCTGCAGTGCTAGGTTACATCAAGCACTGCATGGACACTGTCACCATGTAAAAGCGGGTACGGGTAGACCACAGCCATAAACCCTGGATGACAAGTAAGGTTCAGGCATTATTAAAGGCACGCAACTCTGCATACCAATCTGGGGACCAGGATATGTAGAGCAGAGAAAGAGCAGACCTTAAAAAAAGCATCAGAGCAGCAAAACTTGACTATTTAAATAAACTATCGGATCGCTTCTCAGATAACAACTCTAAGAAGGTATGGGAGTGCCTGAAACACACCACAAACTACAAAGGCAATAGGGCAAATACAGATAAAATAGACATCTCATTAGCAGAGGAACTTAACCACTTCTTAGCCTGCTTTGAGAGAACTGTAAACACCCCTACCATTCACACCACCCTGCCCATAGCCGCCTTTGAGCACAGCCCACACACATTTACTCCCCAAGAACACCAGGTTTACAATGTGTTCAAAGCAGTTAATCAGAGAAAAGCCGCTGGCCCTGACGGAATACCTGGGAGTGTCTTCAAAGTCTGAGCTGACCAGCTGGCTCCTGTGTTCACCAGACTATTCAGCCTCTCCCTGTTACATGCCACTGTCCCTCACTGCCTGAAATCAGCGACAATAGTACCAGTCCCCAAGTCCACCATCATCAGTGGCCTCAATGACTACAGACCCATCACACTGACACCAGTGGTTGCAAAGTGTTTTGAGAAGCTGGTCCTAAAGCACATAAAGGACTGCCGCCCACTCAGCTTTGGCCCTCGCAGGTCCACAGAGGATGCTGTTTCCACTGCCCTAAACTCTGCTTAGAATCTTGGGACTTCAGTAAGGAAGTCTCTTCATTGATTTCAGCTCGGTTTTCAATACCATCATCCCAGACATCCTTATAGCCAAGCTGGTAAACTTAGACTCCTCCCCCCGCTACATGTGCATGGATCAAAAACTTTATCACAATCTGTCATTAGATCGTCCTCCCTGTCACTCAGCACTGGCTCACCATAGGGATGTGTGCTGAGTCCTCTCCCATACACCATCTACACCAGTGACTGCACCCCCCGCAACCCCGCAACATCATCATCAAATTTGCAGATGACACCACCCTGATGAGAATCATCACCAACGTTGACAACACAGACAGAGGTCCAGGGTCTGACAGAATGGTGTGACCACAATAACCTTACCCTAAACACAGGGAAACCACCTGTCCCCTCTCCATAAAAGGTGACTACATGGAGAGGTTGTCCTCCTTCAAGTTCCTCGGTACCCACATTTCTGAGGACCTGTCCTGGACTACAAATACATCAGCCTGAATGAAGAAAGCTCAGCAGCTCCTCCATTTATTGAGGGTTCTGAGATGCAACAGGCTGCAGACTGACCTCCTAGTGTCCTTCTATCGTGCCACAATCGAGAGTGTGCTGGTGCACGCCATCCCTGTGTGGTACGTTGGTTGCACAACAGCCAATAAGGAGAGAGGGTCATCCAGACCCTCTCTCCTTATTGGTCATCAAAACTGCAGAGAAGGTGTCCACTCTCCATTCTGGACTCCATTACCAGCTCTAGATGTCTCTCCATTTAATGTAAAATATCTTTTTTGTGCAATATTTTGGCAGATGTGCAGTTTCCATCCACCCTTTTTTATTATTTGTTATATTCTAGTGTACATAGTGTTCCTATATATTTTTTTCTTCTTCTATATTGTCTTTTACTTTTAAACCTTGTGGTCTTGTTACGTAATTCCATTGTGCAAGCAACTGTACAATGACAATAAAAGGTCTAAGTCCAAGTTCAAGTCTAAGTCACTTAGTGTCTGTGCAACTGCATGACAAGTTACATAAGCTCATTGTCAGTTGACTAGGCAGGTCTGAAAAGCTCCAGCAAAATCGAAACTGTGAGAAAACAAGAAGAGGGGAGCCATGGAGATGCAAGAGATCCCCAAAGAGACGGAAAAAGCCAAAGAAGGGGATGAAGGACCGAGCGAACCGATGCTGGAGGTGAAAAAAGAAGGTAAAAAAAAGAAGCTGTTTACATTGTACCAAAGTCTAAATTAAAATTATGTATACAAGTCATGCAAATGTTATGTAAAGTAAGTAAACTGTGCAAAAGATTCAAAACTTGTTTAATAAAAAGAAAATCCTTAAAGTTTTGAGATTTTTAAAAAAGTTTACTTTAGAAAATCCAGATTATTTGAAAGCCGACCACAGTTGGTTCATTTCTCTTGCTAAAATGTGTCCATCTGTATTTTTATCTTTAGAGGAAGCAGAACAAGACCACTACGCCAAACTGCAAATTTCATCTGAGGATGTCTATTCAGAAGCTTTCTCTGCGGCTGGTTCACGAAAACAAATACTGGGTACAGTTTTACACAAAATATTTGTGTCTTCAGCTGGTTGGTTGCCCAGTTTCGGCTCGTTCTTTCTTTTTTCAGTACGTGCTTTAGGTAAAACACAGGATTTAGTATCATTATTATACAGAATAATAATAAATGTGTTTTTTGTCTTTATAATCTACCATCTGGGAGATAAATTAAAGCAGTAAATATTTTGGTTTCTCACAAAAACGATTCAGCCAAAGAGAAAAGAAAAAAAAAAAGCAGAAGTGGGTTTTTTTTGGTAATCTTCAAACCGCATCACCAGTTACAGTAAAATGTGTATAATAGTAACCATTGCAGTGAAATTGCGCATGTTTAAATCTTTGTAGAATTTACTGTAGAGTCTGTATAATACTATTTTTTAATGTTTTTGTAGGATTATCAAATAAATATAGTACTGAATATTTGATATATGGTATTAAATGTTTCAGTTTGTAGTATTTAGGGCTGTGACCGTCTTTTTATTTTTAGTGATTTATTGTTGATGTTTTCTTGTTTTACACTAAAACTTACAATGTAGAGGCAGATTTCTTGTCTTTATTAAGACAATGATCTTTGACGTGATACATTATTTGTTGCTTTTCAAAACAAATGAATTTATTGACCATTTTGTCCTAAGTAAATTGTTTCGGCATAAAAAGCTCCCTCAGTTTTTCCCATGCATTTATAATGCTAATGATATGCATCAAGAAAATGTGTTTTTACTAATGTCTGGAGATATTGCAATATATATAAAAAATAATTTGTGTTAAAAAGTAGAAAAATGAAAATCACTGCGGAGTAACAATGTAAGTTTACCTGAAATATAAGGTACTCTGAAATATTGCTGTCTTATAATTAGAAGCAGTATTAATACAGCTGCCACTGCTAATAAAACTGTTACTTAACATAATCAATAATCTTACCATTAAAGAGTAATATACAGGAAAATAGAACTAGATATATTGGTGGCGTTTCATGATTTCGCAACTTATGGTGTTATTGTCATGCGCTTTCGGTTTAATTTGTCTAAATCACATGGAAATTGTGCAATTTTTAGTATCTAAAAATGCTTTTAAGCAGGCTCAGCAGAACATGGGATTCAGGATTTTCTGTTTTAATGGAGAGAAGAGAAGAAGGGTGAAAAAAATGTTTTTCATTTAGTGTGTACTTTGGGATACTTTAGAGAAAAACTTATTGTGCCCTCTTCTTGTTTAGTTTTTTAATTGTATAATCATTTATGTTATCATATAATCAATTAATTACAAAAATATTTTCTTTATTAATCATTTGTTTAGCATTAATTTTCATGTCTCTTATAGAGTAAAATGTGATATAGAATATTTTACTAATAATTACCTTCTATCTACACGTTAGTATCAAAGGTACTGGCTGTATCGTCAAGGGTCTGAACCTCCCTTACTACATTATAAATATATATTATATTACTATATTATATTAAATTAAATAAAATAATAGTTTCTCTTTACTCTTCTCTTTGTAGGTATATACTGGAAACTGTCCAGAATACCTATAGTAATTAAATTTCACGTATGTCAACTGTAAATGCTAAGTATCACTAAAAGTAAGTATGTTTAGTTAATCAAATTACATCCTAAGTCCAGAAGAATTACTTACGTAATTGTGTAAAATTACTCTGTAAGATCTGGGCTTTGTTATGAAATGCTACTGCTATAATTTATGTTGGTTAATTAAGCTTAGTTCATGAGTTTTTCCTTCATCTGTTACATCATTTTAATCCAATTTGCGTGCAACCATTATGATAAGACCACATGTAGTTTGAGGTTGCTGTGCTGTTAATGTAACCCAGTGCGAATAAAAATTCGCCCACAGCCTGAAGGCAAAACGGTCTGACAGGAAGTCTGTCTGTTGTGTGTCTTTACAAAGAACAATTTTAACTAAACTTCCCTCTAACCACATTACTCACAACCTGTTGTAGTTTGGCCTTTGTGTTGAACTTCCATCGTTCTTTATTGTTGTAGTGAGTCAGTTTAGTCGTTAAGACAACAACAACAGCTGCATAAATAAATAAATAAGTACATAAGACGGCATGACAACATGGCACAGCAATGTGTCTAACTTTTTTATGATCACTAACCCGCAAAAAGGCAACAAAGCCAATTAAAGCTATCACAGCACGAGTCATGTTCTTTTTTGCAATTTGGTGAAATCAAATAATGGTTTTGTTTACAAGAATATGTTGTTAATTAGATTAATGGAAGATATTTTTATTACATTGCTGAGGTACAAACAAACAAGTCTTGCTCTCTTGTGCTTCATTAAGTCGTCACCCACGTCCTCTTTCTTTGCAAAACCTTGTACTATAACATGATATTTACAGACTAATGTTTTAAATCTGCATCAGTGACGTGTGCATCCTCCGTATCTCCAAAGCATTAGACATAAATACTGATCTGAAATTAGTTATCTGCTGTTTTGAAGGAGAAAGTCTGCTGTGTCTGTGTTTTTCTCAGAACTTTGTCACACACACAGACTAATGTTTAAAATGAGAGAGACAGGAAGAGAGTTTAAAGTTTGGGTCATTCAAGGACAAGCCAGGCACTGTGCTCCATGAATAACTTAGGAATCTATGAAGGTCAAGTTGCTATGGTGATGAGACAAAGGGGGCGTCCTATAACTGCACTGTTGCAGCCAGTCTTGAGTCAGCAGAGAAGACGGAGCACAACAGAGCAAACAAGCTTTCTCTCAAATACCAGGACGTTTTTCTCCATGTATATTAAATTCTGCCGCAGTTACGGTGAGGATAAGAAAGATGAGGCTGATGAAAACTTGCAACCCAAATTATCGGTTGAACTGGAGGGGAAGAAAGGTAGGAAGCTGCAGCTTTTGCAGGCTTCATGGCGGTCTTTGTTGTGCTCATTAACATTTATCTGATGTCGTCTTCCTCAGGCAAAGAACCGACTGGAGGAAATGTGCGTCTGTACCGTGGAGTGTGCTTATTCCTCACCTTAATGTGCATCGTCCTTCTGGTGGTTGTCATTATCCTCAGCCTGAAACGTGAGTAGCTGCAGCCATGGATCTGAATTCATGTCAGCGCTGTGATAACAAACCCTTCCTGGCACCACCATGTTTATAACACCAAAGCAGATTACGTAAGACTGAAGGTCCTGGCAGAGCAGGATCAAAATGGTGCACAGTTGTTTTCAGCTATGGATTTTTAAAATTCTATTTCTCATAACAGTGCATAACAAAGGAGTAAAACTATTGCTTATTGCTTTGCTGCAGCCTCAGGGCATTATTCCTTCTCTCAAATCTCCTCCCATTGTGCTCTGATTTCTAGTGCAAACTGGACCCACAGTCTGCCCGGTGGTAGAGGAAAGTGCAACAGCTAAAGAAGCAGTACCTGCGTTTGCTCCAGGATGCTCCTTCGAGAACTGCCAGGCCCAGTTCCCAGCTATTCACATTAAACGTGAGCAGGCACAAAAAGTGGGGGGGATTCTTTCTCAATCACCTTGTTTTTAGCTATAGTTCTGCTTTCATAATGATTCAAATTAGTTTTTAAACAAGTCTCGACTCAAGTTCGTGTTCTTCTTTGGCTTCTTTTTTTGTTTATAGAACAGGAAAAATTGAGACTCTTTTAGATTTCTGTGCAACTGAAAAAATACATGCATAAAGATGAAAATATGATGAAAATTAAATCACAAGCAAAACCCTTGAATATGCAAAGGAAAAAAAGAGTGTGGGAAGCTTCAGGTCTGATTAACAGCTTTTTACTTTTTCATTAACCTGTTTTTTAAATAAGCTTTTCCTGTTCTCTCTGCTTCCAGATCATGGCTGCCGGATGTGTGGTGATGGGTGGATGACCTTTGGCCGATCGTGCTTTTTCCTGTCGACTTTTAGACTGAAGTGGCACCAGAGCGAGCAGAACTGCACCTCCAGAGGGGGATCTCTGGCTGTTATTACAAGCAAAGAAGTTCAGGTGAATCTGATAACTTTTATGCCGCTCTCTTCCTTCCTTGAGTTATTAACTATATGCTTATATATTACAAGCAAGCAGTTTATGAAGTGGTAATAATTGCTAATAGTTACGCATCAATGGTGTTTTTTCTTTTAGGACTTTCTGACACAGAAAGGGAATCTCCAATACTGGATCGGCACCATTAAAAAAGGCACTGAATGGACCTGGGTTGACAGCACAAAGCTGCAAGAGAGGTCTTTATTCTATAAATGATTCTATAAATAGTTATTAAAACAGACAATTGACTAGTTTAGACATAGTTGTTTGTGGTTTAGATCAGGGTTGCCACTATTGCACTGTGCATATTGGTGTTTGTACATGTGTTAATAAGCTTATAAAATATTTATTGCACAGCTGGCAAATTGAATTACAAGTGTACCTAATAAAGTGGACACTTTGTTCAAACAAAGAAAAAATCCAGATATAGATTGCAGAATAATAGTTAATGACTCTTTCTTTTGTTTTGCAGCTATTGGGCAGAAGATCCAAGAACTGGGAATTGTGGGATCCTAGACAGCACAGGCCCATCTGCCAGAAACTGGATTAGAGCTCCCTGCAACGTCGCCACTTACTTCATCTGTCAGCTGCAGCTCTTGTAAAAGAACCGCGAGCAAATCTGTTCCGCCAGCAAGCATCAAATTCAACAATAACATGCCAAGACATCTCTTTCCAGTATCCAGCAAAGAAATATAAACAAGCTTTTTAGATAACAGTTGCTAAGTCTGACACTTAGCAGTTTATTTACAGTAGATTTTCTTGCAGCTTAGTGTGGAATAATTTCTGCTCTAATATTTGATTGTAAAGCTTTGTAAGTGCCTTGCTCCTTTGTTTTGTATGATTTTATTATCTGCTGTCTGCTTTACAAATGAAGTGACA
The DNA here is from genome assembly GCF_964374335.1 of Astatotilapia calliptera. Classification (NCBI taxonomy): domain Eukaryota; kingdom Metazoa; phylum Chordata; class Actinopteri; order Cichliformes; family Cichlidae; genus Astatotilapia; species Astatotilapia calliptera. The sequence continues at coordinate 24,531,186 of NC_137432.1, read as the reverse complement.
GTGAAACTGTTTTAAGAAAGTTTTATTCTCATATAAAATTACTCATTACCTACATGATAAGATGAATCTCTATGTTGTTTTTTTTAGCATATATTCCTGCTAGACATCTTTCATATTTCTATAAAAATCACAGTCTGTTCTATGGCATAATACTGCGGAAATAATTGCACTGTTTACTATGTTGAAAAATCAAGATAGTGTGGTTCTTTCACCCCAAGGTCACTGAAATTCAGCAATTCTTTACATCTACTTAATATGTATATGACTCAAAGTTGATGATAGGAAGGAACTTCTGGGTTAGATGGCATCTCTCTCTAAACATATTTAATGCTCTGTTCCTCCTCTGGCTCATCCTGTTCCATCTCCAAACCTAAAGCGCTGTGTCGAACCAGCTCCCACCATCCTCCTTTGTTTTTAAGTCTCAGCTTCAAGGTTCCCTTGAAGTCAGAATTTTCATCTCCCTCCGTTTCCTTTTCATCCTCTTTGGAGAAGACGTTTACGTAACGCCGCATCTTTTGCATCATGGAGTCATTTCTTTCCTCAACCCTGCAAAGAAGACGAATAAAGAAAAAGTCACGCATGTTTCAAAATTAATTATGTTACACTCTTCTTTTTAGTTTCCGGTTTTTTTTGGGGCCCCACCTACAAAACAAAAAGCTTATTCACTTACAGAAGGAAAACAGTTTTGCCCACTGACACTAAATGAAAGCCTTTGATGGACTTCACCCATGAGTAATGCTGTGCCTGCAGTGAGAAGCACCATTCTTATCGTATTACTAATACTATATTTTTCCCCCTACTTATACATATATAACCTACTATTACACTTAAAAGGGTGTATTATGCACATTTTCCCTGTCTACACTAGCTTTCCATAACTTGCAGTTCAAAATGATCCTTATTAGTCTTATACTGGCTTGGAGCAACTCATATTTGTCCAATTCACTTTAAACTACCTGTCTTCTGATTGGTTGGCCCTCACAAACAGGAGCTTGTGCTCAAACAAGGGCTTGCATTCAAAGTTGTATGTCAAGAGTAGAAAGAACTTATAAAACTGAGTTACAGCACTTCGAATTTCAAGCTTTTGGCTTTTGTTTCATGTTTTCTTTCATATGAGCATTCACCAGTTGAGATAAAATAAGAAAAAACACAACCAAAGGAATATTTGATGTGTTGAGAAATAGACTGAATTGATTTGTACTGAAAGGCAGCTTTTGTTAGCCAGGCTGAATGTTTTTCCTCTTTAACCTTGATGAGACGGACGCAAAAATGAAAAGAATCGACTAAGAAAAACATGCAGTGTAGCCTTAGGAGGTGTGAAAGTAATATAAAAACGACAATAAAAAAAAAAGAATTGAGCATTTTATAGCGTGACATGAGCTGTGGCTGTCGTTTCTGTACAAACTTCCTGTTTGACTTTATTTTTAAAGATAACATCCCTTTCTGCTGTGTTAGGTGATTTCTGTGGGTTTTCGTCTGTTCCTGACACAAGGTTGCATCTTACCTGAGATACCAGCACTCTTTCAGGCCATAGTTCAGCCCACAGACCCCAAGTCGAGGCCAGAGACAGCGAGGAAGCCTCCTCTCCAGCATGAGCGTCGTGGCCACCACCTGAATAACAACATTACAGCTGTAAACATGACACAGCAATGCTTAACGCACGCTGAAGAGGTGATTACACATGTGTGTGTAATAACCCTGTTACCTGAGTCCTCCAGAGCTCATCTCTCTCCTGGCCCACCCTCCATTGTGTGTCACTCATCATGGCGGTGAGCAGATTTAGCAGAAGGATGTGGGAAACCAGAGAGGAGGTGCAGTGCAACACATGGACAATCGCAGGTATAGGGATGGTGTGGTCCACAGGCAGATCGATGAGGCCAACGCTGAGCTCAAATTGGGAGAAGAGGCTGATGGGATATGAGCGATACGCAGGAAGGGAATCTACCTCCTGAGTCATGTAGACTATCCAGAGGGCTGAGAAGAAAAAAATGTTTGTAAGAGAGCAGGAAGGTCTCCTTTAAAGAATGTTTTGTAAAATTTGTGTTTATTTTTATTGCTAACAATATACTCACAGGTGGAAAAGGCAAAGAGCACAATGGAAATCAGCCACATAAACTTTGTCAGGTCTCCAAATATAATCTAGGGGGAAACGAGACACAAGCGAGCTCAGTCTGAAAATGTAAAACCTCAAAAACCAAAACAACAAATGAAAACATGTGTGAGCAGGTGTGTGAGCAGAGCAAACTCATGTTTTTGTTACTCATGGAGCTCGTGTAGAAACCCATCCGCACCTTCTGTATCGTGATGACGTAAGGGCCAAGCATTTCGAAGCCACGGGCGAAGAACATGACATTACACCAGCCGAGGACCAAACACACTGCCATCACCTCGGCCTCCCTCTGCACCTCACAGGCTCTGAACACGCACAGCAGCACCACCAAGCAGGCATAGCTGATACTGGTCAAAAACAAGAGCGGCAGCAAGGTTAGGCAGTGTTCCCAAACATTATGCTTTGCTTGGGTTCTCAGAGGGTGTGTGTGCTTGCTTACAGGATAACATGGAAAGGGCCTCCCAGTGCCGTCTGGCCAAAGTAGCGCTTTGCTCCAACTCTCAGAATATCTGGGATCTGTTAGGAGCACAGGGGATGCATGAGGTCAGAACAGTTCACAGTAATGTACTGTTGAATATTTTTAAACAAAAAGCATATTTTAAATGTCCACCTCCAGCACAAGGATGACAAAAGCTCCAATGACGCTGATAATCTCTCCTGCGAGCCGCACATTATCCCCATGTGTTGTATAACTCTCCTGAGGTGGACAAAGAGGAAATGATGCTGTTATAAATATTAAAATCTCATTATTGTCTGACAGTGTAACTTATGTAGGTGTAAAGTTTGGCATTTACACATGCATTTAGTGGATCTTATGTATTTTAATTTTTACGTAAGTTATGGCTGAAGTAATTTGGGGCAAAAAAACCTCTGGTGGTGCTGTAGTTCAGGAAGTACTAACTGCCAAAGTAGAAGTGACACGCTATGAAAGTGTTGCCTTCCTAAAATGTGTAGCAGGCCCCAGTGCAGGTGGGGACTGGGAAAATAGGGGGTAATAATGGATTCAATTAGAGGAATCTGAATTTTTAGTGGGGACTGACCTAAACATCTACACCCAAAACGTCAACTCCATAAAACTCATGTAATAGAAGTACAAACTGAAAAAATTAAACAAAGATAAGAGGGTAGAAAACTAAATCAAAGTACTCATTATGCAGATTCGGTCGACTATTTGGATCATAATAATTAGTACTAACACGTGAGAGCTGGTTTAATGTTACTTCTAGGCAGTCAGTTTTATAAATGTTCATATTTTATTTCCAAAAGGTTAATCTGAAATATGACTCTTTAAAATAAATGTGCTGTAATAAAAATCTAATTATATTTTTGGGATAGTTCAAAAACAGTCAGCACATTGAACATAAAAATTTCACTTTAGGTGTCTCATTCAAACAGTATAGTGAGTAAAATGTTGAGATCTGTTTAAGGTTTTCTAATGTCTATGATAATTCATAGTTCTGGCCCACCTTGAGCGTCTTCTGAACCCAGACAGTTTTGTCTGCATCTGACGTTGTGTAGTTCTCTGGAGCGTTCTTTAGGGGGCGAAACATACAGCACATTGTGAAAGTCCCGATGTACAAGAGATACAGAAACAGCAGAAACCTAACAACAAAAAGGGAGGAAGAAACCCAGTGTGTTAAACAGCAATAGACATGTGTACAATTCAAGTATTTTAGTTCAGATTTAACAAAACTAACAAAATCTTACCTGAAGTAATGTTTCCCATACAGGTTCCACTTCAGACTAACCAGCTGCCTCACAGGAGTGACCTCCAGGATCTTCCTTGCCTGGAGAGCAAAAATAGAAGAGATATAAAAAATCTCAGAGTCAGAACTAACTTCCTGATAACAATTAGCATTTTCTCCTGAATGCTACCTACATATTCTTCTGTACCTCTTTCTGCTGGCTGGCCACAATGACCTCCAGCACTGACATGCTATCGGCCCACGAGTCGATCTCGGACAGGTCATACAGGTGAGAGGTCAAAGGGCCCAGACTCCACTGGACTACACGCCTTTTGTTAACTAGGTGCTGGAATATCTTTAAGAGACAGGGGGTTAGGATGAGATTAGGAACAATCTGTTCCACCTTTCATGTTTGGGTCACCATGTGAATCTTCCATGGTACTACTCACCACTGTGTTTCCCTCTTTTGCAGCCAGCTTAAAAGGTGTAAGGCCTCGGGAGTTGGGAACCATATCAAGGGGCACTTGCTGGTCCAGCTCTGCATCGCGTGCCATAATCAAGTCAATGACCTGGCAGGCAATGTTCTTGTTGGGCTGCAAGACCAAAATGTGAAGCACTGTGTTGCCTGTATGGAGAGTGTGTACGCAGGAGGCACAAGAAGACAGGAGAAAGCTATTAATTGTTAATAAGACGCTCATATTCAGATATGCACAGCTGGGTTAACCTCCTGAAGGTCCCCATAAACCAGAAATCAGTCATTACTCTGAAACATTTAGCTATGTGAGCAAAAACTGGCAACAATTAGTTTAGCATTTAAAAATGTTTTTTTAATTTTTAACCTATACTCTCGAGGTACTTCAATGATCTTCTTTTAATTACTGACTCTGGGTGCCCCGCGGCCTTAGTTTTGTTGGACCTGTCCTCTGCTTTTGAGCTGTTGGACCATAACATTCTCTTAATAAGGCTTGAACATCTGGTTGCATTACAGGTATGGTCCTTGGTTGGTTTAATTCCTACTTATCGGAGAGGTCCTTCTCTGTCACCATGGGTACCTACTCCTCTTCCATTGCCCCTGTTACCTGTGGTGTCCCTCAAGGGTCTGTGCTGGGTCCTATGCTGTTTTCTCTATATATGTCACCCCTTGGTCATATTATTGAAAAGTACAAACTCTCTTATCATTGCTACACGGATGACATTCAAATTTATTTTGAAATGACTGAGGGTGATACTTCATCAATGCTTCGCTTCTTCGATTGTATAAGTGAAGTTACCCACATAGCAAGCAGTTCTGGCCCGGATCTGGTATCAAGCCGGCACTGCTGGCTGACTTCTGGCATGTAAAAACATATGTCATCCAGATATGGGCCAGGCCTGGCATAGATGGCACTGTCTATGCGATGGCATGCCATATCTGGCTCAATTGTGGTTTGGTTTATGTGGCCCGGGCCCATAGAAAACAGGTCTGGCCCAGATCTGGCATCAAGGTGGCACATCTGACTGACCGGTGTCATGGCAGGGTGTATGTCAACCAGATGTGGGCCAGGTCTGGCAATGGTGGCACTATTTATGTTCCTATTTTCCTATTTTAGTTAGAAGACCCAAATGCCATGTTGCAATACGATACTGCTATGGTAGCCAAGATTTCAAATGCAGGTTTGACAGGTTTGTGAGTGTACACTTTATCCAAAACCAAGTTACGGTTTACTCATCTTCACCAGTGGGTGGCTGTAGCTCAGGCGGTAGAGCAGTTTACCTACTGATCGGAAGGTTAGTGGTTCCAGCCCTGGCTTATCTAGTCTGCATGTTAAGAATGTGAATGTGTATGAATGCAGTTAGGTAGCACTCAGTTAAGAGAAAGTATGTGTGATTGGGTGAATGTGGCATGTTGTATAGAGCACTTTGAGTAATCCGGGAGACTAGAAAAGCGCCATATAAGAATCAGTCCATTCACTGTCTGAACAGAGTTTTCTCATGTTATGGTAAATGGCCTGCATTTGTATAGCGCTTTTCTAGTCCATAGGACCCCAAAGCGCTTTACACTACATTCAGTCATCCACCCATTCACACACACATTCACACACTGGCGATAGCAAGCTACATTGTAGCCACAGCTGCCCTGGGGCGCACTGACAGAGGCGAGGCTGCCGGACACAGACCAGTGTGTCTGCAACTGGCCTTGTGCTGGCCCATGTGTGGGCCACATCTGGCAAACCTGATCTGGGCCACCAAAGGGCCGTCGTTCTTTGCGGTATGTGGGCCATGTGTAAGCACATTGTGTGGGCCAGATCCGGGTCATACCAATTTTGCTATGTGGGTAAAGACTGGCTGCTGAGCAATTCCCTTAATGACAAGAAAACAGAAATTGTAATCTTTGACAGTCACACCCCTAGAGCCCATCTAACTGGTGTCCTCGGGCCCTTCGCTGATTATCTTTCCGATTCTGCAAGTAATTTGGGTGTTTACCAGGACGGCTCCTTTAAACTTGACAAGCATGTGTCCTCTGTTATTAAATCTTGTTTCTATCAACTTCGTTTAATTTCTAAGGCCAAGCCATATTTACCATGTGAGGATCTAGAAAAGCTTATCCATGCCTTTGTCACATCCAGGTTAGACTCCCTATACACTGGGATTCATTCTGCCCTTCTTCATAGATTGCAAGTCGTCCATAACGCCGCGGCTCGCCTTCTAACTGGTACTCGTAGGCTTGAGTCTATCACCCCAATTCTCACTGGCCTCCACTGGCTTCCAATTAAACATCACATTGATTTCAAAGTCCTACTGCTTACTTGTAAAATCATAAATAATATTGCACCTAGCTACCTTATTGATCTCCTTAGCGTGAATACTCCCAGTAGAACACTGAGATCGTCTTACTTTTGGTGCAACCTAGGTCACGGCTGCAAACCAGAGGTGACCGCACCTAACCTCTGGAATAACCTCCCTCATACTATTCACGCGTCTCACTCGATCCAGACCTTCAAGTCTCGATTGAAAACAAACCTTTTTAGCTTAGCCTTCCCGGCCTCCTAGAGCATGCCTTTTAATTGTACTTTCTTGCCCTCCCCTTTCCTCTCTTTTACTCTTTTACTTACATTGTTTTATTGTTTTTATCGTTAAGTCTTGCTTCCTTATCTGCGTACTTGTGTACTTGTATGCTTGTTTAAACAATGCCGCCCACCTGCTAGCTTATCCGCCTTTGTACTTTACTACTGTTTTATTGGATTATGTGAAGCACTTTGGCAACCTCTGGTTTTAAATGTGCTATACAAATAACGTTTTATTGTATTGTATTGTATTGTATAATGCCTCAGTAGTGTCTTTGATATGAACAGTTTCCTCAATATAATTTAGCTTTGACAAAAAAGAAGCCTGAAACTTTTACCTTTTCAGGCTGATGTCAATTTTTCTTTTTGCATTTTCAGCTGTTGGTTAGATAAGAAAATTGCTAGTTTGAGCCTGACAGTAATTCTTGAGGTTCTTTGAGTTTAAATTACAAGACCAGTGCCAGAAAGCTGCAATTAGTGGCAAACCCATCAGGGTTGATTTTGTCCTTTAGTGGTGAGAATTTTAGACAATGCTGTGATAAATCAAATTAAAAATAAGACCCTAATAACACATGGGATGCAGAATATTTTGTGGCTTAAGCAGTCACACAGTCAAATTTCCTAGCAGTGTAAAATAATACTTGATCTTCTCTCACTCAAGGGCTCATACCTTTGTAATCCTGGATCCTGGTGCTGGCGCCTGCATCGATTACCATGGAGATGATATCCATATTCCCAGCACAAGCAGCAAAAGACAGGATGTGCTCGCCTGATGAAAAGCCACGCGTTTTGTTATTTTGCACAAAATCTCTCTCTGCCTTGTTTTTATCACATATGTTGGGACCAGTTTGGGGTTTTATTGTCCTGCCACTGGCCTTGTAATTAATGGTTGAAACATTTCTTTACGTAAGTTCACTCATGCTGGCTTACCACAGTACATAAGTCCTCCTATCCTCTTCCTGAAATACAGACCAGTGACTCTAGGTGTGGACACGTCACCACCGCGACTAATCAGATGACGAACCAGGTCGATGTTCTGATTCACCACAGCAATGTGGAGAGGAGTAATCCCTGAGGCGGAGCACAGAGAGAAAGTGTACATCAGTTCACTGCCAACACACTGGTTTTCGTTTCACCAGCTTTGGTAAAACCTACACTTAATGCTTTTGCTTTATCCACCACTGTAACCCTGACAGGGTTTGCTCTCCAAAAGCAGCAGATGAGGCCTCATAATTGGAATTTGTTGCCCTTTATCGATTTATTGTTAGATGAATAAAATAATGAAGTAAAAAAAAAAAAAACCTCAGCGATATGATTTGACTAATTAAAATATTTTTTAAAATATTAGGGAGCTTAGAAAGAAAGTGACTAAGACTTCTTTAAGTTTCTTTAAGTTTCTTAAGTTCGCTTACTTTCTAAGGTCCTTAGATTTTTTAAAAACCTGCTTAAATTGTTGTGTTAGGCTTTTACATGCCCTTGTATCCACTGTATCAAAAATCTCACAGATTTTGCTAATAAGCTGAATTATTTGAATTGCAGACCAAAAAGCTGCCAACTTGACATCTATATAGTTACACACAGCACTCAGTCTGCATGATGTGCATTGGTGTTTTGCAGTTATGAATTTCTGCATGTCAACCTTGGAAAAGTTCAGAGGTCATGGGCTCGTTAATGAGGTCAGGAGCTCCATCCATCAGAGCCACAGCAGCATCCAGGTTATCGTTCATAACAGCAACGTGAAGGGCCGTCTCTCCCAGGGAGCCTGAACAAGAAGATACACCTTCTAAAATCACGGAAAACACACCAAAAAGGCAGCAATGTAAGGTTTAAACTCCTTGTTCAGTCGTACCTCTCTCAAAGATATTCGTGGATGCACAACCTAGCAGTTTCTTGATGCAACCAGCACTGTTGTTTTTAGCCGCATAGAAGAGAGGAATGTCATTCACACTGAGGGACAGAAGGACAGAAACAAGAAATCAGATTTATGGTAAAACTTTAAACAAAACTGAATGTACTGGAAAGTGGCGTCAGCAGGAGTTTACCCTTTTGTGTAGAGCAGAAATGTCTCATCCAGCATTTCATTCCATCCTTTTTTGTTCTGAAGGCGAAACTTCAGCTGGCTCCACCAATGGTTGAGCTCGCTCGGAGCAGATCTGGCTAAAGACGGTGACATTGGCACCTGAGGTTTGACTAGAATTGTGAAACGAAAAGTTAGGAATGTTTTTTAAGAAACTCAAGAAAGACAAAAGTAGAGTGGGTGAAAAATAAATGCTATGGAGTCTAAATCCACAGGTGGAAAAAAAATTGTTCATTTTGGTAGTTTTTTCTATTAATAAATTAAAGTAAATCTTTTCAGTCTTACCTCACCCTTAAGCAATGAAACTGCTGCTCCTCAATCTCTGGTGACACTGAGAGAAACACTCAAAAGTGGACACACCACCTTTAAAAATGTCCCCGAGGAGAGATGAAATCCCTGTGGCATCACCAATATATATATATGTCCCAGCCAAGAGGGAGGAGATATGAGAGCAAATGGGTGGAGAAGGAGGATGCGTGGAAAGCTGACAGGTAAGAATAAGACAGTGACGCAGTAATGAGCAAGGAGACTTTCACTGGTCAGAAGTGCCACAGAGAAAGCTGTGCTTCAACTCCCTGTTGACAAGGAATTCCTTTGTCATGCTGATCTAAAATTATTGGCTTGATCTCCTTAAAAGCAAAGTGACAATGGTCCAGTCCCCAGTTCGCGGATATCTATGCAATCACCAGGCCTCTCAGCATTCCTCTGACTACCACCGAAACCTGCATGGCCACTATGAAAATTCAGCAAGATCATGACAGTCAACACACCACTTGTAGTGAACTGTTAAGAAAACCTGTTTGGAAATTGCAAGCATGCTGTTCTATACCTCGCTTTATGGCATTGCGTTTTAGTTTGGATCTTTTTTTTTAATGAATGAGCAAAATCCTCAGAGTGAAACTGGAATTATTTGGAAAATATGGAGATTATAAAGGATTTTCCACCATGCTGCTTCTTGGACACACAAACTCTAAACATCTAGCTTCATTCACAGTGATATAACATGTTGAGCACCATTCATGTGTCAACAGGAATGATCCCAGATGCAGTAATTACTGCACTACAAAGACTATAATGATCATCTAGAGGCTGGCAGCAGCATCATGTTCAATGAGAGAATGTCACTTTTCTCTGAATGTGGAAAACAAAGCTAATGGCGCGTGTTGTTTTGTGAAACTGCAATTAGTTTCAGAGTTGACACATTCAGCTGATAAAAAGCCACAAATTTCATTTACAGAGATCTGATTTATTTACAAACTATTGAATCAGCGAACATTTAAATTTCTGGTCACCTCGGCTGTAGTGGACACATATTTTTCTGCACCATTTTTAGGTCATGACTAAAAAGCTGGTTAACCACTGGATAAACAGGGTTTAGGAAGACTATAGGAGGCCCTGATAATGGCTGCCGATGTGGCCATCATTTAGTATTGTGGAGATAATAGCTGTTTACCAGACAGAGAGCACCATCTTTAAGCAGTGTCATAAAGACCAGTAGTTTCAAAACTGCTAAGGTCTTTATAAGAAAACAATAACACTGTAAAAAAAACATGATTTTGTGGCTTTGGTGTTCACTGTTTCTGGACATGTGTAACAACACTGAGTTAATTTGAGGTGAGACACCACAGAAAACAATTATTACAGAAATCTTATGACAGCTGACTCCTGAGTCCAGAGTGACTTAATAGTACTTGATGACCGTTATTTAAGAGCCAAACCAAAACGAAAGTTAAACTAGCCGTAAAATCCCACAAACTGTTTAGTGATAGAAATGCAATTAAAATGAAAGAAATCTTCAGGAAATATCTTTTGTAGTTTTTGTGAACTTGGTCAAATCTGTCAGGACAACAAGGATCAAGAGGAAGAAATTAACTGAGACTGATTCCTTATAGCTGTGAGTCTATAAATGTGTAAGGATTACATAATCCTGAATATCTTTAAAAAAAAAAAGAAATATCCTAGAATGATAAAAAGAAAAATAGACCAGCGCAAAACCTTTTTTGACCCTTCCAACATATTTAACTTTGCATACCCCAAAACATTTTTATTTTTAAAAAGCATTAATCAAAGCATTAAAATAGAAAATGATACAACATAAAGAACAACATGATTAACAAAGTGAATTGTAGAGGAAGCACTTGTGAGATATTACAACAAATGTACACCTCTGCGGCCTGCAGGATAAACACACTCCGTCTCTTAGGGTCACAGGTGAGTTAGAGGCTAGTGGCAGGGTACACCCTAGACAGGTCAGCCAACAATCTCACTGATAACCTGACATGCATGTCTTTGGACACAGGGACACCCACAGAGTCACAGACAGGACGTCTCTAGAGTGACTCTACAAAAGTCCCCTGACTGGCCAGAGATTTGAACCTACAACTTTCCACACATGGGCCATTAATCAAAGTAATTTGAAAAACTCTTTGAAAAACTATAAGAATGAAATAAAATTAAAAAAAACTTCCCCCCACATGCTTCTTAATATCCAAACTTTAATTATTCCTAATAGACAGCATTAAATGATATTGCAAGTAAGATGTATTATAATATGTATTTTAAATCATGATTAAATTGGATTATGTAAAACCATCACCCTCTGCCATCTGGAAAATTCCAGGTCACATGAGTCATTCTCATATTACTCTTTAGTTCATCATCAGATTTTTCAGTGTTAAAAAATATTTTGAATCTTTCTTTGACCCCGTAATGCCAAATGTGTCATATTTTATACACACGTTTTGAGACGTCAATGCGATTTTTTTTACCCCTTAAAAACCAGATGTGTAAAGTTAACACATAAAGTGTGAGCAAAAAATATTAAAACTCATATATGTGAATTAATATTTAATTTCTTGTTTAAACAAAATTGTCACAAGCTTCAATAAACACATAAAAAGGCAGTTATTTCATGGTTCAGGCTTCAGATGGTTACGATAATAATTCAGTAGGACGAAGTAAATGTTCACTCACGACTTTGCAGAAAATATTTTAATTTCATTTGCAAGGTTATACTGCAAATGAAATCAAATATACAAAACATAATTTTTAACAACTGTTCAGCCTACATGAGTGCAATGTCGTTGTAAATGAAAAAAAAAGGTCTGTTACAAAAATAATGCTATTTTCAAAATTTGTGAATTACTGTTTCCTTAAAGTTTTTAGAGAGGGTAATTAAAATTAACGTTTTAGATTAAAGCGGGTTGTCTGTCTTTATGTGATCAGAATTGAAATTAAAGCATATTTTTATTTAAATCTTAAACCAATTGCACCTTTTTAATATTCTTCATCTTCATCAACAGTCTGACATGCACAGTGTTTATTTGAGCCTTTGTGTTTAACTTAATGTCAGTGGAAGATAGTTTATATGAGTTAAATTTAACATAGCACCAAGTAAATAAGTAAAATGTATTTATGTAGAACCATTGTAGACAAGGATCACAAAGTTATTCACAACAATAATCAAATAAAAATATAGACATTAAAACACAACAATAATATTCATAATTTAAAAGCAAGCCTGTACAAGTAAGTCTTGAGCTACTTTTTAACCGTTTCATTGCAGCCCACAGAAACGAAATCTGAACTGTAGTGGTGGTGCATACCATAGTTAAGAAGCCACAACCTCAAACAGACAGTCTCTTTTAATGTTCAGTCCAAAAAGATGAACCACCAACAGGTTTTGGTCCAAAGATCTCAATGACCTGCATGTTTTATATGACTGCAGTTCACTAAGTAAGTAGGCATTCAACCATGCATAGCTCTGGAAATAATCACAAAGATACATAATGCAAAGACAGCAAAATAGGTGTCAAGTGAGATCACTAGCGAGCCTAATAAGTAGCTGCACTTTGCAGTGAGTGATTTGTAAGTGATCCAAAAAGGACTTCCTGAGGCCAACGTACAGTGAATTACAACTTTGAGGAAACAAAAGCATAAATTATCATTTCTAATTCTGACTTGGACACCGTTCGACTGAGGCGGGCAGCATTTCACAGATAAAATGCAGGATCAAACAAGGCTATTGATATGTGTATTAAAACTAAGAGCCTGATCAAATCTGACACCTACATTTTTGACATTTGATTGAAACAATGATGAAGACCCAAGACTAATAATCAGAGTGCAAACAAAGCTATCAGTAGCACAAACAAAAACTTTTCTCTGTGTTAACTGAAAATAATTAGCAGCCATCCAGTTCTGTATGGCATCAATACAGTCTTAAAGGATGGATATTTTTACAACATTCTTTGGAGTAAAAGAAATGTACAGTTGGATATCATCTGCATAACAATGATATGAGACACATTCAAAGGTGTTGAAGTGATAGCAAATACATATTGATGCATTCTCAATCACCCAGGAAAGTAAATCTCCAAAAAGTTGATTCTGTTCATCTGGACGTAGCATTTTGTGGGAGAAACGTTTCGTCACTCATCCAAGTGACTTCTTCAGTCTCAGCTGACTGCAGGTTACAACCGCTGCCCAAGCGAAAGCCTGTAGTGATCCCATGTGATCCATGTGATCCCTTTTTTTCTAAACACCGGGTCTCTGTGGCTTTTAAACCCCAAAACACGCTGCGCCAAAAATTGGTCCACCCCAAGGATCGGGTCCCCCGACACAAACAGAGCAACATAGTGTACGCTGTTAAGTGCCAGAAGGATTGCCAGGATTTATACATCGGGGAAACCAAACAACCTCTGGCAAAGCGGATGGCACAACACAGAGGAGCTACCTCGTCAGGCCAGGACTCTGCAGTCTATTTACACCAACAGGCCAGTGGACACTCTTTCAATGATGAGGATGTACACATCCTGGACAGGGAGGAACGCTGGTTTGAGTGCGGAGTCAAGGAGACCATTTACTTGAAAAGGGAAAGACCATCTCTGAGTCGAGGAGGGGGCCTAAGGGTACATCTGTCACCATCTTACAATGCTGTGATTGCAGCCATTCCCCAACTCTCTGTGAATGGTACTCATGGCCATTGATCAGTGGGTTTTGATCAGTGGTCATGAGAATTTGCATAATTAAGATTAAGGAACTGACCTCCCAGCCCATTGTTCCTCAGTGGGCTGGTTTCAGTCATTATCCAAATGTACTGTTTATAAGATTTGGGGAAACCTGCAGTCAGCTGAGACTGAAGAAGTCACTTGGATGAGTGATGAAACGTTTCTCCCACAAAATGCTACGTCCAGATGAACAGAATCAACTTTTTGGAGATAGCAAATACAGTGCAAACAGAACAGGTCCCAAAACAGAACCTTGGGACACACCATAGCACAAAGTTGCAAATGAGGACGCCAAGCTGTCAGCAGCAACTGAGTAAGTTCTGTCTGGAAATAAGAATTAAAAACATTTTAAGTCTGATCCAGAGATGCCCAGCCATGTTGCTAACCTGTCAATCAAAATACCATGATGAATTGTGTCAAATGTAGCTGAACAACGTTTTCATCTGCATCTGTCTTCACTAAAATGCCACGAGAAACTCTAAGAACAGCAGTTTCATTAGGGTGATAGATCCTAAAGTCAATAGTTCAAATTATTTGCAATTGAAAAGGGAAAAAAAAAATCTGAATTCATTGGAAGGTCTGTAAATGGTTTTGTTGTGTATCTTTCGCTGATGTTGCTTTTGTGCTTTAATTTAAGAACAGTTTCAGTAAAGACTTAATTTTGTACCATTGTAAAATTTTTAACGTAAAATCCTAGTCTGCAAAAATAACAGCTGTTAATAGTTACCACATAGATGTGTAATTTTACTCTGCAATGTAAAAGAATAGAAAATGCATGAAGTTGAAAAGATCTTAAAGCTGTCTGTGGATGATAATTCCTAAAGTAAAGTTTTGTTGGTGTAAATATTGTTATAATTATCCCGCAGTTTGACATTGGGATGCAATGCTCTGCAGTATGAAAAATATATATACAGTAAAATACAGCAAGGCGCCAGCCAGATTACTCTGGCAGCCATGACATGGAGGTTTGTGTAGTCTTTATATCAGTCCAGATCTGCTCTGATATCAGCACCACTGGGACATGTGGGAGACCTGTTTCTGTTCTTGGATTACTGCTGATCCCAGCAGATCTCTAACTCTGATTTCACACAAACCTGCTGATGTGTGGAACGTGAAGTGCGAGGAGTTCGAGAAGTTCACTTTTGGACACTGTGAAGGTGATATTAGCGGAACAAGGTGAGCCTTGTTCAAACCAGGGGAAATGTTTACATATTTTTTCAAGCGAAATGTGACCATAAATATGTAAATCTGTGACCATGTTAGTCATTCTGTTGCTTTGTCCATGACCGTGACATGCCACTTGTGTTTATCTTTTGTTACACAATCTTCCGACACTATTGTTTGACCATGACAGATAGATAACTTGTTTCTATAAACTATTCTTGGTCAAAAACCATGCAGACTGCTGTCATGCTGTATGTACTGTTTGGCTCCTTTGAGAAGGTAAATAAAGCTACCACAACCATAATGTATAATACAGTATTAGTTTTATATTTGAAAAAGTAAAGTTTGAAAATAAATGTCATAATGTAACATATCTAAGAAAAACTTAAAGGTGCCAATCCATGAACTCATGAGTAATTTGCACCTTTCTTTCATTATCCTTCCCCGTGGCTGCAACCTGATTTTCTTCCTCTGTCTCACATCTTTTGCACCAAACATGATGTTAAACAAGAAAAATCTATCATATATTCTTTCTTCTTGGTTATATGGGCAATTTGTGTTGCTCATTCTTTATTACTGCCATCATGTCAAATTCACATCAGTCAAAATTAAACAAGAATTACTATTGTTAAGCAAAACAGTCCCAGAGCACGATGCTTCACTGTTTCTTCTCCAAACATGGCTCTTGTCATTGCGGCCAGCTCAATCTTTGTCTTGTCTGACCATAAAACCTTTGTCCAGCTGCAAGTTTCAGTCAATTTTTAAGGTGCTGATTTTAGAAACAGGTTTCTTTCTTAGTCGGCACCCTCTGAGTTCACGGCATCGCTGTCCACTGTGACACCGGTGTTCCAGCTATCCCTGGTTCATGGCATGCTTGAGGCTCGGTGGCTCGTGGGTTAATCCTGAGCATACCAACTAATTTCCTTTCATCTGAGGGTGACACTTTATGTCTCCTTCCAGACCTTGGCAAATTGTTGACACAGCTGAATAATTTGTACTAACGTATAGGTTGTTTTTGATGATCTTGTAATCTGCGGTTGTTTAGAAATAACTCTAAACTTTCACAGCTCTCCTTAGATCTTCACAGAGTTCCTCGGATCTTCCAATGAGTATTAGATTTAAGTAAATGTATGTATATATTTGAACCTATATGTATCCTTTTGACCCAGGGTTTATTAAAGATCACGATGACTAAATTACATGACATTAAATGGTAAATGGCCTGTATTTGTATAGCGCTTTTCTAGTCCCTAAGGACCCCAAAGCGCTTTACACAACCTGTCATCCACCCATTCACACACACATTCACACACATTAATGCCCATGATGAGCATATGTAAACTTACGACTTGCCAAAGTGTATATTAACAATGGTTTAGTCTCAGGATTCAAAACATATGCTTTGTGGTGTTTGCATGTGTGGGTGGTGTCATGCTTGCGTCTTCTGAACTGAAGCATTCATTTGCCTCCTGAAAATGACTATATTCATTATTTTCTTTTTGCAAGTCATATTTAATATCACAACTGTTTCCAGATAATTATTATTTTTATATAAGAGCAGAACGGATGAGAAAGAAAATGCAGGAGACTCCTTCTTTAAATAAAATCATATTTATTTTACAAATTTGCACAATTACGGAACAGTGGTGAACATTCATACAAGTAAACACCTATAAATGTGTGTAGCCTGACACACTTGTCTCACACGCGCGCGCACACACACATGCACACACAGACACACTCACTCACACACATCATGTACAGCATGTACGCAATAACAGAGTTTCATATACAGCACACAGACATACGGGCAGCTACCTACAAAGCATTTTGCTTCCTTCCTTCAAGTGTAAATCAGATCAGATTTTGTCCATCTTGCTCATTTCACACATTCACAATGCTCCAATGACTCAGTGTCGTTACTCTAGCAATCAAACAAAAGAGGTGAAGTGTGAAATGCAGACATACTGTAAAGGTGGGTGCTGTTAGCTTCTGTGTCCAGCGCAGGCAGAAGCTCGTGTTTGCAGCTGAGGTGAAGTTTGTTAAGTGTTTTAGAGTAAGTGAGCTCTGCTGTCACTGAGAGGCTCTACAGTGAGTTGCACAAACAGGGCAGCTCTCAGACCTTGGATATGTCTTCTAAAGGCGGATTAAAAAAAACAAAACAAAACATGGCTTACATTTATTAAAAGCCTTTTCGTGCTTAGGTTTGATTTTCCCAATATTATGGCAGTGATTGCTATATAACTTTAAGGATCTGCAGTACCGACTTTGGACTGGTGGTTCATAGTATTTGCTGTAACACTGAACAACCTATACATTTTTCTGACAGCTAACGGTAACACCTCATTAGGTGATTCATTAGCTGCTAGGTAACACTGTTTGTTTAGCATTTGGCATTTAAAGTGGAGAGGAAGTGATACAACTTTACAAATAACTCAAAAAAAAAAATAGAAAAAGGCTTTGATTGTCTTCACGCAATTCTTTGTGAGGAGAGATCTCCCTAGATACTTTAACAAAAAATACTTTTGTGGTTTTATTGAGCACAGAGGAAACAGAAGCATTTCAGGCAAGGTGAGTAGAGGAGGAGGAAGGGAGAGATTGGACTGCAGAGGGGGGAGGAGAGGAGAAGGCAGACAACAATAAAGTGAAATCTAGTGGAAAAACATAGAGGAATCTTTAAAGTCCTCCTTGTCAGCAACTTTCTAGCCTCACTTTGAGTTGGGCCGCAGCTCCTGTAGTGTATCTCTCTTCTGTTAGTCGTCTTGAATGACTGGCTGAGAAAGTCTTTTCTCACTGCTTCTGGTTGCAGTGTCAGGTATATCAGAATAGACAGAGTGGCACTGTTAGCTGATTATCTCGCTCTCTTTTTTGTTACGGTTAAAATGTGCACCATCCAAATAAAATGTTGCCGAAACTGGACGCAACAAGCAAAGGAATGTGAAGCCCATAAATCCACAGCACAGGGTGTATTGCTGGTAGGTTTCAGACCTCCACCTGCCCCTGTGTCAGGTGAGCCCTGAGCTGCTGGGCTGCACTGACGATCTTCCTCTGGTGTCCCAGCAGGTTCACGCCGAGATCCTGGACGTCTCTGAAAGAGAGTTCAGACAACAATATTCAAATCTTGACAAAATCAATGTGTAAGAGCAACATAAAATTACCAAGGTAATTTTCTAACAGTTTGGATTATCCCAGAAAGTTGAGTCAGTTCACCTGGACGTTGCATTTTCTCCCACTGAAAATACAACTTTCTGGAATTTCCTTACCAGGATGATTCAGCATCAGTTTTCCCATCCTACTGTTGCCAAAGTCCATCCATCCATCCATCCATCCATCCATCCTTTTTGCTTAGGCTGCTGCCCCTGCGACCCGGCCTCGGATAAAGCGGATGAAGATGGATGGATGGATGGATGGATGGATGGAAGAAAAACTTTTGAGATCAACAAAAAACCTGTGCGAAGCACACAGGTGTAATCTACAAAGTTTTATGATGATGGTTGAAATCGGAGCTCAAGCATGGGTTCTTCATGCATTCGTTCCTCTTGGACCTTCTTGGACCCTCGTGCTAACTACTGGCCCACCATTCTGTCCCTATTCTATTCTAAGATTGTTTAAAGAATTAAATCTGCAGGTTGCAGAAGTTTCTCCTTTCCTTATCTTATGGTGACTTGTTTTGGTTATCAGATACCTACAAAAACTGCAAAATCCTCTCGGCTATTTGTCCCTCATCAGTTGCACCATCAGAGCACCTTTATCTTATGGTGTCTGTTTCATAACACTAATGGAGTGCTCAGTGAGTTGCAATGAGACACCTACAGGTCCTGACCAAGCACCAGTATGCAGGGCTGCTCTGAAATGTTTTTGTGCACTGAAATGCACAAAAAAAAAATCGGCCTTGTCACTTTTGTTGCAGTCGGTCTATCGCGTCTCTCTCTCTCTCTCCCTTCTTCTATTTTCTTATTATTCTAATTTCATTTCCCTCTGTCTGTCTCTCACTCTGTTTTTGGGACTGGTGTCCCTCCGCCTGCACAGCTTCTCCACAGCTAGTGCTACAGCTGCCTCCTGTGTCTATGAAGGCTCATTACTGCTTGTTGCTGGTACATTACTACTGTTGACGGCGCAGCAGCAATTGCCCTGACAGCTAACATGTTGCTCAATTTGACATTTCCTGTATCTATTTCTAGCTTCTCTTTCTTTGTCTCTCTTAGCTTTCAGCGCCACCTTTTCAGCTCTTCTTTCACACTAAACTCTGTTCAATAAGGTGTGTAAGAGCACAGCAAAGATTGGGGAGGGTCCAGTTGCATAAAGAGATTTGATAGGGAAATACAGTAATGAAAATGAACAAAAAGGCTGCCAGTGCTTCTGGCACAGTCTAAAAGTGCGTCGGCCCACTGGGCTCTTTACCACTATGCGACAACTCGACTTGAGGATTCAGTGGATACCAGGTGGCTGGTGTGCTTGATAATACTCATGACATAGCTAAAATTAAATTAATGACTGATCTAATTAAATCTTAAGTCAAGAAGCCAGCTTTAAAAATGTTTGATATATTTTTCTGTATTTTTACGTTTGTAACTATCCATGCATACTCACTCCATCGTAAGCTTGCTGACGCTGTCTAATGTGTCCAGGTGCGCTCGATCAAACTCATCCTGATACCTCTCCATCCTCAGCGCTTTCAGCCAATCACTGACTGTCACCACTGACGATAAGTCTGTGGGAGTGGGGCTGAGCAGCGGCTGGGAGCAGCTTCTGTAAATGTCAAAAATGAGAGCACGAGAATCCATAACTGCAGCAGATTGTGCATCACCTGCTGCCTCGGATATGCTTTGCAGGTGCGTTTGCCAGGAGCTGGCGTCTCACCGAGTTGGCTCAGCTTTGAGGGACGCAGGGTGCCTGATGAGTCGATCCAGAGAAGACAGGACTGAGTCGAAACCTGGTCGGTCTGCCCGCTCGGCCTGCCAGCACTGAAGCATTAGAGAGTGGAGGGCAGGGGGGCAGTTGTGGGGGGCCGGGAGACGGTACTGATCTGCTACTGCCTTCATCACCTGCAGACACAAAGAGGAAGGCATCAGACAGAAGTAGGGCAGATGGAGTCTTGTGCAATTAGCCTCCATGAAAGGTCACAGATCTCTCAGAGCTTTCAAGAATGACTAAGAGAAAATTATGCAAATTTCATCAGTTTGGCATTTTGTCACCGTTTAAATATGCCTGTTGTGTAACAGGAGGAGGGGGAGGAAAGTACATTTAAGTACTGGAGGGCCACATTTGTGTAATAATACGTTTATTCCTCTAGATTACTGAAATATTGTACATAATGAAGGCTGTTTTAACAGCTTAAGCATTTAAAATATGATTTACACAGCACAAATTTATCTTTATTTTGCAGATACAGTATTTTCTGCATCTGTCAGCGTCGGTAGTGATTTGATTTTATTGGTACTTTATTGCTACATGATGCACTGAATGCAAAATTTAGGAGATTTTTTGTTAAAAACTTCACATTGGCTGAGAAAGGCAGATAATAATGCCTAATCCATGAGCTTGGCGAAACTTTAATTTGGGCTAAAGAAGGACTTGATTAGATCACTGTGATCCCATTTATTGACTTCATGAGCACCTCATTCTTATGAATGATATGAATGCTATAGCTCAGGAACAGCTGGAAGGAATATTTATGGTGCAAATATCCGTTTGTACTCGAAGATGAAGTTCAAGATCACTTTGATGTCACGTTTTTGGATGTATCTGAAGAACTTATATGCAAAATATGAAAAGAAAATCCCAAAGGTCAAAAGTCAGCTTCACTTTGACATCATAATGTTAAATACACTTTTCTGTCTAATATTTAAAACATGAGCAGAGGGCACCCTTTAGTCCAATACTGAATTGCTTTTGTTGATATGTAATTTCTTGAACACTTTATTAAATTATGTATTATAAGACTTTTAAAAAACTCAGATGTAAATTGCCACCTGACAAGTTAATGGAAGAACACAACAGCAAAGCAGTAATTCAAGTTAACTGTATATTGTTACACCATAATAAAGATAAGTGCACTATACCAAGGGTTTTGCACATTTGCTTCTTTAACAATTCAGGAAACATTTTTCTTCATACTCACCTCTTGATTGCTCATGTCCCAGTACGGACGCTCTCCGTAGGACATAACTTCCCACATCAGTATTCCAAAGCTCCAGACATCACTAGCTGAGCTGAACTTGCGATGCTGAAATGCTTCAGGTGCCGTCCATCTCACAGGAATCTTACTGCCCTGATAGATGAAAACAGAGCAAAAAACATATACAGTCACTCAGTGATGATGGAAACCAAGCTAAAAGGCGCTCCTTCCCTTCTAACCTACCAGTGAGGCAGTGTAAGTTGGTATGTTGTGGTCCAAGCCCCTCATAAGCCTGGAGAGGCCAAAATCAGATACTTTACAGACCAGGTTGGAGTTGACCAACACGTTCCTGGCCGCCAGGTCTCGGTGAACAAAGTTTCTCTCAGAGAGGTAACGCATCCCTGCTCCAACTCCCCTGAGCATCCCGACAAGCTGGAGGACACTGAACTGACCTTCGTTCTCCTGAAGAAATTAAGAGACATGATGGAGAAAAAAAAGTCTCCAGTGTGGTGTAACATGTGCAGGAATTCCTGACAGTGCGTTGTTTTCCTCACCCTGAGGAAGGCATCCAGGGGCCCGTTCTCCATGAACTCAGTGATGATCCTCTCTGGAGGGGTACGGGTGATAACACCCTCTAGTTTCAGGACATTGGGGTGGTCAAACTGTCCCAGGACTCCTGCTTCACTGAGGAACATCCCCTTCTCTCTGTCTGATGCCCCCCAGCGCAGAGTCTTCACTGCTACCAGCACTTCCCTGCGACCCAGCGGATGGTAACGACCACGAGAAACCTCGCCAAATTGGGCTGTAATGGAATAAACACGGAGGAGATTACACTGTGCTGCTGCCAGCATGTAACAACAGCAAGATTTAAAAGAAAGGAGACCATGAAACGTACCTGCACCAATCACCTCCTCGATCTTGAGGTGAGTTGGGTCGATCTCACGGGCAAATTCTTTGACGGCCTCGCTAGGGTCCTCATAAGTGGATGGGTCAACGTAATACTTAACTCCACCTGGGAACAAGAAATCTACTTTTGAAAAACTGATTCAGAACTTTTAGTCCTTTACTTTAGACATGTAATCCCAAAAACAAGGTAAAAATGATCTTTTATAATGCAAAGCTGATGAGCTTTACTTTACACACAGATAGCATTTCTTTGTATTATTCATTTAATAATAAACATATAGAGCATCTTTATTTTTTTCCTGTAAAAAAACAATGAATCCCAAAATAAATAATTCATTTTATTATATTTCACTCACCTCTGTTACTGATGTACCTCTGGAGTCGGTCACTGTATGGACTCTCCCTCCTCTTACTGCCATGTAAAAGCAGTCAAAAACTGAAATACCAGATTAAAACATACATGCATTCATCTGTTATGGCATTTATACCACAACCAACCTGCGAAATACCACCACAACCACAATGGCTGCCACGACAAGGAGAAACGCGGCCCCACCCATGACTGAGCCCACCAGCAGAGGAAGCCGGGTCTGGATTTGCTGTGAATGCTCCTCTGCGGGAGAGAAAATGAAACACCTTCAGCTATCAAGTTCAGATGTGCTTTTATTGGATATACAGACCACTTTATCTTTAGTTACAGCGATATATGTTCTATTTGAAAGTTTGATATTGATGTTAATACTGAGGCAGAGATGTTTTCTTAGTATTAAAAATGACAAAATAACTACAGAGAGATGTTTGCTGTGTTCATACCGAGGTGTTTAACCTCTTAATTTTTGAATTCAGGTGTTTTCAATCCTATTCCCACAGGTGCAGCCATGCAGCCTGTTTTTAGAAACATCTGTAAAAGCATAGGTCATTCTAAATGCCCCACTGAGGTCGAGTGTGGGAACTTATTCCTCCTAGCTATTCCACAATCAACGGTAAGTTGTATTATTGCGAAGTGAATACGCTCAGGAACCACAGCAGCTCGGGCAGGAAGTGGCAGACCATGTTAAGTTATAGCACAAGGTCACTGAGACGCACCTTTCTGCTGATTCAATAACTGCTGAGTTTCAAACCTCTGACGTTAACACCAACACAGAAACTGGTTCACGGTGTGGGTTTCCATGGCCAAGCAGCTGCTGCAGGTGAAATCTGTAGGTGGCCCAGGACATGTATCCATATAGTGTAACTTTGGCCCTTCTAGTGGCACCATCCCGGTTCTAATTGTGGGTTTTTGAGGTTGAATTCTTTCTTTTTCAGGTGTTCAGAGTTTTGTTATGTCTTTTTTATTTTTGAGGATTTTTGGAGCCTTTAGTTCTTGTTTTAATTTAGTCAGTTTTAGAGTTTAGAAGTGTTCCTTCAATAGTTCCTGTCTCAACGTCCTGTGTCTGCTCACTCTTTAGCTCCGGTTTCTAACTTACTCTTTTATTTTGGCAGTCATTTCTCTCCTGCGCTTCGATTCTTTCCCCTCCTGTCTCGCTGTCTTTGATTATTATCACCTTTAATTTTGCTACCCTGGTGTGTCCACTTTTTCTAATTATATCACATCTAGTCGCTGATAGCTGGTTTTGTGCTTCTGGTTTGCAACACAGTCTTCTCATTTCTACATGATGAAGTTTACATTGAGCAAAATAAAGTGCACTGAAAATGATTCACAGTTTATTCTTTGTTCCCTAGTTTCTCTAACTGCTATCCTGAATTTATCATGCTATCCTGACATCTTCCTCTGGTCTTACTCTTACTATTTTTTATGTGAATGGTAAGGCCTTATATTAACCGCTAAGCTTTGTATTACATATAGTAATGCAACTTCACTGAGATGAATGTAACTGCAGTTACAGTAATTGAAAGCTGCCCCAGCTTTTGTCTGTTTTTCCTTTGTAAATGCTTGTTTTTGTACTAAGTACAGTTGTGCACACCCACACTCAAACAACAGCATGTGCATTTATTTTAATGCTTATGCCAATATGATCTTTTGACAGTTTTCTATAATCATTTCAAATCAGTTCAATTCAGTTGTATTTATATAGCATCAAATCACAACAACAGTTGCCTCAACATGCTTTCTATTGTAAGGGACAGACCCTACAATAACAGAATATATACTTTTTTCTTAAACTATAAAAAAATTAATGACTGTGTGCATTACCTAGAGGCAGCGTCGTGAAGTAGATGGTGTTGCTGTAGGGCCCGTAGCCTCGCTCATTTCGAGCTCTGATCTGGAAGGCGTAGATGGAGCCGGGAATCAGAGACTTGACGGTCACTGTGTTAGTCTCACTGTACACAGTCAATGCGCTGTCCACGTCTGAACCCTGACGAACAGAGAGGAAGGGTCTGTTGTTTGGGCTCAGTTTGTTTTGTGTACAATCACGGCCAGTATGTTCAGTAAAGGATGCCTTTGTGTGTATTTACCCAGCGAACACTTAAACCACCGTTGTTTTGTTGTTTGAATGCCATACTGTGTTATGGTGGAAAAAATGGTTCCATTATAAAACATCTTGTTGCCTGCGCAGGCTGGCCATTGTGAACACGAGTTAATGTTCTTCTTGTAGTTTCTAGCACATTTTTGTACATTATAATTTTGTCAGTTAAACAAAGAAATCTAAATAATTCTGGTAATACTGGAAGAGTAAGACAGGCTGCAGTCAAAACAGCAAGATCATGCTCACTGCTGTGAAAACAGGCCAGCTCACTAATAAAGAATACACCACACGTCGGGTAGGTAGAGAGATGCTTGTAGTCACGGTGAAAGTCAAGAGGCCCATAAAAGCTCACCATCCAGTACAAGATGGTCTTCTGCTACAGATTTGATGTGTATTCAGAGATGCTCTCTGCATACCAAGGCTGCAACAGGTGGTTATTTGGGATGATGTTACTTTCTAATCAGCATCAAGGAGTTTGACTATTCTCCTTTGACTTCTGGGATCAGCAAGACATTTTCACCCAGAAAACCTGATCTTTTCTCTTTTTTGAACCATCCATCCATCCATTCGCTTCCGCTTATCCTTTTCAGGGTCGAGGGGGGCGCTGGAGCCTATCCCAGCTGTCATAGGGCGAGAGGCAGGGTACACCCTGGACAGGTCACCAGTCTGTCGCAGGGCCAACACACAGGGACAGACAACCATTCGCACTCACATTCATTCGCACATTCACACCTAGTGACAATTTGGATTATCCAATTAACCTATCCCCACAAGTTGCATGTCTTTGGACGGTGGGAGGAAGCCGGAGTACCCGGAGGGAACCCACGCAAACATGAGGAGAACATGCAAACTCCACACAGAAAGACCCCGGCCTGATGGTGGAATTGAACTCAGGACCTTCTTGCTGTGCGGCAACGGTGCCAACCACCGTGCCACCGTGCTGCCCTTTTTTGAACCACTCTCTTTAATTTCTAAAAACCCTGCCACGTTCAAAGTCACTGAATTCACCTTTCTTCCTCATCCTGATGCTCAGTTTGAATTTCAGCTGGTTATCTTGACCACGTCTACATACCTAAACGTGCTGAGCTTCACGTAATTGGCTGATTAGATATTTGTGTTAAAAACATGTTTATGGCAAAACCAGTCCATAGAGTTGATACTGCATCTGTCTCATCACAACCATTTCGTAACCAAATAACTTGGTTTTGTAAGAGAGGTTGTGACGTCCCCTCACAACCAGCTGCTATCAAACTGAAAAACGAATGCTGAAACCTTCTGCCGGTATGTGTGACTTCACTGAACATACCTTGTCATAGTATCTGAGCTGATACTCCAGGATGTCTCCATTAGGCCTGTCTGGCTGAGGCCACGACAGAGTGATGGAGTCCGGGGCCCGGCTCAGCTGGTGCATCATAGGAACGGTACTGGGAACTGTGGGTGACAAGAGACGATACTTGAGCACGTTAAAACAGGAGAGCTGTTAGTTCACAAGTGACAGTGCCCACATGAGGGCAGTGTTACAAAACATGTAGACAGAATTCAGTTGAGCGTAAAAGTGAAGTAGGAGTTTTTATGGTGCACCAGTCAGGATCTAGTTTCACTCAGTGAGCTGGGAGCAGTTAAAGGGAACTTTCTGGCATTCCATTCATTTGATCAATAAGCTCTGAGAGCACTCACAGGAAGATTTTAGATAATGTGAGCTCATTGAACCTCCGAGCCAGTCTTGATCGGTTTCATGGAAAATTGTATAATGGTGTACTTGGTGTGCACAATGCCCCATTCTCCTCTCCTTTGCCCACTCATCTGCTTTCATCTTTCTTTCTCTCCGTCTCTTTGTCTTCCCATCTCTCATTTGTCCCTTTCTTCCTCCACAGTGACCATAATGGGATCTGACAGGATTTTGTAACCTCGAGCAACCTCCCGTTCAGAGAGCAGGAGCAGAAAACATGGAGCAAAGAGACCGAAAGAGAGGGGAGGAGGAGGGGGAGAGAAAACTGACACACACACACACACACACACACACACACACACACACACACACACACACACACACACACACACACACACACACACACACACACACACACACACACACACAATCTACGCAAACGTCATCATCAGAGCGTCTCTTCCTCTTTCATCTCATCTTTTTCATCGTCTCCGTCCTGTTCTCACCTGACTGGCTCGTAGTGAAATTGATGCTTGAGTATCGAACAGGGAAAGGACTCAAAGCTGACACTTCATTCATGGCTTGCACCTGTCAATACCAAGAACACACAGATGTGAATTTCAAAGCCTTTTTCTCCCCATTTATATTTATGACACGCTTCAACGTTTGAGAAACAAAGACAGACACGTGCAGCGTCCACTATGACAGGTCAACAAACGCCAGGAAATGGGGAAATATCTGTCCATTATGAATAAGGAATAAGCGATGCTTTAGTCAAGGTATGCCGAACTAAATATTAAATGTTGGTGTGTATTTACTGATGCGGCACTTATAATAAAATAATAGAGCACAGTGGATTCATCTCATCTGTGGGTCCAGGAAGTGCTTCAAACTTTGAGTGAGATAAGACAAGGAAGAATCTTCCGTTTTTCCACAGCACCTGTATGAGATACGTGACCCTGGTCAGCAGGTTGTTGAGGGTGACCTTGGTTTGTTTCAGGTTGGTCTGGGAGGGGCTGAAGGTGACGCCCTCCCCACACCAAGAGCACAAAGCCGAGTTGGTGAAGGTCGGTGACGGACAGATGCGACACACCACCCCGTACCACACCTCACTTCGGCCTCCCATGTCCACCGGAGGGCGCCACCTCAAGGAAACCCCACCATCGCCGCTCTCATACTCCCAGGTCAGAGAGACAGGAGCAGACGGAGGAGCTGCGGAGAAAGCAGAGATGGGGAGAATGGGAGGAGTTTGACATACATAATGCAAGCGGTGGACTCTAAGATGGAAGCATCTGGTAAAATGTTTAAGATATGAAAGAACCTGCAGGCTGGCAAAGACATTTATGCAATGAAAAGTAATGGAAAGAACTTTATAAAATAGTTTGATGGTGAGGCAATTTCGTATGAACGAGCGTAGGAAAGTTTCATTCTTAACAGGTTTTTCTGTTGGTGCAATTTAAAGATTAAAATAGTCTTTAAAAGCAAAAGGATTTTGTTCCATTGACTGTGTATCTCGGTTCTCACAGTCTGAGCAAATGACAAATGACTCCAATGAGGCCCCTTGAACGCCTCGCAGAGGAGCCAGGCGTAAACAAACAAACAGACAAAGCTCACTTGTGCAGGCAGAAGAGTTGGCATCGCTGGCGGCCCGGTAAAAGCCGCTGCGACATTCACACACACTCGATCCCTCATGGCTGGTTCGGCTGTTGGATGGGCACACAGTGCAGGGAATAGAGCCTGAAATAGACTTAAAGTAGCCCACAGGACAGGCTGTAAGGAGACATGAAGACAGAAGAGAGGTTGTGTTTTATTAACAGCTTGCGGTTATATAAATAAAGTGATCACTGCTCCATTAGCGGTGTTCACTGCTATGAGTTTGCAGGTTTAAACTATGAAATGCTGCAGCTGCTGTTAAAGAAACAAGCTTAAATTTGGGCTCAGATGCACATACCACTATTTTTTTTTATATGGTCAGAAAATAACACACTGATAACATTCAAGCCAGTTAAGAATAGCCAGCACTTGGATTTGTCGCTGAAATACATTAATAAAAGTTCAGCTGACCAAATATCTTTTGCGCTCAGACTAGCTTCTTCTGGACCTTTCAGTGATATCACACCGTCTTTCTCAAAGCTCAGTTGTCAGTGCACTGTTGAAGTAGATAATGGAAAGTAATCTGCATGACATTCAAAGCGAAAACTTGGGAAGACCTCAGCAAGCGGACCTTCAGTTAAGATTGCTTTGTCAACTCTGATTGCAAGGTGCAGCTGATACTCACAGGTTCACTGAAAGTGCACGTGTACATCATGTGCGACGTAGTTTAAATTGAACATCTGGCATTATTCAGACAATTCAGATTTTGTTTTATGTAAGGTCTTTGCGATCTGTATTATGTGCAGCTCAGAAGTCACGAATATCAAAAAAACATACAAAAAAACCCTCATACTTAATCCCTTTTTATTGCTCCCCTCATTTTGTCCAGAACAAAATCAAACTGCAGTAACTGGTTTGGGGTTAAGCATCAATTTCAGCTTGGCTTGTGGTTCCCATTGGTTCAAAAGTTCATCTGAAAGGCAGCGGTCTCTTGTTTGTTGTTGGCTTAACCCGGAACTATCATTAACTTTTGTTTATAGAGGAAGTGGCCAGCAAACCGACAGTCACATACACACACACAAAGACACACACGAAAGGTCATAGTGAGCGTTTTGAAGGTGGAGGTTGACTTATTTACCTCATCTGCACCACTCTCCTCCTGGACAATAAGCAATACGATGATATTACTTACAGAAGCGTTAGTTTACTTCAGCATAAAGACTGTAAACAGGAGGAGACGGTTTAGCCACAGTCTCATGTGGTAAAAGCAATTAATGATAAATATTTATACACACCATAATTAGGAGTTTGAGTGTGTTGATTTGTGAGCTGTAAGGCTGCTGTAGGGCAGATTTGTCTCACTTTGGACAGAATTGGATGTTTTTATTCTCCTTTTGCAGTATTTATGCTAACCTGGCCTAACCGACTGCTTATATGATTTGTATTTATCGTACAAAGAGCAGCAGAGAGAGTGGTGTCAGCCCTTCTAGCAAGTAAGAGTAGAAAATATTTTCCCTAAGTGTTAAAACACTCCTTTAAAGTTTTTTAACTTGTCTAACTTGTCTGAGTTAATATCGCAACTCAAGCGTGGAAGATCGTTCTTGACCTACCTAACAATAACCTCTGTAATCCCTTCATGGCAGCAGTTTTTGTCTGACGACGGTGGTCTCTTTCAGCAGAGTAATGCACCCAGTATTTGAGGAATATGTAAAGGAGTTCAAGGTGCTGTGTAGCCTGTATCAGTGTGACAGATTCACTTTCACCCTACCGAACTTCAAGGATCTGATGCTAACGTCTGGTGCCTGATACCACACGACACCTTCAGAAGTCTCGTGAAGCCCACGCCTCGATGGATCAGAGCTATTTCAGCAGCACGAGGGAGGCCAACACAATATTAGGATTGTGATTCTAAAGTTGCGGCAGAACTGTGTAAAGATATTTATTAAGTACTAAACAATCCTTCTACAGTACGGTGCCTTATATAATGAGCCACTCCTAATTTCTTTATATTTTCTTAAAAACGAGCCAGATTTTCCTGTAATTTCTGTAAAGTTATCTTGAGCATTAGTTCTCTTTCAAGGTTTTTCTTTGCACGCTGGTTGTTTTTTTTCACTCCAGTCCTTGTACATACCAAGCCATTTTTAGAGGAATATTTTTTTGCTTATTAAGCCACTTAACACCGACCTATGAATCAAGTACAAAAAGGCACCAAAGTCAAGGGATTGACCAGTGTTGTGTCTACACATAAGAGATAATTTCACAAGGAATCTATTTTAAATTGTATCGTTAGGCAATTTGCTCATCCTGGCCTGTCACAAAAGCATAATTCTTTTCCTGTTTCTTTAGACGAATCTTTAAAAATGGCAAAGAAAGCACAATTTGTTGGATTAAATAAAGTAGAGCTGCAATGTGTGCGATGTGTCCTCAAAACTTTTGAGTAAACTGGAAAAATAAATGACAAAGTGAGAAGTGACAGGTCTAAAAAACTATCTACAGCAGATAAACAGTAGCTGAAAGTCCTCAATAAATACATAATGAAGAGCTGACACAGGATCTGAGAGATGAATCTGACCCCTGTGATAGAAACAAATTGAAGAATAGAACAAAAATGGTCTCAGTAAAGGGGTGGGTGTTAAGGCCTAATTGCACAAGAACTGAAATTAAGATCAGTGCTAACAGGTCTTATGGAGTGATGAATCAAAATTTGTGATTTTTGGTTCAAATTATCAACATAGAATAGAGACAGGTACAACAACGAGTGTCTGCAGCCATCTCTAAAACGAGGTGGAGGCTCTGTCATGGTCAAAATTGACAGAATTATGAACACAGAAAAATATGATACACCATGCAAAATGACCTAGTAAGTGTTTCATTGGCAATGACAATGATCCCAAACAAACTAGCACTGTGCAGTAAAAGCATACCTGGATAGAAAAATACACAATGTAATGCTATTAGTCGTGGATTGGCCTCTACATTGACCTTAACATTATTGAAGCACTGTGAGATCATCTTGACAGAGACCAGAACAAAAAGGCAGCCAACATCCAAAGAAGAGCTTTGAATGTCCTTCATGAAGCCCGGAGAACGATTCCTGAAAACTTTCCTAAGAGAGTTTAGGCTGTGTGGTCATACCAATTATTAACTTTCAATGCTTACTTGTTAGAACTGTACAAGCTCTCTTGTTCCCTTATATAACAAATTTCCGTGTATGTTTGGACACATTTCAATAATTCGCTGCACGCATTCCTCATTCTCCAAGCAAAAAATAAAGAAACAAGGGTTTTCTCAAGACTTTAGCACATTACCGTAACAGGACCACTTCATTCCTAGGCAAATATTTCCCTATTAAAACATTTTATTGGCCTTTTTTAATAAAAAGGCCTACTGTCCTCATATGTATTCAGGAATCATGTGCTGGAATTCATAATCCATTGGAACTGTCAAATCAAGTCACATTCAAGCATAAATTGATTATTTCTCTCGCTCTTTCTCTCTCATACGCACACTAACACGCACGCACGCACACAAACAAATACCATTTGAACCTGCAGGCTGTGTTATATGACAGAAAAATCTGTGAAATCTGCCAGTTGTTAATGTCAACTGACCGCTGAGGTCAAGGTGACTGACACATGACTTCATGCTGCTGCCAGCCTGAGCCTCGAGTGCTCGTACTTATGAGGATTTTGAGTCCACAGCCTCCAGGTTGGTCTGCTGCCATTTTTACACTGCGAGTGTGTGTGGGCATGTGAGTGCCATTAAAGGAGTGTCGGCTAAAGGTTGCATCGTTCAAAATGTGCTCCCTTTGTCTGAAAGCTAAATGTAGAGTATGTGCGTATCCTCAGACAGACAACCTCTTGTATTGTTGAGTGCAAATGGCACACTAAAAACAAAAAAACATGACCCAGCAGTTTCATATGTTTTTGGAGCCTTACAGTACCCTCGGAGTTGGAGAATGAGAGCGAGGGCATCAGTGGGAGCAAACCCCTGACCTCGCTTATATAACCTTGTCAAGAATGCGTAGCATGTCTTAAACTTGACGTGCTAAAAGAGCGCATGGATGCATTTATGCATGCTTGGCGCTGGTGCAGCAGTGTGGGAGGGGAAGATAAGAAGGCACAAAGTGGGAAAAAAAAGTGGAGAATAAACAGATAAAAGGCTTCCTGTGTTCTCACTTGTCTCTGAGAGCGCACCTTGCTTTCAAACAGGTGTGAAGTGAGAAAAAGGAAGGGGGACTAAAATAATGCGAAGACAACAAAGAGAGAAACCAAACTGGGGAAGAAGTGAACATGGAGACGGATGGACTGAGACAGCTGTAGGATGAACAGCAGAATTATGTATATAAGCCTGAGATGATGGGTGACAATGAGGAAATTGAAAGTGGAAAGCAGCAGGAGGGCGACAACAGAGGAATAGAGAGGAATATAACTTCCTCCATCTTTTATGTCCCAGATGCACATTAGCAGACGTGTTCTCCTACAGCACTGACATGAAACATGACTTTGCTACAAAGCCTCTCATCACCAGCGTTATGAGCTCCCTCAACCCCCTCCTCCTCCTCCTTCCCCTCCCCCTCCTCTCCCGCATCCGCCCGATTTGAGCAGCCAATGAACGTGCAGAGCCCTCTGCCCTCTTCCTTGATCTGCATCCCTCTCTCAGTCACCCACCCAGCAATAAAACAGAAAGCGTACCACCATTATAAGCTCAGTCACAGATGCCTTTACATTACAAGTGTGCAAAAGTGCACACAGCAAAGTCCCAGCGAGCCCTGCCAACAAAACAAACGAGCGTCTCTGGCAATGACAGATATAAATATCGCTCGTTTGTTGAGGTGACTGAAAACTGAAAAGATGACACGATTAAGCGTCAGAAAGTTAATCTCCGACTACACACACTTTGATAATTTATTTGTTTTTCATCTTTTCGAACCAAAGGTAAGGATTTTCTGCTTAAGTACAGTTAAAACTTTGTGCTTTTGATAGATGGAAATAAGCAATTAGCATTTTGAAAAGGGACCGTTCGCAAACAAACAATAGACGAGCTGAAAATGTGAATACCGATGTGCTTACAGCTTCACCCTAACTTTACACAAAGAAAAAACTGAGGTCTTATTTTTAAATATATAATACCTTTAAGTCTTGCTTCAAAAATCCCTGCCATGTTTTTATCATAATCCAGTGGATTACTAAATGAAGGGCAATGAAATGAAAAGGAGTGATGGGAAGAGGGCAGTGTGTGAAGGTACTGCATATAAACAGGAGCCAACTTTTATATGTCATGTTTTTCTTAATTTGCGGGTCATTTTAAAACAGCAAACCGCTCTGAAAGCAGTCAGGGATGAGATTAAGGTCATAAGGTCAGTTTGTGGCATCATTTATGAAACTAACTCACAACAAACACGACCGGGTGTGTTATTCGTGTGCTATTGCCACAGTGCATTGATGTTTACATGCAAGCGTGTATGTATTTACTGATAGACGGATGGGCGGGCGTATGGGGATAGGGATTAATTTGACAAAGGCTGCATGGAAAGAGAACGAGATTAGGCAAGAAGGATGACTGAAAACTGCATTTATTTTCTAAAGAGATAAAGAGATAAACACAAGCAGAAATAAGAAAGCCACGAGCTGAGTAATTTGATGTTAACATTGTACGTTGGTATGTAGATCACTGACCCAATTTCTGTCTTTTTTTCCTCTTCCTCTCCCTCTTTCATGCACTCATTCCCTCTTTTGGCTCCCAGCATAATCTCTCTCTGTTTCTCTCTCTCTCTCTCGCTCAGACGCACAACAAACGCACGCACACAAACACACAACAGTCACAGATGCGACCACACAACAGACTACATTCGGTAATTTAGTGGATCCTGAAAACAAGACACACACTGAATCGTGTGCTCTAATATTGTCTCTCTTCCTCGTAAGCTCCAGCAGCACTCTACCACACGTGAAAGCAAAATAATCCTTTGTTGGATTTTCACCGCTGATGCAGCGACAAAGAAAATGATTTGAAGACTCCCTCTTACATATCTTGACAAATTACTGCATTAGGCAAATCCTGCATGTTCACAGAAATCTTGGAAGGATTCAGGATTCACCGTCGCTCCCACGGTGAACATCGTGCAGTTTAACGAGGCAACCTTTTGACCTGCACACTCTTTGTCGAGCTGATGTAAACTGATTCAAAAGACAACAGTGTGCACTAAAAATGGATGTTACATAATGCAAATGACCCTAATTGTAGGTGGAGCTGTTGGAGCTGCTGGAGCTGCTGGAGCTGTGATATTTACCTAAGACCTTCACACATTAAATTTTCAGCGTGCTGACGTCTTGTTTCCTCTTCCCTGGGCCTGCATCTGCCCCTGTAAGATTTGAGCTCTCAGCCTAATAATCATGACAGCTCAGCACCGTTTCTGACTTAACAGGGATCATTTTATTTCTTTCAAAACATTTTTTTTAGTTATTACTATCCACATTTAGCAATTTGCAGTCATGTTTCTGTCTCTTCTGCTCTGTTTTTGCTGTTTTTTTTAACCATTTCCCAGGAGGCCTTTTCCAGGCTTTTTAGCTGCTAAATGCTCCAATAGGTTTGCCAGACTGCCCCTAAGTGTGTCTACATGCCTGTTTGGTGCCAAGCAGAAAGTGTACAGTGGCTTTTTTACTGAAAAAGGAGAAGTGGCAATGAACTGAACTCTGAAATTTGCTGTGATAACGTTTCATAAAGCTGGAGGATGTGCGGATTCACGTGACAGTTTTTGAGAGCCCGGCATCCCCATTTCACATGAATGTTTAAAAAAATGATTGTAATTTCTCCACCGAACTGCCCTGTGAAATATAATGAACACCATCATAAAGAGTTTTGAGTCATGTAGCGATTGATTTGATATGATGTGTATGTATTCAAGCTGATTTATCACCGCTGCATGTCAACACCCTACAGCCCAGTCGATACAGTACGTCATTGATCATTTCACTCAACTGTGTTTCTCTCAGTACTTGACCTTTACTAATAGACTGGAAAATCAATTGAATTCCAGCGCTGCTGATGAGTAGGCTTACTGACGGCTTGATGAAGAAGGGGACACAACTGCAACTGGGAAAATGTAGTCGGTATATTCTATGAGACGATTATCTACTTTGTTATTTGGTGAAGAGTGTCTGTTTGGGACTAAAGCAGACTCAAAATAATGTCACACTTGCACTCGTACGTCCTCCCCTGGCCAAATGTTCTTGTTTCTCACCACAACCTGCCTCGGGGTAGTTGGTGGATGTGTCTGTGCTGAGAGTAAGGGCTCTGGGCAAAAAATCAGGACAAACTGACATGTTGAATATTTCAGGACGTAGTCTCACGCCACATAAAATATCAACATGGCTTCAAGTAAGCTCAAAGCTCCATCTGAGCATCCGCCACAATAATCTTTGTCCTAAACCATCAACAGTCGCTTAAGGGGACTCAAGCAGAAGGTGTGTATCTGAGGATGATGCACATCCAGCAGGGACCAACTCAAGCTGCCTCAAACTACAGAACTGTTTCATGTTTGGCTGAACAGGTGTAACTGTGGCTTATGCTCGGTCATGTTTCTGCCTGTCCTCTCTACGTCTCTGTCTCCCTTGTGGGATGCAAATGTCAAAGGAGAAAAACGTCCTGATGCTGCCTGGCAGAAAAATAAAATAACAGCAGGCAGCTGCTGCGTGACGTCTGCCTCTGTTCTTATCGTTTTATAAAAGACTCCAGAAGAGTTTTTATCCCGAACTGACTTCTGAATATTTTAGTGATCATATAGAACTTGGGTGTTCTTGTAGACTTACTTGTGATAAACAAGCTCATAAATAATCAAGGGATGATCTTTTAATGTTTGTCTGCCAAAGGGCCGGCTGTGTTTTTTTAAGTGTCTGATTTTTCAGTTGGATTCTCAATTTATCTTCGGTCCAAATGTCGGAGTGTTGTTTTGGTGAGCCTGAAAAAACAGAATAATCAAGCATCATGCCCGCAGTAAACCGACTGAACTATGATGCCTGTGGTGAGTGTCTCTCACCAGGGATTTATTTTAAACCCATGGCAATGACAAATGGTTTCACAATAGATCTGACTTTGGGAGAACATCACAAGATGCAGCTCTTATTAATAACAAATAAACCTACTTTTTCAGTCAGTTTCTCACTAAGAGATGTGATTAAAAATGTATGTAACTGGCTCTATAACAAAGAGAAAACCATATGCGACTAAAAGTTATGGTTGCCATCTCCTTCAAAGTCTCCTTCTGACCACTTAAACATATGCATCTGTGACTCTGCCACAGATCTCAAGCTGCACCATCAACTTCACAGTCAAACTGACCTGACCTTCTTTTAAAGGATCATCACCAGGAATGAGAGATGCAGTTATAAACAGAGACTTTTAGAAAAAGCTGCAGTCTGCAGCGCAAAGAAAGCACATCAGGACTGAAATCAACCAAGACCAGTACTCATCATCTGCCCTATTCAAAGGCTGTGGCTCCCTACAAGCTCTTCCCCTTTTTCCACAATGAAATTTGACTTGAAGTGCTTTTTTTGACACAGTGGTCAAGATCCAGTGTGTGCACACCTGTAAGTGGCCAGAACAGGTCTTCCAATCAAAACATATTTTGCTGCACAAGATTACAACCTTGAAGCAGATAGGAGGCATATTTTTTTTTATAGTTTCTGCCTACAGGCCCAGCCTCTAACCTTTTTGATTGCACCTCATATGAGTGACTAGTGGCACTGTACAAAACTATATCTATACGAAAAAAAACTTTTAAAGGAGTTTTAAAAACTATTCTTTCGTTTTCTTTTGTCCTCTCATTTGAAAAAAAATACCCACTATTTAGTCAGGTGTGTGCAAATTTTTTAGCAATCCATTTAATAGTGTTATCAAATCTTTCAAAAAATGAACATCCATGAAGCCATGCAGTGCAAATGCATATGGACCACACTTAAGAAACGTACGTCCTTGCCATATTAATCTGGTTTTGCAAATAAAGGAATGCATGATCTTGCCTTGGATCTAAAAATAAAAAGCTATTAGTGCTGCATGTAGTTAAAGGCAATCATTTAACACCGATCGTAATTTTCCCATGAGACTGAGAGGTGGGATCTGATAATCTCCTACGTGCCCCTAAAAACGATGTCTTGCTTGAGGTGACAAGCCTGAGTGTGTGGTTGTCAGGTGGATTTCCAACAGCATTCATTTACATTGTAGGAGTTTAAATAGCAAGTGTAATGCAAATTTTTGTGAAAATTAAAATGAAATGCATTTAATGAAATGCATGGGCATATTAGTTAAGACTGGACACTTGAAGGCAGTGGAAATTAGTGTCAGTCAACTTCTTAAAGTGCTTTTCCCTGTATTTAAAGTGCCAGCAGCATAAAAAAAACATACAGCTTCAAACCAATAATTCAGTGCAGCACAGCTGATAATTTGCTCACTTTGCGTTACTATTAAACAGCCTTGATGTTTAATTTAAACAAGAACAAAATGTACAAGTTGTTAGAGTTAAGGAAGTTCATGCTCCAGTTTCCAAAGAGAACAAGGATCGGCTACTGTTAATAATCGTTGACGGCTGCATTGGCAGTTAACCATCTGCCTCTTTTCTCGACGTTCCCAGGGAGGCAGAGAGGACAACAATGCCAATCCACATCATTAGTCAGTGACGTGACCAACAAAACATAATCATTAAAAAAAGAAAGGAAAGAAAGAAAGCCGCAACGTGTTTGATCAGTCAGAGACAGTCACTGGAAAAGTCTTCGCTCCGGCAGCCGAGCAGCTTCGAGGAGTGATTTGTCAGTAGTTATCAATCAAACAGAGACAAACGCAAGTGGCAGGTCGGGTGCAGATGTAAAGCAAAAAGAGCATGAACACATTTCACAGCTGACTTGGCAGGACTGGAGGATTAATTGCGCTGCCATTAGTTAGACTTGAGGAATTACAGCCGTTGAAATTCCTGTGAGAATACAGTTTTTTGACTGTAATCCTCAGACGTATGTGGACGGGGTGAGCATCGGCGTCCCGGCGAGATACGCTTGTGTGTACTCACACATTCGCACAAAGACAGTCGCACAGCCCTGCCGTCACGCCCTCGGTACTTTTTTGCCTGCTCAGTTCTTTAAAGTCATTAACTTGCATCCTCCTATCTTTCATTCTCCTTCCACGTCTCCCTATTTTCCCTCCACTCTCTCTCTCCCCCTGCGGTTTCTGTCACTTGTTCACAGACGAGTGGCCATTACATCGCTATGACCTAAATGTGTCACAGTTCTCTCTCTATGACTCTCTCCCTCTCTCCCTCCTCTTGCTCTCTCCCTGCATCCCTTCGTGTCCGTCTGGACATCTATCAAATTTTTCCCCACTTCTTGCCCCTACTATTTACACCCACTTTTAAAAGCGCAACACTTTTTGACCAGTTTTGCAAATGCTGACCTCAGTATTATCGGCCTGCCTCTCCTTTGTCTCTCTGCCTCTCCACTGAAAGTCACTGGAAGAGTAAACAGTCAATATAGCACCTCTGATTTAACAGTTTCTCTGTATTTGTCCTTAAAAGTCCTGATGCAGTTGTTAAATCCCTCCAGATGCATTGCTTGGATTGTCTCGTCCTTCTTCGTCTCATCTTATCCTGACCTGACCTGTCTGCCCTCATCTCCTTCTGGTCTCTACATCAAGCACAGCAGAGTATCGGGGTGACAGCAGCTCCATTCAGTATTGATCCAGATGCTTATCTCAACAAATATCACAAAAAAAGAAAGAAAAAGAAAAGAGAGCTGGCAGGAAATCAAGCCTGGAGCTTAAGTTTTATACGTTTAGAACCAAAGCATTGCAACAGCAGTTTGTGGGTTTATCAGATGTTTCGAGCAAGATTTTTTCTTCACCAGCCACAGTGACCTCCTGGAGTCCTGCCAGGCAGCCAGCTTTGAATAAGCGCATTACCCGAAACACCACACGATTACTTTAATAGATCATGTTTGTCCCATTCAAGCAACTAAGAGAATATATGAAAAAATAAAAGAATATCTGCGATTTTGACCTTTTTTAAAATCTGTCTCTCACAGCTCTGTGACATTTATAAAAGCATATGTCTAAGCTTTGCATCAAAGAAGCATTGATTTCTTTAGTGTCCGTCAACCTGAACAGTGTCCACCGGACTCACCCAGACAGGCAGATCCATTGAGGTTCGGCTCATAACCTTCATCACAGACGCATCCACCGACGGGCACCATCCACTCTCCTTCAGCATTGCAGTGCATGCGAGGGGGCGTGTCTCCTTGTGCCTTACTGTGAGGGACACACGTCCCAGTCACAGGCACTAAAGCAGTTGGCTCGGCACCCGAGGGAGTCGGTGGATACGAAGCTAGGTAGAGGCTCGTGGCTGGACAGCGGCGGTAGAAGATAGACACCCCCATGAGGGAAACGCAAGCTCCGCTGTCGACGACGGCCAAGACAAATCTAAGAAGAAGGGGGTCAGAGAGCATTCATAAGGTTTAGTGATGCTTTTAAATCGTGAGAAACAAAGTGTCGTACAGAAATGATTACCCTTTGCGTGTGAGGGGAGCAAAGCTGCGTGTCTTAATGTTGATACGGCTGTATCTGTTGGGCTGATACTGGTGAGGTGAGCTGGGCTCCACCTTGGAAAAACTCTTATCGGCTGCGATGGTGTCGATCTTTACCCAGCCCTCCCTGGTCTCCCTCTCCCCGCTCGATGGCTGGAGAAAACACAAATTAGACAGGAGACCAAGAAAAAAAGGATAATTATTGGTCAGGAGGAAACAAAATAGCTTAAAGAGAGTGTGGCTGACATCAAGTAAACAAGGGGGAAATTATGGAGGCACTGGTTTACATATAAATATGGTCTGGAAACACATGGTAAGATTAAAGATAAGCTCAGATCGTGCTTTTTTAGTCGCAGGCATATGCATAATATGAAGTAGTTTAGTATGCAGTGTAATCACTGACTTAAGATCTGTGCAGGTCCCAGTGGGGATTCGTGCTGAAGTCCCTGCAAAGACTTTCATCTCTGCACTGCTTCCTGCTCTTCTAAAGCCCTCCTCTGATTCCTCATCAGGCTTTGATTTGCATTTTTAAAAAGCATTTGACTTCCCCAAGGAGAAACGCATTCATCTATACAAACAGAGAATCCCTCCCACTGATGTCTCCTGATGTAGTTCAGGCAATTCACAGACTCAGTAGCTCGAAAAGCAGCAGAGGAAAAGCACTAAATTAAACAACACCAACAACGCTAAGTGCTTAAATAAATAAATAAATCATATGGGAAGTGTCAGTCTTCACTGAC
Source organism: Astatotilapia calliptera (assembly GCF_964374335.1). Taxonomy (NCBI): domain Eukaryota; kingdom Metazoa; phylum Chordata; class Actinopteri; order Cichliformes; family Cichlidae; genus Astatotilapia; species Astatotilapia calliptera. Next base: position 24,491,042 of record NC_137432.1, on the reverse strand, counting down.
AACACATGGGGTTCAGAGATTTTTCCGCACTCCGTAGAAAACGTTCATTGTATGTGTTAAGGATGTAATTAGTGGGGCTGAAGTGACATTTATGGAGACCACAGTGACACTAGATTGTGCTTCGCACCAGTGTAGTCTGAGGATGGTGTCACTTTTTCTTCACCAATCAGTGATTATACAATTGCTCAGTACCATGGGACATGATAGGATTCATTGTTTTGATGGAGCATTAGGGGAATAACAATCAATCACCAACACAGCTCGAGTTTAATGACTCCGTCTGCAGGTGGCCTTGCAGCAAGCGGTGACAAAAAGTCAGGATTTAACACTTGTTCAAATCAACTGTGGCCATATGAGACTCAATTAGAGATTAGTTACTCAACTTTTTATATTTCCAGTTGATGTGTTTGTGTAGTTCTTGGAGGATGCTGAGCAGCAAAACCAAACCAAAACAAACAACAGGATATCTCAGTGCAGTCTGCAGCCCAGCATGTTAGGATTAGTGCACGCAAACTGTGACGTGACTGCCTTGCAACAAGCTTTGTAAACCCACTATTACATTTGTATAAAACTGCTAAGTGCTAGAGTAAAAACTAGATAAAGTGGTGAAAGAGTTTCAAGTGGGAAATCTGTGATTAGGAAGACTTAACAGGCTGTTTATCGTCCTAATCTGTCATTGTTAGTCTATTATATGTGGTTTACTTATTTAGAGATACAGTATGTTTATTGAATGTAACGTAAAAGTCTTGATAGTTTCTATCTAATGTATCAATGTATATTTCATCTGGATGAAATATGCAAAAGAATAAAGTTAGAATAAACAACACTGATGGAGTCAGTGAAAAACATCCATCTATCCATCCATTCGCTTCCACGGGGGGCGCTGGAGCCTATCCCAACTGTCATGGGGCGAGAGGCGGGGTACACCCTGGACAGGTCACCAGTCTGTCGCAGGGCTAACACACAGAGACAGACAACCATTCGTGCTCACATTCACTCCCGCATTCACACCTAAACAGTGCTAACCACTGTGCCACCGTGCTAACAGGTAACTGTTTTCTGTCTCGCTCATGATTGTGGAGGAATTTTGCCCCATTATTCTTTACAACATTACTTCAGTTTATTAAGATTTGCAGGCAGCTCTGTTCAGGTCCCTCCACAGCATTTCAGACCTGGACTTTGACTTGGCCATTACGACACTTTGATTCTTTTCACTTTCAGCCATTCTGTTGTAGATTTGCTGCTGTGCTTGAGATCTCTGTTCTGCTGCATAACACAGTTTGGGCTAAGCTACATCTGTCTTACATTTGATTCTCAAACTATTTGCTATACAAAGAAATTAATGTTCGACTTAATGGCCGCAAGGTACCCAGGCCTTTTGGCCATAAAACAAGCCCAAATCATCACCCCTCCTCCACCATGCTTGACAGCTGCCCTATTCAAAGGATGTGACAAGACAGAAGTCTTGCGGTTTATTCACATGTAACTTTGCAGACCTGAGCCGAGCTTAGACAAGAGCCTTTTCTCCTGGGAATCCTTCTAAACAAGCCAGTATTCTGTCTTTTTCTTGATCAAATGTCATGAACTTTAACTAGCTGAGGCCTGTAGATTCAGAGATGTAGTTCTTGGGTTTTTGCCATTTCTCTGAGCATTGCATGGTCTGACCTCGAACTTGCTGGAACATCCACTCCTGAGAAGATTGCGACGTTATCTTAGCACACACCTGAATGCTCTAGAGCAGTAAACTGCCAAAACATCTGTTTTTATTGAGCTGCTCGCACTTGTTGTTGAGCAATTAATCAAATACATTTGACTTGCAGCCTTGCTGCAACTCTTACGTCTTCTGGGTGCACTGTTTCTACAGGACTACACAGAGTCACATGAAAACTTTCTTTTTCATGTGACCATCAAACCCCAACCTGAAATCTTTAATTACCAGTCATAAAACACAAAAGCCTCAATAAATACTCACTGTTGTTACAGTTGCCATATTTAGTCTGTTTAATACTACATATGTAATTTATTTAACACTACAATTTGGCTTTTTTTTAACATTACTTACAGGTGGATTATTTTCAATCGAAGCTTAGTTTTATTAAAAATGTCTAGGTTAGAGTCCATCACTTGGGTTGCTGCTAGTTTCTTTTTTTTTCCAAGATCAGATGAGTTTGTTTATATCCAGATGTTAGAAGAGTGTTTCTAGAAATACTGCCAGAACTGGGTGAGTGTTTGCTGCCAAATTAATTGTTGGGCTTGTGAGGATGTTAAGCCCTGTGACCTGAATTTAGGCTAATGCACGAGTGGCACAAGCTTAGGCAACAAAATTTCAAAACATGCCCATCAGAGGAGAAACCTTTCTTCATCTTTTTGTCATTTTTGAGCCCCGTGCAGTAGAGACAGACAGGAAACACAGCAGGAGACAGCCGTGACATGACATGCAGTCCTACCAGCTAGCTAGAAGTCAAACATGTGCTGCTAAGGACATTTTAGCCCATGTGGTGCACATGCTTTGAATTTAGACATCAGATTAGCTTTTCTTTTAGAACTTTTCTTTTGCTAGGTTCTGGTGCTAACCACAAACACTTTAAGGGCCCTTTTCCAACTCCAGATTATTATTCTTGAACTCTGATAATGTAGCTTTGCATTGTTCACATTTCAAAATAATTATATTTATCATATCCTGGATCTTAGTGCAGCCTATCAGTCCATCCTCTGTCTGAAACAATCAGTTTTTAGCGCTTCTCCTTTTAAGCCAACTTTCTTCTGATTGGCTATCCCTCACAATTAAACTAAGACCAGCACTGCCAAAACAAATACCAGTAAGGACACTTTTAAGCTATAAACGCAGGATATTTAGGGGAGAGGAGTGTCTCATGATTTATGAAATGAAACATCATCAATTTGCAAATTCTGAATATTTTAAAGACCACTGTGATTTTCAAAGAGTTAACACAAGAAAATGCACCTTTGAGGTTTTCATGTATTTTGAAACTCAGTTTTTTTGAAGACCTGAGATGAAAATGTGCCCATCTCTAAAGCGCCTCGGGTGAATTTCTGTTGTTTAAATGTGCTATAGGCTATAAATAAATGTGACAGTCAACACAAAAAAAATGTTCATACTTTTTTCATAGTGCATGTATAAATAAATAATTTATTTAACACAACACACAGTGTGCTACATACTGAACTCATGGGAAAGAAACGAAGTACCGATGCTTTCACGCGAGTATCAATCCAGGGACATTTGGCTCGATCTGCCAACTTCTAGTAAAAACTTCCTGAAGCTAAACACTCAGAGCAGCCTGAAGCTGAGCTTTTGGTTCCCATATGATTGAAGCTGCCCATGTTTAATATGAGTAGCCACCACTGTAAAACTATTTGACAGAAAATTAACAACAGTATAATACATCATCTTTAGAATCAAATGCATCATCGCAGCTCATCCAGTGTGTCACCTTACCTCAGCTACCCAAGTCCTCTCCAGCTCCCTCTGGGAGTCGGCCTGCTTGTAGTATAGAGTGAGTGTCTCCCTGCAGGCGGGCGACGGTGAACGCAGGCTCGCGCAGTCTCGCACAGAAAAACGCAACGTGACGAACACCCGTGGAGCCGAGTGGCGGTACAGGAAAGGAGTAGCCAACCAGTTGTCCTGCTGACGGGGATTTTGGTTGACATTGCAGACTTCAAAGGTTCGTATGAGCTTCCCTCGGTCATCCAGGACGCTGACCTCATCCCACTGGAAGACAGAAACAATATTATGAGCTTGTGTAAACTGACCTCAGCAAAACAGAAATAAAACTATAAGCACAGGGCTCCAGAATAGGCCTGTATAAACTGTTAAAACGCCGGTATGTTTATGACTTTTCCACAGCCATGAATCTTACTCATGACTTAGAAGGCGGTTTACATTTTACAAGGTAAATATTGAACATATTGCTGCTGTTGCTGACATCAGCCTTGTCCTTCATTGGGTGTTCTCTATGGAGGCTACTTGAGATAAGTCTGATAGAGCAGTTGTTTTTTTGTTTTTTGTTTTTGCTGTAATATCACAGGAAAAGCTTTTGTTCCCTGTCCTCACTGATCTAGGTCGTCTCTATAGTGCTGCAGAGTAGGCTCTCTAATTACTTAATCAATGATTAAAAGAACAGTAATTTAATTAAACAGCTCCAGCCTTTCATTTAGAGCAACATGTTTCAGGTGGTGAAGACAAAACTGTGTTAACAGGGACGGTTCAGCTCTCACTGTGGTGAAGCCTTTGAGACTTTAGTGTTTTGGTGATTTTTGCCTGTTTGTGGTGCTTAAAAGTGACATTTAACAAGACTGATGCACAGCAGCACTTTTACCTAAATGCTTACATTGGCATACTAGCTAGCTATTATTTGGTACTTATTCTAGCATGGTAGCATGATGACATTACACAGAAAAGCTATCATTAACTGACATATTCAACTGCACCGTCTTTTTAATGTTTTTTTGTTTGTTTTTTTTGCATTTTTAATGTCTCTACACTGAAGTATTTTTGGAAATTGTGCTGTATACATGGTTTTAAATGTTGCAGAACCTGATTGTGACCTGACAACAAGGGATCTACATAGTTATTATTGATGAAAATTGCATTACGGATTCTTGCAACAAATTTAAATGTTATAGTCTTGTCCTCATGAGTGAAAACTAAACATGCTTAAAGTTGCTGAAATAAACATAATATATACAAGAACTGGGATTGTATGTGAAGATCAGATTGGTCCACCTATTGAGGATAGATGCAGACATATATATATGCTCATTATATATGATCATTATAGTAAGGTTTATCAAATGTGATAATAATTAATGCATGTAATGAACCTGTCTCCAAACACTCATGGTCAGGACTTGGACTGATTACATTCACTCTCAGATCGGCGAAGGTTTGGAAGTAATTCTGACCTAATTTATAAACGCAGACAGATTCCCAACATGTTGCATTCAGTCCGGGTTAGACTGCACCAGTTGTATTCTGGTTATATTCCTATATCAAAGCAAGTGTGCAAAGTGTGATTTTGCAGTTTTGCAGCATCTGCGTCTCTGTTTGTGGAGGAATTTCTAAATTTCTGTTTCAGATCTGTGAGGTTCTGATTCGACTTGTGTATGTACACAATACAAGTCACAGTTCATCGATGTCATATCACAAACAAACTGCATGCAACTGCCAACTTGACTCCATTCTGTTGCAAACTGATAGCAGACCTTTTTTAATCACCTTCTTGACACACCAAAGTCACTCTGAAGATGACCTGGTCCCCATCTTCAAAGCAACCAAATGTATTAAGGTCGTAATTTTATCGTCACAGTTGTTGTACTTCTGGTCTTCAGCCACTGTTTTCCCTGGTGTGACTGCAGCATTAACCAATCATTTCAGCTGTGAAGTTTTGGGGAGTATGGATTTCTGTACTTTCATTCACCCAAACTTTGTTGAGATATTGGACTGAAGCGATGACCGTCATCCTTCATGTTAAAAAAAAGGATAATCAATGTATGGTTTCAAAAAGTCTGCACTGATTATATTTGTTAATCAACAGAAGATAATGTCAGTGGACCATTTCCTTAGTACAAAGTACGAAATACAGAGCAACAAGGACGCCTGTGAAAAGACATATTGATGCTAGAATTTCTTCGACGCTCAGATGAAAAATAAATTCTATTTGCAGCTGTTGCTCCGAGGTGGAGGCCGAATTATCAGAGACACATCTGAAAGAGATAAACTTTTTTTTCATGCCTTGACATATCTAAAGGAAAGAAAGAAAGAAGTTCACGGGCGATGCTGGCACTTTGCAATTTTAATATGTTACAGTAGTATAATGCTGTATTATAATAACAATTAATGCGTATTATACAGTGACATGTGCTTGTTTTTTTTCTCTTGCACTAGTTTTGGCATTTGCATGTGCGCCATTGTTCACATGTGACAGGTGGCAGACACTTGTGTGCCTGACTTAGGGCAGCTGTTGTGCAATAAAATCAGCAGATTTTGTTGCATTTTTCGGGAAGATGAATCCACGGTAGATGCGCAAATGGATGTGAGTAAAAGAGAGTCGCACATGGAGAAAATGGAGCAGCCCGGAGACAAGGCTCTGGATGAGACTTTGTAAGATGAGACAAAATGTTAATGTAGCCGCAGGGTTTAGTTTCACCAATTATACAGTGCGTTGCGTTGAAGGATGAAAAGGATCTGCTTTAAGCCTGTGTAGCCCTGAGTGACAAGCAGGGTCTTTTCTGTTGTAACACAGAGGAATTATGTATTAGGCCTCATCATCATTATTCTCCCTATGACAATGGCAAGAGGACAAAAGGTCCTGACACCCTATCAGGGTGTATTTAGAGTGTGTGAATCACTGTTTGTGCATGTTAGTGTATCTCTGCATGCTCATGTCTCTTTCTCTGTGTGGCTCTGACAGCCAGTGTGAACAGAAATCTACTGAGCATCGCACCATGAGAGAATGCATTCATATTTGGTCCAGCTGAAATAATGATAAGATCAGTGAGGAGATAGAAAGAGCCGGAGTCGCTGTCAGTCTAATGGAGTGAAAGGGCAGTTTTCTCTCTCTCAGGCTTTGGTTCACTCTGTCAGACCAGTGTATGAGGGAAAACGGACGAAAGAGTTGGATCACACCGAGCTCATGGTGGGATGCAGGGATGCGGATGGTAGAGGGAGAAATGTGGGAAAAATAGCAAACAGAAAGAGTGTATGAGCATTTTTTGTGACACGCGGCGGTGGGTGCGGTAAAAGCTATGCTGAGTATGTGGCCAGGCAGGGACTTTTAGGTGGAAAGAGAAGCCGCCGTTGTTCGTGTGTGGCATCGCGTGCAGCTCGCTTCTGTACCTTTGTGAAAAAAACACAGCTTTCATTTGTTTTCTGACCCTACACCCCCACCTCACTCCCCCTTTGTCTCCTGCCCCCTTCCCTATTTTTCCACATCTTGTTTTCTTCCTCTCTTATAAAGGAAGAAAGAAAAAGAGGAGGAAAAAAAACGGGCCAGATTGGGGAGTAGGGGGCGGATGAATCGTTATAGGGACGACTCATCTTTGTGATTTAATTTGAACCGAAATGCCAGAGAGCCACGCAACCTCTGCAGTGACAGAGGACAGGGAGGGGCAGGGCCTCGGACACAACCGTGGACACACAGACACAGATACACGCAAGCAGAGAAAGGCACATGCGCATATTTATACACAAAAACGAAGAGCGGGGAGTGAAAATAACAGGAGGGTGGAAAAAAATAAAAAGGAAAGTCTGCAGTGAGACTAGAAGTCTCTGCTGGTTTGACACTGAAGAAAAATAAGGGCCAGAGTGGAGACTGACTTGGGGGATAAAAAGAAAAAAAATGAGGCAAAGACCCAGTGGCTCTGTGGCTGTGAAGGGCAAAGGGAGAAAAAATTAAAATAGGGAGGAAAAACAGGCAGAGATGAAGATGCTTGTCAGTACATTGTAAAAATGGGAAAGAAAGAAAGAAAGAAAGAAAGGAAGAAAGAAAGAAAGAAAGAAAGAAAGAAAGAAAGAAAGGAAGAAAGAAAGCGCAGGAAGAGAGAAAACACATTAAAGAATATCCACAGACCCTAAAGCAAAAGTAGAGATGGGGTGTGTGGAAGGGGTTAAAAAAGAAAACACACACACACACAAAGACACACACACAACCTCTCTCGCTCTATCCCCCTTTCTTGGTCTGTCTTTCTACTTCTCTCAGCTTGATGCCCCGGGTCAAATAACCATATCTCCATCTCAGAAGCACTTCTCATCCAGGGACTATAAAGGGAAAAAAAACTCATGCAAATGCTTGACTTGCTCATGCACACACACACACGCACATTCAAACACAATTGGATGCTCTCCTATTAGCAGCTGCCATCATGGTTCACAAGTTCCTAACACACATGAGGCCCTAATTATTCAAACATCATGTACAATTATGCTCTGACACTGGAGGCCAGGCGAGGGTGGTAATGTATTCCTGCCAGATGTTGGTTAGTAGCTATTAGACTCCATCCTGACAATAGCTGGTCACAAGAGTCAACTCAGTTTTGTTTTGTTTGTTTGTTTGTTTTTGCCAAAAGTAACAAATAAATGTTTAGCATTCAGCCTGTTGTGGTTGAACAGGTGATGTCCATTTCAAATGGAGTCTAATAGATGCATCATTGTAGTGTTTCAGTAGGAAGGGTGTAACTACGAGCCGTATTAGAACTGAGATGCAATCACAAAGAAATGAATGAATTTAACAATCGGATTGGCCCCCAGGAGTTGACCCTCGCACAGTCACGCAAGTGACCTCCTCCTTCCTCCCCCAAACCTCCATACGCACACACACACATATATTTACACAGCTCAAGGCAAAGCAACAACCTTGAATACAAATCAACTCAAAAGGGAGATGGGAGATCTACGGCTCAATCTGAGAAGTTTAATTATGAATGACGACACACACACACACACACACACACACACACACACACACACACACACACACACACACACACACACACACACACACAGTGGAGTAGAACAACAGATAAAAAGAATTGGGGGAGCATTTAGACCTTCAAGGTTATCTTAAAGGAAAGGTGAGTTCCTGCCCCGTCTAAGACTGTGTTCAGCGCACTTGAGGTATTACCAGTGACATATGCCAGCCATTCAGGAAGATAATAATCCTTACCTCAAGCCATAACTAAACATAAAGCATTTATAACCTAATTCTTAATAATCTTTGATCTGCGACTTCTGTAAACTCCAAGTGCTGTTGTGGAGGCCTGCTGCACATCTCAGTCACTCTAATCTCTCCACTATTCAAAAAGTCCCAGAAAGCCCCATCCATGCTTGATTTTTATGTGTGAAAGTGAAAAGATGGTGGGGAGTGGATTACATTCATCAACAGATGTTGATAACCAAACAAACTGATCATTCATGAAGGCAGTCGTCTGCATATGTTTGTTGTTCTGGTCTTAAAGTGTTTTATTAACTGAATGTACAGTAGCTCAAACCTAATATACTGAATAACAAGGCACAGGTGATAGAAGGACACAGGTGGAAACAATCCACGGTGGATGCATGATGAAGTTGGGGAATAAAAGCCCAAAGGCATGAACGGAACAGGAAGTAAAACTAGAGCAAGACTCTGGAGAAAACTCACCTTCGAGGCACAAAAGAAAGAAATGAACGATAAGTGGCTAACACTGAAACATGAAAGGTAACATTAATATGTGATGACAGACCAGAGAAACTGGAAGAACCACAAAACCAGCCAGCGTAACAAACCAAAACACAACACAGACAAAACAAAACCACGACATGTCTACAGATCTGACATTTCCAATATCTTCAATCTGTTCAACCTCACCCAAAAGACTTTTATCTGAGTTTAGTGACTGGCATCTAATGAATTTTGAAAATCAATCAAGATTTTCTTGTTGTTCAATGAACATCCTTGGCTTTCCATTATTTTCTAACCCGCATGTGCCGAGCAATAAATCCAGAGTGTAAACAGCAAATCGATCAGTATTAAAACGAATATCAGTTGCAGTCCTGTACCATTTATCACCATTATCGATTTAATGTCTAAACTTTACCACCAGCTGCCTGACAGAATGATGAAAAACGTTATAAAACTAAATGTATTATTTCATAGCATCCTGTTTTAAGCCCTCATTAGCATTACAGCACAAGGCCCGACTAACAATGCGATTATAACCCGACACTTCAAACATCAGCATGTGCGACACGTGTATAACACATTCTACAGATGGCTTTAATGCTGCAACAGCTGGAAAACGCATTGACACTCAGCTCCCTGCTTACCCCCGTATCTGGATAGGTGATCCAGCCCAGCTCTGAGGTAGACTCTGTTGTGTCCAGCAGCATCACTGTGGGACGAAGAAGCAGAGACAAAGATAAGGTTAGAAAAAACAGACAGGAAACAGTTGCGTATGCTTTCATTTTAACGCAAAGAAAACAGGCAGACGTGTGCGCGAGCTTTTAGTTTAAACTTTGATTTCAGCTCAAGAATTTAACTGAGAAACGGAGTCGGTGCTATAAAAGCTAAGTGACTGTTAAACAGAATTTGTAATCATGAGATATTCTCTGAAGGACTGAAAACCAAATAGTGTGTGAGGCTGTGAGGCCATAAAAACATATAAAACACGGATTTGCTCCAGTGAAACTGAAGCAGAAAAGCACTTTGCAGAGTATCCCTTTTGAAGGCGGTTGTATAATTAATCCTTTTTTTTCCTTTTGTAAAATACCACAAGTTGTTGGAACCATTAGTCCCATTTTCTTTGATTTTTCTCCCACCACATCCAATAAAATCCAGGAGAGCTCCAGCTGTGTGCATCTGTCAAATTTAATGACTGCTATAAAGTGATGATGCACTCTGGCACACTATTCTGGTGTTTGAAAAATTAAACTGATTGACCTGATGGGGCACTGTGATTAAAGGTCAAATTTCCCAACTTTAAAAGGCCATAACAGTTACTGTCACGATTTGTTGAAACTTGCCGTGCTGATGCTTTTCATAGCTTGTCCCAAAGGGAACCTTCGTCATGTTTCGGGGGGGTTAATATGTTCTGTGTTCCTCTTTTGTTGCAGGTTTTGCTCATTAACCCTGATCAAGAGCGAAAGCACAAGAATAGCATATGAGTTTTATGCTGGAGTGTGTTTTCCCATAATTTGCTTTAAGTGCTTCAAAAAGCAAGCTGGCAAAGAAATTACACACACAGACACACACATGCAAAGTGACTTTAATGCTGAGTGTTGCGTGCTGACACATGGCAGCTTCCCACACAAAAACTGAAGCCCTTGAATTTTCCATTAGCATTCCAAAACCGTGGTGGCTGCCGCTTCTTCAGTCTGGCACAGTCTGCGCTCGGTGCTGTTCAAGAGCCACCGACTGAACGCGGGCCAAAGTTTGTCGTGTACGCAGAGGTACCAAAAACATCAGACTTCAGATTTGGATGCTTGCACAGATGGAGGTAATGGAGGAAAACGCTCAGTGCCTGATTGCATCAAGCACAACGCTAATCAACTAAAGGGCTGTAGACACGTATACACACGAGACTTTGTGGGAGGCCGGCGGCATTCGCCTCTGTTTACAAATAAATAATTCTTCTCATTGTCGTTATACAATTTTTATGTTTTTGCTTCCATTGCGTGTCACACAATAATTCACCAGAGAAAAGGGGCCTCTCTTTTTTCCTGCCTCTCTCGCTGACAACCAGACAAAGGGTGGCGGAAAAATATTATCTACATAATCAGCACTCGCACACGGGCATTTGAAAAGGTTCCCCGGTCCACCAAAACACCAATAGATACATTGTGTCTCTCTCCTTCTGCCAGTCAAACACAGAAGTACCCAGTGGCACCGTGAGCACACTCAATCCTGCCGCATGCCCCAATAAATAAAACAAATAATAAGAAAACTATATTATTTGTGGCTCATGACATGAATCGACCCCACCCCTACTGTTCTCTGACTGCTCTGTAAACAGATTTTTTCGGATTATAGTCACAGATGGACACCCCGCAAATCTGTGCTTCAAGCCTTCCTTTCCCTCCTCTCTTTTTCCCCCCTTTCCAAACCCCTCAGCCTGTCTATCCGTTTTCACCCACTGGCTGGTCTTTATGTCACTCTTAGTAAATTCACACATTTTTCCATGGAAGTGCTCCAGGATTTGGAGTGATATGAATTGTATCAAGAAGAGAATACAAATAGACTGTGACAGCTAAGGATTATATGCAGCCACAGGCATCAGAATAAACAGTTTTTAGTGCCGCGCACGTCTGGGAAGCTTGGCTAGTGGAATTTTGGAGGCAATTGGGATAAAATCAGCTAAAGGAAGAAAGCTAAACTCACCAAGCCAGGGATGCTTAAACCTCCGAATTTTGACAGTATCCACCAGTGAGACACCTTTCATGCTTTGTTTGACTCTAGCTGGAAACGGTGTACAATTCCAGCTGTGCGTGATGGCATGCAAACTCATTATTGATTAGTTTCTTGGCCCTGTGAAAAATAATCTTCAGTTTGTCAGATTGACTAACATGTTATATGTGACCTCATTAAGCACCATTTGATTTATATCAGATAAGCAACAGACACAAATGCTGCAAAAGTGTCATTCCAAATTCAATTAACCTTCTGCTTCAGGGCACAGTCATGCATAAATAACACGGAGCAAACTATTTTTGACATTAATATTTATGCCTCTACTATTTAGTTTCTTGTCGCTGGGCCTTGGGGACAGAGGTCCTTACATCGCCTCCGCTCTTTCTTCCCGGGATAAACCTGTACATGAAGATTACATGGAGGAGCGTTCAAAGTGCTTCATGCATGTCTCGTTGCGTGACATTAGCATGTTGAATAATTCACCATGACATCCTAAGATTAGCATTGAAGTGGTGTGTTATGCACACCTTTCAAAGATTAGTTGGAGCTTGGGCACCGTGGCTCTGGTGCGCGTCTGTTTGTGTGTGCGTGAGACAACCATGAACAAAAGAGAGGGACATTTACTGGCAGGTCCACTTGGCAGTAAAAGCCCCTTTATTTAACTCTCAGACAGCCCACTCCATGTGCGCAGAGCACTACAGCATCTCCGTTATCGGTCCATCCGATGGCTGAGATGCTCGAAGTTTGTCCCTGACAGTTTGACGAAGTGCTGAGTCTGCAATCTGAGCCTGAGTGCTGCGTTAATGCACGCTGGCCTCTTACGTCCTCCTGTTCCACTCTGATTTTTTTTACTCGCTCTGCTCGATAACTCTACCTCCATTTTGTCCCTTGTCCCTTGTATCCTCCTCCTCTTTGCATGTGGATATTATTCCTCCAAAATGTGACAGTAGGGTCTGTCAGATAAAGAGAAACACTCTTCTCCGTTACTGATGGCAGCTCTGCTGTTTGTGTGGAAAGTGGTTTGATACTCAGAGAGAGAAAAGGGGGAGACAATATAGTAGACAAAGCATCATTATGGAAGGAGAGGCTGGCGGGATTGTGTTTGCGCATATGAATGTGTTTCTTTTGCTCTTTCCCCCTCTCTTTCTGTCCACGGTGTGGGTGTAAATGCTCTTCTGCCTTGTTATAGAGGTGACCTGCATTAGTTCATGAATGTCCCCTCCGCCACTGGAGTGCTCACTTCAGCTGAGTGACCCTCTCTGCTCTCTCCATCCATTTCTCTGAGTCCAACACTTTTCCTCTCTGTGCAGCCATGCATACACCGACACTCTCCAGTGCTAAGTGTAGTGCCGTTGTTCATGTCACGCCTCTTCGACAGCAGATGTATGCTACTTTAACGCCAAATTTTGCAAGGCAGTGGAGCCCCTCCTGACTCACTCTGAAAAGAAATTTGCTGTAAATATTAATGCCTACTAGAGGGATCCGAGTGTAAATTATGCCTTAACACCAAAGTGAATGCACCAGCAGAGAAGACATAGTCAGCGAGCTCACAGGTAGCAACACGTTACAGAAACACACTCATGCACACACACACACAAAAAAATTCCCACAGTGCCTGCAAGCGTTTTGAGCAGCGGTCAGCTTGTGTTTTGTCTTTTGTCCACTCATCCACCCATCTCCACCCTTTCTTGATACACTCCAGATGCTCCCTCCCACAGACAGTCAGTCAAGGACAAGGCCCTTACCAAACCCTCATTACAAACAACCACAGTGAGAGAGTGATACGCCAAGTCAGAAAGCGAGCAGGAGGAGGTTGGACGAAAGGAAGGAAGGGGATTAACATGTCTCCAGAAATAAGCATGCACATGTCAAAGGGAGTTATCTCAAAAAAACTGAATGAAAGCGCAGCTGCACCAAAGAGCACAAACAACCAGGTTAGATGATCAATCCCTACGTGCAGGCAGCAACAGGCACAGGTAGGAGGACACATCAAAACAACTGACTCTCTGTCTTGATTACAGCATGTTTGCTAAAGTAAAACTGGCAGACATGAAGATTTTAAAATTATAGTTTGACTTCTTGAGAGAAACAGTTATTTGCTTTCTGTCAATCTTGTTGCAATAAAAACCTGTTTTAGTTGTTCAGGCAAGCTCGCAGGCAGATTGAAATAACAGGCATTAGTGGGATGGTGGCAAGCAGCAACCACTGCAGTTGAAAAAATGAAGCCAGCACAAAGTGCCAAAAAGTGCAGCTCAAATGGCTGACTCCAAACGTGACTGAATCCTCACAGACGCCATGTTAAAATGTCCAAATAAACATGTTACAGGCTGGTGCAAAACACAACAGCTGGATGGACTTTTTTTTTTTTTTTTCAAATTTTCCAGTTTAAAATGTATTTGCTTTTATTTTCTAGCAGTTATGCAGCCAATGTGTCACCTCAGCTAACTAAATTGGACTTTTGTTGTGTTTGTGCTGTTTGGGCCTTTTACATGTTTTTAGAACAATTAACTGTGCTCCAGTTTTGATGAGTGAAATCCTAATGTTTTATTTATTTAGCTCGCACTAATCAGGTATCTTTAAGGTATCCATACAGTCTATGGATGCACATTGCTAAGCTAGCTAGCTAGCGGTACTTGATAACTTAGCACTCTAAATATAGTCAGTTCTAGCTCCAAAAACCAAGATGGTGACGTTAATGGGTCTCTCAACATTCCTGGAAGAGATTCATAGTGTTTCACTTTGTTCTTCACACTGAAAGTGCCACAAAGAGCTGTAACAAATGAAAAAAGTAAGCTTGGGAAAGAAGTTCAAACCCAGCTTACTTTCACACTTCTTCATAGCTGGCCAATCACAGTGTGAAGTGGGTGAGAATATTGTATTGTCAGTTTCAGAAAGTCACAGAAATGGTCCGACAAAGGCCTCCAAATCTGAAGGTGGTAAGGAATATATGACTAAATAAATTGTAAGTGAACTAAATTTAAATGTGGAGACTGACTCTTATGTCTGGTGTTAAATAGGAGACACAAACTGCCACTTAGCTTAGCTTAGCAATGAAGGTGGAAGGTGGGTAAAATCTGCGTGCCAGTTCTCAAAACCTCATAACAAAGGATTTGTTATGATCTAGCCTTTATTTTTGGCTAGATCTTTCAGGATTGATATACTGTGGGTCTGGCATGTTGTATTTCAAGGCCAGGGTAGCAGTTTCCTGTGTGTCTGTGTGGCACTAAGGCAAGCATCTGCAGGTTCTGATTTAATGTCTGCAGTGCAGACATGAGGGTGGCATCAATTTTATAACCTCAGTATTGTGACAAGAGCAGATAAAGGTATAACCTACTAAGTTAAAAGTATTTACTCTTTCTTTATGTCTGTATCTAATAATTTTATATTTTTTGTGTTTAATCTACGTTCACATTCACACCTGAGGTTGCCCATGGTAACCCCATGCAGCTCTTTGTGTTGTGGAAGAAGCTGGGGAGAATGTGCAAACTCCACCCAGCAAGCCTCCAATCTTGATTCAAACCCAGAACCTTGTTGCTGTGAGCTGACAGTGCTAACCACCACACCGCCATGCCACCCTGCATCTCACCCTGTAACAGCAGGGAAAGGCTCCAGCAGCCCTGAATTAGGTAAGCAGAAGGAAATGAATGGATGGATCTGTGCCATAGATATGTCATAATTGCAAAAAGTATTTGACATGCAGAAATATGACTAAACGTCATCCTCAACCAGCACACGATTAAACATGTTGCCAACTCCACTACCGAGGTATAACTCAGGTGTAACTTTCTCCTCTTCTTTGATCAAAGGACTTGATTTTAAAGTCAGGAGCAGATCAGAGATATTTCACTTGTTCATTTTTGTCTGAGAATTTCAACGTTTTGGAAAGACAAAAACAATCGTGATACAAGTTTTTACTCATCCACCAGGTCAAAAGTGACGAATGCTAGGGGTATAGTTAGAGTTGAGCTTTGTTAAATAGGCAAATGTCACCTTTCAAATAAAGTTTCATATAATTATTTTGGCATAACAGCTTCAATTTTAAATAGTTTTCACTTAATCCAAATAAGTAAAAGTACTATAAAAAGTGGGGGACATTAACCCAACCTAAACCCTACCCCTCACCCAAACGCTAAATGTTTTGCTAGTGGCATGTTGGTTGTTAAAAGGATAATAATTCACTCGAGTGGAGTAATGTGTACAAAGACAAAAGCGTAAAAGTTTCTTCTAAACAGGCTTGACTCCTCCATTAATAGATATCCAGTTAACACCAAAAACAGAAGCCGCAAACATCATCTTCTCCACCCTCAACCCTCAACCCTCACCGCTGCCAGATGAAGGAATGCAAGAGATCAGTTTAATTCAAACCCACTGTGTCATTTCTCATTAGTGAAGCCTTCAACAGCCTAACTCAGCTCTCTGTCCGTTCGGTTGGTGCCAGCACCCAAACTGCCAGGCAACTGCTTTAATGTGAAATTCAAAACTAAAAACTGCATTCCAGTGTTACAGCAGCCCATGCCACGTGTTCATCTTTTAGTATTTTTTTTATTTTTTTTGGCTCTAACTCGTTGCCTGTCCACACAGGCGTATTATCTGTGACGCTATCTGCCACGACATTGCCTGGCTCAAAGCGGAGAGTCTTGGCTGAACCTCTTATATCACAAATGGCAGATGTGTCATTCATTTTAATAAAAGTGGCCTAATGTCATTACAAAGCTCTCAGCATGCTGGAACTAAAAATAAAGCTGGGTCACAGTTAAGTGTTGTAGTGTCAATGATGGGTTGAGTTGAGTCCTCCACTTCCCACCAGCATGTGATTTCTTGGTTACTGCAGCCCCGTGCACATGCAGGATGGAAGGACGGGCGCAAGAAGCTGCTGAGGGCTTTTAGCGGCATCCGTTCTGCAGCACTCCCACTGTGACAAGCATGCCATTTATTTTCTTATCACACTTTCTCTAGTTGATCATGTCCTGAAAGAGTGGCTTATTACGCCTGGGATAGGGAGGGCACTCTGCCTAATTAATACCCAGTTAAAACCAGAGACAGCAGGAACGATGGCCCAGATGACCTTAGAGTGAGAATGTCAACATGGCTTTAAATTTATGCAGTCTGGTGTTTCAAGAAGGATTCATGTCCTTTATTTAATTTAAAGCAGCAGTAAAGCAGTATGTATAGAGTGGCTAGCTAAAAGGATCTTACTTGCAGAAAAATGGCCTCTTACATCATTACATCCATAATACTGATGCATCAGTCTGTAAGCAGCATTGTAATGATGTAGCTGTCACAGTATTTGAAAGCAGGACCAAAATGCAGGACCCAGGCAGACACCAAATGACAAAAATGGACCTTTATTTAGCTGGCAGTCCAACTCCCAAAAAATAAAAGTCCAAAATGAAAACAAACCAATATCCAAAAGGCCATCATAGGGAGCCAGGCAAGATTGACAGATGCTATGACAATGCTTCACAGTGTAATAAGGGAAGTGGAAATCAGAAATAGGTGCAGAGAATAATGACAGTCACAGGAACGAGGCAAAAGTCAAAGTCAAACAAAGGTGACAACAACTTCCAAAGTTAAACAGGTAAAAGCAAAAGAACCCAACAAAGTAAAGAGAGGTAAGAAAGCAGAATAGCATAAAGACATCAAAACAGTGGCTGCCGGTGGAAACTGCGCTACTGTTGGCTGAAGGTAGAGAGGGATGAGAAGATGAAGTCAGAGAGGCAAGCCTGCGATGGTTCGGACATGTGCAGAGGAAAGATAGTGGATATACTGGACAAAGACAGAAGGAAAAGGACGATGGCTGTAGTGAAAGAGGACATGCAGAGGGTTGGTGTGACAGAGGAGGATGCTAGGGATAGGGTGAGATGAAAGGAGATGATGCACTGTGCCAACCCCTAAAGGGAGCAGCCGAAGAAAGAAAAAGAAGAAGGAGAAGGATAGCTAACTCAAAACGTAACCAACAGGGAGACAGTAGGTTTTTATACTTTTATAGTGCTGGTGTAGGTTAGTGGTAGATTCACAGCACATTTGAAGGGCGATGAAACAAAGTCTTTCTGTACAAATTAGTTTTTTGACATTGAAATGTTTCAGATGTGATATTTAAATGGTGCTATTTGGTAAAGTGGTAACAGCTGGCTGCTTTTTTTGTAAAAAGTTATGCAAAAATTTAGGGAGATATTTTATAACATCATAAGGGTTTTTTTTGTAAAATCTTTATGTGAAGCCCTGCAATAGACTGACAACCCGTCCACTCACCCTATGATGGTTGGGATAGGCTCCGCCCATCCTCACTCCCAACCGATGGCAGGTTATGGCTGCCCCTCCCTGAGCCTACTTCGGTTTCTGAGTTTTTCCTTCTCAGTGTTGGGAAGTGCTTGCTCATAGGGCGTAGTCTGATTGCTGGTGTTTTCTCTGTAATATCTTCCTCTACCTCTTTACCTTACAATACGTATTAGATTTGGAGCTATAGAAATAAAATGGAATTGAATGGAATTAAGTGTAGGGAGTTAAAATATATTGCATTTTTTTCAGAAATGTAATTAAGTAGAATTATAGAAGAAACGTTTTATTTTACGTTGAGAGAAATGCATGAATTCATTAATCAATGTTGTCGTTAAAATAAAAAATCGATACATTTTTTGAGCAGCCTGTTGCCATCTGGTGATATTCAGAAGAGATTACCTTTTCAAGGCATGAAACAAGTTTAACTAACAGTGCAAGGTTAATTCCTGGAACTGCATAGTTCAGTGAGCATCGCTGCAACTCCGCTCGTCTATGACAGAAAGGGCCGGAGGGGCATCAGGTGTGTCTCCCGTTCAGGCCCTTCCTTGGGTGTGAGGTGTTAATCCAAAGTGAACACGCAATCCTCAACACAGATTCGTAAGGTTCAGAGGCTCCACATCAACAATGCATGTGGGCGAATGGAGCAACACTTACGCATGGCTGCATTTGAGAGATGCAAATCAGTTGTCGCTCACTTGTGATTTGTCTTCATGAGAAGCGGCAAAGATTTAGGTTTTTTTTAACCTAGAGGAAACTATTGAAAAAAATGACACTTCCTCATATCTTGTGACATAAAAATAGACAATAATTCGGATTTTTGATGCAGATATAGTGTACTTGAAAAGCAGATGGCTCACATTTCACAATAGAAAGAACGACTTTAAAAATAGTTAACGTGCAGCTATATCCAGCCGGTCCAGACGTCATTTGCTGCGACGAAAGCTGAGGCAGATGCCAAACCGTCCATTCACGATGTAACTGGATGTTTCACTTCATGTGGATTTATAGGGACGCCCATGCTACTGGGTTAATACTGTATTATGTCGAGCTCTGTTTCAATTACACAGAGTCAGTATGGGCTCGTTACACTGCCCGGCCTCTCTCCTCGCAGTCATTCTGTCTCATCTTAGTCCAAGCCATCTGTTACAAGCGCGGCTCGAATCCACGGCGTGAGGCTGACATATAAGTTACCACTGTAACAGACTATTACTGACACACACCTCGCAGTAAACTAAAGCCAAAGAAGAAGATGAGCACGAACAGGTGCAGCTCTTTGCAACATAGAGACATATCCTTTGAAAGTAATTGCGTGCTGACTGCTGACACCCTCTCTAGTGCTGGGGACAGGGTGTAGGAGCGGGAGCTATGTATAGGCCAAATCTAAAGGCATGTATGCACCTATAGCCAAACACATATGGAGACGCACACACACACACACACACACATATATGTATATATACACATGTATGTATATACACTTATATGTATATATACATATATGTGTGTGTGTGTGTGTGTTTGGCTATATATATATATATATATATATACACACACACAAAGCCAGTTTGAGTCATCATGTTTTTGCAGGTTTCTCAAGTCAGCCCACTCTGATCTGACAGAACACTTCATAGATGGAGTCTCACTTAATTATCCATCTTTTCAGACTGTCTGTCACTCGCTCTCTTTCTCTTTCTCTCTCTCTCACACACACAAACAGTCACTCAGTCTTGCACTTTTTAAGGCATACATTCTTTCCATTTATGTAAGCAAAGCATTAAAAGTTACCAGGAGAGAACTGGAGAAACAGGAGAAACAGGAGACACGCTTTAAGGACACCAGTGCAGAAGAAATAAAAAGGGGGGGGGCAATGATAAGAAGAAGAGGGGGCCTGCGGCTGTCACATCCATGAGATCATGTGTGACACGGGAGGGGGGTGGTAGGTCACCAAGTGCATAGCAAAGAGAAGGGGTTATGCGGCTTAATATTCATTTGTCTTCTGCCTTATTTCCATATCCTTTTGTTGCCGGATCTTGATAGGTCCTGGCACGCACCTGGCCCTTCCGTGCCAACAAACTACTATCTGATGTGCTTCTACAGTGGTGCACACAAGCATCTGCATGCATATTCACGTGCACTGTTGCTTTGAGACACAACACAGAGCCCAGAAAACTAAGGGCTGTCTAAGCAGGGGTAAAGCTGGTAATTATTCCGGGGGTCCCAAGGTGCAGGTGGAGGACTCATAATCCAGGGTGGCTTGACTCGTAGCGTGGCAGACTAATGTGCCACAGTTTCACACATTGTCAAAGTCCCATTAATTCCCACAGAAGCTTGTTCTTAGAGAGCTATAACAGTTGCATACTAAGTGCCCATCCTTCACTTGTGGACTTGTTTCAGGAACGTGATGAGAGCGCTGTACAAACACGGCATCAAGCTTTATGACCACACACACACACACATACACACATACACGCGCGTGCAGTCACAGGTTTGACGTGAATAAATGCAATCAAAAGTTTGGTTCTTACCTTCCTCAGCTGAGTTAGGCTGGAAAAACAGACAGAGAGACAGAAAGACACTCCACATCTCCACTACAGAATGACACTGACAGGGAGAGAGGGAGGGAGAGAGTATGAAAGAGAAAGAGGGAGATAGAGTGAGTGTGTGTGACAGAGCAAGAGGTGGGGGGTGGGGGGGGGGGGGGGGTGGAGAGGGGGTGGAGTCTGTTTGCTCCCTTTATCTAAGAAAAAGAGAGAGAGAGGATGGGGGGTGGATGGATGAATGGATGAGGGAAGCAGAAAAATATTTACAGAGCAGCAGATACAATAAGTACGCTGCCAAGTGAGGAAGTAAACAAAACACCGTTGTCACAGAGACAGGAGGAGAGAACGAGTGAGAGGAGGAAAGTGGGAGAGAGGGTTTATTTTCTTATATGGGAGAAACAAAGACAGAGAGGAGAGCCAACAAGAGAGTGACAGAGAGCGAAGGGAGAGAATTAATAAACAAGTTTTTCTGGTCTTTAAAACAGCTGTCTAGACACGACTAACGGCGTCCATTGCAACGCTGGCTGGCAGGCTGTGGCATCCCTCTCATGTCTGGACACTGTGCTAACCCGCATTTTTTCAAGCTGTGGCATGTGAGAGTGACCAACTTTTTATTTTTTTGCTGTTTTTCTTGATCTCACTCAGCTCAGCCTTTATGGAAAATGAATATCATTTAGACATGTTTTTTGGGACGCTCGCCATCCTTCATGTGGCTTCATGCTCTAACACCCCTCCACCACAACCACCACCCTACTCTCTCAGACACACTCCTCGCCTCATAGGACAGCTCATCCAGACAGTATGCAGACTCACACTCAGGCACACACACACACATCTGAGCAGCCCTTCTGGTCTGTGCACGCCACTAGCTGGCCAGCCTGCAGTACTGCAGCTTGTTGATGGGCTTTCATGCTCCAGTTCACTGCTGTGAGTAACTGCTGTGGACTCTTGCAGGGAGATGTGCTGTGTGGGTTTGACACAGTTAGATGGCACCATTCCCAGCCAGCTGGGGGGCCCCTTACCAAAGGCTGTGTGCTTCTTCGATGGGCTGAGGTACACAAGGTAAAGCCAAACAGGAAATGGAAGATTATATTGTATAGCTAAAGCGACCAATCAGACTGAAGCTTATCTTGTCCATCGTCAGAAAATTTTTGATATAAGCAAAAAAGGGAAAAGGGTAATTTCAGCTTTCATTCAGAGCAGGTAGCTTTACATCTTGGATTTAGCAGATTTTTATGCCAGATGGCCCTCTGACACAACAGCCAAGGGATTTGTGTGTCCTCATGGAATCAAACTGGGCACCTTTGTGCTTGTCAGACAAATATGTAAACATCTACAATTGACTTGTGTGCCCCACTAGGGGAGAAATTTCAATCTCAGTCTGGTTGTCCACATATAGGTGCTTAGAAATGAGATCACCCTTTTGGAGCACAGGTATGGGGTTTAGTCTGCCACACAGACCCGATTCAGTGTGACTCCGATCATTGTGAATAAATGATTAATCTGCTTAGAAATCATGGAAAACTGGAGTCGCTAACAGCTTTTAATGAATTCAGTGTGATGCAGGCACGTAAACAAATAGTGGGATGTAAAATATCTGTAGCCCACAGGTACTCAGCAGATTCTTCATCTGTCAAAGCATTATGGAAATTTGAGCCATGATCGCAGCTTAAACTGAAGACGGATAATGTATTACAAGACTAATGACGAAAACCTTTAATATCAACTTTCGCCTCAGTTTTGTCTGCGAGCAAATTCTAAATGAAGCATCGTAATCAGTGTCTTTTTGCTATTCTGAAAAGCGAGTCCCTTTGGATGTGACCTCACAAACACGAGATCAGTGATTTAAAAACAGATCACAGGAAGTTCCCTCTGTGTCTTCTGATTTGATTTTTGAGCTCGTAACAAAAATGTCAACACAACACCCAAATGTATTATTTAAACCCGATTCATCAACAGCGGCGCTCGTGGCTTGTGTTGTAATACCGCGCCTCACAGCTCACTGAGGTTTTTCCACAGCGAAACGAGAAGGAAACGCTGCAGTGGAGAAGTGGTTGCCCGATGGATTACCACGGAGCGACAGTTAACATTAAACATTCATGATAACTAACTGGCTTTGACTTGTGGCCTTATAAACTCACAAAACTTATCATGTTCACGCTCATTAGTCAGGTGGCGCTTTTCCCTTGAAACATGTAAAACTTTTTCTTCTTGGTTTCTCTAAGCCAAGTGTCTCGCACGAAATGCAGAGCAGCAAAGGTCATCTCTAACTCTGACACACGCTCAACTTGGCTAAGTGTTTCTGTTTATTTACACAAACAAAAAAAGAGATAACAAAAGAGCAAAATATACATATTAAAAATGTGAAAACTGCAAAGCAACACAACTGCATCTGATACAGTGACACTAGGAGTGCAGAGTGCAAGAAAAATCAAGGTGGAAGTAACAGGTTTCACAGGACAGGTGAAAACCGCACACCTCTCGAGCACGTGCGACACATTTACATGTAACGGGCGCAAACAGTATGCGCAATCATTATTCAGTAGTCTGACTGCCAAAGTGCTAACATAACCCTGTTAAGCTCATCAGTTTGTGCACACCCAGAAGAAGATGCTGCTCTGCAAACACCGACACATCATGTGCTGCAGCAGCTGATCAGTGTGCAGTAACTGGAGCCTTTACAATATATTCACATCATTTCAAACAGTTAGAAACAAATGCAAACAACGACTCTTCGGTTCTAAAATAAATACAATTCACGTAGTGTTTTTTTAATTCAACATCGTCAAGCGTGTGTAATGACCTGTTTTGACTGAGATGTGTGTTTAGTTATCAGTAGACCACAATGTGCTTCTACACATCCCTCAAATGAGGTAACAGTTTCACACTAGCAAATACTTTAAAACACTGCTTTAAAACTGTATTTTATTTTACGACCTACTTTGCAATAGCTGCTTCTCTCAAATGCTCTACAGATGTGGAAAGAGTTTCAAGTGCAGTGGTGGATAAATATCCTTTCTGTGCTGTAACAGTTGGGAGCTATAAACATACACAGTTGGCCACCTGAGTTTCTAAAATCCAATCTGAGCTGTAAACACCAGCATTTTTTTTTTCTCGTTCTACTTTGTACCCTGCAGTGAAATCTGCAAACTAAAGAGGTAAGCTTTTGTTTTTTTGAGAAGCCTTAAAGAGGCTTTGTTCAGGCTTGGCGGTGCTGGACTACGTCTCTCTCATCCTCACACAAATATTACATTTGATGCAGACGGCTCCGGCTTACAGAACTCGCCTTGTTTTGTTTCTTTCTCGGCACAAAAGCTGTCGCATCCAAACAGCGGACAAGCAGAGACATCCTCTGCTGTCAGGGTATGTGGTGCTACTGCTGGATGAGAGGAAGTCTTTGTTTTCTACATACATAAATATATTTATTCAAAATCTATATGGACCTGAAGTGGAGAGGAACTGCTGCTAAACCCCCCTCAGTGCTTTTTTTCTGCCTCAAGGCAGGCAACAAGGCATTTCAGAGAGGACAGCAAGTCAATCTTTTCTTTTTGGGGGGTCAAACAACCGAACTCCAAATCCGTCTTTTCAAGCTTGACCTCAATACATAAACCCCCAAATCCTGCAACCTTTTAACACTGTTGGTAGCTGAAGACCTCACACAGAACATATGCTGATCCTCTTATAAGGTAAAAAAGGATGGGAGCTGGCACCGGAAATGTCAACAAACCTTAAATACTGGTAATTCATTTAAGTGTAGACCGTGTTTAAAGCAGGATTAAAGAGGAATTCAGTCCATTAATTAAGCATTTCTAGCTGGGAGGGATCTTTAAAAACACTCTTTCATTTTTTTAAAAAGGCACTTTAAAAGCACACATATAAAATACCAAAACTTTTTTTTTTTGCATTAGTACACTGAAATGGCTTCTTCCAAACACACACCTTTCATTATTTCTGACTTATGCAATATAACTTAATATGTAAATATAAAATAGTATATATAATAATAGAACTTTTACACTAGCTATGTGCAAGGCCCATGTTTGTCTGCTTTGTTTTGCACCAAATCTTCCTTCGTATCTTCTACAGTTTTTCATTTTGCTTCTGAAGGAAGATTCACCATGGGAACTTTTTCTGTGGGGGACATCGGTGCAGGCTCTTTGTTTTCAACCACAACTGCCTCAGGCACCGGGGAGTGGGAGGGTTTTTCCACCCTGGCGGCGAATCCCTGTGCAATGTCGTCAAAGGTCCTCCCTTTTGTCTCAGGGACTCGTAGGTAGGTGAAGATGAAGAACAGGATGAGGAGGACCATGAAGATGATGAAGACGTAAGGGCCACAAATTTCCTGGGAAAATCAGAGGGATGTTTGTTATGAGACAAACTGGAAGACGACTATTATTTGTACATGTGTGTGAATGTGAACATTTTCTGCAGGGATGATAAATGTGAAAAATACCTCCAGTCTAGGGAAACCCAGCCCCACCAGGAAGTTGGCAGTCCAGTTTGAGAAACCAGAGACGGCCATGGCTGCAGGTCGGGGCCCCTGGGAGAAGAGCTCAGCCACGATGAACCAGGGGATGGGACCTGGACCCATCTCAAAACTGGCAACAAAGCCAAACACAGCCACAATTGCCAGATAACTTAGAGATGGGGTGGTCTTCTGCTCAGAGAAATAAACAGAGAGCATGAGGAAAAGATGTAATGCAGCAGCAATAGGCTGGCTTCTCATTTTTATTTTACAATGACGAACTCACCACTAAGGACAGGGAGATGGTCATGATCAGGGCGCAGATGGCCATTCCAGCCAGTCCAATCAGGTGCAACGTCCTGCGTCCCGCCCGTTCAACCAGGAAGAGCTGGAGTTCAAAGAAACACAATTATCAACTGACATTCAACGTAATATTTAACCTGTACTAAATTAACGAAACCACCTGCGCACTCAGACACTTACAGAGACAACAGTAAACACTGTGTTGACGACTCCAGCGCCGATGGTGGCGTAGATGGGCTCAGATACACCAGCGTTACTAAAGATGCCTGTGGAGTAGTAAAAGACCTGAAAGAGGAAATGAAGGAAAAGTCAGTTAATATTGATTCTGATTAATAAAAAGTGCTCAGAACATGATTTGATTGCACATGCATCAGTTTGTTTTAGATTTTTGGCAGATCAAAAAACAAACAAACAGTTGAAGTTGATGCTGCAGATTTGGAGCAAGACTTGCATTTGAGTCTAGCAACATGAAAAGAAGTGAAACAATGTGAACACTTAATTAATACTATCATATTTAGGGTATTTTTCTTTTCCATCACAACAAGACTAACAGAAAGTTTTGTCAGTTTTTTTTAATCATATTGTAAGTTTTTGTAATTATGTGTTTATTTCCGGGTCGGGGATGAGTTCCTGCCCCAAGTGGAGGAGTTCAAGTATCTCGGGGTCTTTTTCGCGAGTGATGGGAGAAGGGAGCCGGAGATCGACAGACGGATTGGGGCTGCAGCTGCAGTAATGCAGATGCTGCACCGGTCTGTCGTGGTGAAGAGGGAGCTGAGTGTAAAAGCGAAGCTCTCAATTTACCGGTCGATCTACGTCCCTACCCTCACCTATGGCCACGAGCTGTGGGTAGTGACCGAAAGAACGAGATCGCGGATACAAGCGGCAGAAATGAGCTTCCTCCGAAGGGTGGCTGGCCTCTCCCTTACAGATAGGGTGAGAAGTTCGGCCATCTGGGAAGGGCTCAGAGTAGAGCCGCTGCTGCTCCACATCGAAAGGAGCCAGCTGAGGTGGTTCGGGCATCTGACAAGGATGCCCCCTGGGCGCCTCCTGGGTGAGGTGTTCCAGGCATGTCCCACCGGGAGGAGGCCCCGGGGCACACCCAGGACACGCTGGAGAGATTATATCTCTCGGCTGGCCTGGGAACGCCTTGGTGTTCCCCCGGATAAGCTGGAGGAGGTGGCTGGGGAGAGGGAGGTCTGGGCCTCTTTGCTTAGGCTGCTGCCCCCGCGACCCAGCCTCAGATAAAACGGATGAAGATGGATGGATGGATGGATGGATGGATATGTTTATTTACTCATACATTTCTGTTTATTTTCTATTACACTCAGTTTTTTCCTCTCTCTCTCTCTCTCTTTTTTTGCCTCATCACTAACCCCTGATATATTATCTGATTCTCTTGTAACAAAATTCTCCTTTATGCTCAGCAGCTACAGTCGTCACACAGTGGCTTTAATAGTTTCTTTCCTCCTGCTGAGGCTGGAAACAAGGTTGCTGAGAGCAGTGAAAGTGCAAGGATGCAAGGCAGAGTTGAGTGGAAATTCTCCACGTGTAGTCATTTGACTATAAAAAATCTGATAAATATACGTTTTGGAACGGTTGCACAAAAAACAATACACGTAGCAGCGTGTAAAACTGCACCAGCGTCTTTCTGGTGAGTGATATGGGTTATGTTGCAGCCTTTAGCTCCAGGCTCCTTCACAGTGATTGTCAGGTCAGACACAGCAGCTGCTAATGAATTTAGTCAGCCCGGTTACATGACCTTATTAACAAAATAGCTATTAAATACCACTGTGCTTATCCTCTTCCAATCAGCCTCAAATTATTCAACTCAATCTAACATTGCCTGAAGCCAAGAAGCACATCTTCTTACGTGCTTGTCAAAAACATTTGTGCAATTTCAATGAATGCTCCTTTAAGCATTCGTGGCTAACGTTAAACATTGCTTTTCTCACATTACACTTTCTCCCAGTTTGACATGTGCTAATTATATCCCTATCACGTCGCTGTATTATAGGATGTGACGTCTACTCACAGCGTTGATGCCAGACAGCTGCTGGGAGAGCTGCAGGATAATAGCGATAATGATTGGCTGGCGATAGTTTGGCGAGCGGAACAGTTCTAAGATGGTCACTTTCTTTTCCATGGCCATCTTCATCCCTTCTTCCTTCATCTCTTGAATGTCATCATCCACGTCTTCAGTGCCACGCAGCCGCACCAGAGCTACAAAAAGTAAAACAGATCAAAGAAATAGGAGGAGGAGGTAAGTATAAGTAAGAAAAAAGCAGCTCGGAGCGTTATATAACAAAGTAAAGTTTCCCACACATCATTAAAAATCAGTCAGAGTCGGTCTCACTAACCCGACGTTGCCAACTTGGTTTGTAAGTATGCAAACTGACTTAAGACTGACCTTTTCTAGCCTCCTCCTCTTGTTTGAGAACAATGAAGAGGTAGCGAGGGCTTTCAGGGCAAAAGGGCAGCATGATTGTCTGCAGTACGGCAGGCAGGATAGTCAGAGCGAGCAGGAGAGGCCACAGAGTGTCTGAGCCCAGCAAAAACTCCAGACCAAAGATCTGAGGAACACACAGCAAAAATAATGAGGGAACGAGGTGCATAAAATTGACCCATTTGAGCCAATTTACTCCTTGTATATGAAATTCTTCTCTTTCAGCTATGAGTAAACAGACACACACACACACATGTGTGTGTGTGTCATTATACATTATAATGTCATTATACATATAATGTCATTATACATTATACATTATACTTTCATTATACACACCGTTACACACGGCTTATAAAACAGGATGTGTTTCGTTTATTTATGCTCATCTACATTTCGGTACCTGTTGAGAGTAAATGTGACCTTCTATAAAAAGGAAAAGATTATTATGTCGGTTTGCATGTTTAGTGTTGAGCGTGTTTGTGTACCTGTGCCACCAGGATGCCAATAACTACACCCAGCTGGTGCAGCGTGCCGAAGGCTCCGCGGACAGCGGTGGGAGAGATCTCGCCCACGTACATGGGCGTCAGACCCGTGCATAGACCGCAGAACACACCGATGATGAACCGGCCAATTATGACCATCTCAAAAGATTGACTCAGAGTCGCCAGTCCCATCATACCGCCACCCAGTAGAGCCAGGATGTTGTTCATCAGCATGGACTTTCGCCTGGTAGTAAGACACAAAAACAGAAGTGAAATCAGAGTCTGTATCGCACTCTCAGTAGTAGATCGTTTGGTCGCACCACCACAGTGTTTATCTTTGATTTTCTCACCTGCCAAATTTGTTAACCACTGCTCCAACAGAGAAGGACCCGATCATGCCTCCCACGCTAAAGATGGCCACAGCAAAACTCCAGACCAGAGTAATTGTCTGTGACTGAAAAGGCTCCCCGTATCGGCTCTGAGACACATTAGAGAAAAATGTCCGCAGTTTCTGAAAAAACAAACAAGAAAAAGGTTGGAGTGTTAAGATTATTATTATTTCATGAAACATCAGTGAAGTCTACCAGATGTAGTGGCACTTAGGGGGTGTTTTTAACTCTTCCACATGGGGGCAGTATAACTTTTACCATCCTCATGAGAGCATACAAATGAGAGCAGACATGTAGGTCAGGGGCATCCAACTCCAGGCCTCAAGGGCCGGTGTCCTGCAGGTTTTAGATATCACCCTGGGTCGACACACCTTAAATGATAATCGTGTAACTAACGATACGATAACTAATCGTAAGGCTGGTGCTCCAGTCTGCATGCCAAGGTATTTTTAACAAGAGTGTGAAAGTAGAAAGCACTTAGAAAAAAAGTGCTTGTATGAATGTGTGTGAATGGGTTAATGTGACATCTTACATAAGGCACTACATAAGAACCAGTCCAGTTATCATTTTTGAAAACGTAGGAAAAACTGTGCATGAACTCAATCAATCACACACCTGCTCGGGTGCATTGATGACGCCGGTGTTGTAGCCAAATTGTAGGGAGCCGATGACTGCTGTTGAAACGCAGTAGAGAAGGTAAGGCGTCAACTTCTTCTTGGGCTGTTGAAAGAGGAGAAAACACAGAGTTATTATCTATCGCCACAATAAATTGCAGATGAAGCCTCTCTCCAATCAGTCCCTCAGTTTGAATGTCCTCTTCTGGGCTCTACAAAGCTTTCGTTGTTTACAGTCACACTGGTAATTACAAACAATGAGCCTTTCTCCATCTGTTCTCGCTTCTTGTTTTCGCATCGCTGCATTAGTAACTGTAGGCCCGCTGCAATGCAACAAAGTACCATGATTTGTGGCTCTGAGGTATTTCCCTGATAAGTAGCTAAAGACACCCTGAGAGACTAAGTCTGAATCCTCTTGGGAGTGTTTGCTCCTGCTTGTTTCAGAATTAAAATGGGCTTAGCACATACTAACAAGCTAATACACCTCACATTAATCCCTTACACTGGCACGGTTTGCTTGAGGAGTGACATTTCCAATATGTAAAGTCATTCTGCTAAGGAGAACTGAGGTTTAAATGACGCCAAACTTCAGTCATGCTGCGTGTGGGCAGCATAAAGAGAAAATGTGACTCTCGATCCAAGTTTTGGTTTGACTTTAAAACTAACC
The DNA here is from genome assembly GCF_964374335.1 of Astatotilapia calliptera. NCBI lineage: Eukaryota > Metazoa > Chordata > Actinopteri > Cichliformes > Cichlidae > Astatotilapia > Astatotilapia calliptera. The sequence continues at coordinate 24,460,954 of NC_137432.1, read as the reverse complement.
TAACGATTACATCCTTACAGATTGTTACATAACAATCTCTAAGAACTGTTGCAAAAGCTTTCCTTCATGTCTCCTAATGAGCAAATGCTAATGTCCAAACAGGCTCATTAATGAAAGGAAATCCATGTTAATCAAGTTTAATCCATCTAGTTTTGAAATCTGCTGCTTATGCAACATTAACTCGACTAAGCAGCATCCGTGAAACATTCATCAGATGGATTAGGAGCCTGTTTTGTACAGTTTGTCAAGTCAAAAACAGACATTTTTAGAAACAGTCCTGCCAAGATAAGCACACAGACTTGTCCATTTATCATACATGATATTACTGTCTGGACAGATTAAACATCTTGAAAGTTTTTGAGAACAGAGTGCCTCAATATTAGCAACATTGACTTCTAAACAGCTGCTCACAGACTGCCTCAAACAAGCTGCCCGTTTTTGCATGTGGTTAAGCCTTCTTTCAAATGCTACATTTTTACAGGAAACCAAATGCCTGTACTATCACCAAAACAGGAAAATGCTGGTGCAATGTAGTTATCTTAAACTGCCACATGACAGTACTTTATAGCACTCATATCCAGTGTGCTGTAGTTATCAAAAATATCGCATGGCTCAGAATGAAACATGCATGCAAGAGGAACTGATGAACCAAATAAAGACAGAGGGCTGATAAGTGACAATATTTCACTGAGACTGAGGCTGCACGCTGCTCTGCTTCTCACTGAGATATCACCGCTTAAAACAAGCTGAATGTACAAGTGTTAGGGAATTAGCTATTTGTGACATTCAATAATGTGTGGGGTCTGTGCGGTTGCAGTCAGTCCTGCTTTTAATGAGGACATACGTTGGTGAACTAAAGACAATTTCACAATTCATGTTAGTTCTAATTCAAACTGAGACTTTTAGATGCGAGGGAAGAAAAGGTAAAAATGTTGGAAGTGACCTCATTTTTGAGAATAACAGTGACATTAGCACTGCGTGATCTGAAGAGCAAATGAGTAATGTGTGTCCGATTGTGGAGGAGATGGAGGCTGAGTGTAGCGGGTGCTCCTGGGTGCATGTGTAAACGTGTGTGTTACCTAAGATGTGACTTTAAAATCACCCTTAAAAAAATCCCCTCTTACTGGGGCGTGTCCAGCTGAGCGCGGAGCATTACAAATCTTACAACCATAACGCATCTGACTCTAGGTTGTATCGACTTGCCCCGAGGCATGCGATTGTACAGTCATGCATTCACATGATTGTTTATGCATGTGCCATTTGTAGGTTACTAGTAACATCAGCAGCCAAGCCCACAGTGTTGCTCAATATCTATTTTTCTTTAATGACTTTGGAGTAGAATTTGCATACCAGTCCAACTTTGGTTTGCAACTAAGGATTCAGCTAAAAGAAAAAAAGAAAGCATCAGTCTGCAGCTGCTTGAACTTCGCCTTCTGAACTCGACTCTCTTAAATTCTTGTCTTACTGCTGACTGATCTTTCCTCTCACATTAATCATTTAGTAATAAAATATTAATAAGTACATGCAGTTAGACTAGATTGAAGCCTGTCTTAAAATAATAATAAAAATCGGAAAGCAGAATTCAGCTTCCACATTCATACTATCTTGCAATTGTCTGCCCTGTCCAAGATTATGTAAAGAAAAAAGTTAGGAAATAACCATGAAAATGAAGTAACTGCAAGAAACGTCTTACAAAAGAGAAACCGCAGCTATGCTTTGCAAAATGCTCAGAGGTAGCAGGGAAGCAGGTGCATTAAGCTCATTTATATGAGCAATAACACTAACTCCTCTGTGCTGCACGTATCAAAACATTGTGCCATTGTTATAAGAAGGTTTGCAGTCGAACTGCTATGCCCTCATCCCACCTCTCTCCAAGTCAGGACGCAATAAAAACAAGGAACTATGACATGCTCAAGTTCAGACTTGCCAGCCAACAGTCTCGACTCCCAATCACACTCTCTTACTCATGTCCTGAAGTGCTCAACTCTCATCCACCACTCCTGCTTTTGCCAACATGGAAAAATACAGAAAACCAGCAGGTCTATTGTATAAGGCTCACTCTGACTTGCCTCACATAAACTCATCCTTTGGTGGTTTTTTGTAGTGAAACTCAGCATCCGTTCCAGCGTAACGCATGTGGCTCATTGTCAAAAAGGTTCAAATTGATTTCTGATAATGAAAATGAATGCCAATGAAAACAATACCAGCGACACTTATACGAGAGCATAAGCGAAAGACTATGATGTTCACCTTGTCATCATCCAGATGCTGCATCCTGATCTCTTCTGTTTGATGTTCGCAGAAAGGACAGCGGGAGTCTTAATTCTTTATGCGCACACCTGTGTGCAAGCAGTCAGCAGGAAAACCTAAAAAACAATAAGCAAAGCAAACACACACATTAACATATTTTGATCAAAATCCAGAATCAGACAATCTTTATGGATCTTGAGGTTTACAAAGAAAAGAAGCCTCTTATATATATTAAGAGCTATAAAGTACATACCCCTAATGGATTCTGTTAAGGGAGAGTCTATGCGCAGGCAGTTGAGACACTTCTCGGCACTGTGTGAATCTGTCAGTTGTGATGGAGAATGTGTTAGAGCAATGACAATAAGTCCCTCCCTCTATTTCACTCTGTTCACCCTCCACATGTTCGCTCCGCAGTTTTAAAGTTATAAAGAGTGAAAAAACTGATATAACCTCATCTTTCCCAATTAAATTACTGCCCTGCCTTATTTCTTATCCATATTTTTTTTCTTATCCATATAAAGCACAAAATAACGCATCAGTGACATCTACAGAGAACATTATAATAACCCATGTGATGCGATGGAGCCGGAGATGATGCTGAACTGATGCCCGGATTAAAGTTAAAAATGTTTACACCCAACAGGCTATTTTAACACTTTTATACGAGCAGTATCACTAAAGAATATAACAATGAAGTCCAAGCAAAGTAAATCTCTTTACAGAACTAAATCACATAAATGAATCAGCAAAGCAAGTTTTAAAATTAAAGTTTTACCGCTTTGTTGGGTTTGTGCCAGCCTCTGTGTATCCAGTTTATAATAAACCTCGTGTCTACACCTCTTATGTATCTTCAAAATTAAGTCCGCCTTCCTATCGGGGTGTGTTTTAAAGAAACCTAGACGCGCTTGGCGGCACGTCTTACTGTCTTACTCATTGTTGACGAAAGCACACGATGCGTAGTTTCCGATCTGGGCCGATCACTTGTTAGGAAATCGCACAGCCGAGCTTCCGCTCAGCTGCAGAGAGAGAGACAAAGAGGTGGATGGGGTCTATGTGCTCCTGACCGCGTGCGGAGCGGAGTGATGGGCGAGCAAACGGTGAAAAGAGGCTCTGTGCTGGTTCGGTCGGCCGCCCACCGAAAACAAAAGGCAGTGTGCCCAGAACTCAGATACAAAGCCCGGTCATGCAGAAATCATGAGACCGGCTCAGTGGGTGGTTAACAACCCCCCCAATCCACCCGTAATTCTTCATCAGCTTTAATCTTGACAGTCCATCAAATCTCAGTCTGGAATTTAGCAAATTCTCTAGAAAACGTGAGAGCGAAAACGCATCCTGGTTTCTTTTGTTTTGATAATTTAGATTTGGTGTGTCTTAATTACATCACCAAGTGCTTCCAGTGCCCCTGGTATTGATTGGTTGTTTAGGATCAAAATACTTTAATGTACCTAAATTAAAAGGAACTGAATGATCACATCTAACTATCTGATCTTAACTAATTACATTACTTTAATATTTTTTTCCCCCTGGAGTCTGTCACAAGGTAAACAGAGAGAGACAGACAATTACTCACTCTCACATTCACACCTATGATCAATTTAGAATCATCAGTTAATCAAACCCTGCTAACTGCATGTCTCTGGACTTTGGGAGGAAGCCAAAGCTAAACCTTACATTTGTTGGTGTCACTGTACAATAACAACATAGTTCAGTAAAAGTTATATAACAACGCTAGTCTACTGTAGTTGTAAGACTGACATTGAGATTGAGCACGTAGAAATAAAATAGCACTAGTTGTGGAAGAGACACCAGAGGAGGTCGGTGCCACCCTATACCCCAATTATGGATACGCCACTGGTCCCTTTCTTTCTTTCTTTCTTTCTTTCTTAAGAACAAAAATTTCAATATATTATTACAAACAGTCCAAATCAAAGTCACCTCAAAGGTCAGTTTGAGGTGATGAGGTAGTTTTAGTGAAAGGTAAAATTTTATTGTGTTAGCTACCACCTGCAGTGGTTTCTGATAATTACCAAAACAAACAAACAATGAAGTAAGTTTTAAACAATGTCTTCAAAGCTTTCTGACAGTCAGTTTATTTTAAGATTATGAACTCATGCCTGTGGTTCTTATGAAGCCGCCATTACGCACTGTTTAGGAATTGAGGAAATCCTGCATTGCATGAGAACACTATTATTCACACAGGCCAAACCCAAAAAAGGACTTAAACATGAGTTATGTTTTAACATTTTTTTTTTCATTTGGAAAATACCTTAAAGCCAATAAGTTTAATGGGCATCAGTGTTTTGGATATCCCGTCCTCCTCCCGTCCTCCAACACTAAGCTGTGATATAGTTTTCTCAACTTTGACTTGTGGCGTCACTTCAGTTGTGACAGTGACTAAATGTCAAGGTTTTTCTTTTTCACGTGGGTGGCTTCTTCCCTTTTAGCCTACTGAGGAATCACAACTATTGATCTCGAAATAAGTAAACGCTAAAACAGGAAGTTAAAATGGCAACGTGCAGATATTCAGGTTCAAGCCTTTCAGTGCCTTAAGGGCTTGTAAAAATACTGTTTGTGCTTCTAAAACCACACCTGCCAGCATCTCTTCTTCTGCTGGTTCAATTAGTAAGGAAAAGCTGCAGCATCTTCTCTAGTAATTTAGTCTGAGTGAGCAAATTATAAAATATCTGAGCAACCAGATGAGTGATAGTGAAGAAGGAAATAAAGTCTCGCTCAGCCTGACTTGCTATCACAGATTTGAGAAGAGATACCGTTCATAATGCTAACTTACAATAATTTCCTGGAAATTTGTCTAATCCATCTTAAATCAACCCTTCGCGCTAACACTTTGTAAATGACCTCATTAATATTTTGTAAAGTGTTTTGTAAACTTATGAGTGGCTATTATATTGTTGGAGCTTGGACCCAGTGGATGCTTTTATTTTGAAAGTCACAGAGCGACAAGGTGCCGTAAATCAAGTGGTGTAAACCATATAGCAGAAGCGCGAGTTTTAATGCACAGAGAGTAGTGATGGGATTTCCGGCTCTTTCGGCTCCGAACCGGCTCTTCAGGTTGTTTTGTTGCTTTAATTAATTTATTATTAACAATAATATAAAATTATGCACAAAAGGAATTACTAATGTAAAAAAAAAGTGGTTTTATTTATATATGTTTATATAAAAATATATGTGGTGGCCCCTAGAAACAAAGCACGTACAAATTCCAAAGCACATTTCTTGTCAGGGTCCTGGGTCCCCTGACCCAGCGTTTTTAGTTCTTTGTGATTTTTGTAATATTGTACTTTACTTTGAAGGTCCGTGTCTTATGTGAATGTGTTCAGTTTACCCTTCCTTGTCTCGTAGGTTCTGATTTCCTCCAGCTGTGCTCTCCTTCTGTGTCTCATTCCCCTCGTTACTTCCCAGTGTATTTAAACCCTGTGTTTCTCTGAGTCAGTGTCGTGTCGTCCCTCATGCTGTGTGGATCTCCCTGTGTCTCACTGTGAGTTTTAGTTTGTTGTTTCCCAGTTTAGTTTGTATGTTTTTTTTTCCTGCCAGCAAATAGAGCTGTGATTTTTGAGTTCATCCCCTGAGTCTGAGTCCTGCACTTTGAGTCCTCATCTCCTGCCTGCCACACAGCGTTTCATGACATTTCTAGCATTAACTGAACTTCCAAAACAGAGCTACCTAGATCATTTAAATTACACAATTGAAAGCATATGTGTATGGTTTGTGTATTTATACACAAGCACACATACATATATTCAAATAATTTTAAAAAATGTTACCTGTTACTACCACACACCAAATCCAGTCGTTGGTACTTCCTGGCTTGTGTAGCCACTAGGTAACAAAAACTCTGCGCCCTAGCATCCTGGAGCATTTCTGTTGTGTTTTGTACGTGTTTTGGAGTTTTTACATGTATTGGAGTTTGTACGTGCTTTGTCTCTAGGGGCCATCGTAAATATACTTTTATTTATTCACTCCACATAAAATGTAATAAATCATATATTACAAAAATCAAGTATTCACAGTTCAGCTTTTAACTATTTACATTTTCAGCTTTTTCCTTTTAAACAAATTTAAAGTGAAACAACACAAAACACTGCAAACCACAACACAATTAAATATAAATTATAATATGAAAACAAAAAGAAGATGCACATTCTCTGTCATATGGACCTGCATGAATAAACTTTCTGAATCCTTTATCATCTGCAACTGAAAATAGTTGTGGATGATTACTATACCTTTCTAATGTGACGTTGTTGTCCCTGGCTCGTTCTCTCTCTCTCTCCCTCCCGCTCTGTTCCTGTGCTACTGCGAGCTTAACTACTGCCCCTCCCCCTCTTCCCAGCGCAAAGCACAAGACTGCATGCGGAGTGAAGCGGAAAAATATGAGGTGCCGTAAGGGACATTATTACTGAAACGCTCTCACACACACTACTGAAACGCTCTCACACACACACCACTGAAATTTTAGCTCTCACACACACTACTGAAATTTTAGCTCTCACACACACCACTGAAACGCTCTCACACACACCACTGAAACGCTCTCACACACACCACTGAAACGCTCTCACACACACTACTGAAACGCTCTCACACACACTACTGAAACGCTCTCACACACACTACTGAAACGCTCTCACACACACTACTGAAATTTTAGCTCTCACACACACAACTGAAAAACCAAGACATTTCAGTTGAACAGGAAGGCGTTTCAGTTAAACAGGAAGGCATTTCAGTTTGTAACCGAGGACAAGGGATGAGTAAACGGGGCAAAGAAATAAATTGATCGTTTATTTATTACATGAGTTAGACATAATAATTCCCAGTCAATTCCAGACAGGACTTACAACACATCCTGCTGATATCCCAGCTGCACATGAGACTTACCACACAAACTGTGCGAAAATAACAATACTGCAACCCGTCACACCCCGCTTAGCGACACTGCAATCGTGGCGCACACTGCAAACAATTCGGGTCTCAGCGCAGCTGGGAATAAGTGCTATGTATGGTGTTAGTTAGGGGTGGGTTTTTATAATCGATTCATCGATTAAAATCGATTCTGGCTTGGATAACGTGAAATCGATTCATTAAAATCCTGAATCGATTTTTTTAATATAAATTTATTTTGCCCGAAATGCCAGAATCTCTGGTGAAACCTCACAAAATTTCAACAACCACCAAACAGCTAAGACAGTAAATGAGAGCAGGTACACAACACACAGCGCAACCCGCGGATCAGAATCAGTGAGATGTCGCCTTTCTCACCCGACAGCACGGACACGGTCGGGGCTGAAAGCCGACAGCTCGCTGACTCTGATCTGTCGGCAGGTCCGCGCTTTGTTTTCACGCCGTTTTTGCAGCAATTCTAAAGCTGTTAGTTTTATCTCTCTCCAAACAATATTGACTGAACCAGCAGCAAAAGAAGATCCAAACTGCGCTTCACATAAACATCGTCATGAATTCCCTCACTGTTTTGCTTCCACCACGATAAAATCGCACGTCATGCACAGCCCTCTCTCTCTCTCTCTGTACTTCAAGAACAGTTTCCCGTCTAAAAATCAGTTTTCTGTATTATTCGCTTGCTTGTTAGGCACAAGTCTACTGTTGTTTACAGCGCAGTCGGCTGCTGTTTTTTTTCTTCTTCATTTTACATACTTCCGAAAAGAAAACCTAATTTCTGCCGTTGAATACTGAACAAATTTAAACTTTTTAAAATTATGCAAAATGCAAAACGTTAGCCGTGTCTCTGATAAAACCGCTGTAATGTCAGAGGTAACGTTCATATGTTGATTAATGGTTTTCTTTCGTTTTTGATGTACTGCAGAATATTTTTTATAAAATCCCAGGTCAGGAAAACCACCTTCATGTTTTTATGTGTTTTATCTTCAGCTACTTTGACACAAAGGCATCTGCTGTGATGCTCACACCTTTGATAAAGTCTTGCGTGTGTCAGCTTCCTTTTTTTTAAATACAAAAATATATGAAAATGTACTGATCTGAATTATAATATTTCTGACTGTCAAAATTCCCCATAATCAAATCGAATTGAATTGAATCGAATCGTGGAACAAATCGATTCTGGACCTTAGTGAGACAGCTGCATTACTTAACAATATATTAGCCTCAGCATAAGTCAAAATTTAGAATAGCGGGAGACGTGCATTATCCTGGTTATTTTTTTGGCACATGTGCTTTTTGTCTTTTTTAGCAAAGAAAAAGATATCTTAAAATCATCAATAAAACCAGGGAGAGAAGGCTTAGCGTTCCTCCATTTAGCACAATGGATATGATATTTACTCAAAAGTATGATGATGTTAATAATGTCTGAGACATCCAATGCTAGATGATCCATATAAAAAAAATTATGATGTAATTCAAACAGTGGCACATCATTAATATTTAGGGAAATCCAATTTTTTAAGTTGCACCAAATACACTGTGTGATAGGGCATAGGAAAAAAAAGATGTTCTAGGGTTTCATTTTCATCAGTACAAAAAGAACACTGATCCACCTCAAAGCCAAATCTCTTTTTTTAGAAATTCTGCCACAGTATTAGTTTTGTTTAAAGTGTGTTTCTTTAACTTTAGGTAGAATAGGCTATTTCATAAATTTTTAGTATGCTTTATCCAGTGTATATGAAATAACTAAATTAGAACCATGCCATGTAACCATTCTGTTGTAACTATGAAATATTTTGTCTTTGAAGAAACTAGTAACAAATTTCTTATTGCATTTTTATCAAACAGCTGACATTGCCCTAGCAATAAATTTGGGAGCACTGATGAGAAATTATTGTATATCATAAAAATTTTAATCAAATGAAGCAGAGGCAGTGGGACCAGTTCACAAAATGTGTTATATTCTCTTTGAGAACAGTTTAGACAATATTTTTCTGAAAAGTCTGTGTAACTTAGAATGACACCGTTATCATCCAACAAATCTGTTATGAATATAATATTTTTGTTCAAATCAGTCACTCTTGAAAATTGATTTTTGATTAAGTGTTATTACCCTATTATTCCATAAGGTTGAATTATGGGGAGAAGTTGTGGGTAAATCTCATTTTCCCAAAAATGCAACGTCTGTTTTGGAAAGTTTGATATCTTTATGGGGATTTTATTTGCCGCAAAATCACATTTCAAAATAAAGTCTAATCCTGTATATTATTTTATTAAACAAGAATCATGGGATGTGGAGCTAAGTAGAGTCTGGCTGTGACAGACAAGATTTTAACCATTTAATTCTAAGGGTGCCAACCATAAATTCTAATTCTGGAGTTTTGATACCACCTTTATTGTATCCCTTCACAGGCTGAGATCTTTCTATGTAATGGGTTTTATTCCTCCACAAAAATTCGAAAACATTTCTATTCATGGTTTTCATGGTATTTATCATTTTTTTTTATTTTATATCGTTTACGTGGCGCAAAAAAGGTTGGGGACTGCTGTACTAGCAGGTTGCTGAGTAGACATCCTTGTAGTGTTTTGAAATATACCACTTTTTCCATCAGTTTCCTTGTCAGGAAACAACTTCCTGCTCAGCGGAAATGCCTCTGGTTTCAGTTGTGTGTGTGAGAGCATTTCAGTAGTGTGTGTGAGAGCGTTTCAGTAGTGTGTGTGAGAGCTAAAATTTCAGTAGTGTGTGTGAGAGCGTTTCAGTTGTGTGTGTGAGAGCTAAACTTTCAGTAGTGTGTGTGAGAGCGTTTCAGTTGTGTGTGTGAGAGCTAAAATTTCAGTAGTGTGTGTGAGAGCGTTTCAGTAGTGTGTGTGAGAGCGTTTCAGTAATAATGTCCCTTACGGCACCTCATAGAAAAAAGTGCGAGAGAGTGAGAGAAAGAGGGAAAAAAAACAAAAAACAAACAAACCACGGCTCGCAATAAGGAGGCGGCTCTAAGAGCCATTTCGTTCACGACCGACACATCACTAGTAGAGAGAAGGTGTGCTCTATGGTTAATGGACGGGAATTGGAAAAAGAACGGCTATTAAGGTGCAACACTGAGCAGTTTCTTAGCACCTGGTTGATGAGGGAACAAGGTTTGTAACAAAGTTTGTCCTGTGGATATGTACTTTGTTGTTTTACGGAGCATATAGCTGCTGACCGCTACTAAGGATAAAGGCTAAGTTTTCACCCACTAGAGGGTGCTAACATACCTCGTCATGTTTAGGCAGCGATGCAACGATTTCACTTACATGCAAATTTGTTTCACTGTTATATGTTATTGTGGTATCGCAAGAAATTAGTAGGTTATATAAATATATGAGTATGCATAATAGTTATTATTCATAGATACCTACATCCTAAGTTCCTGTTATTCTTCTGAAAGAAACAGAATGAGTGTGTCGTTACAATGGTAATGCCAGGAGAGGCAGTATTAGTTCTGTGTTACATTAATGTGTAAGGAAGTGGAAGAAGAGTGTGTCCTGTAGGAGGCAGTAGAAAATGGATACTGATGTTCGGTACATGCCCTGAAAGAAAGGTTCAGTAAACCAGTGCAACGATACTTCATTGTAAGTCTCACTTATTGTATTTTTTATTTTTTGAAGATGCAACAGTTATGTAAAGTTAAAGATAATTACTTTGTGATTAATGAATAAGTCAAAAGGTTAAAGGTAACACACTGTTTGATTTACTAATAGTCTTTTAGTCTGTATGTTGTAGCTCTTATGGTGTGTTCACATACACGGCTGTTTAAGTTAATAAAAGGATTCTGAACCATCAATTTGCGAGACCATCTTTTCAACCGGGGATGCTAAACACTTAATGATTTACACCATCAGAACTCGCTGTTTGTCTATAGAAGGAAGTTAATTCCACCAAAATTGTGTTTGTGCTTCGTAGATATTGCCAACGGTTTAAAAACATTAACTTATGTTTTTGAATTTGTCTTCCATCAGAAAATTAGTTTCAGTTTTGTTCTGACAGTCTTGGTTTGTAATGCAGTTCATTTGAAAAGTAGAAGTTATGAAGCAATTTCATTTCTTCCATTTTCTGCAGCAGCATGTTGAAAACAATAAAGGTAGCTTACAACACTTCTTGCAAAATGTGGTATCAGTTACTGTGTATAGTGTCGTAAGCAGGTGGCAAAATGTTTACTTGATCCTGAATTTGTAAGTTTGCTCACTTCCAAATTAATTACAGTCTAGATTTTTAAAACCCAGGACTGAGTAAAATAAGGATTTGAACTTTTTTTTTTTTTTATAAGTGAGCAAACCTACACATTCAAAATCTGATGAATGTTTCCAGCACCTTGCTGAATCCATGAAAACAATGCTGAAAACAAGTAGCAACCAGGTGCTGATAATCATATGCATTTGGCTAACTGATCTAAAGCACTTTGAGGCAACAGTTGCTGTGATTTGGTGCTATATAAATTACATTTACAGTGGGGCAGTCAAACGTTTACTATAGGTCTTTACCAGGTTTGCACACACAGTAGCTGGTATTTTGGCCCATTCCTCCATGCAGATCTTCTCGAGAGCAGTGATGTTTTGGGGCTGTCGCCGAGCAACACGGACTTTCAACTCCCGCCACAGATTTTCTATGGGGTTGAGGTCTGGAGACTGGCTAGGCCACTCCAGGACTTTCAAATGCTTCTTACGGAGCCACTCCTTTGTTGCCCGGGCGGTGTGTTTTGGATCATTGTCATGTTGGAAGACCCAGCATCGTTTCATCTTCAAAGTTCTCACTGATGGAAGGAGGTTTTGGCTCAAAATCTCATGATACATGGCCCCATTCATTCTGTCCTTAACACGGATCAGTCGTCCTGTCCCCTTGGCAGAAAAACAGCCCCATAGCATGATGTTTCCACCCCCATGCTTCACAGTAGGTATGGTGTTCTTGGGATGCAACTCAGTATTCTTCTTCCTCCAAACACGACGAGTTGAGTTTATACCAAAAAGTTCTACTTTGGTTTCATCTGACCACATGACATTCTCCCAATCCTCTGCTGTATCATCCATGTGCTCTCTGGCAAACTTCAGACGGGCCTGGACATGCACTGGCTTCAGCAGTGGAACACGTCTGGCACTGCGGGATTTGATTCCCTGCCGTTGTAGTGTGTTACTGATGGTGACCTTTGTTACTTTGGTCCCAGCTCTCTGCAGGTCATTCACCAGGTCCCCCCGTGTGGTTCTGGGATCTTTGCTCACCGTTCTCATGATCATTTTGACCCCACGGGATGAGATCTTGCGTGGAGCCCCAGATCGAGGGAGATTATCAGTGGTCTTGTATGTCTTCCATTTTCTGATGATTGCTCCCACAGTTGATTTTTTCACACCAAGCTGCTTGCCTATTGTAGATTCACTCTTCCCAGTCTGGTGCAGGTCTACAATACTTTTCCTGGTGTCCTTCGAAAGCTCTTTGGTCTTGGCCATGGCGGAGTTTGGAGTCTGACTGTTTGAGGCTGTGGACAGGTGTCTTTTATACAGATGATGAGTTCAAACAGGTGCCATTCATACAGGTAACGAGTGGGGGACAGAAAAGCTTCTTACAGAAGACGTTACAGGTCTGTGAGAGCCAGAGATTTTCCTTGTTTGAGGTGACCAAATACTTATTTTCCACCCTAATTTACGAATAAATTCTTTACAAATCCTACCATGTGGATTCATGGATTTTTTTTTCACATTCTGTCTCTCACAGTTGAAGTGTACCTCTGGTGCAAATTACTGACCTCTGTCATCATTTTAAGTGGGGGAACTTGCACAATCGGTGGCTGACTAAATACTTTTTTGCCCCACTGTATTTGAATTAAAACTTAGCATTTTAAATGTTAAAGTTTATGACAGTACAGTCAGAAAAACTGAAAAACTACATCCTGGAGTAAGCCTCTTGTCTCTAAAAAGAACATGTTAGCACAACTTAGGTTTGCAAAGTTTCATCTGAATGTATTACAAGATCTCTGGAACAATATAAGATGAGATAAGATAACCTTTATTAGTCCCACACATGGGAAATTTGTTTTGTCACAGCAGGAAGTGGACAGTACAAAAGTTATGAAGCAAAAATTAGAATACAATAAGAATAAATACAGTACACAACTGTACAGAATAAAATAAAAATAAAATACTATATACAATAGAATAAAATATACAATAGGACAAAAATAGAATACAAATGCTGTATCCAACTGAGTAAAAATACAATGATGTCAGAAAAGAGTATTGCACTTACTGTTACTGCACATGTGTGGATGTGTGTGTTTGATCAGTTAAAGTCTTTGTTGTGGAGTCTGACAGCAGTGGGGAGGAAAGACCTGTGAAATCTCTCCGTCCCACACCGTGGGTGCCGCAGCCTGCCACTGAAGGAGCTGCTCAGTGCTGTCACAGTCTCCTGCATGGGGTGGGAGATGTTGTCCAACAGGGATGATAGCTTAGCCGCCATTCTCCTGCCACTCACCACCTCCACTGGGTCCAGAGGGTGTCCTAGAACAGAGCTGGCCCTTTTAATCAGCCTGTTCAGTCTCTTCCTGTCCCCGGCAGAGATGCTGCCACCCCAGCAGACCACACCGTAAAAGATGGCTGAGGCCACCACAGAGTCATAGAAGATCTTCAGGAGTGGGCCCTCCACTCCAAACAACCTGAGTCTCTGCGGCAGGTACAGCCTGCTCTGCCCTTTCCTGTAGATATGCTTTGGACAGACAAGAACAAAGTGGAGATGTTTGACCACCATGCACAGCGCCAAACACGGCATAACCACACAAACACCTCATTCCACCTGCCAGTCATGATGGAGGCAGGTTACTGATTTGGAGGGTCACTGAGTAAACCATGAATTCCCCTGTATATCAAAATATTCTAGAGTCAAATGTGAGGCCATCTGTCTGACAACCAAAGCTTTACTTAAACTGTGTCATGCAACAGGACAATGATCCCAAGCATAGCAGAAAATCTAAGCAAGAGGGGCTGAAAAAGTAAAGAATCCAGATGTTGCAGTGGCCCAGTCAAAGTCCAGAACTCAAACGGTCTGAAATACTGTAGCAGGACGTTAAGAACGCTATGCATGAACAAATGCCTGCAAATGTCAATGAACTGAAGCAACACTGTAAAGAAGAGTAGGGCAACATTTCCCCCACAGTGACCCAACAGTCTAAAGTCATACAGAAACCATTTGCTTCTAAGGTGTTTCTACAAGTTACTGAAAGATGGGCGTAGTTTTCTCCATGCAGCTTCTGCATTTTGTCTAAGAATTTCTTAAATACATTATTATTTCCCCTGCTGAATTTACAATTTTCCTCACTTCCAAAGAAATATCAACCAGAATATTAACCATAAATAAATAATAAGTATTTGATCCACAAAGCAAAGCATGATTCAGTAATTGTGGGAGAAACCGTTGTTGCTGAGACATTTCTTGTAGTTGGTCACCAGGTTTACCCACATTTCAGGAGGGACTTTGGCCCACTTGTCTATAGAAACTCGTTTGATCATGTAGGTCTCTTGGCTGCTGCTTAGGAACTTGAAGCTTCAGCTCCCCCCACAGTGTTCCTCAGGATAGGGATACGGAAACGCCATTCCCATGACCTCAATGTGCTGCTTCTTCTGTACTCACTCCTTGGTTGTCTTGACAGTATCTTTTTGACCATTGTCATGCTGGATGACCCATCCATGACCTATCTTCAGTATTCTGGCTGAGAGAAGTAGCTTTTCCTCCACATGTCCATTGGCCCCTCAATATGGTGAAGTCCTCCTGTACCCTTGGCAGAGAAACAGCCCCAAAAAATAATGTTTCCACCTCCGTGTTTGACTGTTGGGTGGTGTTCTTTGGGTCATATCATTTCTTTTCCTCCAAACACACTGAGTTGACTTAGTGCCAAAAAGCTCATTATATGTTTCATCTGACCACAACACTTTCCCCCCAGCCTTCTCTGAATTATTTAGACGTTCACCTTAGAACATAAGACTGGCCTTTAGATGTGCCTTTTTGAACAGGTGGACCTTGTGTGTGTGTACCTTAGATTTGATAAAATTCTTGAATACTTATCTAACACATCCTCTAATCCATACTGCCAGGAAAAACATTCAACGGGGGAAATAAATGTCAGAAAACATTGCTAGGGGTATTTTTTTTTAAGGTAAAGCATTGTGTCCTAAACAAGCGTATTGCACGAAAAGTGGTGTGTTATGGAAGAACATCATTTTGTATATAGTAGCTGGCAAGATTTAGACTCTTTACTCATGTGAAAGTTATTATCCTACTTAGGAGGTTTAATGGTGCAAATGCTTGGGAACAAAATACTTCAAAGTAGCTACATTAAAAAGAACGATTATGCATGATTATTAATTATTATCAATCATGGTGGTGATTTAGAGGGGCAGCTTGTGGTCACTGAGTTGTCCATGAATTCCTAAATATACCAAAGTATTAAAGAGTCAAATGTGAGGCCATCTGTCCGACAACTAAAGCTTCACCAAAACTGAGGTCGTGCAAAAGGACAATGAACCCAGTGAACTCATCCACAGCAACAAATCTACAAGATAATGGCTGAAAAGAAGAGAATCAATGACAAAGGCCAGACCTCAACCTGACTGAAATACTGTAGCAATATCTTAAGAGAACTAATGCCTCCAGACTTCAGTAAACTGAAGCAACACTATAAAGAAGAGTGGGGCAACATTTCCACACAGTGATCTAAGACTCTGATAAACTCATACAGAAACCAATTGCTGGTATTTCATGTGTTTTTCTGAGGTAGTATTTTCCTGATTTTAAGACCGGACAGATGATTATATTTATATCCTGATAAGTAAACCATTTGAATCCTTAACTAGTTAAGGAACCACGTATGCTGCAACACAGGAAAGGCCTTGCTTATTACAGAAAATTGTCAAACCACATTCTGCATTTATTCCAGTAGCATGGCTCCATACTAAAGATAACATTTCATATATCTCCCTTTGGGCATCAATGCTTTTAAGCTTTTTAGCTGTGGGTGAACATAGGTTATTAATGTTAAGATTGTGGGTCATGTGGGTTATGAAGTAATTTCTTTTACTGCAAAGATCTGACAGACTGTGGAGGGATAGTACACTAACTAGTGCAACACTGCCACCTCATGTTTCAGATTTGCTATTGATCCAAAAGAGCATTTTTTTTACTAACGATTGTAAACACTCCTACTTATTCATTTAGCTGATATTTATTGAGCAGAGGCTGTTACAAACTTATAAATAATTATAATAACAAGGTTTATGTTTCATACACTTTTTTCAGTCAACTCAAGTCAAGTCAATCTTAGACAGAGTTCAAGTAGGCATTTATCAGATCCACAATAAACTGAAAGAAAATGTGATGCATAGTTTGATGCATACCGCCTGGGTCTCCAGCTTTGGAAACTTTGCATGTAGTGAACAGTCTTTGAATCAAACAAGCAATAAATGAAAACTAATTTTGAGCAGATATCATGTTTAACTTTAGATGATTAAGCGTATATTTTCTACAAGCTTACGTCAGGATTGATAAAGTTCTCATTGTAACCTTCTTGATTAATTTATTGGGGTTTCAGTCACCCGTTCATTAAAACGTCTCGCACTTCCCTCTCAGGGGGAGTTCAGTTGGTGCACACCCACCTCTGATGAAATCCATTCTTGGTGTAACTTCCGCATGCTACACAGTTCAGTTTATGACATAAATTTGGGTGTAGCACCAGCTATGCACCAATACACCCCATACAGTCTCTTTCTACATCACTAGCCAATGACTCTTACATGCCTTTATTGTATCCTCTGGTCAGTTTTGATCTGGGCCAACTATAAGAGAAGGACCACATCCTCCATTCAACTCACTTCTATGTGAGGCGCACTTTGGAAGGGATACATTTTTTAAGTTCCAGGCTCTCCCTTTTTGAAATAAGACTAAAATGCCTTTATTTGCACAGCAAGGTTAAAAGAAACACATTTTGGCACACAGGTCTTCAACAGGGAATAAAACATGAGTCAATGAACAATGAATGTTTCCTGAATAGGTGGAATACCACTCAGAGAAGAGTTTATTTGATATCTAAAAACACTTATTTTGGAGTAAAATATCTATTATTACAGGATATGATGTTCAGTTTTGCCAAACACAAACAGACGTGGATTTAAAAATAAATAAAATTTTAAAAACTCGTGCAAACTTCAAAGTGTGTGTTCAAAGCAGTGGTATGAAACCTTTCATGTGGGATTTCAATGAGTTTCCGACACTCACTGAAATTGCGACTCAGATTTGAAGCAGGAACCTTCTTGTTATGAGGCAACAGAGCAATCCACTGAATCACAGTCCTGTCACAGATCTTGCGATCCTTGTCAAGTAACCCTCTGACCTCTGTTCCATGCATTATTTGCAGTGTATATGACCACACCTGTGCTGCTTTATTCTTACACTGTCTGGAACAATCCTTAAGAAAATGATAGGTTGATGTCTTCAAGGGAACCTGGACAAATTTAGTGGGAACACAACTGAAGACGGTGCCAAGTTACCCCTTGAACCTTTGTCCTATATTATCTATTGTATATCTCTATCTATCTATATACAGAGGTAGTACAAATTGGGATTCCCTAAAGCCACCATCCTCCTTGATCTGACTCATGCCAATGGATCTGAAGCATTCTGATTACATTTAGCATCTATACAGCAGTATATTTTCATATAATTTGGATCACATTAGGGAAAGTAATCAAATTCCAAGCCAGAGAATGACACTTCAGGTGTTTTTACTGTGGTTTGGTATAAAAACTGTTCCAAATTGACTAAAAAAAATAATGTAGGGTCCAATTATTTTAACTATTTTATACAGCGAGTGAGTGACAATAGTGCACCCTTGTGGTAAAAAGGGTGGTTTCAACAAAATCAGCCTCTGACCTCAGTGCTCCAGCCACTCCGTGGAAACAAAAAGAAAAGTTGATAAATAACAGTGGGTGCTACCATTCAGTCTACCAGGTCGAGGTTACCGAGATTTAAACTCCTCAGAGATCTGTAGTAGATGCACCTATGGTATCAATGTGAAAATCCTACATCCCAGCTTTCTTAAGTTATCACATTCAAATTTAGGTGTTCGCCCTGGGTGACAAGACCGCATCAGCATTTTGCTGAGGGTAACGAATATATCTGAGAGGATTAAATAAACTTAGTTACTCATGAAGGCCTTGCTGATACTAAATAACAGAACTGAAAACCTGCTACTGATATTCAAGTGAACTTTAAGACGAAAGCAGGCAGATATGTAACAAGGCCAATGTGAACAGAAGTTTTTGTCAGATAAAGCTTTGGAGCATTTTTGTTCATTAGTTATTGACTTCTGTGTTCACATTTTAGACATAATTACACTCTAAATGTAGTTGTAGGAGCGCACTCAATTTATTCAGCTTACTGATTTTAAATGCTGAGAAATAATAAAAGAATGAACTTTTTTGATAATAACACGATCGTTTTAAATTACAGATGGCAAAAAAAAAAGAAAGAACTCACAATTGATTTGTGAAATTGATTTATTTGCTCTCTGGTGACTCACAAGTCAATCCAAGACAGCAGAATACTGAACAACTTCCTGAAATAAAGCTGCACTGGTATTTATTAAATCAACCACACTAAAGACCAGTTTATAACAGAGGCAGGAAACACATGTTTAAGCTTTAAAACTGTGCTTGTTGTGCGTGTTTTTAGTTTGTAAGACCAGTGCTAATAATGAAAGGGTAACAGTTGTAAAGACATTTGTAGGCAGATGAAAGAGGTTGCAAGTAATAGTCTTGCAGCCACCTGTCATGACGGGTTAGTTCAGATCTTTCCAGGGAAACTTCCGTTTTCTATCTGCTCATCCCATTTAGAAACCTGCAGGAGACATTAAAGAAAACATGAGGCTTAAGTGTAACTTACGCCTACCAGCAGCATTATTAGCCTTGGAAATGGTGATGAGACACAACAGTCTCACACAAGTTACATGTGATGTGGAAACTGTTTCAAAACATCAACTGCAAACAAGGTTTCCAGCTTTGACTGCAACACATGCAGCAGTGAGAACTTTGTGTCACAACGGTAAATGTGATGAAACGCAAAAGCCTAATGTGGTTAAAGAGCCCCAAACTCCTGTTTACTCCAGAACAGTCATTCAGAAGAAAAAAAAACAAAAAAACAAAACACTGGAAGTACAGGGAAACAAACTGTGGCAGTCAGAGACATCTGCAGTTTCTTCTTAAACTTACCCAGCTCATAGGGCAGAGGCTCTTGTAAACCTTCTGGTACCACTCACATGGAGAAACTTCCTGGCCTTTGGCTGACAGAGCCTTGTTGCACCTGTGGAAGTCTGCAAGAACAAAAACGGTACAGGGTTTACTTAAATGATAAAAGTCTTCTTGAAGACAAATAGTACCGGCATGAAGCAAAACTAAGAGCTCATTGTGAAAACAGGTTAAAGCTTTTCTGTTTACATAAAACATCATTTTAAGCTGAACTGGTGTTTACATTGCTGAAGTACCTAATATGAACACTGAATGCTTGGAGGAGGGGAATATGTCTTTTTTGTCCTTCTCTTCAGGATTTGTTTGATATGTTTCAACTTCCTGAATAACAATACCTATTGTCTGTCCAGTGCAGCAGCTGCTGTTATTGCACTGATTTTTATCTATTTTTTTTTTATCTAACACATTTATCTGAAAAAAAGAGAACACAGAAAGATAACAGCCAGAAAACAATCAGGTTAGAATGTTAATATTAAGTAAAGTTTTGTTATGGTTTATTTACAAAAAGGTTTAAAGTCCACATCTGAGAGCGAGTGAACTTTTAAAGAATGTTTGGCGGTCTTGTCACCAAGTCAAGTATCTTTTACTCAACATACTCGCTCTTCATTAAAAAAAAAAAAATCCTTTCAGGATTAATTTAAGTACTTAATCGCTAAGAAATTTGTTTTTACATATCAGTTAAAAAAACATAGCGATCCAAGTATAACATATAGCATATCATTATACTTGGATGGATTGTGTTACACAGTGAAGGCATAGTGATACTAGTGTAACATTGGGCTTTATAATGTATACTTTGTGAGACTCATATAGGGAAGTTTGAAAATTATGCATGAATTAAGAGTACCAATTCCAGTCATCAGTCTCTCCCCCTCCATTTATTTATATTTTGCTTCCAAGGAGTCAGACTTTGTCATTTTTAAAGTTGTCTTGAGTAACAGTTCTGCAGCCTTTCTGAAGACCTTTCAAAGTTTCTTTTGACATTGGCTGCTTTTCGCTCATTATTAGTCCAGTCCTTGTACATGAACATTTCCAGAGGAATATTTTTTTGGTTTCTTTGTTTAGCCAACGAACACTGACCTATAAAAGCATTAAAAAGGTCAAGGGAGGAACCAGTGTTGCATCCACACATAACAACAACTCAGCAAAGAACCAATTTCAGATTGCATTTTTGGCACTTTGTTACTAGCACCAGTCACTGATTCCCATTTTTAAAGTTACATCTAAGAACCAGACCTTTTAAATTTTCCACTATTTTCTACAGCAAATGACCAGTATCATGTCCTTGAGAAAGGAAACATCAAACAAAGACTTGACAGATGCACCTGGACCGACTGTCAACAAGGGACACATGGGGGGGAAAGCGTATCATTTTTTTAACCTTAAATACTGTATTTCCGTGTTTGTTTACATGTTCCAATGAACTGCTCACATTTCCCATTTCCATAGCACAAAGTGAAGAAATAAAAAGTGTTTTTGCACAGTACTAAAATTAGCCCCATACGCGCATGTGAAGTGCATGTCCTGTTGTGTTAAGACCGTTCTGGTCGGGTTAATGTATGATAATGTGTGATCACAGCACAGCAGTCCTCACCCAGGTAGTTTTGGAAGCAGTTTCTGGTCTGGTTGGTGTTTGGGAATCGGGCGTCAAACGGAGCCGTCTTGTAGTTCTTGATCTTATCTGACACGGCTTCGGCCATTTTTCTATCCTTCAGTCAGTGGGAGGTTTAAACGATGTTGAAACAGGGCACGGCCTAGGTTAGCCTGCAGGGGAAACAGGAATAAAAAGGTGTAAGACAAACGAGACATTTAACTAGTGTTAGCTATCACAGAGGGAACAACGTTAGTTAACCGAGCTACTAGACGTTTACAGTCTTATTGTTACTAATTCAGATACACACAAATTACATGTTTTGAGTATATAAATCTATTGTCATAAGCACACAGGTCGGTATACAAATGAGCCCAGTCAACGTAATCACACAAAATAACTCAGGCAATAGGTTATCGCTAGCCGTTAGCTCAAAGCTAACGAGTTAATCTGTGTGTATACGGCCGTAATTAACACGCAGCACTTAAACCGTTTTAAACGACAAAAAAAAAACGCTGGAAAGACACCTTTAAAGGTTCAAAAGGTTAGGATTAGAACAGCATACTACGAAGTTACGAAGCTAACCTTGGGACGCTTCTTCAACGTGTCCTCTCTAGAAAAAATTGTCCTTCCTCTCCGACGCGCAAGGCACGCTGGGATATCGCCGTAATCAAATCCGTCCTGTTTATTTACGACAGCGTTTAATCTTTAACAGTCACATATTTGTATAATAATTGTATTTATGTTTTTTTCAGA
Source organism: Astatotilapia calliptera (assembly GCF_964374335.1). Taxonomy (NCBI): domain Eukaryota; kingdom Metazoa; phylum Chordata; class Actinopteri; order Cichliformes; family Cichlidae; genus Astatotilapia; species Astatotilapia calliptera. The sequence continues at coordinate 24,439,131 of NC_137432.1, read as the reverse complement.
GGTAAAAAGTTAACATACAGCGAAATAAGAAGAGTCAAGGGTCAAAGAAGAAGTTTATTATATATTTATTTATTTGCTTCCCCCCGTGTGACCTCCGGATTTGTTGCTGCTTGAGGGAAAGCGGTGGTTTTCATTCTGCGACATAATATTTCCAGATTTTGGATCAAAAGATGACCTCACCTTCTTGCCTTTAAGGCTGTTTGGTTCCAAGTCACTTAGACCTCAGATTAAATCAATGCCAGACCCCAGATATCCTTAAAAAAATCAGATACATTCCTGTGTTTCTGCTCTTAATTTGTACCCATATTTTGCTGCCCCCTCCCAGAGTTTCCGACACTGTGACATGATAAACAGAAGAAAATATGTAACCTATTAAGAGCAAATTTTTCAAAGCATAGCTTAACCCAGTATTATTATTTTATTTTTTTGGTGACATCTTCTTCTTTTAATGTTTTGGTTGCTCTTAGATATCTTGCATATATACCCACTAAATACTTCACTACTTATATGTTGCTAGGGTTGGGCTCCCTTTGATTCAACAAGGTGCTGGAAAAATTCCTCAGAGAGTCTGGTCCACATCGTGATGACAGCATCACACAGATCCTGCAGATTTGTCAGCTGCACGTAGGTGATGTGAATCTCCTGTTCCACCACATCACAAAGGTGCTCTATTTGAGATCTGGTGACTGTGGAGGGCATCTGAGTACACTTGAACTCATTGCCATGTTCAAGAAGCCAGTTTGAGATGATTTGACCTTTGTGATGATTTGACCAAGGTGTGTTATCCTGCTTGAAGCATCCATCAGAAGATGGGTAGACTGGCGTCTTAATAGGATAGACATGGACACGGCGTTTAAATGATGATCAGTTGGTACTAAAAGGTCTAACGTGTCCCAAGAAAACATCTGCCATATTGCAACAGCAGCAGCATGAACGATTGATACAAGGTGTTCTTTCATGTTGTTTACACCAAATTCTGATTTTACCATGAATGTCGGAGAAGAAATTGAGACTTATCAGACCAAACAATATTTTTCCAATCTTTTGTGTTCTAATTTTGTTGTAAACTGTAGCCTCAGTTTCCTGTTCTTATCTGACAGGAGTAGCACGTGTTGTGGTGATTTGTTGCTGTGGCTCTTCTGCTTCAAGGTTGACATGTTGTGCTTTCAGAGATGCTTTTCTGCATATCTTGGTTGAGAAAGGGGGTTATTTGAGTTACTAGTGCCTTCCTATCAGCTCAAAGCATTCTGGCCATTTTCTTTCGACCTCTGACAAGAAGGCAGCAAAGGATGTTCACCCAGAGAGCTACTGCTCACTGGATATTTTCTCTTTTTTTGGACCATTTTCTGTAAACCCTAGAGATCAACACCTTCTGAAATATTTAAAATCATTTAACACCCTTTTCACATTTTCTTCCTCATTCTGATGCTCAGTTTGAACATCAGCACCACATGCACTAACAAGCAGTTGGACAGGTGTGCCTAATGAAGTGACCGGTGAGCATAGGTAATACATACAGTACTCCTCTGTTTCGCAAACAATACGAAATTTTCATATCACTTCACTGGTAGTGACAATAACAGGAAATTTAACATTTAATCATAAGTAATATATTATTTTCTCTTTTAGTCATGGTAAGAACTTGGAAATGGTGGAGGAGTCTTTGTAATGGGACAAACTTTATTAGCCCTTTATGATGACTGTGACAGTTTCTCTTTCCATCAACATCTTCCTGTTGAAGACCAGGTCAAAGATCACAGGTGTCTCGCTCTAGCTTCCTGTCTCACTGTGTGCATTTCCTTCATCCTCTTTTCAGCAAAACTTCAAACTTCCTTGCATTTTGTTGAGCACTGTGATAGTCTTTCTCATCATAAATCACGTCACAGTACCTGGTTTAAATCAAAAATAGTCTTTTAAACCCATTAAGGCTTTTTCATATAATTTAGCTTTATTCTGTGACATTTTCATTTAACTCAGATGGGCAAAAAGATAGATATCGAGATTGTTTTGTGCAGAGTACAATACAGTATATTATATTCCCAACAGGGTGCCAAACACCCATGTGTGTGTTTGTGTGTGTAAATTTACCGTTCTCTCACTTCTACCAATCTCTGCCTCTCTTTCTCACTCAGTCAGGATATAGGTGTTGTCCAAAGCAAAGGAAGGAAATTCTGTCACTTAGAACAATGGGTTGGTTTCTCTATCTATAGACCCAGAGCGCCCGAGAGCCAGAGAGGGAGGTAGCAGCCACTTAGAGTAAAAAACTAATGTAAAGGGGCATTTTCTTTAACAGAAGAAAAAAGAATTATTAGAATTAAAGATACCTTTGTCCATTTTTAAGGAGCCGAGGCCTTTAGAAAATGGATTTTCATCCTGAGGAGAAGGACGAGCGCACATTTTTTAGGGTACTTTGAGCTGCGCATTGGCATTTTGGTGGCAAAGGATAATCAAAACACACTATAAAAAGGATTTGAAGTAACTGTGGGTAAGTTTGTTCAAAACCAAATAATTTGAGTAATTTCTTTCTTGTAGTATTTAGAATTCTGTGAAAATATCCCAACATGGTTTTCTAGGAGAGGAGGCCTTTCTGCCTAGAATACCAATAACAGATTTTAGGTGTGGACGCATGTCGAGAAATGGCGTGTCTGAGGGAACAACTTTAAAAAGGAACTCATTTTCAACATAGTACTAGCCTTTATCTCAAAATTCTAATCGTAGCTAAAAGAAAACATGTTATCCTAAATTGTGATGGTAGGTTAAATAGAAGTGTTACAGAGAATTGGACAGGCAGTGACCTTTGGAGTGGGTTTTTCCCTGTCACTGCGACAGCTGGACCTGAGTCCTACAAAACACACTTCCTGTTTGAGGATAGGAAAACACACTGGGATTTTCAGGGGCTGTAGGGAGGGCTAATGTCTTTTCATTTGTTTTTACCATGTTGACAACCTGCTGTAGGTATCCTGTTGATATTTTTGAAGGTTGACATCATTCTATTGTTATGTTGTTTATATCCTGGCACTGGTGACACACAGCCTTTGGTATGGTGCAGAGAAATATTATTAAGGGAAACCTAATGTTTATATATCTTATAAAAAGATGAGTTATTAAGTTGATTTTAGAGAGAATTGCCCTTTAATATCTGAATTCTTCTCGGTCAGATGGAGGGATCTGGCAGTCCTCGATTCAGAAAACTCCATTTCCCAGTGGGTTTGTGGATCAACTCCCCCAGGAAACACTTTGCAAAGCTTGGTGGTCGTTGGCCCAGCGCGCTCTCTGTCAAGTTGGTCTAAACTTCTTTAATTCGCTTTTTTAAAATTAATCTTTAGTTTTGTTCCAACTTGTGTCCTGCATGTAGAATTAGTTTGTGTATTGATCTTATCTTATCTCACTTCCACTGTCATTTGTATTCATGTCTTCCATTTATTTTAGTCCTTGTTGTTTGTCAGTCATAACTCACAGCTGACTTGTCCCTTCCTTTCTGCTTCCTCTCTCCTCCATCTGTCTTCCCTCCTCTGTTGTTTCCAGGTCGACTACCAGCTCTGACGCAGCCTCTCTCCACGAGGCCCCCTCTGCTCCTTCCTCTTCCCTTTCTAACTCCACCCCCTCGCTGGCTTCCCCTACCCCATCCCCATCTCCTTCCCCGGCCTTCCTCAGGCCGCGGCCTGCTGCACCCCAGTCCCGTGCTAAGCGCCTTTCCCATCTCTTCTTACGGGGGCGTTCCAACAGTGACCGGGACCGGGCAGTGGGAGAGAAGGAGAGAGAAGTTTGGGCTCATTCGGCAGCCCCCTCCTCCCACCACTACTTGCCCCCTGCTTCTTCCTCTGCCCCAGGCCTGATCAAAATCTATGGAGATGCACTCTCCAGTGGAGCCAATTATCGCTCCCTGCTGGCCAACATACACTCCACAGCTAGGCAACTCATTGCCCAGGTCATCACTCGCTACACTGAAAGAGAGCGGGAGGAGACAGATGACGCAGGTATGAAAGGGAAATTTTGGCTCATTTGGACCTCTGCTGCGATCCATGACTAGGAATTGTTTGCTTAAAAATTTTTTACCAATTGGGAATGACTTTATATAAACATAAATAGCAGTGTTATGGAAAAATAATTACCCTCCCCCTCATTCCCCCTTTCCTCCATTACTTTCTAGTTCTCCAGAAACACAGCCCTGAAGACTTCCTATTGTGTGATGTCATTGGAAAGCCCATCCAGCAGCCAGATGGAGCTATCAAATGGGAGACAGAGTGCCGGAGAAGCGTTGCCCCGTGGGAATGTCCTTTATTGTTAGTGGACATGTGGCGGCCTAAGGATGGATTTGAGCGGCGCTTTGAAATCCAAAGGAAGGAAGACTATGAGAGAGAAGAGTTAGAGAGGGAGAAGGAGAAGGAGCGTGAGAGGGAGGGAGAGAACTACCAAGGTACGTATGAGATGCAGCAGATAGGTACAGTGGCAAGAAAAGAAAAAATTGACCATTTATGCACAGCACAGGGCAAAGCTGATTGATACTTGGGTTGTCTGGGCAACAGGTGTGCGCTGGCGGCGGAGCAGGATGTCATCAGGTAGCGGAGCAGAGGAGGGCGAACGGGGTCACCGTGGAAGGAACACAGAGCTGAGGAGGAGCATCAGCGACATGAACCTCAGTCTGCGACGTCGCCAAGGCAATCACGTCAGCAACGACCCCCGCGGTTCTGGAAACCGGCCTAACAACAGCGCAGGGGTGCATGACAGGAAGAACATTGTGAGCATGATCAACCCACAGCCAGGAGAGGTAAAGAGAAGGCTGCAGTAAGTAGAAGCTGAACTGACCACACGTTCGGTCTTCTAACCATCATAAACCATTTCTGCAGATCAGGGCGTCGAAAGCTGAAGGGAAGGTTGGATGGACAAACCAGCCGGCAGAGGATGAGAAGGATTATTCCAGCTGTGACCTGGAAGTGATGTCACAAAGTCTGATCCTTCCACCTACAGACCGGCCTTACTTCCTGTTGCTGCAGGGTTACGATCAGAGCAAGGCAAGACATGCTGACAGATGGTATCGCCCATACAAATTCTCTCAAACAACACCCACGCACACGTACATCATGTAAACACATAAACACACATAAACAGCAACGTACTCGTTGACATGCGCTCTCATGTGCGCATTAGCAAAAGCGCAGGCATGGCTGTAGTGGAGTTGTGCACACGCGTGCACGCACCCTGTGCATTACATCATACCTGCATGTCTGTAATCGCCACATACCATCAGGGTTTCCATCCCTCTACACGCTTCTCCCATTCACCACCCAGCACAAAACAGCCTCTGAGCAGCACAATGCCAGAAAATGTATCCATCAAATGCACAAAACCCCCCTGTGTACATCACTTCATCTCACACAATGACCTCACACAGGTCTCCATTGTAACAAACTGTGACACACTTCATTCCTTATCAACTGCCTTCTGTTTGGCTTAACATCTGATAGAAGATTGATATAAACCATAACACTTAAAAGATAACAGACCTCCCTGACTCACTGATCCACTGTGTGTTTTGTGTAGGATTTTGTTTTGTACATCATGTCGGGACATATGCATGTGTTTGGAAGGAAACCCACAATAAGGGAGAGAGAGAAGGATAGAGAAAGAGAGAGGAAGGGGAAGAGGCCGCTGAAGGTGGACACGTTCCTGTCTGCTCCTGACCTTTTGGCTAGACACTTACTAGTCCGGAGAGACTCCGCTGTTCCAGAGACACCCACTGGACAAGGTACACCGGCACAGATCATCGTTAGAATCTTGCTGCACTCTCTTGCAGAAAATACAAAACTAGAGAAGGTAGATTGTTCATCCAAAGTAGGACATCATTGTTCTCAATGTTATTCCTGTTAAAAGAGGATTCTTCCTCTCCATTTTTGTCAAATGCTAGTTCAGAGGGAATAATTTACCTTGACATGACTGTCATAAACTGGTGGGTAAATTTAAACTCAATAATATTTTGTGAATTTTATCCCAGCCCTGATGCGACCTTTCAGAGGAGGTGCAGTTACACACAATGGAGTGGCCCTTTACAGGGAGACGGTCCTAAAGCCGGGCGATGTGATTGGTCTGGGGAACCACTTTCTTTTCTTGTATCGTGACCCTCGTGTGACTCCGCCTCCACCGCTGGCACTGACCTTGCCATGGCAGACTGATGCCTCCACCACCTGCTGCCCTTCAGGGTTGGTGGACAGACAGGAAGCTCTGAGGCAGTACCTGGGCTCCACTGAGGCCGTGTTGAAATTCCATTCTCGTCACGCCGATTCCTTGTTACAGGTAAGAAGGGAAGATAGCAGACTTCTTATAGTCTGACTGTAGTTATCTAGTCGAAATAAACTTTTATTTATACATATATGTGTTGATCCTTTACTTTTCTCATAGGAGATCATCTCCAGAAATTCCTCTCCAGACTCTGGAGGCGGGCCTTTAGCTCCTGCTTATCTCCTGTCAATCATGATAGATCATGCCTCCAAACACCTGGACCCTGCTCTCCTACCACAGATATTGCTCAAGTCAGCCAATCTAATAAAAGAAATTGTGTGGGTAAGTAACACAAACAAACAAAAACAATAGCTTGATGTCATGTTTGGTATTGTTACTTGTTCACATCTTGTTTTTGCAATCCTCAATTTAGCATTTGCTGGTCATAAACCAAAGTATTGGACAAAATTAAAACTTTAAATGGCATTACATAAAAAGTCAGGAGATGGGTGTCAAAATATGTCACTAAAACACAACAATCTCAGCCTCCCAGTGAAAAGAAGGTGCGAGCTGATTCATGTTGGTGTATTCTTTTATATCTGTTGCCCACTGAAATAAATTACTTATTACTATTTCAAACCTACTTTGCGCACCTGAATTCAATTTATCGTTCCAGTCTTTCCATTTTCCGTCTTAGTGTCAATAAAACATTCAAAGGATCAGCAAATTCAGAAGGATTCATCCACTGGGGACCATGAGTCTCTAGACCAAAGCTCAAGGCCATCAATTCACCAGCTGTTAAGATAACTTGGACAAAATTAATGGACCAACTGGGGGACATTGCTTTCCAAAGGGTCATGCTGCTTGTGTAATTAAAAAAATACAACATATATAATCATATCTGTGACGTGTGAATTAATAATATGTTGGAGGAAGTCAGAGAGTGGCTCATCTATGGAACAAATGTTAAGTTTTTTATATTTAATGACAGTATGGTCGTGACCACACTTAAACAAGTCTGGCAGATAAACCTCAGGTAGGCAGATTGAGAATGCCACATTAAGTCAGACAGAAAAACCAGCAGACAGACATATGCCCTTCATTGTGGCCTACTGGCTTGTGAGCAGGAGTGAGGATGGGCTGATGTCACTTCCCTCCCGCTGGAAAATCTGCTCTAACTGTCCAGGCTGCAGGGCTAGACTCCACTCCCCCTCCTCCACCCCCACACTAAGTCTCGTCTCTTCTGTTTCCAACTATCTTTGCAGGATAACATTAAGGAATTTGGGGATAAGCATCCCACGCAAAAGTAAGAATATTTATGTTCTACGTAATGTTTCCTCTGTTTAGAGATTTCCAGCTGAGTGATTCATGATACATTTGTGCCTGTGCTGTTATGTCTTTGGTAAATTTTTGTGGTATGATGGAAGCATTGTCTCGAATATAGCTAGATAATAATAACTCAGTCTATTTTTACTTCAGTATGGAGCGTTTTGCTTTTAGTGCACAAACACAAACCTGACAGGGGAATGTTCACAATACTTGATAGCAAACATAACTTTGGAATTACTTAAATGTGTTGTCCAGTTCAACAGAGCAAGAAGGAGAGATAAGCACGCCAAACGTCCAGAAACTGTCATCTGACCTTCGACCTCTCATGTTCTGGATGTCAAATGCCACGGAGCTCCTCAACTTCTTCCAGGTTAAAGTAGAAGTGATGGAGAAAGAGTGGGAGTTTGAAGGTGAGAATAACTGGAAAACAACAGAAGGGTGGGACCTTTAGAAGATCAAACGTATAAGCTGGCACAGGAATTTGGCAAAGCTAAACAGAGAAATCAAAGCTGACACTGAGCCTGGAATTGATCATAATGATTGTTTCTTTGAAGCCCCTGGGGATCCAGTTTTGACAGCTGATATGGACACCTGCTCAGAAGCTCTGGCACAGCTGGATGATGTCATTATGCACACCTTCCAGCAGTGTGTGTATCACCTTACCAAGGTAAAGTGGAAAAAAAGCCAGATGCAGCGGTCCACATACTCCGATGTGCTTTGGCTTCAAATCAACGTTACCATTTTATGTGTAATGTTGCATGCCCTTTTAAACTGTAACTCCGGATAGCCACTTCTATTTAACCTCACCGAGAGACAGCACAAATTACTTTCTTAAGACATAAAAACTGTTCCTTTCTGGAACAAGCTCACCACCACCCACAATTGATTTTAATTTTCTCCAGCTGCATGCAGCTCCTCCAGTCCCTTTGTGCATTGCATTCTGAGACCATACTTAGGATGTACTCATTTGTGAAATCATACTTTTTTGGCTTTGTGTGGAAAACCTGTATTGAATTGGAACATACTGACATGGAAATAGCAATACTAGAGGATAACATGTCCAGAAAGCCGATGCAAGCATGTTGATGGTGTAATTTTTAGCATGTTAGTCATCTTCACTAAGAGTCCCAGCATGATCCAATCTATGATTTAGCACAAAGTGAAAGTGAGTTTAACAGAAGTGTCATTAGTGTTGTATAGTTGTGCATTTGCTTATGAGCACAAGATTAAAAGCTTAACCTGATGATGGCGCTAGAGGAAAAGTCACCAAGGTCAGAGATCTGGACCTGTACAAACTATTGTGATAGCCATCACTTCAAGTGTTGCTACAAATCATCTTAACATCTTCTTCCACTTAATTCATTCCAGTTTATACTGTCCATTCAACATCCATCATTTCCGGATTTTTATAATATTTTTAATATAAAAATGAACTTACTTTTTTTTCTCTTTCTGTCCACAAAGACACTGTACTCCCTTCTTCCAGCCCTTCTGGACACCAACCCATTTTCCAGCGAGGAGAAGGAGAAAGAGAAGGATGGAGCTCAGGCTGCAGAGGGAGAAGAGAAAAGAGGAGGAGAAGAAGAGGTAGATGATGTGTCCACCTTGCCGCCCAAGGTTGCTGGACTTGTGGAAGTGTATCGCTGTTCCCTGATGCTGTCACGGGAGGCATGTCTTTCCCCACCGCTCACCTCGCAAACCTTCGGCTACCTCTTCTTCTTCACCAATACCTCCTTGCTCAATACTTTGCTGGAGAGAGGTGAGAAGGCACGGGGCAAAGAAATCCTGTGTGGTTAATTCAGCAATAAATACGGTATCACTTTGTAAAAACTGAAGCTAGAGATGATAAAAGTGACCTTTTGGATAAAAGGAAGACTCACTGCTTTACTCCTGATAAAACAAACAAAATTAGCTTTTTTCAAATGTTTTTTCTGTTTTCTCCAACATCCTCTCCCCCTCTTTTCAGACGGACTGTTTTCATGGTCCAGAGCAGTACAGATCCGAACAAACCTAGACCTGGTTCTGGACTGGCTACAGGGTGCAGGATTAGGAGACATCGCCTCAGAGTTTATGAAGAAACTGTCAGTCACAGTCAACTTCCTGTGTATTCCCAAGACTCGACTCATCCAGGTAACACAGCTGCATGTACAACATGCCCTTTGAGCCCTCTCCTAGAATGCCATCTAACATCTCCTCCATTAACTTCTTATCTCCAAGTCATCCTGGGCCAGTCTACAGGAAGAACATGCTTTGTTAAGTCCTTCTCAGTTGCACCACCTGCTCACCCATTACAAGCTGGGACCCAGCAGAGCTCCACCAGCATCCTGGGCCCCTCCGCCAGGCACTGAACTCAGTGGAGGTAATAAATCAAAAGGGCTTATGATTGAACATTTAATAACTATAATGAATAGTGGCATTATATGTCAAGTAAACTGTTTCTCAACCTTTTCTCATTTTTCAGACATCTTTGAGAGCTTTTTGGACCATCCTCCTCTTATCCTGCCAAATGAGACACCACGCCTTGACCTCTCCCAGCCAATCCCAAGCCCTGAGCTACAAAAAGAAGTTACACGTCTCCGCACCTTCTTGTGGGGACTCGACCAGGATGAGCTCCCAGCCAATCAGAGGACTCGGCTCTGAGGAAGCCCTTATATGTCTCTGTATTAATGTCTCATAGAAGTAAAAAAAAAAGGATATCACCAAAAACATCAAACTGGACACCAGAAAATAATGCAAACTGGACATGCTTTCTGTATTTTTATTGGCTGGTTGTTGGTTTTCCTCACACTTCATATCATCTCATTTATTCACTTAGATATTGTCTAGCTAAATAAATGTACTAGCTCTGTCATGCCTTTATAGGATTTGTTTGAAAGCAAGGAGCAAAACCCCATGTCTGTTAGGTAACATAGTGTTGTGCTTTACGTGGCTGTTTTCCTTGGCTTCCGTGTATGTTTTCAAACTACTTGTTTTTAATAAAATGCTGAATTCAAGCCTAAAAGACTTACAGTTTCCGCATGGTCTTTGACAAGCTTGTTTCCCACAGCGGGGCCCCTGGGGCTTGGCACACACCTTTGCTTCTACACCAAAGAAACATTCCACAAGGTGGCGATGCAGGACTCACTCCACTTGTAGGTTAACCGATGAGTCTGCAGGTAGAACTGCCTGACTAAGGAGGTGACCGTACAACTGCATTATCGACTGATCCAAAGCACATTCTCATTTCCTGTAATAATGGCATCATTTTACGCAGGGGTCATGACTCAGCGAGCAAATGAGACTGTGATCATCGCACACAAAGGTTACCTTTACCAAGGTGAGCTGTTGTAAAGGCCAAAGCTGGTTACTTAAAAGCAGGAGTGAGTTTTCACTCCTGGTGTGTAGGGTTTCCTTTTTCATTAATGTGGTGCGATCCCCCTGGGTCCCTGAAGAAAAAGTCCAGCTCATTAAGCACAAAACAGCAAGAAGTTCTCGTGAGTAGACAGCAGACAGGTGATATCATCATTGAGAGTGAGTAACTTGAAAGTGCGTCTGTTCCAGTTTGGCAATATCCAGTCAATTTAACTGCGGGGTCAGCCAAACGTCTTTAGAAAACAGTTCCCAACTTTCTTTATTTTGAGTATGAAGCTCTGTGACGTCTCAGAGAAAGTTATCACGCTCCTCCTTTGGCGTCCATCCAAATGGCTTCCTTTCTTCCGGTCAGCTTCTTAGATGAGTTCCTTTACGGTAAAAAGCCAAAGAATTTCCAAAAACACATCAGTCCCGTGGGAGACCCCTGCTTACATCATTACTGTTGCCACTGGTTCTGTTCCCCCGCTTTCTTACTGTGCCGACACTGAAAAACATGCCACTGAAATAGACCAGTTATAGATTATGAATCATGAGGAGAGGCCCCCTGTGGTTAAATTCATCAATTAGGTGATTGTAATCACTCTCATTTGAAATTCAATGTGGCGTATGAGTGAGAGTGAGACTGCGTTGTGTGCTAATTTAAACTTTCCAGTAATGCCATACAGATGTAGTTTGTAGCTTTATAATTAAACACAGATGGAAGACAGACTGGTATAGGTCCGTGCTCATTGTGTGATAATACAGTAGTCTGTGATACAATGCGGTGACCAGTGTCTGAGTACTATCACTAACAAGTGAGGTTTTGTAAGGATGTGACACACACAAGGTTTTCTGTGATCTCAATCACTAACAAACTGTGCATGTCAGCCCCACTTTCTCCCAGAATTGCGTAGTCACACAGAGACGCACAACTCTTTTCTTTTTTTTTCTTTTTTTCTGTCTGACACACACACAAGGACTAAGTACACTTCTTTACCCAGGTGCACAGCCCCACACCTGTTGTTGCAGCTCTCTGTAATTAGCCCGACACAATTATCATTGGTGGATGGAGGGAGGGGGTGAAGACAATGGGGCAGTTATTCCGTCCCTATCATCTCTTTCTCTCTCCCTGCTGTCGAGTAATGAAAGATACTTCCCTTCTTCAAAGGGACGGAGTTTCCTACAAAACGGCTGAGTCAGAGGAGAAAAGGAGGGAAGGATGAAAAGAAAAGGAGAACAGTAGGGAGGCACGGGTGGTAACGCAATGCTGCTGGTGTGAGGCCCAGTGGACCACAGTGATTGTGCTCATTGTTGTACACACAGGAGTGAAAAAGCCTGTGGCTCTCACACTTAACGCTAACAGCTACAACATGGCACAGCGTCAGTATCTATTTGCGATCTGGTAGCACTTTACCTGAGCCTTGCGTCATCCTAAAACCTACAGTATAAGAAGGTTTTGCAGGTCATATGTCAGGCAAAAAGGGCAGAAAATGCTGACTACTGGATCACTCATATAGGACAAAGAAATGAGACTTGTGAGGTTCAAGTGCAAACTAAAGGTAGTTGTAGCGTGAAGTCAGCTGAAAGTGGAATAATGTGCATGTCCCTGTCAGAGACAACAAAAAAGACAGACTGGGGGATGTAAGAATCTGTGTGGGGTTTGAGATAACTGAGGAGAAGGTCAGGGATGCTTGGAGGGACATCTGTGAGACGCAGACAGACGACAGGCTGAAGCTGAGGTTGGTGATGGGGAGACTGATGATGAACCAGACAGCAGAGCCTCAGTGGGGTGATTACAAGGCCAAGAGAAAAGCTCAAGGGACAGATTTGTTTTCTCCTAGTTACATCACCCAAACGTGAACTCCTCACATAAACACATAAACTTCTTCTTCTTTCTTTTTTTTGGTGCATGCATGCATGCACCTACACACAAATGCACACAGGCATAGGCCGTGATATAAAGGAACCCCTGTGAGGTCAGATCCACCGAGCTGAGGCTGTCCACTGTTAGTAGGACTAGCCAGGTAAGCCTCACAGTCTCTCTGGCAGCTACAACCACCACCACCAACCACTGTATCTTACCCTGCCCTGTCCTGCCCTGCCGCGGCCTTCTCTCCACTGGCGGCTGTCTGTCCTAGGCTGCTGCTGCTGGTTCTCTCAAGCAGCTTTTGCCTTCATGCACGTGCTGTTCAATTTGAGAGAGAGGTACAAATTTGGAATTGGTGGTGTTTTCCTCTTTACCAAAATGCCCTCATCTACCTCTTCCCTTCTCCTTTCTTCTTTCCTTCTGTTTTCCTGCTTCTCTCTCTCGCTTTCGTTCTTATTCAGTATGTTTCTCCCGGGCCAGGGGGCCTGTGGGCAGGGGCCTTATTCCACCAGCCTGGGGCTTCTGTCAGAGGCTTGTTCCATTTTGCGTCATGGTGTTGACTGAGCGGACCCCACACTTAACTCCCATAGAGCCATGGGGTTGGGCGGCAGGGCGGCCGGCGCGGGCTAACGCGGCCCCGTGTTCAGCGTGGTAATCTGATGGCCATGTTTATTTTATGTAGCGCTGCTTTGATGGAGCAGAAAAAGTCTTTGGGCTTTTTGTTTCAGCACTTTCACTGCCAGGTCAGAGGTGCTCGCCGTGGTTACGCTCAGGAAGAATAATATTTGCCCTTATATTCACTCCAAACAGGCTTTTTTCCATATTAGTGTCAGGGATACTCTCTGGGTTTCTGCCTTCCACTGATTCGGCACATTGGGGGTGAAGGGTGGCGGGGGGACCACACCTCAAAAGCATCGCTGCCTGGAGGATAATGAGGGTGTTCCACAGGTCGTCCCCAGGCCTGGTCTTATACCCCTGAGTGAACCCCCATCACACTCAGCTCAGGGCCTGAGAGACAGACCTGCAGCCACATATATGTATGTATATATATAAGTCCCAGGAGTGAAGGAAAACACACACATAAACACATGAAAACACTCTCCCTCCTGCTTGGTTGCCGCAGGCTCCACCTCAGCTGTCAGTCGTCCAAACTTCCCAGGGGTTCTTTTTAATGGAGTTAATGAGAAAAAGAAAAGAAAAACTCCTCCTTGTCTGCCTGAGCCTTTCACTGCTTCACCTCAAAACTCACACACCCACTTATCAGCCTTGTGTCAGCTGTTTCAGATGGGTCGAAAAGCCAGAGAACCGCACCGAGTCATTTTATGAGGTTTTGAACTAAACATACGAGAGAAAAGCATAACTGTCCACGTTCACTGGATCCAATCCCAACCCTGCACAACCACACCATAAAGTACAAATGGAGTCTCATGTATTGGCTCTCATCTCATCTCATCTTGGTCTTTACTTACTGTGTCTCCATTAAGCTTTACAATGTTGACCTGGTCTAGGAAAGTATTTTCTGACTGCCAATTTAAATGACCTGCTTTGTCAAGCAAGAATGCTTCTTACTTTGAAGATTAATTAATACATAGCTTTTGAAAGAGAAAGCCCAGATTGTGGCTGAGAATATTGTTTATCTGTCTCAATTTTGTTATTATATCTGGCCAAGGTCTATGCTATGATCATGATATTACAGGAATGAATCAATGTCATACAAGATAAGACACCCTTGGGAGTTTTTTAATGTTTCATTTCCTTCTAGGTTGTTATTTATGATCTGAATACAGAAAAGACTGGGTTTAGGCCAGATAGGAACAATAAGCAAACATGCAGAAGCACATATACAGGCACACACTAGCATGCATGAACAGAAACTAGATCCCCATCAACCATCTTCTACATCTCTTATCTTTCCATTGAGTTGAATAAAAAAAACATACACAGGAAGGGCTGTTTACACTTCCTGCCCTGTTTCATATATCCCATTATCTCCTTTGTATTCTAACACATCTGACATGTTTTTGGCCTCCCGTGCATCTGTGAGGTATGTGCTTACTCACAAATGAAGGTGCTTCTGTTCTGATGTAATCCGGGGAAAATGGGGAAACAAGGAGGGGGGTACTACCCCGGTGGTAGGTAATCTAATCCCTCCAGTCGCAATTTGGCAACTCAAAACAATTACCACCTGGCTGTTCAGAAAAACAGCAGCCAGACAAAAGGGGTGTAGGCTCGTTAGAAGAAGCTGATGTAAAGTCGCATTTAGTAGGTCACTACAGACGGGAGGCTAATCTGGATCAGGGTTTGGCAATGTTGCGCTCGCTGTTTAAACCATGTTTGAAAGCCTCTGCACATGCCACTGCGTGGGAGATGGCAAGAAAAAGTCAGGTGAGTGAGTCATACAGAGGCGGTGTCAGTCAAACCGAAGGGTTCACCAGCAAGAAATCGGTCTGTGAGGTGTGTGTCCTCTTCCCAGTCACAGTCACCCAATCAGGGCTGATTAAAGAGCTTTATCTTTCCTGTGACATGCCTCTATCTGAACGCCCTCTTCCTGCCCCACAGCCAGCTCTCGATCTCGTTCAGCACCCTTTCAATGAACGATAGAGTGATTTACGTCTTTGTAGTTGCTATCTTTATTCAGTCATTCTTTTCCATGGTACCACTTTGTTTTTTCAAATCCACCTCTTCCTCTGTTAATTTGCTCTTTTCCCTATTAGTGTCCCACCTATCTCGATCCAGTCATCCCAACCCCTCCTGTCCCTTTCTTGTCTCTTTATGTGTGTCATGGCCCCATCCTTTTCTTCATCCTCTCTCTCGGCCTCCTAATAAAGCCACTGCCTTTGTTCACAGTTTTAGAGTCATAGCCTAGACCTACGTCAGTCTAGATTTCCTTCTTCCGTCTTTTCCAATCCCACCTTTTATCGTCATTTATTATCCCAGATGAATGTCCTTGCCCCCGGTTGCTTTTGGGCATTTAGTCCAGTCTACTGCAGGGAATTTCCTACTTATCGTTCACTGGGCCATTCCTTGCATTCTTAGCATACTTCCTGGCACTGCTGGAGGTCCAGCCAGCCGCAAGGGTGTCAGCAATGCAAGGCAGGCGCTGATGCAAACTAACATCATTCGTACATCCAGGGGTTTGCTTTTGATGAGGATGGACAGTGTGATTGATGAACAGAAAGAGGATGAGGAGAAGGAGGTGACATAAAAAGAATGAAGCGGTGGGTAGTGGTGGTGGAGGGGGGCTGCTGTCAATGTGTGTGAACTCTGTGCCAAAAATAGAAAATTCTGGATAGCTTTCATTTCTAAGTCCTTGACTCAGAAAATGTTATTGAAAAAAAGGAGACATGCAAGGCATTTAAATGTCTCCCGAAAGAGCAGTTTATGGGTAATTGGAAACAGCAGGGGGGTCAAAGTGCACATAAACAGTCTGAATAATTATAGAGAGATTAGAATAACTTTCATGTCGTTCCTCTTAGTCATAGACCTCAATGAAACAAATGGTTCTCAAACTGCATCCTAAACTGAGCTTTTTATTTATTTATTTTTTTTTGCATTCCCACGATGAACAAAGGTCAAGAAAATAAAACTCGAGAGACACCGGGGGCTGTGACAAGGATGTGCAGATGTGCAAGGAAAAGATGGCCGTCAAACTTGTCAGCTGGAGATAATGATAAGGGTGGTTAAGAAGAATGCACGCAAACACATTACTTCCATATCTTACTCTCACTATTCCAGAGATAAGATAGCATGTCCAAGAAGTATGGGGGATAGACAGTTCACATTTTAAATAAACATTTACAGTAAATGTTTTTGTTCCTTGGAGAATACACAAAAAAAGAAAAGAGAAGAAAAACAAACAGCAACACAACAACCGCTGAAATTTGAATCTAAGACGGACGACAGTGTATCTTCTGTGCTGTGTTTGCACTGCTTTTAGTCAAAGTCACTTCAAACCAAAGTTGACATTTCAGTGAACTTGAGGTCCACCTCCCCTCCCTGTGCGGTCAAAGCGCAGCCTACTGAATGTGGAGAGAAGTCTTTCTTGATTTCCAGACATTTTCAAATATACTCTCTAAACCAGTTGTCCTCGGCTCCCAATCCCTTTACGTACTCTGCTTCAAAACATAAACATTGACAACATGCGGATATGAAACTTCCTTTCCTGTGTTTGCTCTCATTTATGATGAAATTTACACACTCTCTATGGCTGACGCACAGGAAGTGTTCAGGAGAACGAGCTGCCCATGTGCTCTCTTATAAGTTGTGTTATCTGCTATCATTGTTGTGGGAGGTTGATTTACGATTGTCAGTGTGTAATGAGCGTTAATTTAATGAATGGCAAGTGATGAAGGGACCTGAAATGCGTCAGCATTCAGAGAAACAGCCGGACCTTGTCAGGTTAAAGGGGATAGTGGCCTATAAATAGTTTTAAATGCTGGTGTGAAAAGACGTAAGCATATGTGTCAATGTGTATGTAGGTGTCCATCTGTCTGCAAAAGGGCATCCTCCCGCCTCCCCCAGTGTGACTAAGGTCATGTCACGTTGACAAAGTTGCTCTCTAGGGTAAACTGTGACGTCACGCAAGTCCTCTTGCTTTTGTCTGCTTGCGCCCCTCACTCTTTCCCCATCGTCTCAGCAACCTCTGCTGCCCCCCGCTCCCCCACCACCGCACATTCACTTACACCCTTCCCAGTTTCCCCTGTGTGTTTGTCAGCAGCTCTCAGCTTCGGTAGAATAACACGACGACAGGCTGAATGTGTGACTGACGCAGACGCACTGCGCGCCGGTAAGTAGTGGTCAGCTTTGATTGAGTACACATCTCACATAGATGTAGTAACTCACCACAGAAGTGGTGCAATCCTGACAAAGAGACAGCGAATGCACAAGTAAGGTCTCTGGGGTAACTACTCTGCAAGCACCAAGGAATGCACCAAAAATAGGAGCTTCACTTTCACTCCCCTCTTTTTATTCCTTTACTTGAAAAAAACAAAACAAACAAACCTCTGCATGGAGTCAGCGGTGGAGTGATATGTCGGGCTGGTGAATAAAAATTTGCTCGAGCACTATTTCACGGATCTTTCTCTGCACTGTCATAGAAAACAGGGAGATCAGAGGTGAAGGGGAAGGTAGCGAGTGAGTGAAAGAGAAAGCGAGGGGGAGCTGAGGGGAAGCACTTTGAGGGGAGGAAGAGATGAGGAGAGAGCGGGACGCAGACAGGACACACCATGACAGGAGAGGAAAGAATGTTTAAGGCGACTGAGAATGAGAGTGAGAGGAGCGGGAGGGAGAACCGGAGGAGAAAGCGGGAGCTCTGAGACAGGCCTGGGCTCTCCAGTGTATTAACACCAGTCTGAGATGAAGGAAGCAAGCAGGGTAGATGGAAAGAGTGTTTGCACAGTAAAAAGTTCCTTGTGCGTGGGTTGCTTACTTCCTGCTGTACACCCCACCACCCCTCCCGCCCCTCGTCTTCTCCTTCTCATACTCCTTCTGTGACCTGTTCCTTCAGCTCGCGATTTCCTCACTGGCAGACGCATAAATGCTTGGAAGCAGTGAGAGAGAGCTGGGGAGGTGGTGAACGTGAGCAGGTGAGCAACACAGAGTCAGCGAGGGAGAGGGTTTCGGTTGAGTCTGCCCGCTACACATACATGCACATACACACACATACACTGTGTTTTGTCACATACCATAGAGTTTGGTTTCCAAACAAAATGACCCTTGTAAAAGTGTGCTTAATAGAGAGTTGATTTAAACGTTCTGGCTCCCCAACTTTCTGCCAGGGAGAGACGTCTGCTTCATGCTCTCCCTTTCATCACTGCATCCTGCCCTTTTGCACGGCTCTGTGAACTAAGCCAGCGGAGGAAACCTGCCATAATGATGCTGGTTAATATGCTCCTTTAATGGGCGAATAAAAAAGGCAAAGCAGTAGATGCACAACAGCCATATCTGTCTTGAGTGGGCTGCTCGAATGGAAAAGGAAGAGAGCAATTGACACGCGTAATTTGTAAATCGCGTCTGCAGGGAGTTTTCTCAAATAAGAGCTTGCCAGTGGCACAGAGATGTGGGGACTTGAAAGAAGCCCCTTCTGTCTGATAGCTGTTTTTAAAAAAGCGCAAGAGCACATTAAAGCTGATCTTTGACATGGACAAAGAAAGTCAGAGACGTCACTTTATAGCCCAATGACTGCAGCCCCCTTTCTGTGTGTCACTATTTCTTCTTTCCCCCCAGAACTATTAGCACACTCACTCGCTCTCTGACGTAGGTTGAGGTACAGTAACAGGGGTTAAGCGGAGGAAAGAAGCGGGATGGAGCAGTGATAGTGATAGGTAGGATAGGATACCCCGCTGGAGTCCCCCAACTGGGAGCAAGCTGGAGAAAATGAATGAAGGACAGAATGGCAGAGGAAAGAGGAAGAAGACAGGAGGTTGAGGAGGTCACAGGGAAACTTGAAAGCGTACTGTTATAGGAGGATAAATATTAACAGTAATGGGTCGGACATTTGGTTTCCCCTTTGAACGTAATCTCCTGGTTTGTTTTTTCAGGCCCCGTTGGAATTCCCAAGAGGAAATGAGGGTGCAACATAAAAATGGTGAATTTATTACTACTTCTTCTCCCATAATCCCTTTTACCATCGAAGCAGAGTTGCGTCACGGCCAGCGTCTTCACTGTTTACTTATGACACTGAGGCAAGCAGAACATGAGACGTAACCCTAAAATCCACAAAGACTACTTTTTCACCCACCTGGACCTGGATATTGACCCACGGCAATAAACATTTATGGGAAAACCAACATTAACAGAATGGGCTGATTTGGTATTTGTTCTCATAATCAAAGTACAACCACAAAGCACACTAAAGTAAACATTGAACAAAAAAATCCCACCTTACAAGATCTACTCTTCAAGCTTTTCCCTGTCAGTTTATTGCAGGATGTTACAAAAATACACACACTCCTGAATTTGATAGTTTTTTTTTTTCTTTTTTAAATGACTAATGATTTGAGCAGCTGTGTGGATTAACAACGAAGCAAAATGTGAGAGAAGTGAGCGAGGCATTCGAGTGATTCGAAGAAAGCATAGAAGTGCGAGTACATGTCATGGCGCACAGCAAACCCAGTGTAAAGTACGGGCGAAGTGAGAGAAGCTTGTGTGAGTAAAGTTTGTCTGGCAGCGAGGCAGGCTGGCAGGCTCTGTCACAGGTTCCCCTTCCTCTCTGATGTCTTTGAGGTCGTAGTCTGAGTGTCTCACTCTGTTTCTCCTCCTGTGGTGGTTTACACAGATTGGTGATGTAATGGGTAGCATATGAAGGCCACACACAAACACACTCTCACGCACAGACGCGCACGCAAACGCTCATGCATGTTATACAGACACCGCACTTGTACCACCGCATACCCATAATTACACACATATACTGTATGCACACCCATTTACACAAACCCTGGATTCCCCCTTTTCCAACATGCGCCGCTCTGTGCTCGCTCTCACACACGAAAAGCAAACGTCTAAACAAAGATACAGAGCTTTTTCTTTTTCTTTTTAAACTTTGCACACTGACATCGATGCACGTGTGCACACTCCCACGTGCACAAACGCACACAGACGCACTCCCTGTGTCATAGTGTGTGAGTGATCAGTGCTGGCGGATGGCCTAACAGTGCTTCAGAACCACCCAGGAGACCCCCATCATAAGAGGCAGCCCGGAGAGGGAATGAGGGAGAGTGACTAACTTCACTCTTTCTTTTCTTCTCTCCCCAGCTGTGTCTTCAAACGTCCCTTTGATGTGGGAAATTAAAAAGAGCGAGTGTGTCAATATCTCCCTACGTCCAACCGCACTCATCTATTTCTTCTGCTCCTTCCCCCTGCTCTCCTCCTTTCCCTGCTTTTTTTTTTCTACTGTTGACCTGAGAAAACAGAGCATGACCCTTTTTCACCACAACAACTCCGCCACCCACTCGTTGCCACCGGGCCCTCATCATTTGGAGGGTGTTTGTTTGTCTGTGTAGGCCCACCGCTGGACTGGCAACTCTGTGTGTATATGTGCATGAGTGTGCAAGTGTGCGCATACAAAGCCCACCACTAATTATTTTCTAACCACACCATGAGTGTATGTCTGTGAATGAGGGTCTCCTAATCTCACACCCAGACTCAAAAACGCTTTCTTCCTTTTCCCCGCTCTCTCTCCCGTCTCTCCTTCCTTCTCTCTCGTTCTCCCTTTTTTCCTCCCTTTGTGTATGTCTGAGTGAGATTCCCTTGTGATTTACTTTACAGTGTGTGTACAGTATGATGCATTAGCTGTCCCAAATGTGATGACTGGAAACTCATTTTTGCCCTTTTGCAACAGTGGGCCACGCTTTACTGCACCTGACTGAGTGTTTCCAGGCTGCCCCGCTCTGTATGTGTGTGTGTGTGTGTGTGTGTGTGTGTGTGTGTGTGTGTGTGTGTGTGTGTGTGTGTGTGTGTGTGTGTGTGTGTGTGTGTTTTTGTACGAAAAAGAGACACAAACAAGTTGGAGTAGTGAGTCTGTGATGTTTCTGCATGCATCAGCATGTGCGTTTTGGTGCCAGAAAAAGACTGTTTTGGTTTATTAGAGCTGAATCCTCCTTTCTGTGACACATCCACATGCATCTGTCTCTATATGATGTTGACCCAAACACAAACACAAATAACCCACCACCGCCTCGACACTCCTGTGGCGTGTGTCCGCTCACTGTTTCTATGCAACACTTTGAGAGGCCCCTTCTGGTCTGGACAGCACCTCTCCTGCTCCTATCCGTAGTCTCTCACTCTTTCCTTCACCCTGGAGAGGGAGAGAAGAAGTGAAAAAAAGAGAGGGGGTGGGGGGGCAGTGGAAATAACAGGCTGCTGTCTCAAGAGGGGCTCTGAAAAAAATAGCAAGGGGTAAAAAAAAAGGAGGAAAAGAAATACAGGAGAAAAAGGTGTTTGCTAAAAGGTATTAGCCATAATACTGTACTGGGAATGTGACGTGTGTAGCCTAAACCACAAGCAGGAGCACAATTTCTGTGACATTTCCCCCTGAAGTATAACAGGAAAAAAAACACAAAAACACACCAGCACGCAAGAAAAAGATAGGACAGGTAAAACTAGAGTGTAGAGGCTCGAAAAGATACATGGTTACATAAGATATACTGATACACATGAAAACAATGGGCTTTTTAAAACATCTGCAGTGATAGAGAGTTAGGGGGGAAGAGATTTGGCGATGGAAAGATAGAAAGAGGTAGATGCGACTGATTGGGGCAGGTAGCGAGATGCGACGGAGGAAGTGCCGGAGATAGGGACAGGACAGGATAGGATAGGATAGGATAGAGAGAAAGTGATAGAGGGGGGAAAAAACAACGGAACATTTTTTTAAAGTTTCGCAAAGGGAGACAGGGCAGAAGGGAGGGGAGGAGGAAAGGGAGAGAGAGGGCGAGAGAGAGGGCGAGAGAGAGAGAGAGAGAGGAGGGAGAGGGAGAGAGAGCGTGTGTCTGCGTGTGTGTGTTTTTATGAATGAAGTGAGTCACTGCCGATGTGTCATAGGCCCGACGTCTTTATAAAGGAAGTTTTAAACAAGCCTAAACACTTCACTGCGCGCAAAAATTGGACTTACCACACTCGCATCCCTCTCTCTGCATTTCTGTAGCCTCTCTCTCTGTCTCTCTCCAAACTGCCAAAGTGCTTCTCTGCCTTCAGCACTCTATAAAGACTGCAGGGGCTCCTCTCAAACTTTACTGAAAAAAGAAAGTTTGACGATATTCGCTTTTTTTTTTTACCTTTAACTTTCTGACTTTGCCGTCTGAGTGCTCGCACTCATCACTCTGCGCTCTCTCATTCAGTGTGTCCTGACAACTTTCCTCCTCACTCTGACAGAAGAGTGAGCAAGAAGAAACCGGAGCACGTGACAGTTTCCGGAGTTCAATTTATTTATTAATTTTCTATTTATTTATTTATTTGCCTCCGTTTTTCTGCTGGTTTGCCTATCTCTTGGATCCGAACCAATATGAAATGTAAGTGATTATATGACTGTGGGTTAAAAAAAAATCTTATAAATGTTTCTCATTTTTAATCAGCTTTGTTCTAAAAATTTTTGTTAGTTTTTTGTTGTTGTTGTTAAAAAGTTGCTTTCCCCCCCCCCACTGTGCACAGGTTAAATTATTTAGAGATCAGAAAATCTAAGCAACTGCTTCTTTATTGCTCGACTGAAGATTTGGGCAACTTAATTCTGTTAAAGTTGCTCTGGGACGAAGAGCTCAGATGCTTCTGCAGTGTTATTTTGGCTGCGATTCTTGTGGTTCACCTGTAATTATCAAGCATTCATCATCTCAACACCACTGTGGTTCCCTTTTAATACTTAGTCTACCTTGTACTTGAACTTGAAAGGACAAGAATGAATGAGCTTACTGTTAGGAGAGTTGACTTGGCTTGACTTGGTCTATATAATTTATACCACCGGCTCACGTACCTATCGAGTTGCAGGTGTGACAATCAGCGGCATTCATTGCCTTGCTTATGGTAAAGATGAAATGGAGCTATTCTGTGTCAAAGCCTGGCATTTAATGTTTTAATGATTTGCATTCAGCCTGTGAAAACATGACTCTGAAGCTCTTCAGGATTCTTCTTGCCAAGTCTGGAGCTATTGTTTATATCATGGTGCAATATCTTCCCCTAAAGCTGACAGCCGTGCCCCGAGGCCATTATCATTATGGCGAGATGACAGCGCCTCTCCACTAATTGCTTCCGTTTTGTTCTACCCCTGCAGTGCTGCTCGACTCCTCCTCATCTCTCCTCTTCTCGCTGCTATTGGCTCAACTGCCCGTGTTCACGTCTGCCTCTCCGGTGCCACAGCGGCGACCCAGTGACTTGGATAAACTGTCCAATCAGACCAAAAATCTAATGAAACTCACCACAGAACTGCTGGTAAGTGATGAAGCTGTCCTCAAGACCATTAGGTTTACCAATCAGCCTCTGACATCGGGAGTGGAGGCTGCGAGGCCCTGACCACCCCGTGCTAATTGAATTGGAAGACGATGCTGGTCATTACACCACAGACTGATCTTTTACTAATTGGATTTGGGTGCTAATGTTAGCTTTCGGTTTAGGTAACCTCACACATTAAACTGCACCCACTTTGCATCACGCACTATTGTGCAAACGCATACCAGGTTTGCTCGGGGCTTTAGTCCACCTTAAGCTGCTTTCACGAGTCCATCTGCATGCTTACACGGGGCAACAAACGTCTCGGGGGGGATTTGACTCAGTGATCTCACTTTTAATCCACACGGGAGAGGCGGTCTGACTCAGCAGCATGCCGGTGTGCCTGGTCACCTCCCTTGGTGGCGGTTGCATTAAGACTTGGTGGCAAAGAAGGTGCCAGTGGAGGTGCAGTGAAATTAAATCTACCTCCATCCAGCTACAAAAACAGCCAAGCACGCCGTCTGTGAAATGACAGCAGCGTGTATCGCATGCTTGTTTACACAGAAACATGTTTATGGTCGGCGGTTGGTGAAGTGTTGAGCTTCTCTCCCCAATTAAATGCGACAAGTCTGGCCCGAAATCCTATTGCGATGACAGTCGAGTTAGTAGGGAAATCAGATTTGAGAACTTAGACAAGATTTGGATCCGACAGGTGATTGTGTATCAACACTGTGTTTTAACAGGTGAAAAGAAAACGGCATCATATCTCTGGATCTTTGGTTACACATGGCTGATATTGATTCTATTTTTGCATTATGCAAATCTTTAAACTCTTTTGTTCAGGAGATAAAATTAGAAATAGCCACATACTCTCTCTAGTCTTGTCCAGCAGTGTTGAGAAAGTGTTTGCGTGTGTGTTTGTGTTTGTGCTTTGAAATAATGTTATAGTCATTGTGTAGTAGCATCACAATCTGAAATCCAGATGTGAGCACACCAGGATTATCAAAGGGCATCCGAAACAGTGTTAGACAGTGTTCACTAACACTGGGGATTTATTTTTAATTCCCCCCCCCCTTTTTGTGTGGAATTCCACTAAAAAGAGGACAAAGTTAGGAAAGATAAATAGAATGGGAATCCATGGAAAGTCCCTGCAAAAGAGCAATGAAACTGATGCTTTAAAGAGGGAGAAATGTGCGTATGTGTATAAACATAGTTCTATATGGGCCCAGGTTTTCCAGTGTGCCTGTGTATGAGTCTGTGCACACTTGCATACATACAAATGTGTATACGTGTGTGCATGCGTTTGTCTGTATGCATTTTTGTGGCCGTGTGTGTGTGCATTGAGGGCTCTGTAAATAGCCGTGGTAGTGTAGGTGCGGTGTTTAGTGTTTTGCTTTCGGTCGCCACAGCAAAGTGACTTGATAAAAATCAAAAAGATTTATCACATTCCAGTATTTGCATTCAGGAAGAAAAAGGTTGGATGCTAGGTTCTGTCGGGTGAGGTCATGGTCTGGGATGAAGAGAGCGAGAGAAACTGGGATAAGAGGCAGAATTAAAGGCTGAGAAAGATGGGGCAAAAACCACAAGAGATGAAGAGAGATCAGAGAAACAACTAGATGACAAGCCGGTGGTGTGTGTGTGTGTGTGTGTGTGTGTGTGTGTGTGTGTGTGTGTGTGTGTGTGTGTGTGTGTGTGTGTGTGTGTGTGTGTGTGTGTGTGTGTGTGTGCATGCACATGTGCACGTCATGTTGCATGTGCCTGTGCACCTGGTATGAGACACAGGGAGAGGCGAGGGACGGGGGAAGTAAGGGACAGCAGGGGAGAAAACGGCAGCGGAGACAAAACATTGGACCACAGACATAAGTGAGCTCTTATAAAGGGCTGATGGAGAGACAATACAGGACATTTATCTCCAAAAACATCAACAAAAACAAGTGGAAGCGAACAACAAGTAATGCAAGGGAAGCACAGAACAACAGGTTAAGGAAGCAATAAGCGCACTCAACTTGTTTATACAAAACATTTCTCAGCAATCATTATTCTAATGTTGTTATGTTCCTCTGCTGATTAGAAATGACGCATACCACTTCACTCATCTCTATTTGTCCCTATTCATTACTAAAATAGGCCTACGTCTTTAATACTAAATTGCACTACTGATGAGCTCAGCTGCCCTTCCAAAGCAGAATCCCATAAACCTGGCATTAGGTTGTTTATCCCCCTCTGCTGGTCAAAGTGGGCACTACACAGGCTGAGCTGGGCAGCGGCACTGCGTCATTCTTTCTTTTTATAGCTGTGACCCTGGAGTTTCCCCGCAGGCCTGTGTTGTCTGTCCCACTTGGAGCTTTCTTAGTCACTGCGTATGTTGTTATCCACACTCCCAGCAGAAAACATCCTGTGGGTTCAGCTCATTTTCTCTTATTGTTGACATTTGGGGAGGCTGAATGTGGGTGAACTCACACTGACCCGATCGACCACACTCCCCTCAGTGAGAGCTACTGTCTCTAAGTGCAGAAAACAGGCACCCAATCAAGATGCTAGACTAATACTTTCCTCATGCTGCCGTGACTTGTTTCAGGATGAGTAAAATTGCGCTGATGTAAATTGCTAAGGGGCTGCTCTGTGTCTTGTTTTCTCTTTCAGAAGGAGCATGCATTTGACTCAGAAGTGGAGCCCCACAGGTTCAAGTCTCTGCCAGAAATGAGCAACAGATCAGCCCATGACCTCAACAATCTTGAGGTAATGCTCTGATAATGTATTTGTGTGTGTGCATGTGGCGAGAAAGAGAGAGAGAGGGGGCGGGGAGCTGGCCTGTTTCGACACTCCCATGCTAAGTCTCTGAAGTATTTTTGCGTTGTTTCCAGCTGAAGCCCACGCTCTCACAGCTTCATTCCGACCTGAAGCTGTACGAGCACCACTTTGAGTGGCTCAACAGAGTGTCGAAGAAGCACCACCACCCTGCAGTGCCCAAGCTGGTGGAGATGATCAGAGAGATGAAATCTCTCATCACTCTGCTGCACCGTCAGGTGAGGAGCTGAGTTTGTCTGTTCGATTCTCAGCGCGCGCCACCGCCGCTGTGATTGAGCTTTCTAATCCGTGTGTTTGCCCGTCTTCTCCTCCACAGATGCTGAGAGTTGAAGCACCAAGGCTCAGTCCGGCGACCCCCTCCCTCCCCCCTCACCTCCCCTATCAGTTTGATGTCCTGCAGTCCACCAATGAGCTTCTTCAGCACTTCAAGCTCTTCTGTGACTGGGCGTACAGAGCCTTCCTCAGCCTTAAGCCCAAGGTCACTGCAGTCCAATGATGATACAGAAAGTAAAAGGGGGCTGCAGAGCCAGTGAGAATACATGGACTTCCGTCCCCATCAAAAGGGAAACAAGACCATGTCAGTGTGCACTGTAGTTGACAGCATCCCTAAAGAGGCCCAAATATCAACCTGTGTGTCAGCATGTGTGTTGAGGAATGTGTCTTTCCATCAGAGCCATTGAGGATGCACCACAATGCAGCCAGTTACAACCATCGATTCCAGCTCAAGTTCCAGTTTAACTCCAATGATTATGTCAAGAAACCGTCATGTCATGACTGTGTTATTTATGTATTTATTTATTTATTGAATGTTAGTTATTTATTTAATTTTTATTTATTTATCTTATTTCTGTACTAACGTGAACTCATTTGCCCACATTTCTGTAATCTTTCCCTTTCTCTTGTGTCTCACTGAACCCAAAAACAAAAAACAAAAAACAAACACTGTAGCACTTCCTGAACTGATAGCTCTGATAATGACATTTGTATAAATCAGCTTAATTTACTTTTACATTTTTATTTTTCTTCAGATGATAATTCTTCCAGTAGATGTAGCATGCATTTGGGGCAGCCTAGGCCTTCACTATTCCTTATTTATAGGGCCCTTAAAGTATACGTTTCAAAAGCTCATAATGTCATCTCCAGCCATGGTAAAATATTCCACATGACACATTAATTTATCAATTCCTTATCAAATTCATTTTACTTTATTTCTTCCACGTTAGGATGGTATTTGAAGAAAAGCGAATCCTTTCTTTCGTACCACAGTCACATTTGTGTTTTCAGTGCCTGCTTCCCTTGTGTTCTGCACGTGGAGGCGTAGTTAACATTGTGGTAAAGTCATATGAATGTGCCCTGTTGCTAAGCACTGATGATTCTGATTAGATTCTTTGCACAAACTTGTCGGGATTGGCCCTTCCTAAGAGTGGGATGGCTGATTTTGAACCTGTGCTTTGGTGTAGAAAAGTTTGGGGATTTTTTTGTTTTTGTTTTTAGTTAAACACCCAAAGCCTTAAAATACTATGTATTGTGACACTATGTTCTGTACAGGTGTACATAAATGTACAAGAATGTAAATGTTGTATACAGTGCTTTTGTGTATTATGTCGTTTTCTACAACATACTGTAGATGACCAATTTTATCACTATAATTTTCATTCATTCCTATTCTAGTATTTGTTACAGTATTGACTATTTATTTAAGTAACTTGGTGGAACTATTTATTTTGTGCTGCAGTGGAGCAAGTCTCCTGTCCTTTTGTACTTTTATACAGTTTTTATTCTTATTCGCTATTATTATACCATCACGTTTAAATTATTGTTGTAACATCAAAATGCCTCTTACACACACTAATTGGCCTCAATGTGAAATATGTGCCTTGGTGAAATAAAAACTTCAGAATGTGCACACTGGTTTTTGTGTGTCTTTAAATATGCGTGGCCTACTACCACACCTGTAATATGAACTGTGTGACAGATGGACGTTTTTTGAGGGGGTGCACACTCAGAAACTACATTACCCAACAGTCTGTGCAGAAGAGTCGAGGCAAAAACTGATAAATGTTGAGCTCGAATGTGAAAAAAGCTTTTAGATTAATTTGGAGCATCTTGGAGTATGGATCCTTTACTAATAACTAGCTTACGCCAAATTTTGATTTTCTAAATGTTTTCTGGTAAGAACGTCAACCTGTCTGTTCAAGCCCCCAGCCAATGGGAGTAGCTCATCTATTGTACGTATCAGCCAATCGCTGCCGCTGTTCTTGAAAGGCGGCATTGGGTGGAGAACTGCTGTTAGTTTGTGCTGTGTTTATTGTTAAGGTTGTGTGGATTAGCACTGCAGCACCCAGTTTCTTTTCATATGATCAACAATATAGCTTTAAGATGAGTTAAGTACCCGCGGTGAGTACGGCCTCAGCCCGCATTCATGCACATTCATGGCGAGCAGTTAAAAGAAGCTGTTCCGCACTGAGCCGGAGGCTTGGTTAGCTTTAAAAGCAGGCCACTAACTGTTTTTGTTAATTCGCCAAAGAATCTGTGTGTGTGTCTGCTTTAACTGCTGGATTGCAAGAGCTCGTCGGAAGACATTGGGACAGTTATAGAGTAGCTCGGTGTGTAACTTTGCTGTAGCCGCTGGTTTGTGGTGCTAACAAGCACCGCACTGCGGGGAAGGACAGAAACCGTGCGCCAGTGTGGAGATACAGCGCACACGGACTGACGGCCGGAGGAAAGACAGCGGGGAGGGAGGACCAGCTTCAGAGATGGGAGGGAGGGAGGGAAATTTAAAGGGAGCTTTGGTACCAACTGTTATAATGTTGTAATACTGTATTTATTTCCATCTCCTTTTATCTCAGACTTGCCCTCATTTCACTGCTTGGGATGACAGCTGGTGCTACAGTGGCCAGCAGGGAAGGAATTTATGAAGGCACAGAAGAAAAGATGAAAGAAAAACCATGATGCCGCACACAAACTGATCCCACCCACCCCTCTGCCTCTAAGGAAAACCATCATCTGCCACCAGGTTGATCTGGTAATGGCCAACTCAGTGGCCCTAGTCGTCCAAGCAGAGCTTTTGCCAGCTCAGTCCACCACGTCCCTCTCACCTTTCCCGTCTCTTCTTGGTTCGGGGGAGGATGGCGAGGATGAACGGGAGAGAGGGGAGCTGGTGGAGGGAGAAAAAGGGGGAGTAGAAGGTGGTGAGGAAGTGGTTCTGGACATGGTGTCATCGTCAGTGTCCGGGTCAGTCCCGCAGCCAGAGCAGACGGATCATCCCTTCCAGTGTCTGGACTGTGGCAAGAGCTTCAGGTGGTCATCCAGGCTGACCCACCACCTGCGGAGCCACAACAATGAAAGGCCCTACCGCTGCAACCTCTGTCCCAAGGCCTTCAAGGGCTCCTCTGCTCTGCTCTATCACCAACGGTACCCACACTAAAATTATATTAATATTGAGGATTCACATATTAGGAAGTTCATGACCAGTTCTGATGTCTAAAATAATGTTTTGCTGTAGCTTTCTTCCGGCTAAAGGGTTGTTTTTCCTTCTCACTGTCACCAAGTGCTATCTCATAGGCAGTCATCTGATTGTTGGGGTTTTCTCTATATTTTTGTAGAGCCTTTACCTTACAATATGAAGCACCTTAAAGCATCTGTTGTTGTGATTTGGTGCTACATAAATAAAATTGAATTGAACATTTTAGCTGTTAGCAGATACCAGTGATGTTTTCCAGTTTGTTTTCTTCTGTTAATAATTCCAGTCTTTGTACCAGGAGGAGTAAAAAAAACAAACCCAAAACTGTGTTTCATAAAAAGATCAGCATCTCCTTGCTCTTTATGCTATGTTTGAACATTTAGTCACCCCAAAAAACCACAAAAGGCAAATGTAAATGCATATATGTTGGTATGAGTCAACAAGGCTAATATCAGCCGATATCCGTATTTGGCTGTTATATCATTAAGTTTGATACTGTTACAGTTTTGTCTTTTAAGGCTAATACGGTTCTGCACTAACAAATTTAGTCATTTAACCTCCCTCACCTGCACATCTCAATGTGTCCTCATTAAATATGTTTGCCAAAGGTGGAGTCTGCTAAGCAAAAAAAAAAAAAAAATCACCCTTTTTCTTCAATCAGCAGTCATATTATCAATAAACACTAGTGACCCGGTATTCTGACAAACCATCCTACTTTGGGAAAACGTCCTACCGTAAGTAGTTTATGCATATTTCTGCTGTCACAGAGTAATTCCAGCACAAATTTAAGTGGGTATGATGGTTTGCCACTTAACTTTGCCCATCAGAGTATGCCTGTAGCTCATAATTATAAAGCCAGGACGGTTTGCCACTTCATTTTACCCGTCAAAGTATGCTTGTAGGTAACATTCACAAAGATAGCATGGTTTGGCACTTCATTTTACCTGTTAAAGTATGCTTTTAGCTCATATTCACAAAGGTAGGATGGTTCGCCACTGAATTTTAGCTGTTAAAATATGCTTCTAGCTCAGATTAACAAAGGTAGGACGTTTTGCGACTAAATTTTAGCTGTTAAAGTATGCTTGTAGGTCACATTCACAAAGGTAGGACGGTTCGCCACTTAATTTCGTGTTGTGCGCATGCGCACAAACAACGAATAGGATGGTTTGTCAGGTAGGATGGATTCCCAGAACACCGGCTCATCCCATAACATTTCCTCCACCATGTTTTACAGATAATGTGGTAAACCTCAGATCACAGCTTTTTCTCTTCTTCTCAGTGTCATCTAGGGTTGTTTTTTTTTTCCCCAGAATGGTGAAGGCTCATTTAGATTTTTTTTTTTTTTTAATCTAATGTCACCTCCTGAGTGTAATGAGGGGTTTGCACCCTGTTGTGAACGCTCTGTTCATAAAGGCATCCCATGATTGTGGACTTTGACAATGACACACCTCCTTGGTTGGATGTTGTGAAGTTGTTTTTGTAACCATGGAAATTCTGTCATCATGAACTTTAGCTGGCTTTGGATTTCTTTCAGGCTTTTTGGTGTTACTGAGTTGGCCAATGCATTCCTTCTTTTGAAGAATGAACAAAATTGTTGATTTGGCCACTCCCAAAGTTTATTTAATCCATCAGATTTATTTTATTCGTTTCGGTCTAATGATGGCCTCCTTCACTTCCATCGCCATCTCTTTGAACCTATTCTATTAGGATATCCAGTGAAAAGCTACGAAGTGCAAATTCAGCACTTGTAATCAACTCCAAATATTTTATCTGTTTAATTTATCACGAGTTAAAATCCACTGTGGAAGTGTACAGAGGCAAAAATACCAAATTATGTCGCTGTCCAAAAACCCTAATGGACTAACTCTATAACAGGGGATTCAAGAATTGTCTGCTACGTCTTTGTTTCAATCCTGATGGTGTTTTCATGTTCGCCATCTCATATCTAACTCGATGATGTACATTTCAAATACAGAAGACGTTCTGCAGTCAATTGGCTTCTACAGCTAAAATACAGATCCATTAATATTTTAATTCCTGCGATCAGGAATACAGGAATAGCATGTCATGTAAACAATATTTAATAAACCCAGTTTACTAGAACTGACCAGGAGATTAATCAGAAGCAGTGAGTGATTAGGGAATGAATGAGAAGAGGACTGAATATCAGCAGGAAGACATACAATCTAACCAGCACCTCCCAGCCTGCCTTTTTCACATCTTAAATCGGGCCACAGTCAGGTTGATGGAAAGTGTCAAAAAGGCAAATTTCAATGTAAAATAAAGAGCTAATTTCTGACATAAAACAAGATGTTATACTATACGATGCATAGCAAAAGAAATTACTTAGATATGGGTTTGATTGTATTTTGCACAAATAATGATGTCATATGATTAACCATGTTTTCCTCCTGAATAGTTACCTTTATTTTGCAGGTCACACTCAGGGGAGAAGCCTTATAAATGTCAGGACTGCGGCAAAGCCTTCAAACGCTCTTCTCTTCTCCAGGTGAGACGCCAAAAAAGGTTTTTTTTGTTTGTTTGTTTTTTTCAATGTTTACAAATGAGATATTTCACCATATCGGTTTCTGCCCAGGTCCACCAGAGTGTCCACACTGGAGTGCGTACCTTCTTGTGTCCCTACTGCCCCCTTACTTTTAAATGGAGTTCTCACTACCAGTATCACCTGCGCCAACACACAGGAGAATGCCCATACCCGTGTGACACTTGTCCGAAGGCCTTCAAGAACTCGAGCAGTCTGCGGAGACACAAGAATGTCCATCTCGGTCTCAAACCTTACACCTGCACAGTGTGTAACAAATCCTTCACGCAGTCCACCAACCTGAGGCAGCACATGAGGATACATACAGGCGAGAGGCCCTACATCTGCGGTGAGTGTGGACGAAGCTTTACTCATTCGTCAAACCTGGCCCTGCACAAGAACTCGCACTCCAACCTAAACGCAGGTGGGAAAGAGGGAAAGAGGGGCGAGGATGCAAGGAAGAGAAATGAGGTAGTGGAGGTGGTGGTGGGGGGAGAGGAAGTGACATCATCAATGTTGACAGACATGGTGGGATTTGTGAGCCAGGAAGGAACTGATGGAGTTGGGGTGGGGATGGAAGAAGTGTTCCTGTCAACCACTTCCTCTGGCCAGAATCCAGGCCTTCTCCCCCAGCTCACCCTCACTTCTTCTGGGGAGAACATGTGCACATCTAGAGCCATTGGGACAGAGGTTCACCTGAGTACAGACACCGGAGCCAGTGTGCTCTTGTACAGCTGTGGCAGCTGCAGCCACACTTTTGGCACACGGACAGACCTAGAGGAGCACCAGGCCATTCACATGGCTCCAGAGGAAGATGGGGTTGGTGGAGGGGCAGGGGTCGGCTCTGGGATGGAAGTTGGGGATGGGCTGGTGGGAGCTGGACACCTGCTTGCTGACTTTGAGGAGGTGGTGGAAACTACCACAGTGGCTGAAAGTGGACACACGACAGAGGTGCTCCTTGGATTGTCAGAGGGAGTAGATAGCAGCAATGCAGTAAGTGATGGGTTCAAACGGATAAATGCACATTGCATAAAAATATTTATCTCAAAAACTGCCAACATCACACATTTCTTTAAATGCTTTAAAATTTGTAGTTGTACAATTAAGCCCAATTTAGATCCTACAAATAGTAGAAACACATTCATAATAGTGGTAGAACCGATTTGAAATAGGCCGTTAGGCAGAAAAACTGTGATAACCATGAATTGTTGGTTGTGCACTTGAAACCGCTGTCAGTCAACTCATAGGCTGACACAGGTTTTTGCAACAAACTTTGTGATTGGCTCATCCTGTAACTGCTGCTGCAGCTTATGTGTCGTCTGAACATGATGTTGGTGTGTGAAGGCCACAAATGATCAACACCCAAACAAGCATTGTTAACATGAACCCAGTGGTATGCAAAATAAACTGGCGTGAATTCAAAAGGTTTTCCCTGTTAGATAGTGTAGCTTCTGTTTTTTTATGTAATGTGGGGCAGAAGTATAAGTACTCTTAATTAAAATATACTTTGAATTGGAGCAAATAAAAGTCCCTATAAAGCCAATGAGTTCAGTTTGAGGACATATATTTTTGATATGTATTACTACTTCCTTTGGTTTGTCCTCAGAATGTCGGCACCACCCAGGCCCAGTTTGACCTGTTACAGAGCTTCACTGAGGTGACTCAGAGCTCTGAGACCGTTCAGCCAGAGGCCAGAACCACATGGGCAGGGCTGTCATGTGGCTACTGCAATAAGACCTTTAAGACGAGCGGAGGCCTCAATAGACATGTATCACTGGTGAGAATGACTGTTGCAACTGTTCTACTACTAACACTTTTGTACAGATTACAAAACCTACAGCAAGACTAACATTTATCCATCTTAAAGGTCCTTTTGTTAGTGTTAGTATAAGTGTGTCATATATCAAGAATGGGACTTTTATGGATTGTTTTATCATGCCCATGCTGTGTCTGTAGCTCTACATGAAATCTAACAGGCCTTTCCAAAAGAGCCCTCCAGCTCTCTATGAACTGTCGGTAACAAAAAAAGTCCAAATCGCACACATTTAAAACCACAATCCAACTCAGTACAGTGATGCAGTCATGCTGAAGTCACCATGTTAGATAAAACACAATGTTTTCCTGCAGTTGTGTTACCATTTCCAATAGTACATTAATTTTTAGCTAATTTTTCACTCGTTTGTGTTTGGGAATGCTAAGAAATAATCCAACTAATTTTAAGTGGCACTGTAGGTGATATAGGGAAAAAAATGCACCCCACTCCCAGTCCTTGTTTATTGGTCTGAAACTGGTCTTCGAGTTTCCATAAGTTCCGATTTCCTCCAAGAATGTTTTCTTTTCCTGCTGAGGGAACATTGCCACCAAAAATAAAAGTAGCGCATTGGAGTGCACGAAGACTCTTACATGGTCTTGCAGTAAGCAACAGGAAATTTAGTGTCATTTATTGCTTTTCTTGTGGCTGAGATGTTTTGGAGTCAGAGCTGGCAGTGCCAAAAAGGAAAAAAGTTGGATCGTTGGTGTAGGTGGGACTAAAGAGTTGTGGCATCACAACATTATGAAAGTCTTCATAGCTTGTGTTCAAGGCAGTTTCTGAGTGAACTGTGTGCATTGCTCTCTGGGTTCTGCATTTTCTATAATGTACTAATATTTATTTAGATCAGTGCTTTCTAATAAAAAAAACAACAACTATCAAATGAACTACCTCCTGTTTTCATTTTCTTTTTTTTTTCCCTCCAGATGCACTCTCTTTCATCACAGTCCCGTTCCCAGTTCAGCTGCTCTGCCTGCGACCGCTCTTTCCCTCTTCTCTCCTCGCTCCTCACGCACCAACACTCCCACACTCCCGAGCAGCGTCTCCTGGCTGAGGCAGAGGCCGAAATCGTGTGCCCTCCATCGCTTTCCTTGTCTCTCCCGCTTCCCTCTTCTCCGAGCCAGGCTGACAAGCAGCAGGAGGACCAGAGGGAGATTCATGTCGACATCATAGCCGTTGGAGAGGAACAAGAGGAGCAGCCAGCAAAACCAACCAAAGCCCACAAAAAGACGGGATCTAGCAAGAGCACTCCTGCTGGAGGTAAAGATAATTAGAAAGAAAGCAGATGAGGCATAAAACTGTGCTGATATTCAGTCTCTTTTTTTTTCTCTTTTTTTAAAGAACTCCTTATTCTGCTGTTCTTTTTGTTGTTGTTATTTTTAAACTCGTGTCTCACATGTTCACACAGAAAGGCCATACCGCTGTTCAGAGTGTGGAAAAGCCTTCAAAGGTTCATCAGGGTTGAAATACCACATGAGGGATCACACTGGGGAAAGGCCCTACCGCTGCACGGAGTGTGGAAAGAGCTTCAAGAGATCATCACTGCTCTCTATCCATCAGCGGGTAAGGCTCACTCTTCTGTTCCACTCAAATAAATCAAATAAGGTTTTAATTACCAAAATAATTTTCTTGATGTGAGGTTTCTTGATTGTGGTCTGTGTGAAACTCTACATTCCACTTGATTAGGTATTTTAGCTCTCATGTAATTACCTCTGGAGATGAATGCAGTCTACATCAGACAAATGCAAACAGCAAAAGGAAAAAAAATATGGTGTAAGTTATTGGTCTCTCATGACTAAAGTCACTGTCACTCAGTGCTTCAGTTGTAACAAGCGTTCATATTTTGATGTTCCCTGTGATGACTTCCACTCTTTGTCAAGCTCAGTTCTAGATTCTTCTTTTGGTAGGACACTAAAAATTAACTCCCCCCTTTTTTAACATATATCTTACCTAGGTGCATACAGGTGTACGGGCATTTCAGTGCCCTCACTGCCCACTCACCTTCAAGTGGAGCTCCCACTACCAGTACCACTTGCGGCAGCACACAGGTGAGAGGCCATATGTGTGTAAAGAGTGCGGCAAGTCCTTCAAGAACACCAGCTGCCTGCGCAGACACAGTCAGATGCACTCTGGTCTGCGGCCTCATACGTGCTCCATCTGCTCCAAGTCCTTCTCCCAGACGTCAAATCTGAAACAGGTCAGTGCAGCTGCAGTGTCATGTTATAAAATGTTCAGTTTTATCAACTGATTTCATAACTTCTTTTCTTTTTTTTGGTTACTATTTTTCTGAGAGCAGCATGAACGCACGCATTCAGGCGAGAGACCTTTTCAGTGCACCCACTGCAGTAAGAGTTTTACTCATTCCTCCAACCTTCAACTCCACCTTCGCACACACTCCTCACGCAAGGACTACAAATGCCCCTACTGCTCGAAGGAGTTTGTCATGCACTCCTACTTGCAGAGGCATATCCGCACCCACGGCACTGGCGTTTCCCTGCCATGCCCAGGTGGTGGAGGTAAAGACGGCGTGGCTGTGAAAGCCAGTGTTGGAGGAGTAACCACCACCACAACCCTGCTGAACCCCATCACCCTGGAAGCCTCAGGAAACAATGGCAGTCTGATTGTATCCCAACCAGCACTTAATATTCCCCCCAACACCTCCCAGAACTACTTCATGATACAGACAGCAAGCGGCCTGCAGCTCATTCCTCTGTCAACGCCTACGCCAGTCCAGCCACCACCTCCTCCGCCACCACCGCAACCGTCCCAGCCTCAAAACTTCCTCCTCTTGCAGTGCCCCTCCAACAACGGCAGCCAGTCCAGCCTGATTCTCCTCCCCACAGCAAACAACCCTCCACCAGCTCCAGAGCCTCAGTCCCTCCCCATGCTTCAGACTATCCAAGCATTCCAGCCTGTGCTTAACCAAAACCAGACTCAGATACCCCAGTTTCCATCTGTATCACAGCAACAACAAATCATAATTACTAACAACAGTAACAATGCACACACTCCAGTTGCCACACCAATGCACAACCTCTCAGCCAGCTCCCTACTTACGAAGCCGATACTGGGGAAGAGCACACGGACTGCACGAGGCAGACGGGGGCGCAAACCAAAAGCTACACTTCTGAAATCGGCCCCAACCCCAGTCAGTCACACTGCAGGCGGAGCTGCTGCAGTAACAAACTCTAATGTGACCAGTGGCACCCAGACTGTTACTGCTGCTAATACTACCACAAACTCATCTTCTCTACCCACAACATCTGACACCATTACCCCGACTCTGTCATCCCCTGCCACTGTAGCCCCCATAGCGGATACCTCAGGACCCTTGCCGACTGTTACCATGGTTACACCAGCCACCACAGTAGCTGCAGCATCAGATTCTGCTCCTGTCCCTGCAGAAAGGAAACCTCATTCCACTGTGGAGCAAATGAGGACTGGGGAAACTTTGTCAGGGAAAGAGTTTGTGTTGTGTTTTGATAATGAAGAACAGGCAAAGGAGGGGATGAATATCGGGGAGGCCGGGGAGTCATACGTGCTGCAGTTTGAAGGGAATTCATCTGGGGAGGCAATCGATGAAGGAATGGGTGGAGAGGGAAAGTCACTCGTGCTGCAGTTCAAGACAGATGTGCCAGGTGAAGAGGAAAAAGGGGTAGATAAGGGAGGGATGATGTCACTCCTGCAAGAATGGAGTGGAGAAAAGCAGGATGGGAGACAATCGGGAGGGGATGGCAGCCAGGGGGAGTCGTATGTCCTTCATTTCCACACTGACACACAGGATAGTGGTTCAACCAGTGCTACCTTCAGCCAAGGGCAGGACAACAGCCTGCAGCTTTCGTGCACATCTACCCAAGGCTTAGTACCCCTTAATGGGCAGGAGGTGGTGTTTGAGCTAGGGGGTGAGACCAAGCTGGAACAGGAAACTGAGGAAGGCATGCAGATGATAGCCCTGATAGAAGGTGAAGGAGGAATGATAGGAGAGGAGGGCCGAGGTTGCAGTACTGGAAGTGGCACAGTTACTGAGGGTGGAGGAGGAATGGAAAGTATCTTTCAGCTGGAAAGTGGAGATGAAATTGTAATAATTGAAGTCAGCACCAGCAGCTTAAGAGAAGGGGGAATGGAGAGAGAAGGGGACGGGGAGATCCCACAAAGTAGCGAGGTGAAATATGAAGGTGTAACAGCAGAGGCCAAGGAAAAGTCTACAAAGGAAGTGAACTCTGCAGTCAGCTCAGAGGAAGACGCACTGAATGGACCTAGCTCTAAACCTAAAGAGGTGCAGTTCTCTAACTGAGAACGGTGTGCATGTTAGAGACGAATAAAGCGTATGTATGAGTAAATGCCTCACTTTTTGTGGGCTGTTTGTTAGCACTTTATAGTCAGTTGAGTTCTCATGCAAGTGAGCGAGGACATGCAGTTAGATGAGTACTGTGTTGTAATGCCATGCCAAATGTTATACATTTAAATAGGCTGTACATGGACCTCAGAATATTCCTAAAGATTAGTTTAAATGATACTGTCGTTGGCAGTTTTATTAAGTAAATATGTTTTTTGTGAATAAATGTTGTATATTGCCTACTTTCTTCACAATGTTAATAGTAACTAATAATTAATAAATCTGTTAATACCTTTTGTCATTTGGATTTTTAATTATTTTTACTACTTGTAGGTAGGGTGTCCACATCCCAACAAACAAAATGTTGAACAAAGAGTGTGTTAATATTGTTTAGTTGTATTTCACCTGCTGTTTAGTTTCAGTTCAGGGATACATCCAGAGTTAAGCACGTCCATTTCTGAGGTACATACAAGCCACAAGGCAGGATGACTGGTCAGGTGTCAAATTCATTTCAGTTCATGGACTGCATGCCACCACTAAAGGCATAAAATTAATAAGAGCAACCCTTTTTTTTTTAAAGTAATAGTAAAAGCCCACATCGCAGCACCACAAATAGCCTTTGATTATACACTCACACGACTATTTCTTAGATATACCTTGCAAGTACTGAGTTAGACCCTCTTTTGACTTCAGCACAGCCTTAAATCTTTGTGGCACAGATTCAACAAGGTGCTGGAAACATTCCTCAGAGATTTTGCATCACAAAAATGCATCACAGATAGCATCTGCAGATTCGTCGGATGCATGATGTAAACCTCCTGTTCCACCACAAAGGTGCTCTGTTGGATTGAGATCTGGTGACTGTTGGGGGCCATTTGAGTGCACTGAACTCACTGTCAGGGTCAGCAACAGTCCATATAAATGTGATGGGCAATCAACTTTGATGAGGGTCATTTGGCTCAAGTCACTTTGCTATTTCAAATTTTTGCTTTTAAAAATGATATGCTCCAGCTGCAGAAATGGGCAGTTGATTGTGAACACACAATATCCATATTTTCAAGTAGTGCCATGCTTTAACACTAGCACACGTTGATGAATGACCTGCTTATGGTGTTAGTGAGACATGAGAGTTACTTCCCAAAACATGACTTGCAATAAATCATCCGCTCATCCGCACCAGGATTGCTACACTAAACTACTTTGAACTGCCATACACAGTATGACATGGGGGTGAAATGCTTGTAGCTGTACAATGCCCGACCATTAAATGACAGAAGAAAAGTTTTACAATGTTTACAATTTACAGTTTACTACAAAATTTACAAATTAACTTAGGAATTTACAGGAAAGAATGTGCAAATAGCAGAAGAGATTATAAAGATTATAAAGATTATAAATTATAGGATTATAGGAAATGTGTGGTTGTGCGTGTGGTGATGTGATGTGTGTGAGAGTCCAGTCTTATAGTGACGTGTGTGGGAGAGTCCAGTCCTACACCTGGTTCAGGGCCCGAATAGCCTGGGGGAAGAAGCTCCTCCTCATTCTCTCTGTTTTGGCCTTAAGGGAGCGGAAGCGCTTCCCAGACCTCAACAGTGAGAAGAGTCCATTGTTGGGATGGGAGAGGTCCATCATAATCTTCCTAGCTTTGGACTTACACCGCTTGGTGGTATTAAACTGAGGTTGCACTGTAATAACTTTTGGTCTTTAAGTTTTTTATCACAAAATAGTATGAATCAATGTAACTTATAGTTGGACTGTATCAGGAGAATTCAGCTGAGAGGGCAAAGTGACTTTACTGGGATTGGACTGGATCCGTGAGGCTCATCCATAACACTGATGAATAAAACAGTTTGATACGATTTGAGCTTTGTTGTATTTTCCCGCACAACAAAGATCGGTCTTTAGTAGATGGACATGGTCAACAATAATACTCAGGTAGATACTAACACTCTGTGTGAATGGGTGCAAATGGGTAAATGAGGCAAGCAGTTGTAAAATGCTTTGACTGCTTGGAGTTAATAAGAACCAGATCATTTACCATTTATTTGTTACTAAAGAACTAAGTATACAAACGAAATATACCCCACACCATTACACCACCACCTCCAGACTGAACTGTACATACAAGGCAGGAGGGTTCCACAAGATCATATTATTTACACCAACCTCTGCATACCATCTCATCTGAATGTTCCAGCAGAAATCAAGACTCACCGGACCACACAACTTTTTTCCAATCATCTATTGTCCGGTTTTGGTGAGTCTGTGTGAACTGTAGCCTCGGTTTCCTGTTCTTAACTAACAGGAGTGGCACCTGGTGTGGAATTCTGCTGCTGTATACCATCTGCTTCGAGGTTTGACTTGTTCATTCAGACATGCTGCATGCCTCAATCATGACAAGTGGTTTATTTGACTTTTGCCTTCCTGTCAGCTTCATGAGGTCTGATTATTCTTCTCTGATATCTGGCATCAACAGGGCATTTTCATTCAAGTGCCGCGCACGGGATATTTTCTCTTTTTCAAACCATTCTCTGTAAACCCTAAGTGCGTGCGAGAGAAAATCTCAGTAGATCAGCAGTTTTCCGAAATGCTTAAACCAGCCTGGCTGTAGTTTTGGCCATGCCTACAGACCTAAATGCATTGAGTTGGTGCCATGGGCTTGACTGGTTTAATACTTGCATTAAGAAGCAGTTAAACAGGTGTACCTAATAAAGTGGCATACAGCAGCGACTTTGCCACTGTAACTCCATCTAGACTGGAACTTGGTTGACGTCACAGCGGCCACCAGACGTACGCAGCGCTGTCACGTTGCGTTCGCTATTCACGTAACAGTTGCGCAGTGTAAGTTTTACGTACGCAAATGGCGTAGGCAGCCACATTGAAAGCGTATAACGGGCATAAAATAGAGTAAGCTTGTATTCATAATTCCCTTCTTTCTGCAAGAAAACATATGATGGTCATTCAGTGAAACGTACCAAACGTACACGGGCTAAAAACCAACAGAAACGCACAGAGCGCGTTTCCCACCTTTCAGCTTGATCTGAGGTACTCTGTGCAGAAGGTAAGCGAATCTGGGGGTTAAATGTGTCAGGAGACCGCAGCACTTCGTAATAACCATATAAGGATTTGAACCAGGTCTTTTCGCTTTCGAGTGTACCTTTGATGATCTCTGTTAAATGTAAAGACGAAAGCTTGATGTATGTGAATTATACAGTACTGAAAAACGGTGCTGCAGGCTGCAAATCCCCCATAATCTCCATCTGCCTTTGTTGCTTGGAGCCAGCGTGGGTGTGCTGTTACAATGCAACTACTGGCTCAGTGGAAGCGAAGTCTAGTCCATTTCATAGTTTTGAAATGTATTGACCTATTTTAACTACGTCACGTTTGTCATACTATGTGTTTAAAAAAACACTAACCAGTATCTTACTGTCCAACAAAATCATCCACAAGCGTTTCACCAGAATTACATCCTCCTATCCATCCACTCCTCTTCAAGGCTCCCTGTGCAGACGGTGTGGATGCTGAAGTTTGCAACGTAAGACAGCGTTGGAGCAGGCCAGCTGTTTGAGCAAAAAGCCTAAATATGGTGAGGCTGGAGCTTGACCAGGTGGTGATAAAGAGGATGAAGGAGGAGGACATCGAAATTGTGAAAGCCCTTATCAAGGTTTGTATTTAGACAATGCTTTGGGCTTCATCATGTTGGGTATTAAGTCAAATCCTTTTGAGGTTAGTGCCCTTTATTTTTTTAAAAAGTGCATGAATTTCTTTGCAGGAGGGCTGCGAGGGCACGGAAAATCGTCTCATCCTCCACATCCTCACTCGCCCACTCTGCCTTTTCATCCTGGCTGTGTTTTCCTCAATTCTGCGCTGCCTTGTCCACTCTTTCATCCTGGCCCTTGCTATACCTGTCTTCCTGTTAATTGTCTTTC
Organism: Astatotilapia calliptera; assembly: GCF_964374335.1. Taxonomy (NCBI): domain Eukaryota; kingdom Metazoa; phylum Chordata; class Actinopteri; order Cichliformes; family Cichlidae; genus Astatotilapia; species Astatotilapia calliptera. Next base: position 24,396,587 of record NC_137432.1, on the reverse strand, counting down.
TCAAAATCACCATGCCGCGGTCAACCGGGGTCCTGGGCAGCAGCCGGCCCTACTGGGACTATGTGGGTAGCAGCTACAGAGAGGCACAGGATGACACCCTGCAGAATCCCTACTGCCGGATCAGTGGCAAGACACCATTTACAAAAAAGGTTAGTCTGTTGACTTGCTTAAATTCACTTTTTTTGGAGCAGTTTTTATTTAAGACTAGTTGCTAAATATTACTTCTGTTCAGCCAAAGCGCCGAGCTGGATCCAAAGACAAGGACAAAGAGACGACAACAGAAAAGATCACTCCAGAGAGGGAGCAGGCAGCAGGGCAGGTCTGGCTGGCAGAGTGTGAGGGAGATATCCTGGGCTGCATCTTCCGGGAGGGCGAGACACGAGCGGGCATCAGCAGGATTTGCAGGCTGGTGACAGGCTCCTGGTACCGCAGGGAGGGCCTCGGTCGGCTGCTTGTCCAAAGCCTGGAGCAGAGAGAGAGGGAGACAGGGGCACACAGAGTGTATGCACACGTCCCCTACCCCTCAAAGTTGGGGGAAGCCTTCTTCAGGAAACTGGGTTATCGCCAGCTTGGGGTGGAAACTAGTGATGAAGATGATATGGAACTGAAACAAGAGAGTCCTGAGAGAGGCTTCCTGGGCTACCCCCTCACTAAAGTGTATTACAAAGACTTGTGATTGAGTTTTAATGGACACGTGCAGTTTAAAAGGTAAAGAAGTGCGTCTGATTTCTGCGGCAGCATGTTCAAGTATTTCATTTTTGTAATCTTTGTGTTATTTATTCGATTATTTATTGAGTGTGCTGCTATCCCGAGGATTCATTGTTTTGAGTTTATTTTTTATCATCTCGTCATTTTCATTTAGATGAAAAACGGATTCTTTATTTAATCATTCAAAGATTGCATGATCATGCCTCAGCTGTGCTGTTCTCTGAGCATTTGTAATAAAGTAATAACTACATTTCATATCTGTTAGCTGTGTTTGTGCAGTTCCTTTTCTTAAGCAAAATCAACACTGTAAAAGGTGCGTGTGTGTGCGCGCGTGTGTGTGTGAGTGTGTGAGACTGCACGCATTTCTTTGTGTGAAACCAAACAGATGTGTAGGAGGCTGTACAGTTACTGTATAGGAAGTATGTGCGGTTTCGTGAATATGCAGAATTTATCTACTTTTATCTCTGCACTCCCTGACTGCCGCTGCTCACCTTCGTAATAGCTTGTGGGTCGATGAGGCTGCAAAAACAGCACAACCTCAATAACGTTTTCTTCCACTTTTAGTTTTCTATGTTATATTTTAGGCGATGGTAAAGTTATCAATCGCAAAGAGAGTGCATACTTTAATGCTAGTGTTAATTGATAAAATATATAGTGCTTTAACAATGCGTTCTTGTTCAATTATACATTATATTTCCTTAATGAAGAGGAAATAAATCATTATTTTCCACTTTCATTCATTTTAATTTACTGTATTATCTTTTTTTAAAATTAGAAGCTATTGTGGGTCACAGCATCATAAATGCAAGGATTTTTTGTTTTTTTCCATTTAAATTTACGTTATCACTAAAATACTACATGTAGATTCATTCTGCAGAAAGTAGCTATTAGCTGCATCCCCAAAATACTGAGTTATTACAAAGATTTAATCATATTCAGTTATGCTTTCATTTGTATGGAGATTGTAGCACGCTATGTAAAAGTTATACATAGATATTATGACTTGAGCATGTGTGTGGTTTGCAGGTGAATGGCAGTTTATATGACTAAGTGGGGAAATACACACAACCCCCCTGCTTGAGGCTAACCTTAATATGGTTAGCAGCCCTCACGCTTGCATTGCGAGTCTACCCCACTGCTAACCTCAGACGATGTCAGTATAGCATCAATCTGCCACACATAAACACCACAGGATGTTTGTGCAGTGTTAATGTGTGTGGGAAGGAGGCATATCACACCTGATGTGAAGGCAAATATAGGCCTATACTTTGCTGCTAAATCATGCAAGCCAAGCCATAGTGGAAAATCGCCGTCCTTTAATTAACTTAAATGACAAAGCTGAAACACCTAGTAACACAGCGGTGTTGTAGCATGCACGAGTAAGTGTGTGGTCAGGGCATTTTCGCCTTGTAAAAGCTGTAGTCTTTACTTGTGACACTTCTCGGTCATCATCAGGTTGTTTCCACGTGACTGCCAAACAGTAGACACCTGTAAGCTGGGCCTCTACCCGCCTGATCTGTAGCTATTATTGTTGTCAGGAAACAGATGTGAGTTCACACACTGGAAAGAAAGTCTGTTTGTGACTGTGGTCATATGCGTCTGCACGGTATGGCTGTGTGAGTGTGTATGTGTGTGTGTGCCTGTGCGCGCATGAGCAGGGTGTGGGCGGGTGGGTTTCGGAAAGTATGACTTGGCATTTCTTACACCCGGTCCCCCCCATCCTCGACTACGGTTTAAATGCATGTCTGGCCATACGGTACTACTCCAGCACACACACACACACATTCATACAGTGCACAGGAGGGGTGGTAGTGCACGCATGAGTGTTCATGAGTGACTGTGAGATGACCTTGGTCAACTGTGGTCAAACCCAGAGAGGTGGTTGGGAAGTGGTTACATATAGTTTGGCATTTGATCAGCCTCTTGAAGTCCAGAAAAGACACATGCGCTCAAGATCAAATGTGCAGAGACATTAGGCTTAGTGCGCTGTCAGAGTAATGCAATATGATGTGAGGTTGTTCAGTGCATGTAGACACACACACACACATGAATCACTCTAAATTTGGGGGCACCACACAATCACAGGATAAATTAGATAAATTTGTTCCAGATGATGTATAACATATAGACTGTGTTAATGACATGCTCATACAGATGGCCAACACACACATGCTTGCACACATACACACACAGATGAGCGCCAAAAACAGCCACCCTGGGAAACGGTGAATTCCCCAAACCACAGAGTGCATGAGAGGGTGAGGGGAGTCATGGGAAAGCAGGATGCCTGCATGCAGTGCCACTGAGTGAGCAGACTGGGCCCAAGCTAAAACAGACTGAGCAAAAAAGAAGCAAAATAATACACATCCTGATTTGGCACCGAACCGATGACAGCATCTGAAGGTTCAAAGGCTTGTGAGTGCGATTTATCCACACGCTGTGGTCGGTCAGCTGGCCAGCCAGTCCGGCAGGCACGTAGGACGAGGTGGGTCGATTACAGGTCTGCTCCCATCCTGACACAGTTTGGGAAAACCCAGATGAAAATACAAAGTACGTGTTACGTCTGGGAACGCCTGTAACTCCACCAAATCTTGGGGCCCCTGAGGAAGTGGGGAGGGGGGACCAGCTAGGTGGAAAAGACTGAATAGCACTGTAAATCAAGGTGAGACGGTATCTGGAAGCTTTTACTTGATGATATGGCAAAAACAAACAGTTGAGAGCCTGTGACTGCATGAGTCTTAAGTGTCTGGAAAGTTCCATCCAGTTGGCTCCATTTACTGACGTCTGTAAAAACTCCAAAGGTTACAAATCACGTCAAACGCTCCTCTCATGTGTGGTCACTCGGATTATTTTTTAAAATCTGCGTTGTGTAATCTCCCCCTCCAATAAAATTCCTTTATTGCCTTTCACCAAAAGAATGGTTTCACTTTAATCATTGTTTAAACAGATGTCAAATTCTTTAAATAAACATAAGAACCACGAAGCATTCAAAAAGAAAACATTTGGCCAGTGAGTAATCCAATTACAACTTTAATTGCTTAGCAGCAGCACGGTGTAATCCAGCCGTCTCTTCTGTATCACGCCTCCCCAAATTATCTTTGAAAAATCATTCTGTCCAACCAGATGCTGCCTTGTGTTGTATGCAGGATGTTTATGTTTAGAGGTATATCTTCTCAGTTCCCTCCCTTTAACCCCCCAACACACACACACACACATACACACACACAAACACACTTTCACTCTTTCTCATTTACCTTCCTTTATGCTACCCAAGCCCGACGAGTGGCAAAGCGCGTCTTTTGAAATGATTGCAAAGCTAGACAGGTGAGCAAAATGGATATATTATATTTATATGTTGCATTTATCGTTCCAAACAACAACTATTTGACCAAATTGTGCGTGCAAACTATTTAATTAAGAAAAAAAAGAACGCTTTTTTTTATAGTTCTTTTACCACGCTACGATACTTTTGATGCCATTATAAGATTTGTCATTGGAAATCTGTTTCAATAATTATGACCCTTTACTCGTGAGTTATATCAGGGTTTCAGTATTAACAAGTGATGAATAACTGTCCTGCTTTCACTAAAAGTCGTGAAACTGAGAGTGAGAAAAGGTTTGTGAGTGAACGTAAGCCGCTTTCTGACTGTCCATCACTTGTGTTTGGTTAACCACAGGTTTTGCATGCATTACTTGTGCTAACTTAAGAGATAAAACTTGTATTAATGAGCGACTCATCTAAGTAGTAATAAGAATTAGTCTCAGACCTTAGTGGTGTAAAATTATTAATTGTGCGAATGACTAGGGAAACTTTCTGACACCACAAAGCTGCCACACCTTTTGCACTGAAATGTTGACTGATAAATTCAACATAGCGTGCTTTTAAATTGTATCTTGTTTTTTTTAAATCTGTGCTGTGTCTACTGCAGTGTGCTCTTTAATGTTTTCTCCCTTTATTTCAGTATGCTTTTGCCCAGAAAAAAGTTCCTCTATCATTACAAGAATGTGCGCTGGGCAAGGGGCCGGCATGAAACATACCTCTGTTTTGTAGTAAAAAGACGAGTAGGGCCTGACTCCTTGTCCTTTGACTTTGGACACCTCCGCAACCGCAATGGCTGCCATGTAGAGGTAGGTAAAGTGGGAGAAGATATGAAAAGGGTCTGCTCAGTAGCAAGAGAGAAAACAGCAATTGAATGAAGGCTGTATAATGATTATTTTATTCTTATTTTTCTCTGCAGCTGCTGTTCCTGCGCCACCTTAGTACATTATGCCCTGGTCTATCTGGGTATGGATTTCATGGGGAGAGGAGGGTCAGCTACTCTATCACCTGGTTCTGCTCCTGGTCTCCCTGTGCAAACTGCTCTTCCAGACTGGCCCAGTTCCTCAAACAGACACCCAACCTTCGCCTCAGGATCTTTGTCTCTCGTCTTTACTTCTGTGACATGGAGGACAGTCGTGAAAGAGAGGGTCTCAGGCTGCTTAAAAAAGTCGGCGTGCACATCACAGTCATGAGTTACAAAGGTGGATGAATGAATTTATGCATATGTGGGCGATAAACAGAAAAAGTAGAGACATATTTGACTTTAGAGTTGTGCACTATTCCCTAAAATAGTCCTTTCCTGGATATCAGTAACAATTATTTATTTTGCTAATTGTTTTAAGACTTCTTCTACTGCTGGCAGACTTTTGTGGCTCAGCAAAGCAAATTTAAGGCCTGGGAAGATCTGCATCGAAACTCAGTACGTCTGGCCAGAAAACTCAACCGCATCCTCCAGGTATAACATGTAACACACAACATATTTTCCCTCAGGCAAGCAGGATGAGGCCAATCGAAATAATGATGTGTTCAGAATGATAATAATGTCCTGTTCTGCCTTTTCTCTTTCAGCCCTGTGACACAGAAGATTTAAGAGATGCCTTCAAGCTTCTTGGACTGTAAAACAAACCTGTGGCTGCCTCTGAAGTTAGCATTAAGTCTATTATTAAGTCTGATGAGAAAAAGATATGTTGGTGTTGGACCATCACTACAAGAGCTAAACTGAGAATTAGAAAAACTGAGAAAAAAATGCTTTCAAGTTGTGGCAAGGCTTGTAACATTGGGTAGCTGCTGCTTGCTGTATCTGTAGCGAAGTCAAATAAAGTACTTTACAATCAGATACTGGATTGTGTTATTGATTGCGAACGGTAATCATTATTAATGTTATAGTTTTATAGTACCAATTATTCTGGGCCGATAAGCTAACTACCGGTAGGTAGTAGCTACCATAACCCACAACTGTACTGGAATAGTTTTTAACCATAATCCACGTGGATTATGGTTAAAAACTATTCCAGTTTTTCACATTTAAACTGTACTCTGGCAATAAAGTCGAAAAACAAAGGTCGTAATCAAAGCAGCAAAGGCTTAATATCAAAATTTTAAAGTTAAACCGAAAACAATCCCATAATACAACCAAGAGCTATTAATCATTTGATTTGTTCCTTTTGATCTAGCGTAGAAAATGTGTGCGTAACACCCCTTTAATGTAGCAACGTGTCGGTAGCAATGGCGCAGAGGGACCCGCTTATGCGCAAATACACCGTCTATTACGGTCAAATAGCCGTTAACGCGGCGCGGACACACCACACCGTCACCATCACCGCCACCGGCGTACTCCGACTGAGTAAAAGTCAAGATGGCGACTGATGGTCAGTTCGAATATGAGTCGATCCTCTGTGTCAAACCTGAAGTCAACGTTTACCGAATCCCACCGAGAACATCTAACCGGGCTATCAGGTGAGGGATGGGGGAGGTTTCTGACCCAGCGCTCGCTTGCTGCTGCCTTTAGAAGCCGTTGCCTCAGCGACCTGCCTACCAACCTACCCAGCTCATCCGCTAGTCACGAAGCCTCACGTAGCGGCGGCGGTAGTTTATGAGCAGGTTGTTTTTGGGTGTGTATTTACAAGGTCATAGGGTTGTACTGGGCCCTGTTAGCCCACTTAACAACGACTGTATCGGATCGGCTACATCCCTCTCGGTTTGTCTGTGTTCGTGCTTTCATCCTGTGACACATCAGGAGAGATCTGGCACTTAAAATCAGCTATCAGCTGAGAACAGCGTGCTACACGTCCTAATTTCGCTAGTTTGTCGTTTAAGTACAAACAGAAGAGCATCCCTGAGGCTGCAGAGAGGCTAGAGTCCTCCTCAAGGACGCTTGAACATTGTTTGATGTTGCTCCATGTCAAGGGGTTAAACATGGGCTGTCCTGGCTCATAGCCAATGTGGTCACCTCAATCCATTGTTATGTCTTTACTGTGCAGATAATGCATATGTTATAAAGAGGTCGATATTGGTTTGTTTACCCCATTTTTCATTGGCTGGTCCTTCAGCATGACCTGCTGCAGCTGCTTCTGACTGGACATTACACCAACCAAACAGTAGCATGTGCCTCAGGTCCCATGAGCCACAGGATTGGTTAACCGCTGACCATATGTATTGTGAGTAAGGGTGATGATGTAATATTTCATCCCCATGTCTCAGTGAAATGTCTTAGTCACGTTTTGCACACGTAGAAAATGAGTGTGTCTGAGTATGACAAATCATAACAGTAACTTTCCTGTGTCTTGCTTATTCACCTCCTCTGTCAACATCAGTCTGAGTAAACTGTCAACAATTCACCTACATCACAACATCTACCTCTGTGTGTGTGTGCGTGTCTTAGGGCTGCTGATTGGAAGCTGGATGCTCCTGACTGGACGGGACGCATGCGTGTGACGGCCCGGGGCAAAGTAGCCTACGTGAAATTGGAAGACAAAGTCTCTGGTGAGAGACGAGCAGACAGGGCAGCGCCATTGTTTACCGGGCTGTCGCTGCTGTAAATCACTTCACTGTATAGTCTCCTGTTTGTCACCCTGCCCCTCTGTTACTCATCGATTCCAAGGTGACCCAGCCTGCAGCCGAGTGAGCAGTCTGGAGGCTGCATCAGTGCATTTTTTAGAAACTTAATGTCCTTGTTTTCTGTAAAATACACCTTTTGTTTTCCATTCACGTAACATGGCAACAATTACAAGTTCTGGTCTGATTCTTTAAATCCTAAAGAAAGGTGGTTTATTTACTACCTCCTTCAGCATAGGATACAAGTAATGTCCTGCAGAACAATCAGAATAACAAATAGGTGATGCAGATCGTGTAAATTTGAATTAACATAACCTGATGATATGTTTTGAACCTGGAATAGCAGCCTTTAAATGTGGACACAGAACTGCTGTGATAAAATCTTCATCATGAAGTAAATCATTTAGAAAATCAAGATTATTCAATTCAGTTTTATTTATCTAACTCTAAAACACAAGAACAAACACCTCAAGGTGCTTTATATTATAAGGTAAAGTACCTACAATAATGCAGTGTAAATCCCACCAATCAACTAACCCATTTTGAGCAAAGATTTGGTGACAGTGGGAAGGAAAAACTCCCTTTTAGCTGGAAGAAACCAGGCCCAGGTAGGAGCAGCCATCTGCTGCGACCAACTGGGGGTGATGGGGAGAAGACACAATGTGAAAGAGATTCATAGCTGTATTAAAATGACCAAAGTGAGTTTAAGGTTTACAGTAATTGAGCTTGAATACGTTATAGTACCATGCAAAAGTTGTTGTTGTTTTTTATGGACATTGACTACTTTTTGGTTCATTTTCGGTCCAGTCCCTGTACCTGACCATTTTCAGAGAAATGTTTTTTTTCTGTTTGTTTGTTAAGCTGCTTAACATTGACCTGTGACTCATTCAAGCATAAAAAAAGACACCTGACTCAAGTGACAAACCAGTGTTGTGTCTACACATAACACTTAGGAAAGAACCCAGTTTAATTTGTACCTTTAGGCACTTTGTCACAAAAACACATAATTTGTTCCCATGTCTTTAGTTAAATCTACAGTAAATGCCAAAAATAACACCGTTGGAGAGCACAAAATAGTATTTTTTGTACCAGCAAGGTGATTCCCAAAAATTTGGCCTATGTCAGCATGGTGTGTAGTGTATCCTTAAAAAATGAGTAAACTGGATGAGAGTAGAGGAAAAAAGAAAAAGTGGGAGGTGTAAGACACTGTCTAAAGCAGATGAACAGAAAGCCTTGTCCTTAAGAGGAAAAACTACAGCAAAGACCTGAAATTTGCAGTTCAAGTCATCAGTATGTACGGAGGAGGTACAACAGCCATCTCCAAAACGTGTAGAAGACTCTGCCATGGTTTGGGGCTGCATTTCAGCCAATGATGTTGGTGAACTTGTCCAAATCGATTGAATTATGAAAACAAAGAAGTACCATCAGATTTTGATAATATAAAGAAATGATGAGGGATACTCAGGATGTTTGCATAGGACTGTATATCCGTTGTTGTATTGCTGCCTTTAAGATTATCATGAATTCATCTGACCTGAATCACATAAACCTTTATTAAAGTAAGTGAGGACATGATGACCAACTAATCTGAGTATGACCGGGATTTTTACTGACTTTATAGGCTATATATTCCTGTTTATTTAAAACCACCTGAAACATATTGCAACATACAAAGCTATAGGTGAGTATCTAAAATAAGCTTTTTGTAGTCCATCTTCAGGGCCCTGTAGTTTCAACACAGTCGACATCAATGATGTCATCGTCACATTGTTTAAGAGACTTTTGTGAGTGCAGTCAGATTCTCACCAGCTCCACACTTATTTAATTATTCTCCTTCACATCTGTCCTTTACCTCGTGGCATTTTCCATCAAACCTTCAGACTGTTTTGCCAAGCTGATAACGAACACATATCTTTTCAGGGGAGCTTTTTGCCCAAGCACCAGTGGACGAGTATCCTGGAGTTGCAATGGAAACAGTTAGCGACTCAAGCCGTTACTTTGTGCTGCGCATCATGGACGACAACGGTGGGTAAAACAATTATTGCTAAGCCATAAAATATTGAAAAAAAATGTGTTTGAACAGGATACAAGGACATTATCCGGATTGATGTGGGTTTTTTTTAAAAGTCTAATAAATTTAAATTAAAGAATGTTGGGTATTTTTTTAAAGCCTTTAAAATATTTTTTATAGAATCACATACTGTCTGTTTTAGAGATTACTGAACTGTGGAGTAGCTGTATCCATAATTTGTTTCGCAAAGACAAAACTTTATTACATAATTCAAATTTCGTTCAGTCCTGATTTTTATTTTAAAGGTCTTCATTTTTAAAGTAATGCAGGGACAGTGATCATTACAGAAGTTCTGTTTCTGTACAGCACATTTTCAGCCAGTTTGTGCTACGGTGTGCAGGTCATTCTGAGAAACCTGTGGGTTTATTTTGTTTGTTATTACTGCTGTAACTTGTTGTCTTTGTGTTTTTTTATCAAAGGCCGCACTGCATTTATAGGCATTGGGTTTGGAGACCGAAGCGATGCCTTCGACTTCAATGTCGCACTTCAGGACCACTTTAAGTATGAAGCTGCTCTGTGAACACAGCTCTAATCATGACTAATTGAGTTGTCAGTGTATTTTTTTCCTTTAGTGTTTCCTAAGATACATTTTTGTATCACTGCTTTCCTCCCTTGCTTTCTTCAGGTGGGTGAAACAGGAAACTGAATTTAGCAAGCAGGCTCAGGCTCCAGACTCCACTCCAAAGCTGGACCTGGGCTTCAAAGAAGGACAGACCATTACTCTGAACATTGGGGTATTATTTATTTTCATAGAGTTTCATAGTACTAGTGTGGTGTTCAGGCCTTTTTCAAAGCTGTACAAATATGTCTCTGTCAAGCTCAAATGCATTGCATCGCATATATTTACTGCTAGGTTTAAAAAAGCATCAATCATACTGGATATACCCTCATTCATGCACAGATTTTGTTTCCTTCCATCTATATCTTATCTAGCAATCGAAAAAGAAGGACAGGTCTCGTCCACAGAGTTCAGGCGGCTTTGGGCTCCTTCCGCCTCCCCCTGGGGGCAAACTGGCTCCACCCCCTTCTTCCAGATCAACAAATCATAACACACAACCATCAGCAGGAGGAAGTGACTCTGGTATGTAACAGTCCAACAACAACCCCATGTTTAATCTTCACCTCAATTTACAATGTTATGAGGTTAAGAAAAGATATAAAGGAGGTTTCAGAACTAGGGCTGCGGTATATCATATCGTCCAGTATGATACCGGAATAAATTTTTACGTGATTTAAAAGCGTCGTATCGTGATATCAGCGACAGAGCGGCGCCATGTGTTTACATTCCCTAGCATGCACAATAAGAAAACAAGCCCAGGCATGTCTGACTGCGAGAGTCGCATGTCAGCTTCCGATGATGATTTAGTAAAAGAGGGAGCTACTTCACTGAACTCCAAACACAGCACAATGGAAGCAACAAACTTATTTCACCACTCGAGGCAAAAACAGATCGTTGAGTTCAAGAAGGCTGCAAAGGTGGAGATGCTAGCAGCTGGTGATGTGCAGCCCAAAAGTAAAACAAATGAGTCACATGAGTCGCTGGCTATACTCCATATGACAGGAGGAGCATATGTGGATGGAAATTACTGATGCGGTTACTCTGTAGAAAAGTAGGGCTTTAAGGAGCTGGTTAAAAGTTCTACTCAAGGTAGAACATCCCGGTTGAAATGAAATGCTGTTCACTTTCAGTTTTATAACATGACAAATCTGTGCACAGTCCTAAAGAGTTTCAAGTTGTGAATTTTTTTTAAACACCGCATAGGCTTCTTCATCGCTTACATTTGACTTAATGCTGTGTCACTACTACGCTCAAAATGATGCTTGCAATTCCACCAGGTGCAGCGCAGCAGCTCTGGTCTGCGATACTTAAAATAGCATCGGGTCAGTTTTTTTATAGAACGACTGTCAAGCTGCACAGAGCCAATAAGGAGGGCAGGAAGTCAGGTATAGAAATCTGGCCACTTTTCAAAATAATAGACCACATGCACAGTTTTCTGAAACTCTCCTGTTGTGATTTGAAGCCGTGCTAAAGGCAACAGAAAACCGCACTCGAGACACAGTCTCACAGACAAGCGGCAGGTGTATTTCAGGGGTTAATGTGAAGGTCGTGAATCTGTGCAGTTTGCTGGTTGAGCCCAGTTTTTAATTTATGTCAGAAGCAGTTTTTTTTGATTTATAGTGCAAATGAAGGTGAACCTTATTACTCCATTAATGCTTCGAGTTTGGGCGCTGCTTTTTCATTTACAGTGGGGGATCTGACCTGCTTAAAGCAGAAGTCAAACTGAAAAAAAAATGCTTCCAGAAATGAATCAGAGTGTTGAAGATTAGTTCCTTGAGCTTGTCTGTTTCCATTGAAGCACAAGTCAGTCTTCATAGTTGATGTAGTGAGTACAGTGTTGCGCAGGTCTATTATCCAAAACTATGACACATATTTTTTTTAAATATCTTTCATTTAGAAAATAGTGTTTCCTGTAGCTTCTGTAGCATAGATGTTTACAGAGCTAAACTGTGTCATGGTTTTCTACACTCTTCTAGTGGTATCTAATCATGCGCGCGGTTTCGGTTTCGTGTATTAAGATTTGTAGATGCCTGTGTAAGATTTCCTCCGCCATCTGTATAGAGCAGAGGTGAATGTGTGTTTAAAGCACTGAAAAACATTCCAAAAGCTTGTCTATCTGAAATCATTGTCCTGTTAGTGGCGCGGTGTGTGTGGTTTGTCCAGAGTAAATGTGGGAAAAGACTCACTAGTTTTGAGTTTCAAGTGGAAATTTTCAATACTTTACCACCATTGTGTTTGGGTGGCGGCAGAAGTTTCAGAGGTCGAGATCTAGAAAGCTCAGTGCATAAAACTGAAACCGTGTGCATCACTGATACCACCAGGGTAAACTGGAAAATAGTGCGAATACCACTGTAAGTAAAAGTTGTAGGACAATATTTTTTGTTATCTGGTGAAATTATATTTTTATCGATTGCTTAGAGCTGATGTATTATTTGAGAAATCCTTGTATTGACATTCAGATAACTTTTTTAATCCCTCAAAAAGACAATTTGTTTGCAGATTATAACATATGACGTGTATTAAAGTTTCAGATGTGCGTCTCTCTTTTTCTTTGATTTCAAACTGCCAGGGTGTTTGCTAGACCTGGACTCCAGTAACTCCAACTCTGTGGCTCCACCCAACCCCACCTCGACAGGCAGCTCTGACCTGTGGGGAGACTTTGATTCTGCATCCCCGAAGTGAGGAGAGAGTCCCCCTGTTTTTTTCTCCCTTTTCTCTGTAAATTTATGCAGCACTTTTTGCAACTTTCTTTTCCCGATTACGGGGTCCCGTATCTCTCCCTGCCAAGCAGGGTAAGCCCCTGTCGTAGTTTTATTTCTCTTGAATTCCTCCTACTTTGTTCTGACCTCACAGCACCGTCTTAATTACGCTTACAGCTACAGCTGCGGGCCAACTTGACATATTCAGCAGGCTCTGCATCCCCATCATTCACTCCATCTGCTTGGACTCTGTATTTGTCTAGATTCGCCCTGTAACAGTTTATTCCGCCAATTTTCCCGTTCTTACAGTGTTTTATTTGCTAATGATACACAATAGGAATATCAAGGGAGGCATAATCTTGTCATCAACATCTAATGATCTACTGAAATCTAATGAAATGTTCATGAATGACTTAAATGTACAGAGAATATTTATTTTAAATGTGTATATACATATATTGTAAGTGGTTTGTAATTATTGTTGTTGGTCTACGTCCTGTTTCTCCAAGTCTCCAGCAGCGGGACTGATTATATGCACTGACTGACAGTCGCATCTGTCTGTGTAGTTAGTAATTCATGAAATCCGCAGTGAACGCCATGATTGGCTCATGCTAGCTTCAGTTTATTGCAACGTTTACCGCATAAGGATTTTACTTGAAAGACTCCTGTTAAGTCGCAGCTGATTTACAGAGCGGCCGTGCTCTTTAGCACTCTCTGCTCGGCTCTTGCGGTTCTGCAGCTGTCAAACACATATTCCACCGGGGACGGGCCGCGGGAGCCGCGCGCATTGTTTTAACCATAAATCAGGACACTTGGAAGCAGGAATGCTGGATGGGAGAGGGTGTAAGCAAAAGAAGGAGAGGCATCAAGTGCTTTTATCTTTGCCTCAGGGGGGAAGCAGAGATGATTTAGTCCGTGTTATGTCATCTTCACTCAGCACAGCTGTTAAAGTTGTGACTGGTGAGTCATTTAGGTCACGGCCTCTCTCCTCGTCAGTGAATCGCTCTGTGTTTCTGTCTCCGTAAGTGTTTATGAGAAGGGCGATCGGGTCGTGCTCAAGCACAGCGTGTTGTGCTGTACAGATGAGTTAAATGTGAACTCCAGTTCCATATCAAGGTGTTAAGCTATCAGCGGTATTGTGATGCAGACAAATGCAACGTGGAAATAAGATAGTCCGTGTTTGATGCAGTGTTTTGTTGTGATATTGTTGTGTACCCAGAGATGGATTATGTAAAAAATGATATCACACGCACATGTGTTGTAACAGATGTGCAGTGGAAAGTGGTGTGATAATGGATCAGAGAACAGAGTGTGTGTGAGTGTAAAGCCCCAAGGATGCTTGTCAGTGTTTGTTTATTGTCTAAATTATTTCTCCCAGATGTTACCTGTTATTCAAACCGTAAGTGTGTGTGCAAATGAATATGCAAAGAAAACTATAAAGAAAACACTTAATGGCCATAACTTTCTTTTGTGGTTGTTGTTTTTTTTTCTTCTTCTTTAAATTGAGTAGTAAAAAAATAAATAATCTCGTGAACAACTTCCATTATATTTTATTGGTTACAATAGTGCACATAATACTGAACGGTCAGTGTGTACCTTACAATCCACAACAGAGTGGGTCTTTGTTTTACTTTGTTTCTTATACGATTAAGTGACTCAGTGCTCCTATAGGCCCATTACTGCAGTACCTCAAATGGATCGTAAACCATGGAAGACATGACCTGTGTCCAATACACACGGACGAAATGAAATACTCACACAGTAAAAGGACGAATACATAAACATATGTAGATATGACTCAGCACACGTGTGTGTGTGTGTGTGTGTGTGTGTGTGTGTGTGTGTGTGTGTGTGTGTGTGCTCGCGTGAAAGAAAAGGAAAGAGACCCTCAGGTGTGGCGCAGCGGATTTATGGTGTTTTTATTGGCTGTTTTCGATGACGACGCCCATGGGTCGCACCATCGTCACCCGGTGGTCACGGGCCCATTCTAGGCAAGATCAGGCTTTGTTTGCCCAGGTTTGGGGGTTGCCACGACGATTGCGACAACGTTTGCTATTGGATGACCTCTGGATACGTCTGGGCCACCCAGACAACTCTCTGCATAATTCAGCTGTAATGTAAAGAAAGGGGAAAAAAGGGTTATTTATTTGTATGCATATTTTCATGGACTGTAAGATCACTGTTCCTTTATACAGACAGGTGACAAATGAAAGGCGAAACCTGAGCCCTGCAGTGGAGGGATCCTGTGGCTCTGACCTGCTGTGGTGTGGTTCATACCTGCTGTCATTTTTATCATTCTTCATCTATTAAACAAAAGATCCAAGTTTAATTTTAATAAAATAAAAGTGAGCGTTACAGCATCAGCAAATATATTATTATTATTATTATTATTGGCGATTTATTTGGTTTTTACCCTCAAAATCAAGCTGATGAATGTACCAACTTGTTAAACTGCACTCTTTGGCATCATCAACTGAGGGAACAAATTATATTTTTTTGGTTATTTGTTTTAGAGAATCACTGCCAAGGAGCAATGAAGCTGCTCCAGTGTTGTCTTTTCCTTTAATTTGTCACCTGTGTATACATTAAGACTAATTCACCTTTCAGATACTCATCCTCACGGCACACTGTCCTCACACAGATCTCTTTGTTGATCACATAAACACGAGGGAGGCTGCGAGAGCACCGGGGTAAAACATGAACATTATGAGGATGGATATACTGATACAGGCTGACAGGGTAACTGTGTTCAGTAATGAAAGTCTTGTGAGCTCAATACTGTTACACAAATATTGTACTAATAATTAAGGACGCTATTTGTAGTACTTTATACTTCTAGCTGTGTCTGTTAACATATCATTTAAGTAGTCTTCAGTAGTAGTTTTCCAGGCTTCTTGAAGGACATTCAAAGCTCTTTACTACTTGTACTGATGCAAAGATGAAGCTGTCATTTTCAGGGAATACCTCTTTGGGAATCACCCTGTCGGTGCAAAAATACTATTTTATGCCCGTCAAACGATGTTATCTTTGGCATAGATTAAATTACAGAAATGGCAACAAATTATGTGTTTTCGTGACAGGCTGCTGGTAACAAAGTGACTAAAGATGCAATTTAAAGCTGCTTTGCTGAGCTGTCTGTTATGTTTAGACACAATAGTGGTTCATCCCTTGAGTCAGGTGCCTTTTTATGATTGAATGACTCATGGGTCGGCGTTAAGTGGCTTAACAACCAAAAAATAAAAGTCCTCTAAAAATGATCAGGTGCGAGGACTGGACTGAAAATGTGTGAAAAAACAGCCAAAATGTCCAAAGAAAAGCCTGGAGAACTGTTGCTCAAGACCATTTCCTTGTTTTCTTTCACCACCTGTCGTTAAAACACTGAAGAAAAAGTAAGACCTTTACTGCTCAGTTTTTAAAAATAAGTAAGTCCTTTTTCTGGAAAAAAGACTAATTAAAAGTGTGTTGTAGAGGATTTGCAGATCACCTGTAGAGACAAAGACTACCAATACATCTCTTGATGGGCTTGTGAACTGAGTACATCCTGGTGCAAGGATACGTCTCCTCCCTACATTCTGCAGAGTGATAACAGCGGAGACACATGTCATGTTGATATTGTGTAAATCACAAAAGTCCTAAAAGTGGAGATACTCACCGGTTGGTATGGCGTTCCCAGGTGCTTCTAGAAGTGAGGAAAGAAAAGAAAAAGAATAAATGAGAAAAACTCAAAGAGTAGCAGACGTCTGTCATCATTATCAAAAGTAAAAGGGCTTTACCAGTTGGCTGAGTTTGGGCTATAACCGTGAGTGCTGTGGAACAGAAACCGCATGAGGGGAGAGGTTTGCAGCATAAAAGCAAACACACAGCGACTCAACCATAATTAAACAAGTTGATTTGTGTGTCCTGTTTGGTAACGTTACCCTGGAAACTGCAGAGGAGCAGGACCACTGGGAGGCTGCCCATTCCTTCAGCTTGTAAGGGGTGAACTTTACGAGCTGCAGGAAACCGAAGAGGAAAAGAGTCGGGATGATTTCACAGAGTGGAACTGCTCAATATCCTCACTATGATTTTTTTTTTCTAATTCCTTAACTGTTTATGTTTCCTTTAATCCCGTTACATAAATGCTAACAACATTTCAGCTCAGGGTAATGTTTTCCTTAGAGTTTTGCATCAGCTGAAAACACAGATGTGTAGCACAGTGTCGCACAAGAGCCTCTGATGTCATTTTTCCTACATTTATTTATTCTAGTATTTATTGGACTCCTTGTAAACAGATAAGTGATGCCTGATTTCCTTCCTCCTCCCCCCCCCCCCCCCCCCCCCCCTTCCCTCTCTCATCTCCCGCCCTGCACCATTCCTCTCCTGATGTGTCACAGTAACTTTGGAGTCCAAGATGTGAGTTCTCACAAAAGAATGTGTTTTTTGTGTGTGGCCTATTTGAGGACCCCTCCACCCCTCCTCTGTTACGCTCTCACATTCTTTCCCAGCTTTATTTTCAGAGAACATATCGCCGCTTTCCAACTGTACAATCATCGCCAGCCAATCTGAACTCGATGGTGGTTTTTTTTTTTCCACATCTTGTCCTTTCAGCAGCGATACATCCCAGAGTCACACATTTGCAATCACTCAGTTGAAAACACTGCATTTTTCTGCTTTAGCTGCTTGTTTGTCTCTGTTGGCTCGTTTGTGAGAGTTTTTTCACTCTTTATGTCTGCTGAACTTCGCATGCAATCAACCCTTCACTCGTCTACAAAGCCTTTTTGACTAAGTTAGTTAACTAGTCAGGCATTCTCCTCCTAACTTGTGTTTACATCTAATCAGAAGGATGTATCACCCAGTTAATGTCTTTGGCTGTGAGTTATCCTGAGTCTGCAGATGTTCTTCTGTGTAATTCCTACAGAATGTGTACAAATCAGGTGGAAAAAGAAACATAACTTGTACTCACAACTTTTGCTGTCGTCCACAACTGCTTTAGTTTTATGAATCTTTTGTCTTCTCTTCTTTTCCCCTCCTTCCCTCTCCTGCACCCTCCTTCTCCTCCTCTGCTTCCTCCTCCCTCTCCTCTTCCCCCTGTCCTCCTTCCCCTGGCACTTTTCATGCTTTTCGCTATTTTCATGTCTCGATTTGATAAAATCTTCTGCCTTTGTCGTCATATCTGATGGTTAGTATCCAATTATATTGCTGTGATAACACGCTATACTCACTTTACTTTGTAAAGGTAAACAGTCTACTGGACTGTATTATTCTCAAATCTAAAGGTGGGTCTTTATGACTGTTAGGATGCAGAGTAAGTTCAGGGGGCCTCCATGTGATGGATAAGAACTAAAGCTACCTGAACCTTTGCACAGTAGTGCATCTTTATATATTTTTACTTCCCCGTGTTTCACTGTTTCATCAGCATACATCAGCAGTTATCCTTCTCTGAATAAAGGTAGATTGAGCACAGGAGTTACAGACACGCTCAACAACTCATTTTCTTTGTATTTGCTTGAAAAAGCACACACAAAGATAAAAGAGATAGAAAAAGCTTTAATTTAATATTTCCTCTTGTATTCCTGTGACAAATGAGAAGGCTGTAAACATGAGCCATTTATTTCCTGGCATATGTTTGTAGTTATTTCACAAATTAACAGTCAAGAATGAGCTCCAAATCTGACTTTTGCAATACTTGGTACAGCCAGCAGATGGAGCAATGCACATAAGAAAGTGGTGCCTCCCATTAACAGACAATCGTCTTGACGCATGCTCAATCATTCAGGTAAGGATGCTCTCGTGGCCATTGATCAATGGTGAATGATCAATCATCGTGACAATTTGCATATTAATGATCATGATTATGATAAACAACATGAAGGCATGAATCCCTCTTGTCTTATATCAATGGTATTAATAGTGTTGGAAATATTTTCTTGGTACACTGTGGGTTCCTTAGTACCAAGCGCAAGCACAGCCTAACTGAGTGTTGTTGTTGTTGTTGTTGTTGTTGATCATCTCCATGCCTTTATGACCACATCACAGAATGTCACAAAGCTCAGATCATTTCAAACTGTCTTCATTGAGGCAGTTCTGCTTGCAAAAGGAGTTCCAACCCAATACTAGCAAGATGTAGAAAACAATTAACTTAATTAAAGTTATATGAGAAATGGATCATGTTATGACCTTTATTTAATTTATTGCCTGAAGTTAAAGGCGATCGACCTTGTCTGTATTTACAGATTACACAGGTAAGAATTAATCATGAATGCTCTCAAGAAAATAACAACATGTAGCTCCAAAGATGGTTTCTCATCCCCGATAAGCCCAAAGTACTTACACTCTGTCATCAGCTCACGCAGCTCGCTGTTTGTTCTCTTTCGAAACAAAGAGATGCATCACAATTGCTTGGAAGACCACAAGTTAGACAGGGAGTGGACATTTTTTATTACTGTATATAAACTTGTCATCTGTGGACTACAGTTCATTACATACCTAAGCTATCGTTCAGAGTTGTCTTATCCGTGTAGATGAAGGCCACTGTTCCAGACCCTTTGTCTCATTGTGTTGAAAGCTTTCTTTCATTGTGACCTTTATAGCAGCTTTGGTGAAACTTGACTCTTCTTTGGCTTCTACGAAGTTGACCAATATAAATATTGCTACGCATACTCTTGAAGCTACAAAGTCTTACTGGCTCTCACCATGTGGTGGGCCAAGTCAGCTCAATAGGGACACACTCATCATCTCCCTTGACATATTGGGGCTACATGGACTCCAGGTTGAGCCTGCGGGATGCCCCTAACAAGGTCGACAGGGTGAGGATGATGACAGCTTGACAGATAGAGGCAGTGTAAGCAAAAGAGACGAGGAGAGGAGCCAATAAGCACGATCAGTCCTGCGAACGTATCCAACTGCCCCTCGGTCTACACTTCTGTAGCAGGAGCTACAAAGTAAAGCTAAAATGAAGACAAAAAAGAGGATTAAAGGGGTCAGGTGCTGAGCAAGAAGGACCAGCAATGGTTAAGGCAAAACATGCCTGACTGTAAACACATGATAAAAACTCTAGTTGTTTATTAGTTGTATGGCATTGCATGAGGCATGCCGGCAATGCAATACATACCCTCTCTCCTCTCTTTCACCCCAACATGCTTCGCCTTCGCTCTTCGTCTCACTTACAGTCTCTGGATTTCAACCAGCTGATAGATTTTTGTTTTTTTCTAGTACTGCTGTGTTTCCTGTGCACGAAAACCAGCAGCGCAGCACACTTAAGCACTTCGTTTTCTAAACTAGATCCAGTGTGGCTCATTGATGCTTCTCGCTGTTCAAAACTGATAATCTCAGGTTCTCCCAGTCAGCCAGAATCACCTCTGCCAGTCCTGTTTAAGTAATTAAACCTGCTGAGCTGTAAGATGCTGCCAGGTGGGAGAAAAAGTTGCAGTGGAAATATTAGGCCATGATGGGCAGAGGGTTTGGCTTCCAAGTTGGGGTACATTTCGTTCATTTGGCTATATGAACATTTAACTTGGTCAATTAATCTGGCTCTTATATCGCTGTGCATTTTTGCAGACCTCATTCTGGTGACAGGTGAAAACCTTCATCAGATATCTGTCTAAATATCTGTTACATAGTGTGGAGTTTTCAGGCTGGTTTTCTCTGTGCCCTCTGTCTCACCTTTGTAAAAAATGCACTTTTAAAAACACTAATGCATGTCCTCTCAGAGTCAGAAAGAAGGCAAACGCTGTATAATGTAAAGGATGAAAAATAAGCAGGTAGCTTGAAGGCAGCGAATGTGATGATGTAGACCTTTACAGAGTTTAAACTTTCCAGCTAAAGTGTGCTTCATGCAATATTGGTAACACGCAATCTCAATGGCGCTGACATCTAAATACTAGCTTCTTTGGTTTCTGGACGTGGGAGTGTGTCTTTCAACTTGACAAATGTTCAAAGGTCTGTCATGACATGTGACTTGGAAGTACATACGTGAGTTAAAATAAACTAAGCTGCATCTCCAGCTTGGTTCAGCAATTCAGCAGTAGTCCACATGTGTAGCTGTCCTTGTTTCTCCTGTTTTCATCATCCCCGCTATCTGTCCTTCTGAACCTCCAACAGATTTGCACCTCGATCAGCATCTTTGTGTTGGCACTCGATTGTCTCAGCAGTCTGCACCATGTGTTTCCATTTGTCAGGCTGAGGTCCTCCTTTAACGCCCAATCTGAGTGTCACATGAGCTTTGGTTCCCAGAAACCAGTAAATCCCAAACCACCATTGCTAAAGGAGATAACAAATGTTTTCACGTAAACATTTGGTATTGTGTGACACAGCTGATACGCGGCCGTGATCCGAGAAGTAAGTAGAGTGAGGGAATGACAGCCGTCAAGTGTGAAGAAAACAGATCTGACTGTAATTGCAAAGATGAAAGGGAAAGACCAGGTCCAAGTGGCACGGCAGAAGAAAGGGAAAAGTAATCTGCACAAGGGCCAGAGATAAAACGAGATGAGGGTAAATGGGCAAGATGGGTCAAAGTGTTCCATCAGATTGTGCTGCTACAGGCCTGTGGGCGCCAAGGCAGCCTGACTTTTGCGTTTGGAAGGCTGTGAAGTGCAGATAGTCAGAGGGAGGTGATGATTTGCATGGTTTGTAAATAGATGGCCCAGAAGTCTATTTATAAATCCATCTGGAGTGGTCCTTAGCAGGGGTTAGCGCAGGCCCCACCAGCATGCACACACTCACGCACAGCGCATTAGCAGCTCGCTACCAGCAGGGATCCAGTCCAAATGGTACATTTGCTCCACATTAAATAGTCCTTGCACCATTTAATATCTAGCAGGGTGAGGACTGCGTCGTGTTTTTTCTTACATACTACTGGACAGTTAACATCACAGTATGACTGAGTGACGGCAAATGTGAACAAAGGCGCCATCAGCAATTCCGTGAAATCCATTTCGGAGGGTTCTGTATGCAGGCTTGCAGGTGATCTTTCAACAAGTAATTATTCTCTCTGACAGATACAGGACAGCTCTCTCCTGAATCCATACTGAGGCCAACTAGCCACTTGCAGATTTCCCATGAGGTGTGTTTCATTGTCAGTACATCACCTACAGTGGGCATCACTGAGAACAGCATGAAGGGGTTATTTTAGCCCTAAAATCCTTTTCTCTCCTAGTATAGGTGCCATGCCTGTGATTTTCATCACTCCAGCACGAAAGAAGATCATGCTGGTATCGCTGTCAGACTGTATTGTTTGTCCAATTTTAGATGTGCTCCTGCTGTTCTGCTGCACCTGTTGCTTCAACACCACATCCAAGATGTCATAATTTCCATAGATGTGCTTGTCTACGTGCTGTATGCAATGCTGTCTAAACAGAATAAAGTCTAGGGTGCTTTGTAGTGTCTTCAAATGTAGCTTTTATCTGAACCATCATCATCTGCAAATCCTCTTTATTGTCAGCCTGACTTGCTACTTATATAACACATGCAACACCACTGATTTATTTTGCATAAACCAACATTCCAACACAAGTCTTTAATAGCATTATAATACAGCTTTTTGTTCAGACATCACACTTTTCTTGTATTATTTTCACACAAACACACATATTTACAAACGTTCCCAAACAGAAATATGTACAATGAAGTTGCACTTTGAGTATTAAGGGTACTTATAAAAATATGAAAACGCTTAAACAGTTTCATAAAAACAAAGTTTATCTCTCCCCCCTTCCTTCCCTGAGAAGCTCTTCTTCTACCCCCCCTCTCTCCCTCATTTTTCTGGCTTCCTTCTCCGCCTCCTCTGCTTTCCTCTTCTCCTCTCTCTCTGTCTCCATCAGCCACGGCCCTCCCAGATAGCTCAGGATCTCCTCTGGAGTCCCTCTGTGTTTGGGCTCAGGGTGGAGTAGCTCCTTCAACAGAGTCATCACTAATGGGCTGAGGCCCTCAAACTGTGAAGGAGGAGGATTGTCTCTTTGTTTTCTCTCCATAATAATGTAATCATCAGCGTCCTCCTCACCCCTCCACTCGCCATCTCGCATTTTCTCGTCACGTTTGGCCTCACGGTCAAACCACTCCTTATATTTTCGGTAGCCACGATCATCGTGAGTGCTCTCCTCCCAGGGGAAGCAGCCAGTTAGCAGGCAGTAGACGAGCACACCAAGAGCCCAGCTGTCAATGCAGGGCTCTACTGATATCCAGATGTCTTCTACCTCTTCTTCAGTTCCTTCAGTCCGCCTTCTCTCCATCTCCTTCTCGGCCTCCTTGGCAGGTTCCACCTCAGGCGTGCAGAAAGGCGACTCGTACCAGACAGCTCGAACGGTGGTGCCGATGGCTCGGGCGAGGCCAAAGTCCCCGAGTTTGACCCAGCGACAGGAGCTGTCACAGAGGAAGATGTTCTCAGGTTTGATGTCACGGTGGACAAAGCCCAGAGAGTGGAGGTGTGTAACTGCACCGCTCAGCTGGGACATCACCCTCTGCACGCAGTCCTCATTCACCCCTGCCTGAAACAGACAGACAGTATGATTGAGTGGTGGCCCAATATCAGACAGTTATTATTATTTTTTATATAATATTTTATAAGACAATTAGGCCAAGTGGAGTCTGATAGGAGGACTGTGTTACTGGCACTAAGACAACAAAATCGTAACTGGTTGGTGACGCATTTGGAAATCCCTGTTTAACTTCATGTACTCTCTCTTCATTGAGTGAGAGCGGGCTGTTCTTATTCTTATCAGCGCTTCATTGTGTTATTGGCAGAGACACAAACAGGGAAGTAGGTGAGCTGGAAGCTGTTATCAAGCATGTCTTATGTTTAAACTTTTAGAAATGAGCGCTCAACAAGTACAAACTCCCAAAAGAGTAAAGGAAAATTTGTGGAATAATATGCCAATCTTCATGAATACAGTTAAACACTGTGCATGCTGCTGCACATCTTGTGATGTGATGCAGTTTGTGTGGCTGAGATGAATGTTAAGGTTTAGCTATAGACTCCTGCAGTGATTCATCACACCTGGTCACTGTTCACCTTCAGGGTTTTTGTTAAAGTATCGAATACTGCAGTGTTTTTTAGCTGATATGTCATAGTCTAAGAAGGAGAAGAAACTGAATTCAGGGTAGGTGATGTGAGTGAGGACATGTAGTTATATTATACAATAATATTTGGAGACTACAGCAGGAACACTTAAACAACAATACTGTGATTCTATTGAAAGTAATAAACTGTGTAGGCTGTAATAGCTGTAATCGCTTTTTAGTTCTTTGGATAAAATGACTGGAATATTGGGATTCTGGGGTTTATGAAGCAAAAACATATCAGCTTGTATAACATTTGTATTAAGTTTTGCTGCTGTATATGTTTTCTGTTGTATTAGTAGGGCGTGCGTATAGTTTCTTTCATGCCACACGTCAGCCAAACTGACCTCGGACACTATAACACTGTAGAGGTCACCGTATAGACCGGCTTGCTGGGCAAACACATAGTAGGATGGCGTGGAGAAGAAGATGCCCAGGGCTCGTGTCAGAGACGGATGGGTGCAGTAAGATAGGGACAGATTGTATTCACGCAGGAAAGAGGTGAGCGAGGTAGACTGACGAGGGAAGAACTTCAGAGCCATAGGAGTTCCTGATGAGAGTAAACCAAGATGAGATCTAATTAGCTTTAAAATTCCCTTATAAATAATCTCACCACCTGTGGCATGTGAGTGTTGTCCATCACCGACACTGTGAACAAATATAACTTCCCCTTTGGGGAGACCATATTTCACGTCTACACCCCAGTTGCAGCAACTTTATCCGAGAGAATGTAAGAAAGCTCTTCATTAGAGCAACAGAATAAAGAAGGATCTGTTCTCACGTTACTGCAGAGCTGACCCCACAAAAAACATGTGGTTTCTTTACTAGAAGGAAAACTGAGTCTGAGGTGCTCAGGGACACTTTTGCAAATACTTCAGATAGGCAGCGAGTTTAAAAAAAAAATGGAAAAATGTTTAGTTAAAGAAGCTCCCACTGAACTGAGTCTTGCACTAACCTCTCTTTCTGTGCACAGCCAGCATGACTTTCCCATAGGATCCTTCTCCCAGGAGCTTCACCATCCGAAAGTGTTCAGAAACTTTCAGATTGGGCATGGATTGCGCCGAGAGGAAACATAGCTCGTCGAGTTCCTGAGCTGCTGCAGCCTGGGAACATATGAAAGCACACACACATAAATCCAAATTGATGAAATAAGAGCCGCAGCTTGAGCAGCATGTGTTGATGTTATTGATAGATAACTTCAGAGAATGAAGTCTGAATCTGAGGGAGCACGTTCAGATGCGTTACCTGAACCTCGGGCATGACAAGACCTCGGGACTTCAAACCTCACACATCACATTAGCTGCAATAGTAAAAATCTTTTTTTTTTTTTAATTCTATGCAAGTTTATTGGCTTACTATTTAAGTTTAAGATGTTTGTGCCATCCCAGCAAACATTTGGCAGAAAATACTGGAACATGTTGGGGTATATAGACACTCCAGACATCAGGATGTCTTATCAGGATGATCAGAACATTTGGCAGCGTGATTTAGTGTTCATCCCTATTGTTATTCGTTGCTTCATGAAGTCTCACGCATGATGATTTACTTTGAAGTAGATCCGCCACCACATAGCCCATAACACCAGGACGGGTGTGAACAACTAAGACAAGAGCTTAACGCAAAAGATAAAGAGACTCCAGAAGGATAACATATTTTTATTCTTGACCTTCCACATGTTGTGTAACTGTGACGTCCCTGCAAACACCTAGTAGTATTTGCTGTGCTGGTACCAATCAATATTTCTGGTTTGAATTAATATAATAAGCCTGATTACTGTTACAGAAAAACATTTCCAATCACTTACAATCATTCCAAATGGTTGGAAAATTGATTAATTTCAGCTTTGAGTCATTTTTAAGGAAACTGATAGACTTGATGTGCAGCCAATACTGGAAAAAAACAGGTTTTGACCAGCCTGCGAGCACGACGTTGTGCAGATGAGCTGTATTTTAAACAGACTAATGATGGCCCGTTTGAGGACTGATACTGCACAGATTAATGCTGCAGGTGCAACAACAGACTCTGCTCTGCAGCAACTAAAACATTTTATATCACAAGGAGGATCAAACATGACATTTCAGACAGCTTCCACATGCATGAAAGCAAAATGTTGAAATGTTTTTAAGCACATTTCCACGAGTTTAAGCCTCAGTGGGATTTCGTTCCAGGAGCTGTTAACACGAGTTGAAGTTATCGCATTGTCAGATTCTTTTGGTGCTCCTCATTCCACGCGTGCTTAAGTGAAAATGACTATCATTTATTTTATCTAGGTCACAGTTTAGCTGAGTGACTCCTACACATTAATCACACAGAAGCATCTAAGACACTGGTTGTATGCTGATACTTGCCATGTCCTAAGTCACTAAGGTGATTATTAATTAAAAGCTCTTTGGCACAAAGAAGTAAGTGTTATAATGTCTTAATGTAGCTCATCACTAACTAATTTGAAGTCCATTAGAAGTGTCAAGCATCGAGAGTTGAAAACACCACTTAATGATACAGTCTGAAGCCAAAGAGAAATGCTGTAGTAAAAAGTCATCAGTGTATTCATGCAACGTCTGCATGCCATCCCATCAGCTAGAGGCAAATCATTAAGGCATTACAGAAAACCTGCAAACGGTCTGCATGTGCACGATATTACTGTTTTCTTGACAGTAGTTTTTCCTGCACTCACATGTTGACATTATGAGTTTGATTAAAGTCACAAATATGTATCTGAAAACTAAATGTAAAGGTTTGGATGGACAGGAATAATGTGCAATACTTACTGTCATTTTCTGCTCAGTTGGATGATCTCTACTCAGTTTTCTCTGCTCTTTTCAGCATCTAATCAAAGAGACTTTGAAAACTTGACAGGCTCCTGTTAGGGAGCTGCTGTTCAGGCTGAAGATCTACTGAATGTTTGCAGCTAGACTGATAATCAAAGTGGATATTTTTGCCTTGGCTCCCTTGTTCCATGCAGTAGCACAGCTGACTTTATAAAGGAGGCTTATAGATGTTTACTGGAGACCAGGATATTGGCTGTGTGTTTCTCCCCATGAGACACATGCTTAACTCCCTCCCTCTCTTTTCCTACTCTTGTGCCAAGACTCCCGCTCTCTCCGCCTCTGGCCTGTTATGCTGGCAAATACGCACGAACCAGCTACAAGGCATTTCAAACCTCCTACTCCCCGTGTGCCCCTCTCTACTGCACAGCACTGCTAATATCCCACCTCTTCCAATCTGTCAGTCAGCCTGACCACATTAACCCATCGCTCTCCTGCCTCCCCTCTCCTCAGCTGTCATTCACCTTGTACCCCCTCGTTTTCCTTCCATGTCTCTTTCTCACCCTCTCAGCCTGTCTGAGTCAGTGAAATCCACACACAGTATAGGATTCCTCTTTTAATCAACAGGTATGCTGGAATGATTGGAATAGGCCAACAAGCTGTATCCATGATCCCTGAATCTTACTGGGATTACAGCATATAGTTACAGAGCATTTTATTTTTAAATATTGATGTTCTCTCTTCCTTATCCTTGATATCTGCCACTTTCTGATGGAGGCATTTAAAATTGATCAAAATTAAAATCGACTAAAATATAATCATCACATCCATAAATGAAGGTTTTCATTGGTCATCATAATTCCTCTTCTTGTTACACAATGCTATCTGACTTACTCTCTTTTCAAGCACATATTAATCATCAGACTCATATTAAGAAGATCTGAGACCTTGCTTTAAAAGAAAAACATAAAACTTAATTCTGCACTTGATCTAAATGCCAGCTTTATTTCCTACTTAACACCAGCTGTAGGTCAGGCCTTTCCTCCAGCTCCCATAGCTTCAACACCCTCCTCCTCTTTCGGTCTGCTCAGATAGATTTCCCCTGGTACTACATACTACAGACATATTCTTGCCACTGGATTGTTGGCTGTGCATTATGTAACACAAACACTGGCTGCTATCACAACGGGCCAGTCCCTTCTCAGGTTACTAACACCACTGCTTGTGTTCAGCTGGTCATCACCGACAGGCTGCATGTTTGTGCATGTACCACAAGGCTCTTTGGCCTCTGCTGTGACAACCAACTTGCCCACTCCACCAACAAAACTCTTACTGCTCTCATTTTGATGCCAAGATGCATTCAGTTTCATTCACAAATACTGTGTGTAAGGCATGCATGTACAAAATGCAAACAGATTGCCCACTTTGTTGCTGATGATGTTTCACACAAACTTTCACCTTTGCTTTACTGGCACATTACATAATATACAGTAGATAGATATATATACACAAAGTGGGCCCCATTTGTCCAGGTTCCATGTTCTTTGAGGGAATGTTCTGTGCTTATTATACGGTGGGGGGGGGGGGGGGGGGGGGGGCGCATTAAAGAAAAATCCTGAACCTTTGACCCCTGCAGTGCTGGAGTTATGCTCTGGTTGGGATCTTTTCTGGCACGGGTTAGTCTTCTTGTCTCCCAGAGGAATGGGTGAGTGCAAATTAGTACAAATAGTCCAGCGTCACCTTCATCCTGCAATGACACATTTCCATGCTAATGAAAGCAGTCTCTTTCAGGATGTCACTGCCCTTATCCACTGGGGTTTGATAAGTATGATAATGATGGTAATCACATCATCTTAACCAAATCATTTATGTCAGGCTTCAGAAACAGAAATAGTGCACAGTCACCTCACAACACAGCCTGACTTTCTTATATGCATTTTGAAATAAAAGAATCCTGTTACAACTTGGTATGTTTGTGTATCCTTATTATTTTATTTTTTCATCTATGGGTACGACATTTTGTCCTTATTTCCTGTTTCACTGATAAAAGTTCATATTAAACATGGCTAAATGTTTCTACATGAGCCAAAGGTTGCACTAAAGGTTTGGGTTATGACATTTTTTTCTATTGCTGAATCTCTGTGATGTCACAGTGATGTCTTAATATGGGCACGGGACTGTTGTGGCAGCCAGACAAAATAAGGTTAGTTTAACGACAAGCTAAAGCTGCTTGTTTCAGGCAGCGGATGAAAATGAGGTGTTTCACCAAGATTGAGTATGCAAAACCATGCAAAGCGACTCTGATACAGTCTAAACAAAGAGGAAAAACCTCTCACCTCTGAGACAACTGGAGCAATATTTGATGGGTTTATCTCAGTAACACAGTCTTCTCACGACAAGAAGGTCCTGTGTTTGAGACTCCAGCTAACAGAGATGGGGGGTTTTTTTTATCTGTTTGCATGTTCTCCCTCTGTGCGTTTCTCCCACAGTCCAAAGACCTGTTAGCAAGCATGCCAAGTTAACTGATGATGCTAAATTGGCCATAGATGTCAATGTGAGTGTGAATCGTTGTGTCTCTTTCTCTCTCTCTAACCTCGCTCTAGTTCATAATAAAATGAAAGTGCCTAAAAAATGAATCACTTCAGTTAGTCTTGAGTTGATGCAGTATCTTTTAGTCAGTTTGTCTTGTGGCAAAGTAATAGTCAGGTACTGAGCAGCCGATAAGCAATGTATTACAAGTACAGTTTTCAAAGAAACTGGTTTGCCATCTCCTCACTCATCGGCAAAACAGGAATGAATAAATAAATGGAAGCAACTGCATTTACTGAATAGCCAGGAGCTCAAAAGAGGCCAACAAAACAAACTTATACAGACTAATACAAAAGGCAATTTTAGCATGATGATAAATTATTAATTCAAGTGATTGTGACAAAAGGACCTGATACGTACACAATGTTGCAGGGTTGAGCCTACAAACAAATACCTACTCAGAAAAAAAACGGGTTTTTTTAGTAATAAATAAATAACTAGACATAAAATGAACAGAAACAGATCTGAGAGTTCATTTGTCAGACAAGAAACCACAGTGATGAATGTTATTTACATCCAGAAAGTGACAGCACAGACTTTCAAAAGAGCATCTCGTGAGAGCTTCGGTGTTAGTTTGTTTGATTCCTCCTCTTCAAAAGCCCCTCCTCAGGCTGAGTCCAGGTCTTTCTTTTAAAACAAAGTAACAATCCTCTCCTCTTGGGGGAGTGGGCACAGAGGAAATACTAAATAAAGTTTCAGTGTGACATAATAGTGGAACGACACCTGTCAGAATAATTTATACTTGTTATAATCGCCGGCATTTTGCTTGTCCTCATAAGATTAGTGTTTCCAAAGCAGAGTAACATTACATTACAGTCATATAGTTTGCTTGAGTCACGCTGCAATGTTTTCTTCAATCCCCTCCTCCCTGGAGAGAAGGGAAAGATAAAGGGATAAAGAGATGAAGGATTAAAGGGGAACTTGTAACACACATGCATGCCAGCTGTTGTTCTGATCCAAGAGGCTTGCGGGGTATTTTTCATGGTCCCAGGGAAGGCAACGCTGGTCTGGTGTCACACCAGATAGTTCGAGGATGCCTCTCTGTGGACGGTGAGGGTCATTGCAGTTTTGGGCAGAAATTGTTGCTGCACGTTAAATCTTAAGATTTACTCAATTTATGGTGTCACTTTTCATGTTTTCATTCATTAAGAAGTGAAATACTTCCTGCTCAAATATTTCTCAATATTTTTCACATCATCAGTGTGCTTATGGGTCTTCTCACTCTGACAAGAAGCTTCAGTTAAACACAACATCAAAATAGTGTCTTTGGAATTTTACTTAAATGATGCGCTGTTAAATAAATAAATAAATAATTTGTTCCTTTCCTGATTTTTTTTGTGCTTATTTTTTTTAATACACCATAAAATCAAATTCGTTTCCAGAACTTAAAAAAAAAAGTAGTAAAGCTTACTTAAGATAACTAAGGCAGGACAACTTGTTCATTGTGGGTACACAGTACTAAAAATAACTTGAGTTTTCTTTTTTTTTCTTTTTTTCTTTTTTTTTGGCCTGTCCCGTTTGGCTCTTTTGCCATCAGAATTGTTGTCTAAAGGCAAAGGAAGATGCCCAACGGATTTACTTTACCAAACTGACCATCCCAGCCTTGCCGTAATGGTCCATTTGATTCACCTTTTATTGTTTATTTTATTTTCACTTACTGAATACGGGACAGACTTGACTGGGGGAAAGAAGGGGAGAAAGAAAGAGGGAAAGAGAAACAGCTGAGAAGAGGGACGGGGGAGAAGGGCAAAAGACAAAAACCAACAGAACGGGCAGAGAAAAAAAAGGGAAAAAAAATGCATATATCAATCACCTGGATCACCTGCTGAGAAAGAAAAAAGAAAACAAGCAGAAGAGAACAAGAGTAATAGAATAAACAGCATCACAATGATATATGGGAATATGACAGTAAATACTAAATATTAAACATTATTGTGCAGCACATAAGATCAACAGAACACAGTGTGCTTTGAGGTAGGAGCCAAAAAGGGTGTAGTTTGTGGGTGTGATCACCAGTGTGTACACCTGTGAGCATGGACGCGCTTGTTTTTTTGGTTTTTTTTAAAAGGTTCCTTCATGTAATGATCTGCCTGAGGGTGTGGGGGGGCCACAGCCCGTCCTCCAGGGCATGAAGTAGGTATGGAGGAGATCAAAACTCCAGACATCCAGAGGCCCTCAGAACACAAGAGACCAAGGAAGACCAACAGAGGGGCAGCTGCGCCACTGTCCCAGAAAGAGCTGAGGAGAGTCCCAGATGAGGGCTCACTCAGCAGCCACGGAGCAGAAGCCAGGGGGAGTTGCAGTGACGCGCCCGTGAGCTCCGCCGGCAGCCAGCTGTGCCTGAGTGACCGAGCCCCAGGCTGAGAGGCCGGGGGCACCCCACCTCCGAAGTGGCCCGAGCGAGCCCCAGGCTCCAGGCCCCGATAAGCGGCCGCCAAGGAGTGAGCCGGTGTGTACCTGGACGCCCATCCCCGGACACAAAGAACCACCAACGCACCGATGTCTGAGGGAGTCCGCCACTGGCAGAGGAAGTGGTGGTAGGGGGAGATAGGCCTCCAAACCTTGGAGGGCCTGAGATGTCCCCAGAGAGGTGGCGCCTGACACCCAACCTGACATATAGACACAGAAATACAGGCACACACAGATACAAACATCCATTCCCACCCTCATGCTCTCATATGCACTCACTCCACACTCAACCAACGTGGAGACAGACATAAAGAGACGCTGTACACACGATCACACTCCCCAAGCGTACTCTACAAACCGGGTCTAGGTACCCTTGCCCCTGGAGGGGGGAACTGCACCCAGACCCAGGTGGTGTTACCCTTTTCCCTGCGGTGGGGGGAGGCAGACCGCCCCGACTCCGCAGCAGCAGGGAGGCCCCACACTCCAGACCGCAGTCGGACGGCCAACTCCTCCTCCTAGCCCCCCCCCCCCCCCCCCCCCCCCCCCCGCTCCAGCAGGCCGCAGAGAATGGGGGTGAGAGAAGACTCCAAACCTCCCTCCACCCGCTCATTGTAGTGTTGATGCATGTGTGTTCTAAGGTGCATTTAAAACCCAGGAGGGCATGGAGCTACCTGCCAGAGAGCAGCAGGTAAGCGCATGGTCCCTCCTGCTAGCCCTCAATGTCTACGTGTATTTAACTCTGAGAGGTGGGCAACGACGCCATGGGTGGGGTGTACGCCCTGATGGTACTTTGGACTCCGTGTATCGTGCCCACCCCCAAGATCCTATATGTATGTGTAATGAGAGTGTGAGTAATGTGAATGTCTAAGTTGTGGGATAAAATTGAGGCAGAGGCAGCCAGAAGGGGACAGAGGGGGGGGGGCGAGCCTCCTCTGCACCCTGGTGACATACCCCTACTCCAAGGTCCTGCATGTGTGGGTGGATGTGGTGGAGCGGGAAGGGGGAGGCAGCTGGAGATGGGGAGGGAAGGAAGGGAGGGGCAAGTGACCCCTCCCTGGGGCCAGCTCCCCCACTGACCCCAGTAGGCACCCCCATACTCCGCCAGGGAAAGGGGGCCCAGGCCCATCCAGACCGGGGCCCAGTGGGCAGTGGACAGTCCACCCAACCCCACCACAGAGAAAACTGCACCCACCCCACCATCCACTCATCTTCCAGACTACATAAGACAATAAACACCCAGGCTGAGATCTTCCTCCACCTCTCCTGTATAACTTGAGTTTTCTGAGTGAGCAATACTAAATATTTATCCACTGACAAAAATCAACTAAATTAAATCACAATTTGTGAGAACTTTAAATTTTGCTTTCATAAAAATTGAGTGTAACTAAACTAAACTAAACAAATTATGTTTTATCATCCTGGAGCTTAAGAAATTTCTTATACGGTGTTCATATTAAGTGTTGTTGTATGTAAGCATAATTAAAAACACTTCTTGTAATGCAATTAAAATCAGCCCAACTTTTATTTTTAAATGCAAAAACAGTATTTCAGCCAACATGCTGGACACCATTCTGCTGAACAACAAACAAGTATACTGCAACCATTGTAGCTTGAGTTATTTAAATATTATCAAATTGAAATGTTATATTTATTTTTACACAATTTTAAACTTGAATAACCTTACAATAAAACAAGGTCTCAGATATAATTATTCTGAAACTAAACTTAGGCTTCCCATAACTTTGTACTGCAAGTAACATTAATAAATATAAAATGTATTTATTGTTCAGCCATAAGTGCAGTCTGTAGCTCAAACAACATATTTGTTTTGCATTTAAACACAGAAGCTTGGTATATTGTAATAGTTCTAAGGATAGTTTGTTTCTCAGTCCAGGCCTTCTCATTCCCGACACTTCACACTCAGCTGTGAACTGCTCCATTGCCAGCTGGAGACCACCACTTGATGGCTGACCAAGCCCAATAGGACTCCTCCTTCAGCTTGATGGCTCCCTTCTGGGATTACCACCACAAAACAGGCACCACCAATCACGCAAAATAAAATGACCATTAAAACAAAAATAAAATGACCATTTCATATGTTTGTTTTTTTTTAATTATGAGGGCATTTGTATTGACCTGAGATACACTCTCTCAATCTACTTCTTTGTTTTTTATCTAGAAACAAAAACATAACAAACTACAGAAAAAAAAAAAAAGGTCAACAAGAAAAAACGATCAAAAATATATGAACTAATTAATAATTAATGATTTTAGTTGGGTGACTTATTTGTATGTTTTACATACAAAATTCCAACAGTAGTATAAACTGTCAGATAATGAAGTAAAATATAAAATATCCATAGAGAGGCAGCAATAGAGAGAGGCATAAAAGGCCAGACACTCAAGTAAAGTAAGCTGCCTGTGAGATGTAACCTACTTAAGTACAGCACAGAGTAAATTAACTTAGTTACATTGCACCACTGAAAAGCAAAATTTCCAGCTTAAATTTTCTTAATTTAAGCCAATTCAAATAAAGTTAGAGTTATTAATCAGCTTTTTTTTTTTAACAAAAGCTGCTGGTAACTTAAACTGAATTCTAACAAGCTGACAAAAACGGAGTTCAGTCTACTTAATGTTTTTAATTAAGCACAATATTAGGTTTTACAGTTTACTTACATGTTTCAAAATCGTCAAACAAGAATAGAATAGAATAGAATAGAATAGAATAGAATAGAATAGAATAGAATAATCCTTTAATTGTCCCACAAGGGGAAATTTGGTTGTAACAGCAGCCAGAAAGACACATATACAAACAAACAGTACACAGGACAGAAACATACACAATTTAACATATGGACAATGGTTGCTATAAACAGAGTACTGTACAGTTATTAAATTAAATAAAAATAACTACAGATAAGAGGCAAACCAGGTTGTAGTGCAAATCGGTTGATTAAATTATTGCAGTTACAGCGCAGATGTAAACATCTGTGTTTGTTGGGAGCCGTTCTGATTGTACAGTCTGACAGCTGCAGGGAGGAAGGACCTGCGGAAACGCTCCTTCATGCATCTAGGATGCAGCAGTCTCTCACTGAAGGAGCTCTGCAGTTCAGCAACATTTACATGCATGGGGTGGGAGACTCTGTCCATCAGAGATGTTATTTTGGCCAGAGTCCTTGTTTAACAAATTTTAACATTAGATAACAATATCCCGAGCAAATATAAAATGCATTTTTTAAATGATGGTTTGGTTTATTAAGGGCAAAAAAAGCTATCCAAACCTATCTGCCCCTATGTGAAAAAAATTATTGCCCCTTAAAGCTAAGGGTTGGGCCACCCTTGGCAGGAAGAACTGCAATCAGTCATTTTCAATAACCGGCAATGAATCTTTCACATCACTGTAGAAGAATTTTGGACCATTTATCGTCTCAGAATTGTTTTAAGTCAGCCACAGTAGAGGGGTTTTCAAGCATGAATGAATTGTTTATGGTCAGGTCAAAGCATCTCGATGTGATTTAAATCTGGACTTTGTCTAGGCCACTCTAAAACCTTTATTTTCTTGCGTCAGAGGTAGGCTTGCTGGTGTGTTTCGGAGCTTTGTCCTGGTGCATAACCCAAATTCACTTTGAGTTTCAGGGTATAAATTAATGGCTGGATGTTCTCCTTCAGGATTTTCTGGTAGAGAGCAGAATTCATGGTTCCATCAATTATGGCGAGTCGCCCAGGCCCTGAACCAGAAAAGCAGCCCCAGACCATCACATTAAAACGACCATGTTTGAATGATGGTATGATGTTCTTTTATGAAATGCTTTGTTAGTTTTACTTCTTTTGTGACATCTTGAGTGAGTCATTAATGTGCTCTTAGACTAATTTTGGTTGGCTGACCACTCCTGGAAAGCTTCACCACTATTCCACTTTTTTTTTTCCATTTGTAGATAATGGCTCTCACCATGGTTCACTGGAGTCCCAAAGTCTTAGAAATGGCTTTGTAACTCTTTCCAGACTGATTGATGTTGATGACTGTGTTTCTCAGCTATTTCTTTAGGTTGTGGTGTGAAGCTTTCCTTTTTGGGATCTTTTAGCCTATTTCACTTGGTCAGACAGGAACGATTTAAGTGATTTCTCGAATCAACAGGCTGGCAATAATCAGTCCTGGAGACAGCTAAAGAAACTGAACTGTGCTTTCTAAAAAAAATGTTGTTCACATTAATTAACAGTTCCTTTACTGAGGAGGGGCCAGCTAGGTTTGGATTACCCTAATGAATGAAATCATCATTTAAAAACTGCATTTTGTGTTTCTTTGGGTAATCTTTGTCTAATATTAAACCTCCTATCACAATGTAAAAATATAAAATCAGGGGCAAGTTCTCCATTTTCTTGCCAATAGTAAAACGAGTTCCTCATCTAGGATTTTTAAAAATGAAACCAGAGAGACACCTTGTATAGTATCAAACAGTTTTCTTTTCTATTAGCCACACAAAATCTTTTTTTTTTTAATCTCTGAGAAGTCTGGAAAACGTGGAACAAACGTCTCCCAAATCAAAAATAATGACAAAAAAGAGGATGTGAGTTCTTCCCTTTGACACAAAATGAATATTAAAGAGGAAATTTATCTCAGATGTAAAAACGTACCCCGTATTACGTATTAAACGGTAATAAACAATCATTTCGATGTCTCTTTATTTGAGACTTTCATTTCATCTCAATTAATAATTCATGAGTCTCCTACTACCATCACAGGAAAACAAAGCTACAGGGGGTGCGGTCTTTCCTGTAGGCGAGAACGGAAGCGGAAATTCGGCCATCTCCTCGTACATTCAAGCTACAGCAGGGTCAGTAGACATTTATTTTAGATATTTATTGTGCCGGGTTGTCAGCCTTTTTCGACTCTTGAATGCGTGTATTCAGTAGTGTCCCAAAGCAGGACGTGAAGCTGGAGCTCATACGGTCTGTCAGTCATGTAGCGAACTAGCAACAGCTAACTGCTACCAGGCTAGCTGGCTAATGTGTCCGAACAGCAACAGCAGCAAAGTGATTTCTTTTATCAGTCAAAGTGGCAGGTAACCTTCACCTTTTTATCGATTTTGGGGTAATTCAGCGCTGGGACAGGAGCGACTCGTTCTGTTTAGTTACCCCGCTTTTTTGTGCCTAACTAAACCCCTCCGTGCACCTGTTAGTACTACACCCAGACTTTTTGATAGCAAAGTGATCGCAAACAGTTTCGATTAGCTTAGCTGGGAATAAGAGAGTTTGGTGCTCAGCTTTAGTCGATAAATTAAGCCTCTACGACATAAAAATGTTCGCTTAATACCCGTGTGTGCCATTTTACAGCGGGCATTATCGTTTGCTTGCAGCTAGAAAAACGTTAGATGACAGTTTGGTTGCTAACATGTCATTTAGTTAGCCTGCTATCTTAATAGGTGTGACAGGGAGCTCAGCATCTGCCTGGCAGGGTCGTTAACGTTATCTGGGTGGGGGTCACGTCTTCGGGAGGCTGTGCAGTGTTAGCTGGATATGAGTGATAGGAGGAATAAATCAGTTAACACTTATGCCTGCTTTTCGCCTTTTTTAGTTGGCTTCAACCATACAATCCATCCTTCATATAGAGCAGCTTCCTGTGACGTGAGTTATGAGTAAATAAACGCTACAGCAGATCGTTTATCGCTTGTTCTGTATGTGATATAAGTGAGAGATCTGTGTATTTTTGGCGCTTGAGGCTGATAAAGTGTGTACTGTAGTGCTTCTGATGAAACTTTGTGGGGGATCTTTTTCCCTTCAGTGTGGCTTCAGACTGACGATATCCGAGAAGAGGAGCTATATAAAAGGTATGTTATGTCACTTATCATGGTTATCACGGATTAGCTGGCGTGTCTGAACTTTGGCACTGGGCTTCAGGAGTCTCTGAACTGACTTTTGCAATGGTTGCTTTCTGTTCAGTTATGCAACATGCTCTCATGTTTATCTGACCTACAAATCTGAACCCCTTATAGCTGTCAGGCTCATGTAAAACACTTAATGATCTTTGGAACGGTTATGTTTTTCATATAGTATCCAAACTAAAGGCTTTAAGTTTGTGCCATTTAAAATCCATTTAAAATGTGTAATCCAATGGTTTTCACACAGCTGAAATGGTGTGAATGACAGTTTTAGCTGTGTGGTCAGATGAAGGCATTTTTGAACGTGACACTGGGGCCAAACCATCCTAAATCATCCAATTGTTAAGAACATTTTCTGCTCAACCTTGTCCGATGTGCCTGTCTTTTTTTGTACATTTTCACTGCATTTTTAATATTCTTTGTATATTTTAAACCTAACCTGAGTCATACAGGGCAGTAGGTCTTGAAAATTAAGAACGTGCATGTATTTAACAAAATTTTCTCAGTTGAAACTCTGGAAACTATAAATTTACTATATTTGGATTATGAATTAACTAAGAATTTCATGTCAAAACAATATTCTACACATTTCATTTTGTGTAATTGTGAAATAAAATTATATATCACTCAGAAATTATTAATAGTTGGCTTTTGCAATGTGATTTTTTTTTAAATTTTTTTTTTTTATCAGTATGTGAATAAACATGGGAATTTACAAGATGGCTTTCATTTTCCCCCTCCATATTTTAGTTAGAAAATACTCTGTATTTGTCTGAAATTACAGATCCCGATTCATCATTTGATATAGTAAATTTCAGGTATTTATCTTTAATATTTGCTGAGGTATGCTCATTCAAACATGGTCCCAAATTTCAAAGTGTAAGCTAGAGAAGTATTTCATATATTAATATAAATCCAAACTTTGGACCATCTCATTTTTAGGGATATCTGCGATGTTCGAGCAGAAGGCCCACTTTGTTTTGTGATGGAATGACCCAGCAGTTTTCAAACTTTAAACCAGTGTTTATATCTGCAGAAACTAGCCTTTATGTCAGCTAAAATGGTGTGAATGACTGTTTTAGCTGTTGTGTCAGATGAAAGCACTTTTAAGTGTGACACCTACAATTTTTTTTTTTTAATTTTTTTTTGGTCTCCAGTAAGCTCCACAAACATGCAACTTAGTAGTCGGAGTTTCTCTCAAGATCTGGTTTTCAGGTGTGTCTTGCTTGTGTGGCACAGCGTTCACATTTGTTAATACCTTACAGAAAATAAAGGCCTATTAACATCCCAGTCCAGCTGAAGCTATAAAAAAGTATATTTTTTTGTATTTTTTTTTTCCTCCTAACAGTTCTTGATCTTGAAGTGGTTGTATGTGTTTTTCTCTATACAAAAAAGTGATCAGTTTTACCACTGTGCAAATTTGATCCTCCTCACTCTCAATCAGGTCATTTCATGTCAACTAATGTAGTACATTTGAATTTCATTGGTTACTTCTTGTGCAGTTACAGTAATCATTTTTTTTTATCCAGCCACACTATTTGGGAACCACTGGTTTAAACATTGTCAGCAGGTTGATTTATTACTGCAAGTTACAACTTATTTTAATAAGTAACAAGCAGTCAGAGCTAAAATCTTATTTTTCTTTCGTTCTTTAACTAATCTCAAGTTTGTAACCAGCATGCTGTTTGTAGAAGTCAGTTTCTTTACTTTATTGGTTCAGTATGAAGAAGGATCTGCTTGAATCTGGAGAAATGGAAAGAGCGGCAATGTTTCTTGCCAGTGCTGGTTTGCCACCTGGGGGAAGGTCCTCATACAGTGGGTGGGGAAAATTTGATATTTATTATATTATAAAGGAAAGACAATGTGCTTCCTTTATTTTGATCTGTTTTATTGCCTTTATTCAGTTAGATCCATAAGTGTTTTGAGAGTGATAGTTTTTGTAATTTTGCCTCTGTTCACATCAGAAAAGTGTAGCTAGCCCCTTCAGTGCTTCTGTCGGTGTCCAAATACTTATGGACCTGACTGTATTTTTGTGGCACAAGCTGAGGTAGCATCTGTTACGCAAGGAAAATGCAGATTGTGGCAGTGAGAGCTTGCATCTGGTCAGCAACAGTGTTTCAACCTGATGCGTGAGCAATCGGATACTAAAAAAAGCTCAGCAGGTAGTGAGGGATGTGCTGTTGATCCACAAAAATCATTCTGCGTGCCTTTTTTCTTTCTCCATCAGCAAACAGAATAAGTCCATGGTTTTTTGTTTTTTTTTCTTAGACCAAATTCAGGAACTGTCAGTGGTGTTGCAAAACAGAAACTATACGTTATTGCACCATAAGGTTTCCCACACTTGTGGGTATCAATCTCTTCGAATTAAAATACTCATTTAAAATCCGTCTCAAGTTTATAGTTTGTTTTAACCATGCGTGTCATTTTCTTGACATCCATACGTGACTCTGTCTCTGATTAGTGTCAGCACTGGTTGATGATATGTTGTTTTTAATAATCCGTGGTTCTGCTCTTGAGGCCTGCAAATATGGGTTCAAGATTAAAGTTTGTGGCAGTGTAATGATTAGAGTACCTGAAGTTAAGTAAACGGATCCCTTCTAAAATATTTATCTTAGTGCAACTCTTGTATAAATTTAGTCTGGTGTGAAGCTGGAAGTTGCCTAGATGTTTAGATGTGAAAACTAAATTATTGACTTTGTTAAGGAATCAAGGTTGAGGAGCCAAAATGGTTTGCCTGAAAGTGTGAACGCCATCTTTTTCTGTAAAATCGCATCCAGTTAAATTCACTGCTACATTTCTGTCATAAATTTACTTTGTTTTCATTCACGCTTTCTTGCTCTTTTTACTGATTACTTTTATTTTTTGCTTCTAAAGATGGAATTTAACATTGTCAGTAAACATTATTTATCAGTTTGGCCTGGGGTAAATCTTCAAAGAAGATGTAAAGAAGAGAAAACAGACTTTAAAACTCACTGAATAATTATTTATAGTTAGATTGTAATGTTTCTCTTCACTTGACAAGTAAATAAAAAGACAACCTGTATTAGCTTTCAGTCAGATGGTCATATTTAAAATGACTGCATTCCTATTTTTAAGCTGTTTGCTCTAATAAGAGAAAAAGCTTGTAACTGATAAGTTGTGTCTCTGTGAAGCATGTGTGGATCAGCAACAGATCATGTGATATTTGTTGCTGAATATCTCCTTTGTCCTTTTGTTTTTTAAAATTTTTATAAATGGTTTCTTTAGCTTTAGTGACAGATTAAGTTTAAGGCTGCTTGCTGTGCTGTAGCAGA
This sequence comes from Astatotilapia calliptera, assembly GCF_964374335.1. Classification (NCBI taxonomy): domain Eukaryota; kingdom Metazoa; phylum Chordata; class Actinopteri; order Cichliformes; family Cichlidae; genus Astatotilapia; species Astatotilapia calliptera. The sequence goes on along the minus strand of NC_137432.1, from coordinate 24,355,713 downwards.
AGTATCCAAGTCACAATGCATTTACACTTACATTAATCTCAATCCTGCTCCCTAGTTTTCATCCCCCTTAGTCTGTGGTTTTGGGACCCAATGTTGCCACGGGAAGAAACAGACAAACCGAGACAAAGCACTCCATGAATGAGTGGCAGCCAAGATAGAGGAACGGCAATATACCAAGAGGAGAGACCCTTTTCCTGCATCAGTCTTGTGTAACAGGTGTGCATGATATTGTCTTTATTCCTCGTTTGATGCTGATTTGGGTTACCAATGCCATCTTCCACTCACTGATTGTTCTTCTTAAAGTCTGCTGCTCTTTCTTTCAGACTCTTGTATACGCACACTTCCTTACGAGTATTTCAAGTCTTCATCGTCTTTCTTGCTGGTTGTTTTATTGGTTGTAAGTCTTGTTGATTTGTGTGCGCTGGAAATAAACTTGTATTATTTGTATTGTACTAACTATACTTTACATTTCGTCTTGCCCATCTGCTGTTCAGATTTCAACAGAGCTCAGTGGCCAGACCGTTGCCATGTCGACCTCATCGCTACGGCGACAAGTAAAGAACATCGTCCACAACTATTCAGAGGCTGAAATCAAGGTTGTCTCTTGGCTTCTTAGCTGGCTTTTCTTCTTCTGTTTCATTTTCTGCACACATTCCCATTTTGTATCTAGGACTTAAGTGTAGCAAATGCATCTCTGCCACACAGATGATGAGATTATGCGGATTCCGATAATCTAATATTTCTTTGGAGAACCTCCTCACTCTTCCCCTTGTTATGTAGAGAATGAGCTAATCTAATCATATCGTACCCATTCATTATTCTCTGCAGCTTGTGATCTGATTGAATTTATTTTGTTACTCAGAACACTGTGCACCAACATGTCACAAAGTAATGTCTGAAATAATTCCCATCTCAGTCGGTTTGAGTGGAATAATTAATGGTTTATCCCTTTTGTGTGTTCTTGTGTCCAGGTTAGGGAGGCAACGTCGAATGACCCATGGGGCCCCAGCAGCTCCCTTATGTCAGAGATCGCTGATCTTACCTACAATGTCGTGGCCTTCTCGGAAATCATGAGCATGGTGTGGAAGCGCCTCAATGACCACGGCAAGAATTGGAGACATGTGTACAAGGTTTGTGAGTCCAGAAGTGAAGTTGGGGAATAACAATACAGATTAAACACAAGACCGTAAACACAATGGGAAAACTCCAAAATATAGCATATCATTATCTCATTATTTCATCCAAAGGAAATAAAGCATGCTACTTAAATTGTGAATATTTAAAAGTAAGTTGTTTGGAACAGTTCATCAGATATCTGGTTTAATAAAAAGGGCGAATCTGGGACTTTGCAGTGTGCAACCTTTTTTTTTTTTTCTGCATATTTCTGTCTTTTTGCTTAACCGAGAGACCCAAAATGTTCCTGCAAGTATTATTTTCATACTAATCTCGTGGTATTTACACACACAGAGCACCACTGTGACTATTGGTTGACATAGTATTTATGCCACCCCTCCTTCATTAGGTGCCTTGGTAAAAGCTGACAGTGGCGAACGCAGCCTTTTTGAAATGTGTAAAAATATGGCACAATTCTTACAGACCTTTGGAAGGAAAGTGCCTCAATTATAGGAGAATTCATAGTCACAATTATTGTATTAAATAGTAAGATTACAATTAATTTTTGGTTTTGCAAAAATCGACTGACTAAACGTAAAAGAAGAATGATGTCTTTTATACAAGTGTATTTCCATTAACTTTAATTCAACTGAAAAACTAAATAAAGAAATAAATGTGAACCAAACTAAATCTGCTGCCTGGCTGGAAGTAAATGTGGACTTTTATATAGAGGTTACAGTAAAGGAAAGGAATGTCCAAAACAGAGTGCAGCATAATAATCTTTCTATCAGAATCAGCTTGTGTTAATAAGTCGTGGAAACCGAAATTAAGGTTCACCTAATTGCACAGCCATAGTCTTTAAAAAACTGCTTGGTAGACACATCACCCTTAGATGTTTTGTAGTTTCAGTGTCTGCAAGTGCGCTGCTTGGGTCCAAGCAACAAAAAGTCTCCCATCAGACATTTTGCTTGAAGCTGTGTGCAGTTCTGTTTTCTTTTCTTTTTCTTTTTTCTTTTTTTATGACTGCGCAGGTTTGTTTACAGGACATTACCAAAGAGTGCACTACCTATGTGCCCTTTAAAAAAAGTTTTCCAGGAATAACTACTTATCCGCAATGTTTGAGTGTCTGCAGCAGGGAATAATTGCCACCTAAAAAGGTTTGGGGCTTTGGATGGGAATCCATGGCGTAGTTATGTCTGTAGTACAGAGATGGTCAGTAATTATGTGCGGGATTTAAAAACCGAAAGCTCAAATATTTGTTTTTATTTTTGTGTGTAAGATGTTTATTTTCTTTTTGGGAATTTTTGTATTTGAAAATTTACAGTTCTCTCCATTTTCTCTAGGCTATGACTCTTATGGAGTACCTGATCAAAACTGGTTCAGAACGTGTTGCCCAGCAGTGCCGAGAGAACATTTACGCAGTCCAGACCCTCAAGGATTTCCAGTACATAGACCGAGATGGCAAAGACCAGGTACACAGACACACCCATGCATTCAAAGCTGAATGGAAAGGAGAAGTCAGTGGTGATTAAAGTCCACGTTTGTGGAATGCAGGCGCACTCTGTAAAACGTCCTTGACTAAACTACAAGCAGCATGTTTGACTAGGTGTCTCTGACCTGTTGTGCAACTACACAAAGCCAGCCATAAGTTTTATTGGTTGTTGATAAATGAGCTTTGCTTGAGTTAAAACATTTTTTAAATCAATACAGTATGCTGTGTAAGTAACTGCTTTTATACTTGATTTTGTATCTGTTTTATGTTATGTATTAAATTAACAGTGGTTCGCTTTGTTTTTCCAGGGTGTGAATGTTCGAGAGAAAGCCAAACAGTTGGTGACGCTGTTAAAAGATGAAGAGAGACTAAGAGAGGAGAGGATCCACGCCCTGAAAACCAAAGAGAAGATGGCACAGACCTCCAGTGGTGAGACACCTACTCTAAGTAGTTAACAGACTGATCCAGTGGTCACAGTTGCAGTATTTATAAGAGGGTTTGGTCCCTTCTGTGCATATTTATCTCCACTTTAGCCTCCTCAGCCCCCTCAGCACCCAGCCTGGGGGGCAGCCTGTCGCTGGGCTCACACTCTGGGGGTGCTGATAGTGAGCAGGCTTGGCCACAGAGCTCTGGAGAAGAAGATCTGCAGCTCCAGCTGGCTTTGGCTATGAGTAAAGAAGAGGCAGAGCAGGTAACACCAAGTAGACCTGTTGAGCTAAGCTTACTGGTCCTTTACTTCAGATAAGTTTGCAGTCAGTCTAATGTACACGTCACTTATGTACACAAAGGCTTTACAAATATTGTACATGCAGCACACCTAGCTTTGCTCTCACCATTTAACCCCTGAACTCCCCCAGAATAGCACGGACCCTCTGGAGGATGCAGAGCTCCGCTATGCACTCACACTCAGCAAAGAGATTCACCAACAGGTCAGGGGCAGAGAGTGTGTCCAGCTGGCTGGAGAGCCAGTCATCAACTATCTGTCTTTCTGTCAAATGGAATTTCTCAAGCAAATGTCAAGTATTGATCGATCAAGAAAAAATGAATTAATGCTCGTATTTGCAGTAATCCTGTTGCAGTAATTCAGTTTAAAAAGTCGCATCCTAAGAGGCGCTTTTCAGAACCTCATCAAGATGTGTTAAAACTGCAAGAAAAACGTGCACCTAACAAATTAATCATCTGCCATCTAGAATTTGCATGTCACTTGCAAATATTTGCCATAATTTATTAACAATGAGTGGCTTGCAAGTATTGATTATTCTTTCTTTCTCATTGCCGTCTCTGATAGCATGCACTTAACCCTAGTCTTGATTTGAAACATTTCTTTCCTAACCTCTAACACCCTCCTGCTGTTGTAACTTCCTGTTTCTGTGTTTACTGAGTGCTAACCTTGTTTGTCTGCATCAAGTGTTTGCAGTCCTGCACTTACTGTAAAACTAGACTAGTTTAGCCTTTCAGATTTAATGTTAATGTTGCTTACTGGCATTAAAGACGATCTGTTGTCTTGCAGATAAGTCTGTGTTATGCTGTCAGTCCTCAGTGAAATGTGTTAGAATAAAGGTGGCAATAGGCAGGATCTTAAGTTGATGTTCAAGATCTCCATCTGAGCTGAAATTAATTGTTATTGATTTCATATAAAAGGCTTTCTATTTCTACTATAAAAGTTTTGTCCTTCAGGTGATAAAGAAGCTCTGCTGTGCGCAGCTACCGAACTGATACCATTGTTGGTGCAGGCAGTTAAAACCCACACAGCAGTTGGAGTATTCACCATGGCAGCATTTGATAGCAAACAAACGAACCACAGCTGCTTTTGCACCTGTATCCTCCCTCTCAGGAGCCGTTTTGCCTACCCATGTCTAAGACATCTTCCTGCCACCGTCTTCAGTTTTAGGATGCCGCGTGACAGCGCTTGTAATCTAAATTGTGTTAAGCTGTGTAAAAATTACAAGCTCTTCACACACATTGTGTGAACAGCCTTATCTTTTGCCTTTGAATCATGATTAAAGGTTAGGGTTTCCTCTTTCGCTCATACTGACCTTCAGTGTGGATTTAATGAATCTGTGCCTGTGGTGCGTTTTTGGAGTTTGCTGATGGATATAATTGTGTGTTTGTGATTGGCAGGAGGAGCGGCTGCGCAGAGGTGATGACCTGAGACTGCAGATGGCTATTGAGGAGAGCAAGAGGGAGAAACCAAAACCAGAAGAGGTGGGTGTTTTTGTTTTGTTTTAATGAATATAGATAAGCTGCATTGGATCATCTGCTTTACTTGGGTCTGTGTGTGTCTCCATGAGTAAATTCAGCTTTGTTAGCTGTGTGTCTGATTAACAAAGTGTGACTTGACTTGAAGTGAAAACTTTCAGATACTAAAGGTGTTGGTAAAATACAGATGGACTGTTCAGCAAAAAGAAAAAAGCAGATGGTACGTGAAAGCATTATCAGGTGTCTTATTTGACTTCATGTGTAAGCAGTGTTGCTAAGGATTCAAATTTGCATGAAGCTTGGAAACACACAATGTTTTCATTGTACTGGGGAGACACATTGTGCTCCATAAAACGCACAGTGCGTAGATTTTATCATGACTGATGCAATAATCCGCTCGTTCGTAAGAAAGCTTTGGGTCCAAAGCTACTCCTCAGTGTTACACAACCCTTCAGGTCTTTCAAGTTTCAGAGCTTAAGACACATTAATCATTCTCTGAAATGTGAGATACCTTTGTGCTTTCATTCAGTTTTTTTCTCCTCTACAGTAATAAAAATCAGTTCAGCCGTTGCCAGAATTTTCTACCAAAAAGGCATCTTTGTTGAGACTGCAGATGGTCTTCAAAGCATAACTAACAGCTATTATTATTTTTAATAATAAATTAATTAATATTTCTAATTTTCAATTTTCTCCTTTATCAGAACACTATTATCTAACCTCAGAATGTCACCTGAGGTTCTACTCCCCTGATCCTTGGTTCATACAAGCCAACATTTGAGATTATCCCAATTTTATTCATGTAAAATAGTTGCTTAAAAAGACCAAACACACATAAGAAAAATGGAAGCCTCTGCAAAAACAATGGAGAGGAAGAAGGCCTTTAACCGCCCACACAGTGAGCAGTTTGGTTAAGGCTTACTTCCCTAAACTATTTGGAAAACTAAACTTTTGAAACAAAGATTGAAATCACTTTCATTTAAGTCCCAACTCAAGTAATAAATAATTTTAAAAATGTGCAAAAAACAGCGAAAGAAAAGTTGGTGCTGACAGAGGAGAGATGCCAACAATTCTCCTTCTGTGGTTTTACATCTCATCAGCACTATTGATGAATGCCCGAGAGAGAGAACAGGCTAATAAGACTGATAGAAAATGATAAATGTGCTGGCATAGTGAACCGTGTGTAATGATGTCCATCAGCTGTGCAAGCATTAATTCATTAAATGTTCTCTTGTACAGAGCGCTCTGATGGAGCTGAGTGCTGTGGACCCCTGGGGGACCCCTGCTGCTCCTGTCGTGAGCTCCGCCGGGCCCTCACCTCTACCCACAGTTTCTGCCTCTGCCGCCTCGGGCCCGTGGGGCACAGCCACCACAGATCCATGGGGGGTAGCATCACCCACATCCCCTACAAGCTCTGATCCTTGGGGTGGGGGAGCTCCGCCTGTTATAGCTCCTCCTCCAGATCCATGGGGTGAATCATCCAACAAAGTAAACAACGTCGACCCCTGGGGAAGCTCAGGTAAGGATCTTCGACCCGTGGTCATGTTTGACCTCTGTCGGCAGTCAGGTGGGTGGGACTGTACTTGTTGCTGGTGATTAAAACAGAACCTTGTCTCTGTGGGTGAAAGAGGATGTGGAGACTTTTTCTCCCCTTCACTCCACGGTTGCATTTCCCCTCATACATGTCACCATGCTGTCATAGCTGATCTTTTCATCCGTCTATACATGCTTTCTCTTTGTAGTGATGAAAGCAAGCATGCCATTCCCCCTCTGTGTCTAAACCAGGGATTTTTATCCTCTTGTTTTTACTCAGGACTGACTGTGGCTGTCTCAACCAGAGCTTTCTCTTCTCTTGCCCTCTGTATGCCTTTTTCAGTTATTTATCTATTATTTATTTATTTATTTTTTAAATGTATAAGGTTGCTTCTTATCTCTCCTTTACCTCCGATAAGTTTCAGATTATCTTTAGGAGTAAGTAATGTGGCTGTCAGTTGCATCAGTCCTCCTGGAAAGTTAACAATGGAGAGGTTGAGGAGAGAGAAACACCTCTGTTGTTGCCCAGCCCAGCTTCCTGTCCCCGCCTTATTGTGAGTTTTACCTGTAAGGTGTTGTGTTAACCCTCCCCTCCCTTGCGTGTCCTTCCCTCCCCTGTAGCTGTGACCCCCCCCAGTGCTGACCCCTGGGGTCCTCCATTGCCTCCCAGCACTTCCTCCTCCGGGGGGCCAGTAGACCCCTGGGCAAAGGACGGGCCTGTCCCTGCCTCTGACCCCATCACCTCTGACATCTGGAGTGGCTCCGCCAAACACACTAACGGCACAGGTACATTGACACTTAAAACTACGTGAACTCTCACATGCTCGGGTTCTGGCGCAAAATTGTAAACAGAATTGACATATTTTGCACACAAATTTCCAAATGCATGCACTCAGCAGCTGTCCTGTCTAACATTTCATCCTCCTTTGTGTGAGTATGTACTCGGATATTGTTTTTTGCTGTTATGAGTGCGTTTTTAAGAGTCTGATTTACTCTTTCTGCTCCTCATTACCTCGCTTAGGAGATCCAGAGCAACTAGGATCTTCAGGAGCAGGCGCTGACAGCACAGGCTCACCGGTACCCTTTGACCTGTCCTCTCTTGGTTCTTCACTTCCTGTTCGGAAGACTCCCGAGTCCTTCCTGGGCCCCAACGCAGCACTGGTGGATCTCGATTCTCTGGTGCCGTCTAAACCCAAACCCAAACAGCCACCGCCTCCCTCTATCTCGTCCTCATCAGCACACAACCCCTTCCTTCAGAACACAGGTTAGTTACAGCTGAACTTCATGAGCTCGACGTTTTGTGTCCAGAAAGACAAATTCAGTCTCGCTGAATTCCTGTGACTCGTATTTAGGGAGAGCCTGGAATATTCATGAATTTCTGTAAGCATTTATATGAAAATGACTGACATTAACATGAAACTGCTGTGTAATGGGGCTTTGCAAACTTTAGGGGCGTACCTTTTATCAGCCTATGGAAGCATTTACAGAAATTGAAAAAGGAAAGAAAATCATTGAGTTAATAAATCAGTAGAAAATATATAACTTATTTGTTTAAATGTAAAATTAAAATTTGAGTAACTGTAAAAGTAAAATGTAAGAGCAAATGTTTGCGTTTCCACCTTTATTTTGTGGGACTGAAACAAAATATGAGTATTTTATTTGAAAGATGAAAAATGAATTTAAAACATGCTTGTCAGGGAAATAAAAACAAAATGAAGATGTAAAATGATTATCACAGTGGTTTCTGATTAATTTGGTCGATCAGTTTACTAATTCAGCTCCCGTCTCTTCATTTTTATTTATTTATTTTTTTTGCATTTGCCTCACTTTCATGCACATGTCACAATATCATAATATCTGATCAACATGCAGAAACCAGGCTGAAGTCCAAAATATTGTTTTGCTTTTTTGTTTGCTAAAATTTTAAAACTTCTAGGTTAACATGGCGAAAATTGATTTAATCTTCTCTGCGAGATTTTAACTCGGAGATGTCAAACTGTCTCCATTCTTTTATTCATTATTGTGGTTTACAAATAACGTTTGTGGCATTTTCTGATTCGATAACGAGAAACTTCTTCTTAATCACAATCCACACATCGTTACCGACCAAACACAGACAATAATGGCAAAAAACACAGAAGTTTCAGAATGAACTGCTCTTTTAGAAAGTGCAATGTATTAAAAATTAATTCCATAAAACGTCTGTTAGCAAAGCAAAGACAAAACGCAACCCTTTTAATTGTATGTGCGTGCCATATTCACATTTAGTTAGTTTTTTTTTTTTTTAAAGAAAACATTTTCTTAATTGCAAAAAATATATAATAATCTCAAATACTGTGAAAGATCATTGCATATATATCTTAATATATCTGGCTATGTGAACTAAGCCAGTAAAAATGTATCTTTACTATGTCTTAAAGGCTTTCTGATGTTAATAAGGATGATGTTATGATATAGACCAGGGGTAGGCAACCTTTCTGATGATGTGTGCCGTCTAAACTTTCCTCAGAAGTCAATGTGCCAAATGATTGCATTAGCAATAAATTTAATAACGCTCTATATTAACAGTTTCACACTATATAGAACCACTTTGTAAAATTATATTTGTTTGTAGATGTTGGCAGCTATCAGCGAATAGTTATCAGCTATTTTGAAACAAAAAACAGACACTTTTTATCCATAACAAGAACTTCATAACAGCAAATGAACTGTACAACAGAAATGCAAATGCTATTTATGGTCTCCTCACAACAATGATAAGAAAAATTAACTGGGCCAATATGGCATGTTTGTTAATGCAGAGACACACATGTTAATGTGATTTCTGGTCTCCCACTCAGAGACACAGGTCTCCGAGTGTCCAGCATTCAGACGGCTACCTGAGGACACTATTCGTGTGAGAGAAAATCTGCTCACACAGATACAGTATGTAGAGCCAAAATCTGTCAATAAGACCTCTGCAATGTTCTGAAGACAGTTAAACCTGTCAGGTAGTGATGTCCAGCAGGTGAAAATGCAAGTTCCATGAACACGCACAGCTGTGGATTCCAGCTGCGTTCGTAGTTCTGCAAACTTTGACCCCCACAGAGTCAAGCTTTCCAGTTCAATCAGCTGCATTTCAATGTTGCATTAACTCAGCCAGTTAATGCGAGACAAATCCAGCTGCTCATTAAAGCTTTCTGGTTTGATCAGAAAAGAAAACATTGGTCCATACACCTGAAAGTCCAGAAAACCTATTGTGAATTCTGTCTCAAGTCTACGGAGGTAGCCATGTATTTCCATGGTGCTGATGCTGCGCTGAGCAGACAGCTCCTGAAGCTTTTGAAGTGTCAGAATGTGGAAAGCTAGCAACGTCCCTCTCACCGGTAGGCTACGTTATTTTTAGCCAATTACAAGTTGAATCTGGTAGTTGGGGTTGTTAGCTAAGATACCATCAATAAGAAGCGGCACAACTACTGTGTCTATGTGAGCTAATTTGCGATGTGCACCACTGGCCCGGCCATTTATTTGAATGCACCTTCTCAGATTAATTCACTGCATGTCGTGCCCAGGGCTGGACTGGGACAAAAAACAAACGAGAGAAAAGCTGATCACTGATCAGTTTCATGATTGGAGTAGCAACAGGAGAGGGAAGGGGAGAGAATGAGAGAAGAGGCAGCTGTGCAGCGTATAGACCCAGAATAACTCCAGCTTTGTGTCTTTACGGGACAAACTTTGTTTCTTTTTAGCTCCATATGAAACGTGTAATATTTTCTCTGAATACGAGACGATTCTGTTTTTCTCTACTAACTAACCTTATGAATAAAATAAAGTTCACTATCAGTAACATCATAGCACCCACCCAGCTGTATAGAAACTCAGTCATGCTAGCTAGTACGCAGTATGAGTTATTGTAACTGACGGTAAAAAGTAAGCCCAACGAAAATAAACTACACCTAAACTTGGTTTATATCTGACCCAGATAGACTGCAGGTCATAACTTCTTATCGGAAGTTCAGTTCACCTGACACTCGGACCGGCGGCCGCCTCGGGTCTCTCCTCCTCCTGCTTCCCCTTTCGCTCATCCACCTGCTGGCCTCTGTGGATCCTCTGCCACAGCAACCACCAAACAACTGAGTTATTTTTACACATCGGCCAGCATCTGGCCAATCCACCACCATTCATTGTTTATGCTGTTACAAAAAAATAATAATAATCGGCCCATAAAAATGAAAAATTACCATTGACCCATCAAGCAAATGTCCGGTATCCCGATGGCCAGTCCACTTATGGCCATGCCATCAGTTAACCCAGCTGGCAAGCGTGCCCAGGGTTGCCGACCCCTGGTATAGACGTTAATTAATATTAACAATAATTCACTGACCAACCTAACAACCCTCGGGTCAGTTTAATGGCTCATGAAAAAAACTTTTATTTTTTATTTTTTTTAAATATTAATGCAATCTAAATAATATTTTTTTTTATATCTTTTCACTTTCAATCTGAAAAATGTTATGAAAGCCTTGTAATGAATATGGTCTAGTACACCCCTGCCCCCCTTTAGACTCATTCTGTCTGCTGCAAGTTGTTCCTTCCATGTAAAATATGACAGCTGCCGTCAGCCTTTAGAAAGCTGTATTTGTAATTTAACCATTCTGATATCAGACTACGTTAACAGATCGTCTGCATGTTTAATACAACTCCACAGCCTCCAGCTCCACATTAAACTGTGCCAATGTTAATAATAACATTAAATTAAAAATGTGTTAGACGAGTGAACTTTGATTTATCCCGTGTACGTGTTTCTTCTGTCCCAGGTTCATCTCCTGCTACTGGCATGGCAGTGACTCCGGGCAGTACCATTTCCAGTAGGGGGGTTTCTCCAACACCTGCATCATCCAACCCTTTTGGGGTGGCTCCTCCTATGACCTCCATCTCACCTCAGCCCTCCTCACTCGGCCTTAGCGGCCTCCGCACCAGTCCTGTGCCTCCCAATCCCATGCTGGGCATGGTGCAACCAGGAATGGGCATGGTGCCAATGAGTATGGGAATGGGGGCTCCGGGAATGGGCCTGGGCATGATGCAGCCCAGCCCCATGAGCATGCCGTACAGCGGGCTCTCCCCAATGGCACCCCCAGGCTCAGGTCTGATGGGAACCGGAGTCGCACCACCTCCTCAGCTGATTTTGGGTGGGCCCACAGGACCAGGAGGGGTGATGGGTGCTGGAGGATCAGTGGGAGGTGGAGGAACGACGGGCACAAGCACCAACCCATTTCTTCTTTGAGGAAGTGTCACCACTACTTGGCTCACCTTTCAGCCTCCTCTGTCATACCTGCTGCCCCCTTCAGTCACCCCCCCCCCTCACCAATGCAATTTGTGTCCAAAAAGAAAAATGTCTACATCTCTATATTTAAAGAAAACAAACAAACGAAAAAAAACGAAATCAAAAAAATGTTTCATCTTTTCCTTTTTTGAAAGCATTATTTCATTTCAGAATAATTATTTCGTTTATTTAGTCCTTTCATTTCACGGGTTATTTTACGGGTGGGAAATAGAGATCTATTTATTTTGTTTTAATTCTGTTCTGTATCGTACTTCATGTATTTGTTTTTGTTTTTCATTTTTGGTCCTTTCAGTCCTGTCTTGAAATGAAGGTAAGTCTGTGATACCTCGAGGCTTTTTCAGTAGTGTCTCTATTCTAACATTACTGCACTGGGAGAGAGGGAGGATGAGGAGACAGCCACTAACAAACTGGACAAAGAAACTGTTGTACCTGCCTCTTCCTCTTCTCTCCCTCTAGGATGAAGACAAACACTGAATCACTGAAATGAAACGAGTCCATGAAGAGCTATTTTTAATGAACTGTAGACTGAGATACGGGCTGAACAACCTGCATTAACATTTCAGGCACAATGTGGTCAAATTGTTTCACTTTTAATTTAATGGTAAATGTAATTTATTTTTTCCAACTTTTTGGGAACAAATAAACAAGGAGGATTGTGTGATGATGCCATCTAGATCAAATGCCTTTTCCCCCCCCTTTTTTCCCTATTCTGCTTCTTCCTGGTTACTGTAGAAAACCTAAAGAGCTCTGACATCTGTGATCCAATGGGGGGAGGGAGGGAGTGATGTTCGTTGAAAGAGTGTGTGTGTGTGTGTGTGTGTGTGTGTGGGTGGCAAAGTGCGAATGAGAACACAAATGCTCATTTTTGAGTGTGCAAGTACGCAATTGTTCAAATGTTCATGTCTTTGTATGTGTCTGTCTCCATTTTTTTTTTTCCCCCCCGTGTCCGATCTCATTTCAGTGACTCAGAAAGGAAGAATCCACATTGATTATTTTTGCTTTTGGAAGTTGTAATAATAAGATGTAATGTGGGGATTTCAAATGAGGTGTTGTAAGGGTCACCTTTGTTTTTTTGTTTTGTTTTTTCCCTGCCAATCATATTTCACACTCTTCTTTTCAGTAATTAAAAGCAGTTTTTCTTAATCACACATTTCATATGGGATTCCTGGCATGCAGGTGTCCTAGAGCAGCACTGTCCTTGTGTTTCATCCCCCTTTCCTTTGGAGAGGGACGGCAACTGATGCTTCTTTAAAAATAAGAAATAAACAAAAGACAATTATTTCAGCAAATGGAAGGAGATAAAACTGGGACTCGACAATATGCTTTTCATGCTGTTCTTTTAATTTAGTTTGATGAATTTATTGTTATTTTATATCAACAAGAAGAATATCTCTTTTATCGGGTAAGGTGGAATTTTGTGTGGTGTTGACTGTGAACATTCACATTTGAAAAGTAAAATGGAAAAAAATCAGAAGAAATTTATGAAATAAAACAAAAACACGAAATGTCTTTTGCTTTTTCGTTCTTCCAATGTGACTAAAATCTTGTTTCATTATTTGAGTAGGAAGATGGGAAATGAGTGCATTAATGCATGTAAGGTGAACTAGCAAACACCGTCGTAGTTACATGCGGCTGTCTTCTTGTTTGATGGCAGATACTCCCTTCACCCTGGCCAAAAAGGCTAAAATGACCAAAGAAAAAGTGGAAAACAGTTAAACATGAGAGGTTTTTGGACAAAGTTTGTTTTTTCCATTGTTTAAGCACTGCTTCCAGCCAAGAGTGATGCCATAAATCCCCTATAGCTGCAGAAAAGGCTAACATTGTTATCTTTTTACAAAAAAACAGCTGAACATGACAGGTTTTTGGACAAAGTGTGTGTTCTCCATTCTTTAAGCACTGGTTTAAGCACCGGCGTTTCAAAAGTACCGGTTTGGTACTGGTATCGGATAAAACCTAAACCATACCCATCCCTATTCTTGGATGGATCAGCTGAAGTCATGTATCTCTGTGTCAGGTCTTTGCTGGATTTTCGCCTGTTTTTTAAGGATATGACTTTTCAGATACCATCCATCATCCACCATTTTTTAGGCTTGCTACTTCTTTCTTTTGTCCAGTTTCCTCAGATTTCTTTAAGAACACACCATGCCAAGTAGTAAAATAGCTCTGTGACTAGGGATGGGTACCGGTATTCGGTGCCATGATGGCACCAGTTCTGACATAAACGGTACTAGTAGTAACCAGACCGAAAAGCAGCGCACATTTCGGTGCTTTTTTCCCCCCTGAGATGTCAAGGATAGTAGGCGGGCCCAGGTACGTACGTTATTTTACTGGTGTCAAGCCAGCCTCCAATTCGAGACTTGCAGTCAAGCCAGCCTCCAGTTGATTTTACGTTCCCTGTGTTTTCAAAGTATTACGGGAATGGATGTGGAAACCAGATTTCAAAATAAAAGCCAACTTCGAGTGAATTAACAGATATGTTAAGAACATAATAACATATAATTTAGGCTTCTTTTTTTTTAGAAACTCTAATGTTACATCTACATGACACAGCCTTGTACCCTAATTGTGCCCTGTCAAGGCCATCTTATTTTGGATTTCAAAGTAAAAGCCCTGTGAATCTTCATTTTTGAACTACTCTTTCAATGAATTCATAATGCTCTTAAAAGCAAAAGTCGTATTTCCAAATACTATTTGAACTTTGTATCAACACTTTCCAACCGCAGTCTTTTTCACAGTAATACCATATCAAATAAATTCTTTCTGATTTTGCTTTTCATAGTAATGGCCCTTTGAAATTGCCGATATTTGACTTAATCTTCTAACGATTCAAAATGCTCTAAAATGGAAAATTCCTGTTTCCACAGGGTAATTCCACCTTAGATCAACAGTATACAACCCCACAGTGATACCATATCAATATCAAGTCATTCTGATTTTGCTTTCAAAAATAAAAGCCCTTTCAAATTGTCCATAATTGACCTAACTTTCAGTGATTTCAAAATGCTCTAAAATGGAAAATTCTTGTTTCCACAGGGTAATTCCACTTTAGATCAACAGTATACAACCCCACAGTGACACCATATCAATATCAAGTCATTCTGATTTTGCTTTCAAAAATAAAAGCCCTTTCAAATTGTCCATAATTGACCTAACTTTCAGTGATTTCAAAATGCTCTTAAATAGAATTTTGCTGTTTCCACAGGGTAATTCCACTTTAGATCAACAGTATACAACCTCACAGTGATACCATATCAATATCAAGTCATTCTGATTTTGCTTTCAAAAATAAAAGCCTTTTCAAATTGTCCATAATTGACCTAACTTTCAGTGATTTCAAAATGCTCTAAAATGAAAAATTCTTGTTTCCACAGGGTAATTCCACCTTAGATCAACAGTATACAACCCCACAGTGATACCATATCAATATCAAGTCATTCTGATTTTGCTTTTCATAGTAATGGCCCTTTGAAATTGCCGATATTTGACTTAATCTCCTAACGATTCAAAATGCTCTAAAATGAAAAATTCTTGTTTCCACAGAATAATTTCACTTTAAATCAACAGTATACAACCCCACAGAGATACGATGTTAAGATCAAGTCACTCTGATTTTGCCTTCCAAAATAAAAGTATTTTCAAATTGCCCATAGACGACCTACTCGTTTAACGATTTCAAAATGCTCTTAAATTGAAAGATGCTGTTTCCACAGGATAATTCCACTTTAGATCAACAGTATCCAACCCGACAGTAAAACCATGTAAGTTTTATGTTGGTCTGATTTCGCCTTTCAAATTAATGGCCCGTCGAATTTGTCCATATGTGATATACTCTTTCAATTATTTCAGAATGTTTTAAAAATGAAAATTGCTGTTTCAACACATATTGTGTTTTCATTTTGAAAAGCAAAATCAGACTCAATTGATTATGACAGAATTGAATCATAAAGATGATTTAAAAGGAAGCTGAAATTGCCACTAGGTTGTAATTGATAGTACGTTTATATTTTAAGTCTGTGGAAAGATGTCATGGTTGGTTTGCAAGCTGTTTTGTAATTTCTTTATTTAGAATGACATCTTTCCACAGACTTAAAATATAATATAATATAAAATATAAGCATTTTGAAATTGTTCCAGGATCAAGTCAGATATGGGCATTTTGAAAATGCTTTTATTTTTGAAAGCAAAATCAGAATGACTTGAAATTGATATGGTATCATCGTGAGGTTGTATACTATTGATCTAAAGTGGAATTACCCTGTGGAAACAAGAATTTTTCATTTTAGAGCATTTTGAAATCACTGAAAGTTAGGTCAATTATGGACAATTTGAAAAGGCTTTTATTTTTGAAAGCAAAATCAGAATGACTTGATATTGATATGGTATCACTGTGGGGTTGTATACTGTTGATCTAAAGTGGAATTACCCTGTGGAAACAAGAATTTTCCATTTTAGAGCATTTTGAAATCACTGAAAGTTAGGTCAATTATGGACAATTTGAAAAGGCTTTTATTTTTGAAAGCAAAATCAGAATGACTTGATATTGATATGGTATCACTGTGGAGCTGTATACTGTAAATACAGAGTGGAATTATCCTGTGGAAACAGGAATTTTCCATTTTAGAGCATTTTGAAATCACTGAAAGTTAGGTCAATTGTGGACAATTTGAAAGGGCTTTTATTTTTGAAAGCAAAATCAGAATGACTTGATATTGATATGGTATCACTGTGAGGTTGTATACTGTTGATCTAAGGTGGAATTACCCTGTGGAAACAAGAATTTTTCATTTTAGAGCATTTTGAAATCACTGAAAGTTAGGTCAATTGTGGACAATTTGAAAGGGCTTTTATTTTTGAAAACAAAATCAGAATGACTTGATATTGATATGGTATCACTGTGGGGTTGTATACTGTTGATCTAAAGTGGAATTACCCTGTGGAAACAAGAATTTTTCATTTTAGAGCATTTTGAATCGTTAGGAGATTAAGTCAAATATCGGCAATTTCAAAGGGCCATTACTATGAAAAGCAAAATCAGAATGACTTGATATTGATATGGTATCACTGTGGGGTTGTATACTGTTGATCTAAGGTGGAATTACCCTGTGGAAACAAGAATTTTTCATTTTAGAGCATTTTGAAATCACTGAAAGTTAGGTCAATTATGGACAATTTGAAAAGGCTTTTATTTTTGAAAGCAAAATCAGAATGACTTGATATTGATATGGTATCACTGTGAGGTTGTATACTGTTGATCTAAAGTGGAATTACCCTGTGGAAACAGCAAAATTCTATTTAAGAGCATTTTGAAATCACTGAAAGTTAGGTCAATTATGGACAATTTGAAAGGGCTTTTATTTTTGAAAGCAAAATCAGAATGACTTGATATTGATATGGTGTCACTGTGGGGTTGTATACTGTTGATCTAAAGTGGAATTACCCTGTGGAAACAAGAATTTTCCATTTTAGAGCATTTTGAAATCACTGAAAGTTAGGTCAATTATGGACAATTTGAAAGGGCTTTTATTTTTGAAAGCAAAATCAGAATGACTTGATATTGATATGGTATCACTGTGGGGTTGTATACTGTTGATCTAAGGTGGAATTACCCTGTGGAAACAGGAATTTTCCATTTTAGAGCATTTTGAATCGTTAGAAGATTAAGTCAAATATCGGCAATTTCAAAGGGCCATTACTATGAAAAGCAAAATCAGAAAGAATTTATTTGATATGGTATTACTGTGAAAAAGACTGCGGTTGGAAAGTGTTGATACAAAGTTCAAATAGTATTTGGAAATACGACTTTTGCTTTTAAGAGCATTATGAATTCATTGAAAGAGTAGTTCAAAAATGAAGATTCACAGGGCTTTTACTTTGAAATCCAAAATAAGATGGCCTTGACAGGGCACAATTAGGGTACAAGGCTGTGTCATGTAGATGTAACATTAGAGTTTCTAAAAAAAAAAAAAAGCCTAAATTATATGTTATTATGTTCTTAACATATCTGTTAATTCACTCGAAGTTGGCTTTTATTTTGAAATCCGGTTTCCACATCCATTCCCGTAATACTTTGAATACACAGGGAACGTAAAATCAACTGGAGGCTGGCTTGACTGCAAGTCTCGAATTGGAGGCTGGCTTGACACAAGTGTTATTTTAGAGCAGAGCTACAGATTAAAAATGCCCAAGGCGAAGCGGTCAAAAGTCTGGCTGTACTTCACAGCAAAAGATGCAAACTCAGCAGCCTGCAACAAGTGCTTTAAGCTGATACTGTGATACTGTGCAAAGGAGGTAACACCTCAAATCTGATGAGACACCTGGCGACGCACAGCGTTTTTTTTTTTAAAAGCCGAGAAATGTGCCGTATTTGATAGCTTGCTGCCAGACCTCACACCGAGCACATCTACTGCGGGTGTGGTGCCTGTTATCGGACCCGGAGTTAGCAACATCCCCCAAAAACCCGAAGAGGAGAGTCCTGGCCCCTAGCCCTGCCAGTGTAGCAGAAATGATGACGGATGATGATGGCAGCAGCCGTTCTTCTCTGCGTGAGTAGCTTCATGTTGTTCGTGTGTAATTTACGCTGAGTAGGCTAACCACGTTATTACATTAATGCATGTAAGGTGAACTAGCAAACATCATCATAGCTACATGCGGCTGTCTTCTTGTTTGATGGCAGATACTCCCTTCAGATACTCCCTTCACCCTGGCCAAAAAGGCTAAAATAACCAAAGAAAAAGTGGAAAACAGCTAAACATGAGAGGTTTTGGACAAAGTTTGTGTTTTTTCCATTGTTTAAGCACTGCTTCCAACCAAGAGTGATAGCATATAGGCCCCATAGCTGTAGAAAAGGCTAACATTGATATCTTTTTACAAAAAAACAGCTGAACATGAGAGGTTTTCGGACCAATTTTGTGTTCTCCATTCTTTAAGCACCGGTTTGAGCACCGTTTAAGCACCAGCACTGTTTCAAAAGTACCGGTTTGGCACTGGTATCGGATAAAACCTAAACGATACCCATCCCTATCTGTGACAGGCAGCAAGTAACAAAGAGCCTAAAGATGCAACTTAAATTGAGTTCTTTATAAGTTATGTGTAGGCAACACTGGTTCATCCCTTGAGTTTGGTGTCTTTTTAATGATTTAAAGGTCAGTGTTAAGTAGCTAAACCAAAAACAAAAAAAAACATTCCTCTGAAAATGGTCAGGTACAAGGACTTGGCTGAAAACGAGTTATCAAAAACAAAAAAAAAGCAGCCAATGTCCAAAGAAAAGCTCTGAAAGACCTTCAGAAATCTTGGAGAACTACTGCTCAGGAGCACTTTTACAAAAGCCTGGCTCCTTGGAAGAAAAACATAAAAAGATGAGGTGAGGCTCAAGACCTTTACACAGTTCTGTGTTTTACAATCCAATAGACACCAGCCTCCCAACTACCTACATAGGATATGCTAAACAAACAGTATTACAGCATATGAATTTGAGTAATATTGAAAAAATAACTATTTGAACCTCGGGGGGCATTCAGTCATATGTGACAAACTCGATCCCATACTTGCTGTCAGAGAAGCTTTAAACATGTACAACAGAGTGAGACAGCTTCTGCAAAGAGTAGAGTATTTTCTCAAAAACATTTTGGGGTTTCCACACAGAGCGAGAGGGTCAAACAATCAGAGAGTCCCAGTCAAAGTCGTCCTGGATCTCCTCACTGTTGCTGTGCAGATTCTTTAGTGGGGGACGCTGTCGTGGCGTCATCGGCTGAGGATGAATCCCAGCTGAGAAGGAAAAAAAAAGAGGACACATGGACTGAGTATATAACAAGAAGGAAGTGAGAGAATGTCAAATCATATTTTTCTATCTAAACAACTTCTTTTAAACAGACAAAACCTGCTGTCCAGATTTATAACAATTTCTGTTCAATCTTAGGAGAAAAACTGTTTTTAATTCAGTGTTTCCATAAATAGCTCTCATAGCAGAAACATGTCACTGATCTGGAAGATTATTCTAAAACAGGCTTGGGGAAAATATGAACCCATCCTGTCTTATTTCATAAAAGTAAAGAAGAAAATATGTTTTTAAGTCCAGGTCTCACCGGCTGTGCTTGCAGGCTGTGTTAGCTGTGGTCTCTGAAGACCTGGTCCCTGCATGGGCAGAGCCCGCCGCGGTGGTTGTGCACCATTGGCAGGGGGAGCTATTGAAGAGTAGGGAAGGGGTGAGGGCTGAGTGAGGCTGGAGAGGGTAGGGGGTGGGTTGAAGTTAAAGGCTGGTAAGGGTTGAGGGGCACCAGGGGCTACAGGGGAGTTATTCCCAGGGGTGATCATGCCTTTCTGAGTGAAGAAGCGGTTCAGAGAGTCGCAGAGGGAAGTGAAGACCGCCGGGTCCAGAGCCCAGTCGCAGAGCTCTGCCTGTCTCATGCTCTGAACAAGGTCTGCAAATATAAAATGAAACAGCAGATCAGAGCACGAAGGTCCAGTCTGTGGCTTTTTAAGAACAATATGAAACATCACAGGCCTTTCTTTACAAAATACAGAAAAGCTTTCAATGGATTGGATTGATTGTTTAGTGTGCATGATGTGCTTGTCTAACTTCTAAAGAGTCAGGCCGCCCAAATGACAATAAAAACACTGGAGGAATATAGCTACGACAACTCTTGTTTCTTGGCTTAATAATAACTTGCACACAGTCTGCAGACAGCCATTTTTCACAGCAGCCATTTAACATGAAACAGCCTTTCAGTCAGGTTGAAGTCTGACTGAACCTTGGTTCTTCATTCATAAGCTGAGTTGTCATGTTCTTTTTAGAGGGAAGACTCTTTCTCCTGGCAGCTCTTCTAAACAAGCCATACTTGTTCAGTGTTTTTCAGATTTTACAGCCGTGAACTTTAACATTTAACATCCTGAGGCCAGTAGAGCCTGAGATGTAGTTCTCAGAGTTCTTGAGTCTTGCACCTGGGGGGGGGGGGGGGGGATTTGCTGGGACATTTTGCTGGGATTAAAAGTGTAGGGATGATATTTATCCTATGGAAGTTGTAAATGTGTGCATGGTTTTTCAGAGGACTCTTTGCAATCTTTTGTTTTCCTGCCAATGTACGTAGCACTGAAACATGTCTGTGTTTAACCACTATTTCATGTAAATGGTCGCAGTGAAAGAGGACTGTAATCTAGGACAATAATTACTTTTACTAATCAGCTGATCATTTCTGAAAAATTGCCTAATCTCCTTTTTACATGCCTGCTGTGAAATCTTCTAACTGCTCGCTTTATGTAGCCATCACTCCAAAATACAAAACTAAATACTTCAGTGTTACATGTGACAAAGATAAAGGTGAAACCAGAAAAGACTAAATTAATAATAATAATGATTAAATTAAATGATCAATTAATGATCAAAATGACTGAATTCCAATCACTCTATTAACTGGCTGATTAAACATTTTTACCCATGTCCTCACGACTCTAAACTCCACAGATCTATGAACCCTGATGATTGATTAATGTGCCCATTTAAACAAGAACAAAACAGACCTGGGTGACCAGTGAGGTCTATGTTTGCCCAGTCTAAGTTGCTGGCAATGCGGAAACTCTCCTTCAGAGAATCTGGGTTACTGAACCAGTCAGCTGGCACCGCTACAAGTGGAAGGCAAGAAGGCAACTTTAGAAGCATTGAACTTTTATACAGTTTATGCATTTCTGGTTTGAGAAAGTCGCATGAGACTTACTTAATTGTGAAATGCGCTCAGTGTCGGCAGGATGTGCAGCTGGTGCAGCCAATGCAGGTGGTGCAATTTGTGCGGTTGCAGGATGGGGGGACATGGGTAGCAGAGTTGGAGTGTGAAGTGGGGTAATGTCATTATTTGGGATCACCAGGGGAACTATATCCGCTGGAAAGAAAAGAGGCAATTCCTTCAATCCATCTATGCAGAATCTAAACTGTACAGAGTCAAAACACAGATACACACATGCCACTTACACTGCGAGCCTCCCCTCTCGCGCACTGTCCTGAACAGAGACTTGAAAGACGCATACAGATCAGGTAAGTTGAGCTCGTCAAAGGTGAAACGCAGCAAGGGATCAGTAGGGGGGTTTACTGAAACGACGGGAGGGGCGACGGCTGATGATGGGACAGTCAGTTCGGATGAGTGATTGGGTCCTGAGACGATGCAAATGGGAACAGCTGTCGGATCAGGCGCGCAGGAGAAAGCGGGAACAGACACAGGGTCTGAAGTCACAGGAAAAGACAGCGCAGCGTCAGAGAAGGAGGGAGCAGCTGGAGACGCTGTAGACATGTTGGCAGGAGCCAGAGGTGTAGCAGAAGCAGGGGGGATGGAGAAAGTGGGGCCAGGTGGGTGAGAAGGTGGGAAAGAAGTGATGGATGACATAGGGGCTGCAGGTGGGAGCACCGCTGATGGCGAGACGGATGGATGAGGGACAGGGAGACTGGAGACAGAGGTGGGCATGTAGGGAGATGGTTGCTGTAAAGATAAGAATAAGGTGTTATGAAGAGCAAGGTGTTGTTTAATTAAAGTAAACCTTATAAAAGGAGTGAGAAAGTGACTGTACTTTGCATGGGGGAGGAGAGAGGGAGGCAGACTGTGGTGACTGCTGCTGGATGCCTCCAAGTGACTCTGAGTTAAAGAGCTGTTGGTCTGTGTGTGAAGCTGATTGAGGCTGACGAGGAGAGAGCCCCGTCTCTGCTTTTAGTTCCTGCAGTTGAGGAACCTGTAACAGCACAGCATAAATACTTTCAACAGCAACAAAAAAAAAGTTGTCAATATTAGCCTGCAGGCTAATATATATATTAAATGTTAAATAAGACTGAGCACCTCCACTACAGCCAGAAATTACCTCCTTTCAAAAAAAAAAACCAACTCCCTTTTGGCTCTCAGCTTTTATCAAAAAAGAAAGTTTGCTCAGTCTAATCTTAAAACTAGAGATGCTGTTTGTCTCCTAAATCCAAACTGGGAGTTGGCTCCACTGGGGAGGGGCCCGGAAGCTGAACTTTTAAAGACCCGGGGAAGCACATTGGTACACTTCTTTTCATAGGACGTAGCCATACCAAAACTGATATCTTAGTCCATCTTAATGTTCTCACACATTGCAAATAATGGCATAATTAGAAAAATGTGGCGGTTTTAATAATCTGCCACATGCTTGAGGTTTGGTTAAGAGTTTTAAGCATTAATGGGCTATAATTTACATCTGTGTTTGCACTTTATGTGGTCTCATTATGTATTTGACAGGTGGAGAATAAAGGTTTGTCACAAAAAAACACCCCGAAAACCAAAAACATACATCCTCTCTCTCCTCGTCCTCTTCAGGATAGGAACGTTTAGGTGCCCTCACTTGATGTCCGTCTGAAGGTCCATCCATTGTCCAATAGGAACCCTGGAAAGACACCACAGGTTTGTGAACTCATGCTCTTTTTTTTAAACAGTCATCAATCTCAAATGATGAAAACTCCAACAGTAGGTAGAAGTAACTCACCTTGCCAGGGTCGTTCTGCGGTCGAGGAACTTTCCTGAAGCATTTATTAAGGGACAGATTGTGTCGAATGGAATTCTGTTGGGAATGACATGTGTCAGGAATGTCCAGTAAAGCAGATGTTACACTGACTACACTTTAGTGACATATTATTACTGCTCGCCCACACTGATAATATGTTGTAGCTTACTTTCCATCCGCGGCCCACCCGGCTGTAGTAGGGGAAAGTGTCACTGATCCAGGTGTAAATGTCATTTAAACTCAGTTTCCTCTCAGGTGCAGCGGCTATTGCCATGGCGATTAGAGTAGCATAGCTGTGAGGGGGTTTCCCTTTACAGTTAGAAGGGGAGGGGTCCGGCACTGAGGGTAGAAAGTCTCCTTTCTCCCTCCCTCTGTCTTTTTTCTTCTCCTTCTCCCCTCCTCCTCCTCTCTCTTTCCCAGAGCGCAGGCTGCTGATTCCCAGCTGGGGCAACCAGTCAATACTGGTAAGACTGGAGTCCAAGTCAGAGGACATTTTTCAGTTTTAGTTTGTTTTGTTTTTTTCTCAGTCCAGGCTCTGAAGGATCAGAAGAGAAAGTACTGGATCAACAAGTCTTTTTACATTTTGCTTACTCTGAATATAGTAGGCAGTCAAAACACTGAGCACTCCCACAGAGGATTTCCCTCTGCCTGTAACTGTGTCAGCAGTCCTGTTCCTGTACTTCCCAACTAGCGTCTATTACACACCAGTAAGTTCAGACAGAAGACACTTTGTGCTGCTCGGGAAACTTTCCACTCACCAGCAAAGCCATAGCATGACTATAGGTACATATGTTTGCCAATTCCAACTACTTGTGTTGTTTTCTGAGAAGGAAGAATGACTTACTTACCTCTGTATGGTCACTCGAGGCCCAAGGCCTTCAGAAGTGTTAATGGCTTATGTTGTCATCAGCTGTGCACAGCTGCTAACAAACTGCTGTACGTCCTCTCCTTCAGGTCTCTGTCCTCAGCATGTCGGTCCCCGCAGGGCTGCAGTCATACCTTCGGCTAGTGAAAGTTTGTGTAACTTTGGAGAAATATACACACAAAAAACTTATCCGACAGCTTCCTTTTTCGCTCTCCCTCCCTCTCTTTGCTTCCCCTCCCTTTCTGGTTTACCAGAATTACGTCACTCACTCCTCCTCCTGCGTGATATCACTCTATGCACCGCCTCTGGGAGCTGGTTCCACCTCTTTACTCTTTCACCAGCCTTTTCTCTGCCTGTCAGGTTCTGGTTACAGATAATGCACCTGAATTTTCCACTAAGACAAGTCCAAGCTGTTATGCAAGGTACAAGGGTCTGATTCATATACACAAACACACACAGAGCAGATTTAAAGTAGCAGCATCGCTTTATTGGTACAGCTCTTTACAGTGGGACACAGTGGTAGGACATGGGTCTCTTTACAGAGCGCTGAAGAAAGCAAGGAGGCCGGTGTCAGGAGACGGATGCGCCAGAAGCTTCTGAATCTGTCAACACAGTTTACGACGTGGGTTAGTCATGTAATCGTATAAATTTTGGCATGTTCACGCGCACAAAAACAGGTGTCTGATTGCTGCACCCTTTACAACAAAAGGTCAGTGGGGATAAGTCGCAAATTATTACCACTCACAACAGCTTATTGTGTGTGTGTTTGTGTGTGTGAGAGAGTGGGGGAGAGCGTGCATGGGCCATTTCTGTTGCACCTGGTTTTTGTTTGTGTTTTTGTCTGTTTTGTGTGACTTTAATGTTTAGCTCTGTTTGAATTTTCCCCTTTTTTTTTTTTTCTTCAGCCCCTGAATGCCAAAACATTATCTTATGCATGTCTGAGCATAGACATCATCAAACATTTAAACTGACATGCTGTATCACTGCAAGAAAAGAATAAAGTAATTTTGAATTTGATGATAGCAAACTGTCTCCAAAAAGCTGGGATGAGGGAAAACAAAGGGTTGGAATTAAAACAGCTGGAGGAACATTTTGCAACTAATTAGGTTTACTGGCAACAGATTGAAGTGTATTTCTTTTTTCTCACCAAAGAAAAGGATTAAAAAAAACATTAAAGGAATTTGTGTTAATATTGTAGTTATTGTGTAATTATTTTAATAATGATGATATAAACACAGAAATGTGTATTTTGCTCATTTTTTTGTTTGGTTTTCTTTAGGGGGTTAAGCCTGTTCAGTGTCTGTTTTGTACATTGACCACCAACTGTTTATGGAATCTAATATGTGTTGACTGAATAAACTAAGCTAAACAATACTGAGTCAGGAGGGCGACAGGAAGCATCTGTAGCAGGTACCTCCTTGAAGTTGGGGTGTTTGGCATCTTGAACCAGCTGCAGCAGAACAGCCTCTGTGGTGGTGAGGTATGCTCCGCTCTGTTTCAGTCGTGACAGAGCAAACAAACGATCCGTTTGGCTGAGGAGGGAAGTGAAAACGTTATAGTAAAGTGCACATGTAACTTCCCCAAGGCACACTCATTCCGTGTGTGTGACATCTCTTACTGCAATGAAAAAATACTGTTCAAATACACCGATACCTTCTGGATGACACGGCGTCAGCTACAATATGAACCTCTATCCCCTTCTCGAGCAGATCAAAAGCTGTGCACTGAGCAAAAGACAAGGAGGAAAGTTTTCTATTTGTCAACTAAAACTGCAAACTCAGTCAAACACAGTTACAAAATTACATATTTATGTTACTTAATGACAGTGTAATAAATTAATAATCACCTAACATCATTACCTCCACCACTCTGTTTTTGTGATTAAAACTTAACACTTAGCCGACATTATAAAGATACAATATCTTGCATGCATCCAAGTGCACCTTAAATTATTATATTTATGTCATTTCTGCAGGTCACAGATAAACTGCTTGTTGCTTCTTTTGTGGAACAACTGATAAGACACATACTGATGTGACATGCATTGTTTGTGCATGTTAGAGAATCCAGTTGAAGACTAACGTCTCCATATAATTGTCTCCTGATAACTACAACTATGCTTCGCATATAAAATATACATTTGAAAAATATGAAAGAGTTGGTGCCTCATTGAATAATTGTATGCTCAGAATAACAGATACTGAATGTCACTCTATTCAAAATACCCAAGTCAATGGAAAGATTTTGTTTCCTTTTAACGGCGCAGATGCTGAATCCCATTTGTGTCTTACAGCGATACAGGCGTGAGCCTCTATTCCACACAGTATGGCTTGTTTGGGGTTCCCCAGGGCCTCCAGCTCCTTCTGCACCTCCTCTATCATCATGGTGAATGAAGTTTTAGCATGGGCCTTTAGGTCCTCAGCTCCCAGCTCTGGTACTGTGGGCCCAAGACCTTTAGGATATTGCTCTGTCAAAATGGGGGGGATGCCCAGGATACGACTGGCCTGTCAGAGAAGAGGAGAAACCTGGCAAATCTGATTCAGACTCTCCAAATTATTCATCCTCGACAACTGTGCTGATGAGGAGAACCAACCTGGAGCAGTCTGGCTGCATTGCTGACAATGTTGGTGAACTGGAAGATGTTGGGTCTGAACTTCTCCTGCATATCGCACAGGAAAAGCACTGCATCCTTGGTGGAGAGCCTGCCAATGTTTGCCACTACAAGAGCAAGGTCACAGAAGGCATTCAGGTAGATTTAATACCATCTTGTACTATCATCAGAGAGATTTGAAGTAAAATTTATAAAGGTGAAACTTTATAAGTTTTATAGCTTACAACTGTAGCACAGCTGCTTGTTGCAGTCTTTAACCATTATTTGGACAATCGTAGACTCTAGCTAACCTGTCAGCATGAGTCTAAAATGGTGCGTTTTCTTCCTTGTAGGACATTATTTCCTTCTTTGATATTGCACTGTTTTGATAACAAAGGCACCAGTGACAACTCAAAAACAGCTAGACTCAAAGGAATTTGCTAAGATCATGGCTCGTTTTAGCGAATTAAAGCATAAGAAATGTCACTTACTCTTGTTGCTTTAATAGTCCAGAGGTGAGGTAGAGAGTAGTGGGTAACAGGCTGAAGGGGACTGCAGAAACTTTAACTGTCAGGTTAAAGTATTATTTCCCATGTGACGTCGCCTGTGTAAACCAAATAAAATATTTACATGTCTTACTTGTAATAGAAAAAAGAACGACCGAATTTAATATTGCAGACAAAATTGCGTATATGTAATCATATTAACTAATAATAAATAAGTATATTTGTTATTAAAGAGTTAATATATTAGCATCTATAGTCGGATGTAAAAAATAAAAACTAACCTAGCACGAAGCTAAGAAGACCACGGAGTTCAACTTCGGCTTCAGCCTTTCTTTGACAGGCGCTGCCTTCCTGGGAGCGATTATTGACCAATAGTATTGCGAGCTGTAGAGATTGACGCTTCTTTTGCGCCAATAGCCGCCGCTGCTGAGCAAATGTTGAGGTGGTTGGAAACCATAAAGTAACCCGGAGTGGTGAACCAAAGATGTCTGACACTGCAGAGTCCCCAACAGAGACGCAGAAAGAAGAAACACAGCCGCCGTCAGACGACTCGACGACAAATGACGAGAAGAAGAAAAGTAAGAGAGCGGAAAATAACTTCTCAGTTACGGGAAAACAATTGTGTTTCTGATGACTGTTGCTAATGCTAAAGAAAACACATCCGGATGTGTGACGTACAATATGATTGACAGTGAAAGTCGGCCACTAGGGTGGAAGCATGTTCTCTCTTCAGCCAATAAGCGCGTCGTTTTCTAGCAAGTGGTACTGCCGGTTTGGGGAACAGCTGAAGCTAATGCTAATAAACATTACATGTATTTTGTATTCTTATATGTTACATAGTTCACAGAAAGTCTCTGTTTTGCCATATTTGATCAAATATACTAACCAGTCGTCTCAATAGCAACATATTCTGCGTGCAAATGCAACAAGGATCTTAAGGAGCTACACTTGGCTCAAATCTCTTAAAATGTCACAAAATCCATGGAGCTGAAAATCTGGGATATGTTAAGAAGAGAACATAAACTAGAATATATAAAACTTCCATGGTGTGCCTACGACTGTGAGTTTAAACCTAATAAAATAGTTTATAGAGTCGAATCCTGGACTGCAAAAGGAATAACAACAGCTACTACTGATCTTCTGATCTACACAAAGGGGAAATTAAAAGGCTTTGAAAGATTGATATCACTTTATAATATGACCTCTAAAAACATAACTTTTTCTGTTGGCTCCCGATGTGCGATTACTTTGAACATACCACTAAAAATAGAACATTCCATCTCAATTCATAATTTTTTTTTACATTTGCTGCTCAACTGTCTCCATTTGCCTAAAAATGTTAAGCTCCAAAGTTTTCATATATATACAAACCACTGCTGTTAAAATATTAGCTTCATAAATCAAATACTTTTAAAGATATATTTGTTTTAATAAATTGTCCATCAATCCACTCCCAGGATACTCACTTAGGCGATGTTTGAACATCGAAAAACTATAAAAGATAAGCCAGATGTTTTCACTGGCCTCTCTTGCCATAAAAGTCAGTCAATATCTGTAGTTTGGGACTGATCTAAAAAGATCTGAATATTTCCTTGTTCTACAAAAAACAATTCAAGCAGTTCAAAGTTCCATACTAAGAACATACTAATGAAAGTAATAATAATAGGTAATAAGAGACAAACAGCAACTATTTTTGAATGATATATAGCTAATGCAAAATAAAATGACTATAATACTTTTTAACATGAACTTCTTAGTCACAAAAGGGAAGAAAATGCTACTTTCCTTCAACCTTCCTGCTGGATTTACCAGAAATATGAGTAGACAGTCTAATGAACAAAATTAGGAGTTTGCAGATGTTATATCAATTATAACTACGGAAATAACGTTAAATATATGCATATTTTTCATTTTTGAGACCTACTGCACTGGAAACATTCAAGAGTAAAGAAAATAAGAAAAGTAAAGATAATAACTCACTTAACCTGCGTAGTTTTGCAGGACTAATTTGCACAAATACCACAACAGAAATTTAAATTAAAATGAGGTAAAGAGACAGCTTAGTCTGTATGTAGCCAGACATCTAATTTCAATTTTGCAATACCCTGCCTAAAATTTAATGAAACAAATGAATGAGGTCATAGTAACTTATAACTAGATTTTAGTAATTGAATTAGATCTGGGTGTTGAATGTTGTTTATATTACTATTAGAGGTTATGTTTAAGCTTAGGCACTGTTTGGGTTTTTTTTTTTGGGGGGGGGGTTCTGCCCTTCAGAAAAGCTGATGTGAAAGCACACGAAGACAAGAAGTTAAAGGCGGTTATTATGCACATTCCACATTAAACACATCACAAAAAATAACAACACCTAGAGCAATATGAAATTAAAATTTCCACAGGGGAGTGTTTGATATTTCACCAAAACACTATTGGGGGAAAATATTACAGTAACATTTTTGAACTCTGTGCAGCACTGGCTTAGTTGCATAGGTAGATGTTTACTTGGGATGAGGGTTTGCCTTTACAGTGTTTTTGTTTTTCCACCATGGTATAATGTAGTGTCTATGCATCAGTGACTGCACCTTCCCAGAAATTCCACTGTAAATTCAAGTTGAGATTTGCCTGTGCCAGTCGGCGTTGCAACAATGTTGAATAACTTTCAGTTTTGTTTTCTTCATTTTTATAGTCGATGTGCTGTTGAAGGCAGTGGGAGACACTCCTATAATGAAAACAAAGAAGTGGGCAGTGGACAGGGGGAGAACAGTACAGTCTCTTTCACAATTCATATCTCGCTTCCTCAAGCTTGATGCCAATGAACAAC
This sequence comes from Astatotilapia calliptera, assembly GCF_964374335.1. Classification (NCBI taxonomy): domain Eukaryota; kingdom Metazoa; phylum Chordata; class Actinopteri; order Cichliformes; family Cichlidae; genus Astatotilapia; species Astatotilapia calliptera. The sequence goes on along the minus strand of NC_137432.1, from coordinate 24,325,784 downwards.
TAGTAAGCATGACATTTTTTTCTACCAGCTTGTTAATTTTTGAAGTCTTATAATGGACATGATTTAAAAACCAATTATGAAAACTAAATCTTTTTTTTCTTTTCTCAGTTCATCTATGTTAACCAGTCTTTTGCCCCCTCACCGGATCAAGAAGTAGGGGTCCTCTTTGATGTGAGTGTAGTTTTAAATGGGGCAGCACACACAGACATACAGTTTATCAACAACATTATGTTCCCTGTTGTTTTATTAATTTAATAGCGCACAGTCTGGAGTTACAGACCGAGTTGGTCTTCACTGAAATATTACATCAGTAGCACTAGTGTTAGGCAAGTATTTAACTGGGTCCAAACTTCTTTGGACACTTCTTTTTGCCTCTGTACATCAGCTCAATTAATTTTTAACTCAAACCATCAAAATGTGACTAAAGTGCAGACTTTCAGCTTTAACTCAAGAGTTTTTTTCTTTTTGTTTTTGTTGTTTTTTTTAATACAGAATCCATTGTCAGAGGCGCAAAATTAATTGGACAAATGAACATCATTTTAAATATAAGTATTGTTTTTAGTAATTGAAAGAAAATCCTTTGTAGTCAGAGACTGCCTGAGCTCTAGAACCCAGAGACCTCACTAAATGCTGCGTTTCCTCTCTTAAGCGTTTTGACCTTTACTGCAGCCAGTTGCTGCTTCATTGTGGTTCTCTCCACAACCAATAACTGAAAATCTGCTCTATCAGGTTGACATGAGGCCACTGACATGGCTATTGAAGTATATCTAATTTCTTGGCCGTGAGAAACTCTTGAGTCGCTTTTGCAGTACGTTTTGGGTCATTATCCATTTGGACTGTGAAGTGCTGTCTGCACAGTTTTGAAGCATTTAGCTGACTCTGAGCAGAGAGTGTAACCCTGCACACTTCACAATTTGTCCTGCTCCTTCTACCAGCAGTGACATCATCAGTAAACACCAGTGCCCAGCTTCCACTGGCATTTCCTCCACCAGATAATGTCATATGCTTTGTGAGCTGTTCTTTCCTTCTCCATACTTTTCTCTTCCCATTGTTCTGATACAAATGAATCTAATCAGACCTTCTTGTTCTTGAGGGGTTTACATGTTATTGTAAAGCCTCTATATTTCTATTCATGAAACGGTCTCTTGCTTGTGGACCTGAACAATGCTACTGCTTTATCCACTTGAGTTGTTGTCTGTGTTTTTTCAGGCCATTTGGTGTTGCCTGACCAGATTCCTCCCTTTTTAAGAATGAGCCAGATTGTTAACTTAACCACTCCTAAAATTTTTTGCTGTCTCTCTGATGGCATTACTTTGTTTTTCCAGCCTAATGAAGGTTCCTTTACTTGCATGAAACTACTGTTTGGACATCTTATCGAGAGTTCCAGTTAAAGCTGCCAAATGCATGTTCAACACTTGGAAATAACTCCAGATCTTTTATCTACTTAATTTGTTGTTAAATAACAAGGGAACCTGCTTCACCTGGTGATTACTCTGGAAGTCTTTGTATAAAAATCATTGTGGTTCCTAGGCAGTTAATGAAAACTTCTGTTGAACCCCTTAAACTAATGCTGGACATCTGCACTTCAATCACATCTTGTTTTCTTGATTTAAAATCCACTGTGGTGGAGTATAGATGCAAAATTAACAGAGGGGAGAAAACGGTCAATGTCCAAAAACGTATGAAACTTCTAGACCTAACTGTTTCTGCAGGTTCAGCCTGTGTGACTGGACAGGTCATGCAGAGCTTCTACCAGCAGAGGGTGCAATAAGAGACAAGCCTTCTGTGACATAATCTTAAATCCTTGAGCACTGGTAAATGTCTTAACAAGTAACAGTAAAAACGTCAAAGTCTAGATCAGTGGTTGGCTGATCACCTCTCTGCTCTCACTGCTAGATCAATATCTAGTTAAAAGGTCCTTTCTGATGTCACAACAGCAGTTAACACTGATTTTAGACTTTGTTGACAGCTCACTCCTGTGTTTGACAGTTTAACTTCAACGTTTGTATTCCCGTCTTTTTGTCTTTCAGTGTTTTGGAAGTGATGGCAAGCTGATTCTACATTATTGTAAATCTCAAGCCTGGGGTTAGCTGCTTTCTACAACTACATTTTCCCTCCTATCCCCATCCTTAACTTCAAAACACGACAACATAGTGTTGTCTTTCCCCTTTGCTGTTTGCTGTCTTACAGGTTTTTTTGTAAATACACTGTAAATAAATTATTGTGTATATCATAAAAGTCTTGACACTGTTCTTGTTTTTTGTTCTGTTGCTAATCTGGGGAAATGTACATAAGGTACTATAATGTTAATAAAAATAATAAAATAGAGCTGTAATGCAGTGGAACTTAAACTGCTGCTTAAAGTTTAGGGAGGGTTAGTGAAGGCCACCGCTGAAAAGGGACAGACACGGGAAGAGAGGGGGCACTATAGTAACAGATGGACTTAGAGGGATTACATGATTCAGGGTGGGTTTGTGTCATAAATTACCAAGAAAGACAGTAAAGGGAGTAGAGTGGCTTGGAGACAGACATGCAGTCACTCCATTGGTTCGCATCTCCATCGGAGGAGGATTACACGGGGCTTGCAGCCGGAGAGGTAAGGGCCACTGATGCTCACACTGGAGGAGGAAAGCTGATGCACAGAGAAAAGATGAAGAGAGTAGCAACAGAGAGGGTATTCAAGATGGAGCAGCTGAACTAAAGTTATGAACGAGCTTTTTGATTAAGGGCTTATGAAGAAGGCAGAGAAAAACCACAATGTAAGTTCACTGCAAGGCAGTGAAATATGTTTTATGATGGACATGAAAGACTACAGAGGGCGAGAACAAAGTCTGGTAGGTATTTTACTTATTTAAAAATAATTTGTTCTGAAGTCATTTGTGGATTCTTCATCAGCAATCGCAAAAACATAATTTCTTTAATATTTACACATAGCAAAAAAACGTCGTTATTACACTGAGTGTTCAATTAAATCTGTCATTTGTGAACGAAAACTGAACGAGCTATTTTGGATGGACGTCTGCAAAAATTGAGCAAGCTGGACTTTCACACAGATTATCAAGGTGCTTTGTGGGGTAATTGTTTCAGTGCTGAATGAATTAAACTGGCATCTCTGTGATGGTGTGACGCACTGAGCGGTAATCTAAACAAACAGTGCTTAAAAGATGTGCAGTTCTGAAAGGACATAATGTACATCTGAGAATAAACGCAATGCAAGTATTTAGGAAAGCCTTATCTCTGCTGAGCATTGGCTTTAACTGCCTCAGTAACACTCCAATGGTCATTAAGCGTATTATCATACTGATGGAGTTTTATTTCCAGCAGTACAGATGACAGAAACCATGCTAAGGGATGAGTGATGTGCTACATTCACCTGATTTAATCTGTGTTATGTTTCAGGGGCTGTGAGCTGACAGGGGGACATTGCATGAGAGAAAGATTGGCAGCAGACATGGTCAAAGTGTACTTCACACTAAAACACACCTAACAAAAACAGATTAAAGCAGATTTCCAGGGATTACGTGTAAAATTTCATTTAGATCTCTGGCTTATCTATAATTTCATCAAAAAAGTAATCTAGTGTTTTGCTCCCCTGCATCGTGCCTTCCACTTAAGGCCCACAGTTTATAATGAGCGGCAGGCTCGGGCTTGAGTGCGTTAATCAGGAAGCACAGAGATGTTAGCCGGGGTCACAGGAAAGTACACATTACTCAGCCTTTCACAACCCCCCTTTAAACAGCTGGAGGACTTATGTGACTTCAGGCAGTGATTGACAGTGTAAAGCTAGATTTCATTATATGGGCAATTTCCTTTTACCCTCTGTTTTCTTTTTTATGCTCACTTGCTCTCAATTTCATTTAACTTTTTTTGCAAAATAATAAGTTCAGGAATCTATTTTGATGTCCTCTTTAGACATACAAGTTTTATTAATAAATTCTAGTATTTGTAGATGCTTTTTTGATACAGTTGAATTGATCTAATACAGGAAAAAAGGGCTTCGAGTGTTGATTTCAGAGGACGCATGTCTGTATCTGTTCCCGCAGGAATCAATCGCTCCTCATACTGAAGAAGTCAGGGCAACAAAGAGTAATATCCTGGAATCCCTCGGTTCTCTCCCACTGTGCCCAAATCATCCACCTAAATCTCCTCTTGTTCATTTTTTTGTTCCTTCTGTCCCTCTTTCCCACGTGTATCAAAATCAGAGCATCTTGTCGTGCTCCCTGCTCTCTCTCTTTCTTTATCTTCCTTTCTATTAATCCCACTGACTTTACAATATCGTTCCCCATCTGTTTTCTTATCTTCTTTCTTTACTGTTACATCACGTTTTTATTTGTTTTCTTTTTAAACCTGGCCGCCCATAACCTCTTAAAACCCCCACAAAGCATCTGTCCCACCCTCTCAGCTCCATCTGTGGCTGTTTTCATACCTTCTGTCCTGCTATTCGCGTGTGCCTTGTCCCGTTCTGTCCCCTGTTTGTCTTACTTTGACCTTCCTCTCTCTATATCTGACCCCACCCGTACCTCCATCTTCTCCCGCGTGGCCATGCTGGAACGCATGTCCCGTCGCTCTCGCTCCCTGCTCTCCCTCACCTTGACCTCTTTGGCTCTGGCCCTCTCTATCCTGGCTCTCTGCACCTCCTACTGGTGTGAGGGCACTCACAAGGTGGTCAAGCCCCTCTGCCTGTCGCCTGTCAAAATGAAGAACTGTGGTCAAAACAACAGTGAGCCTTACACCACAGGTAGGAAACTCAACATATCCAAAGGAGTTCTGTATTTATTTACTGTTAATGTATTGTACATACACTTACAGTGTCATCGTCAAAAGGAGTTTACTCCCTTCCCGATTTCTTAGTTGTTTGGATATTTGTTAAACTTAAATATCTCAGATCAGACAAACTTTTATATATTATACAAAGATAACCAGAGTAAACACAATGCCGTTTTCAGATGCTAATTTCACTTGTTAAAAGCTATCAAAACCTGAATCAAGAGATCATTTAAATAGCTCCTGTCAATAAAGTGAAGAAGGCTAAAAGATCTCAAAAGCCAACACATTGACATCTATCAGTCTAGAAAGGGTTACAAAGCAATTTCTAAGGCTTTGGAGTGCCAGTGAACTACAGTGAGATCATTATCCACAAATGGAGAACACTTGGAACAGTGGTGAAGCTTCCCAGGAGTGGCCAGCTTACTAAAATTACTCCAAGAGCACATCAGCGACTCATTGTAGAGGTCACAAAAGAACCTAGAACGACATCTAAAGAACTGCAGGCCTCACGTCTCTCAGTTAAGGTCAGTGTTAGTTCCAAGTTCCACGGAGAAAACCTCCTGCTGACCAAAAAAACACAAGGGCTCATCTCTCATTCGGCAAAGAAAAACTTTAGATGAGCCCCGAGACCTTAGGGATAATATGATGTGAACTAATGAGACAATGCTGGGACTTTTTTGAAGGTTTGAATCCTGTTACATGTGGAGTAAAACTAACACAGCATTTCATAAATAGAACATCACACCAACAGTCAGACGTGGTGGTGGTAGTGTGATGGTCTGGGATTGCTTTGCTGCTTCAGGACCTGGACGGTTTGGTGTAACTGATGGGACAATAAATTCTGCTCTTTATTAGAAAGTCCTAAAGGAGAATGTCCGGCCATCAGTTTGAATTTTTGCTTATGCAGCAGGACAATAAAACATATCAGTAATGGCTCCAAAAACCCCAAAACAAAATAAAAGTTTTGAAGTGGCCTAGTCAAAGTTCAAAATTCAATCGTGGCAAATGATGATTGCAGTTTTCGTTGCCAAGGGTTACACAACTAGTTATTTGATTTAGGGCACAATTACTTTTTCCACATAAGGGCAGGTAGGTTTGGATAACTTTTTCCCTTTAATAAATTAAATCATCAATTAAAAACTGTATCCATTTTTATTTGCTCAGGTTATCTTAGTCTAATGTTATTATTTGTTCGATGAAACATGTAAGTGTGACCAAAATGCAAAAAAAAAAAGAAAAGAAAAAAGAAATCAGTACGGGACAAATATTTTTTTCATCGCATTGCTTTTTGGTAACCTTTAACCTTTTATCATGTACCTGTTTATTAAGACTTATGCTTTTATGATCTGTGAGTCATCATATTTTATAGTATAGTTTTGAAATAGCATCACTAAATCTTTAGGGCGTCAGCAGAAATTCAGTGTCAAAGTGCATCGTCCTTTGACCTTTAGACATTCCATGAAATGTGGAACCATGTGGAAATGCTTATGCTTCATAGTAGTGTTCAGGAGTATTTAAGAACATCAGGTTTTGACTTGGACTAAAAGAAAAAGCAAACAATCAAATCGGAGTCGACTTCTGTGCTGCACAGAAGTTGGGAAAATACACTGGTGACTAATCCAGAGTCTGCTGCATCACGTTCACAGACATGTCACAATTTGCTTGTAACAGCAAAAATTCTTGGATTCATTCTTGTGTAAACAGTTGTGATATTATCTTGGCATTTAGCCACTTGAAGAGCCTGGGATGATTTGAAAGTCTTAACTGTAAGTAGAAAGGTACAGCCAATCATAGCCACAGCCTTATGATACACCTTCAAAAGCAAACATGCTGTCTTTCATTGCGTTTTATTGCAGTAGGTTGTATAATCGCCAACGCAATACAATAAAATAGGATTTAATTAGGGATTTCTATCATTTATAGACAATAGATAAGATTTGATTTGATTAGACAGATTTGTCAAAATAATTTTAATTTTTTCTGGAGCTTCTCTCTGGTTCTCAGTGTTCAGGAACGCTTCATGTAAAGCAGATGGAGGCAGCTCTGCTTGAAGCAAACTCCATCTGCTTCATCTGAAGTAAACTCCATCTGGGGGAAGTTTGCTGAAAAGAAAGCTCTGCTGAAAGGAAAAAAGCTCAACAGGTGGAGTCTTAGGTAACACTGTTATGTGAAACCACGTTTTTAAAGTTTAAGATTGAACCTTCATGCCTAGGTGCTTTTTGAGGCTATGCTTCTATCCTAAGTTAAACAGTATCTAGAGAATTCAAATCTGCTCCTCAGGCACACTGAGATTGTTTGCGGTGCTGGATCGGCTTACACAATAAAGTGGATGAGGCTTTCTGACACTGAACTGTTAGAAAGCAATTGTCCTTGCTTTTAATCTCCTTTCCCCCCAATACCTTTGTTCCACAGTGTACTCAGTTATGGCTTAGTATTAATCTGTGGGGTGTGAGGTTATTTCTAAAGGTTTCGTTGTTGACAGCTCTTATTGCATATAACAATCATCTTTGACACTACACGTGCTTTGTGAACTCACACAGAAATATTTCATTTTTACTATGTACAGTGCGTCCATTTAACTCTCCCTTATGCTTCTAAACCTCAGGACGTGTTTGGCACATCATAGTGAACACTGACAAGACTGCATGTACACAGAGGCTTGCTGATTTTGAGGCACTGGTATAATTAGCAGACTTGCAGGACTTTTGTGTTTACCCCTAACCATTCTCTTTTTAACGACACATACTTTTACATGCTTACCCCTCAATTTGATACCCGCTATTCTGCTGTCTAACTCCCTCGTCATTTATATGTTCTCACTGCCTTTTCTTGCATTGTGTGTTTGACAGTCAGTGGATCCGCTGTTAATACTCACGCCTCACCAACAACATTTCCTGAATTTGTTAAATGTTTGCATCATATGGTGAGAAACTACATGGAGACAGAACGTACCCCTAGTGAAGGCTGGATTATACTCTGACCACATTAAGAATGAGCAGGTGCAGAACCGAACCTTAAATTTGCTTTTTTCCACTGTCACCCTCTCAGAGAGTCCCACTCAGAACCCATACAACCGCACGCTATCTCCAGCCAGGAGAGAGGAGCTGGCTAAGATCAGACAAAGGCAGCTGGCCAACGCTGTCCACTACATATGGGAGACGGGCGAAGACAAGTTTGCTTTTAGATACTTCCACACGGGCTTCTGGGAAAGCTGTGAAAAACACAGTGATGGTAAGAGGCACACCTGGGCAGTTCATTTTTTTGGTTGCCGTTTGGTTTCAACTTGGATTGTTAATCAAAGCTGATGTTTTTCACTTTCAACTACAAAACTTTATCCTTAAATCATGACGTTTTGTTGGCAGGGGAGAAGTGTCGCAGCTTTATAGACTTAACTCCAGGAGAAACTCAAGGTGAGATGTGAACTGCTTAACAGTCTCCTGCCTTAATATTGCCATGTTGCCATTTGATTAAAAGTTAGCTTGTGACAGTGTGCTCACACTGTTGTTGACATGTTGCAGGTGTGCTCTGGCTGTCAGTTGTTTCTGAGTTTACATACATCGGTCTGCTGGGAATGGGGTTCTTACTCATGTGGCTGGAAGTCTTGTGTTCCCATAAAGAGATGCACTCACTAAAAATCAATGCCTATGCAGCTATCTGCACTGTGTTATCAGGTCAGACTCAGTCTAATGCTCACTTTTACATTATTTTGTAACCCGCGTGTGCATATTCAGATATATCTATTTTATTGCATGTTCCTCTGATCTTTCCGGTTTATGTTGGATTAAGTTTGTCTGTTTCACCTCCTGTGTAGGTCTTCTTGGGATGGTGGCACATATGATGTTCACCACAGTGTTTCAGATGACAGTAATTGTGGGCCCCAAGGACTGGAGGCCTCAATCCTGGGACTACGGCTGGTCATTTGCGTAGGTGCCAGATATGATTTAAGCTTTTGTCGGGACTTAATGTTTCACTACAAGCTTGATATTTCTCATCTCCTAACTATGTTAAATTCCCTGCTCCTAGTCTCGCCTGGGTGTCCTTCAGCTGCTGCATGGGAGCTGCTGTCGTCACGCTCAACTCATACACAAAGACCATCATCGAGCTTCGCCGCAGACAGAGACTACGTTTAGAGGAAGCCAGAGCCACCACTCACGCTCCATCCTATGACGAGGTGGTCCCAGGGGGAGGGCTCTACTCTGTCAGTGGCCTATTGCAATGTCCAGATGGGATGATTGATGTGGCATGGGCTCCAAATGGCAGCGTAGTCGGAGTGGGAAATGGGGATGTACCAACTTTGGTTTTAGTAGGAGGCTGTGGCCCTGAGGGGTGTGAGGACTGTGAGAGAGAGATGGATGAGATGGGGGAAGCCATGGACCGAGTTGATTCACCTTGTTAGCGAATCAGTAACACGTATCAACTGAAAGGGCTGAAAATCTGAAAAGGAAAGACACTTTAACTAAGGTGGAGAAGGTCAATGTAAGCAGACACATCCTTTCTTTCTTGTCGTCCACTTTGACTCTCTGTGAACATGGGATGTACTGATTGGGCTCAAGGTCCAAAGAAATCCACACATATCAAAACGCTAAGCCTACAACGTATGTATCTGTGTATGTATCTCGTTCACATGCAAGCCTGCATTTTTCTGGGTATTTCTCAGTGCCTCATAGTAGGAAAGAAATGTATGACTTTGTTTGCAAATGGAAAGAAATGCTTCCTCTATTCTATTGTTTATATATTAACTTGAAAAGCATCATCTTAGCGATCAGTTCGTTTCAGAGGACGATGCGTTTATTCCTGAAAGAACAGCACGTTCTATAGAGAAACATGCTGCTCATAAATATGTTTCCTTTTTTAAACTTCTTTGGTCAGAAACTTTTGAGAGACAAAATTTTTTAATGCAATTCATGTATAGCAGAAGCTACCACAAGCACAGCCTCTCTGGAGATGCACAGACAAACCCATAGAGATGGAAAGATTACAGAGATTTTGAAAAGTCTGCTCTCTGATGTTGAACAGAAGATTATGTGTAAACCAGTAATCCCGAGTTGGATGGAAGGGAGGAGGAATAGAGGGAGGAGAGTGAAGCAAGAGGGGAGCAGCATGTGGGGGGGTCAGGATGAAAGTTGGAAAGAATTGCCTGCACACACTAATATCTGCAACACCGAGACACCAGTTTCAGGAAAACAACGCTCTAAAAAACTGCATTTAGCTCCTGTCATATACTATGTTTGAGATAAAATTGTATAAGTACTGAGGTTTTTTTGTTTTGTTTTTTTACAAAAGTCAAAAACAAGTAGTTAAATTTACCTTTAATTTTTGTAGGTTATACATTTGAGGTAATCCTGGATTTACTGTCAGGGATTAATACAACTGAAAAAGTAAAACCTAAAGTGAAAATTTTATCAACTACCAGCATTTTAATATGCAGTATGTTTCTAGGTCAAAGGAGATTTAATTGTTTTCCAGGAGAGATAAGATAAATAGATTTCCAAAGCCCAGATGAATGATAAAATCTTTAATTTTTTTGTACAAGTGAGTAAATTACAATACTGGAGGACATTTCAAATTTCTAAAAAACAAGAAAAGCATAACAAGCTAATAATTAAGTATGATACTTAATGTGTATAAGTATGTGTAACACACAAATGTACAGAAACTGTAGGAATGCTTATTTACAGAGGGGCCGAGAATTGAAGGAAGAGGACGGAGAAAACATCTGATACGGAGAGAGAAAGAAGAGGGAAAAGTGGGTTTTTAAAAAAAGAAAAATAGTTTAATAAAAACTGAAAAGGGGTCCAAGAGGAGAAACGTAGGAATGAGAAGGGATTTAATGTTTTATTGGTTCGTAATGGATCAGACGCATTGCGTTCTCATTTTCGATCACTCCTGTAATGAACTCTCCTTCAGCCAGTCGATCTGTGAAGGGAGGAAAAAATAAGGAGTTAAGACGAGAAACGTATAAGTACAAAAAAAGCCAGGAAAGTGAGATAACACGAGGATGGATTATTGTTATCTAAACAACATGTTCTTATCTCGTGTGCTTGGTACACAGTAGCATGTGATGTATAACTTAAGATGTTTTTGGGCCAATGATTTGTAATAAAGCTTGCGTGACACAAGTGATCCTGTAAGTGGAGACTTGCCCCCAGGTGGATTAATACTTGTATTACTGTTAAGCCAAACAGCTGATTGTAAAATGTAATCTCCCCCACAGGATGCTGGAACATCAGCTAAAGAAAGGTAGCAGAGGCTTCCATTGATATTATCTCCCTCTGAGCAGAAGCACTACCACTACACGTCCTACCATTGTCTTTCTTTTCAAAGCAGCCCCACAGCTTGGTGGCTCTCTTCTCGGGTGTGTTCTCATCATCTGGTAGTTTGCTGAGGTCCTCTTTGGGGATCAGCTTAAACAAGGCCTGAGAGGGGGTTGGGTATAAGATGGAAAGTAATGCTGCATGATTTTTCTCATCACCAGCACAGTACATAAAGCAGATGGATACTGACCAAAGAATATGTAAGCACTAGTAAAACTGAGGATGCTAACAGCCTTCTTCAGTTAATTTATTAATGTCTTGTGCATATTTGGAGTTACTGGTATTGTAGTGAAAATATGGAGGCCAGTATTTTTTTTTATAGTTTTTAAACATAGACTATTTATACAAATTGCAAAATCCTTTTATTACAAATACATAAATATTCAAACAAGCTACAGCATTTCATAGGGCAACTCTCCTGTCATCTCTCAGACAGTGGACTGAATGACTAACTGAGTGTAAACCTCCTGAGTGTGCACTTTAGGTTCAGGCCTTTAAGTTTGTGTCCCACTTAGAGAGGGAGCACTCATCTCCCACATTTAAGACACCTAGATTAACATGGATTAGTGCCAAGACTCAGGCCACAGGCCAAACACCAAGATGTCATCTCTTTTCCCTGGACTATCCCTCAATCTCGCCCCTGCTCTGATGTTATGGTCAGTACAGTTTAGACTTCAGACTGTGATCTACGCTGACAGACATCAAGGTTGTGAAGTCATAAAAATAAAATTAAGCAGCTGGTTTCCTTAAAATAAATCACACTTGCAGTCTTTAAGGATTTGTCTAACATGTCAGAACAGTGTACTTGCGGGCTGGTTTTGAGGCATTTCCACCTTTTTCACTTATGTTTTCTAATTTAACATATTATTTATACATTACATAAGAATACTTTCTGGAAAATGGAGGCGGTGTATCCTTTTACCACACAGTAAATTTGTATTTGTCGACCTCTACCTCAGTGTTTTACAGACCGGAAAGAATCTCATCTTATAGTAAGTTTTTGAACTGCTATCGGGGCTTTAAAATGCAGCTATTTTATGCAGTGTGCTGTAAACATGGTGCTTATGGACTCAAGCCAGTTGGCCAGGAATTCAATCCCATTACAATGCCAGCTGGATTCTTGGCTCATCTGTCTAAACCGCTTACAATTCCATATCATTTGTCTGAAGAGTGAATATAGAAAAGTGTAAAACCTCCATAAGTTTCATAACATTTATTATAGTACAGTCTTCAGTCCACAGTGGCAGTCTCACAAGTAAAACAGCCATGGATTAGAATCGAGATGATGAGTATACTCTTGTTTAGGAGTGGAACTTAAGAGTAGCTCTGCTCAGGAGTAGGGCTCCCTATATTGTCTGCAGGCTAAACCTGTAATCGCCAAGATTATCAGGAGTTTTAGGCTCAAATAGACTGGCTAATAGGGCTGCCAATTAAGACTGAGACCTACATACCATGAGAAGAATAGTAAATTCTTAGTTAACAGCAACACAGCTTTAATGGATTTTGCAGAACGTGGACAAAATAAGGAGATAACCTAACAAAATAATCCATTAATAATGCTAGTTGACCTAATGTTACAGAGTTAAACCAGTTAAACATAGAAAAAAAGCAAAAACATTAGATTCAATAACAGGCATTAATGTAAGGTTTTGCGTTATGTTGCCTTATGTCAGTTAATCCAATAAATTTAATCGGACATCTCCGTTCCCTCCTCACTGAAACCACGGCTGAGAGAATAGTTTGAACTTCTGATTTACAAAGTTGTTATAGTGAAAGAAAAATAACACTTTAGGTTTTTGGGGGCTTGGGGATTAATAAAAACCAGAATAAGAAAAAAAGATCAATGTTTAAAATGAATCTCTTTCTGACGGGATATGAGTTAACATTAACTGCTTGCTGTCACACTAGAACCATTAAAGCCACTCATCCATTCATCAATGTCGCTTTTATAAACTGAACCACGCTCACCTGGCATATTTCTTTCACTTCTGCCTTGGTGATGTATCCGTTCTTGTCTACATCAAACAGGGAGAAGGCCCACTCCAGTTTTCGGGTTGTCCTCCCAGTGGAGGTCATATGTAGTGCAATGATGTACTCCTTGAAGTCTAAGGTGCCGTCATCGTTGGTGTCAAAGGAGCGAAACACATGCCTTGCGTAGCTCTTAGGATCACTGTCAGGGAAGAAGCGCGCATAGATTTCCTCAAACTCCCCTGGTGAGATGCGTCCTGATGGACACTGCTTCTGAAAGTTCTCGTACCACTGGGAGATTTCTTGCTCAGTAAATTTTGTGGTGAGCTTCAGGTCCTCCAGGATCTCCTTTGATATCGCGCTACTGGTTGCATTTCCCATTGTAGTTTCTTTTTAATATCTTTGCAATGTGTTAAACTGCTTGGCTGGGATATGCCACTTGATAGGCTTTCTTCTCTGGTGTCAAATGACTCTTCTTTTTCCAAACTATTATTGCTTACTGGCTTGATGTCTTCTCTCGATGTCAAAAACCAAGCAGAAATCTGAAATATAATTTTGAATTGTGATATAATTCACATAACTTTAAATTAATAACAACTTGCTTGTTAAAATGTGCAAAATGTGCAGAAACCTTACCAGTGTGTTGTGTGAGCAGATGATGGCTGAGGAACCGAGTGTCTCTCTCGACAGTAAGACAGTGAAAGATATAGGCGGGCGGGGAAAGCACATCCTACACGAGTTGACTAGGTTAAGTCTGTTAATGCGGGATTTAAGGTGGATGAGCATTTGACCAAATTGCAACCCCAGATCCTAATTTTATCTATTGTCTGTTTGAAAAGTCCGGAAAGCTCTAGTGTATGTTTATACCCCTGCTAAATTACTTATGAACTCTGGCAATCAATTTGTCCCTGTTAGTCTTGTACTCACTAATTTACTAGTACTAAATTGCTGAATATGAACCGATAAACAGAACTTTAGTGCATCCAACTGTAAGTTACAGTTCATTTTGGGAGCCAAACGTTACTTCGGTAAACTCACCAAAAAGTGAGTAGGTGCTTTCTAGCAAACTGTGAACAAAGCTTCAGGTGGGTTTCAGAAAATTCTGTCTGCTGTTTTAGTTATGACCTTCAATAGGTTTGATTGAGCACTGAAAGCCACTCCACCATCTGTCCAGGCAATTTTAACTCCCCCAGCAACCCACGTCTACGTCCAATCCCACCTGCGCCCTTAATATCCCTGTCACTGCCGACCCCGTCTGTGCATGTCCTCCTTCCTGTCCTACAGTACTGCTTTCCTTTGAGTCACTAGTTTAGGTTTATATTACCTAGCTAAACTTTGTTTTGTTTTTTTACATGTTTTTTTGACTGTATGAATTTCTTTAATCTCAACATTAATAGTTGCGGACATGACTTACATTCTCTTTTCTCCGCCATAAGGTACTTTCATGTTTTAAAGGCTTACTGAACTGCACACTAACAAAACACACACTGATGACTTCACTTGAATTTTTTTCTGATAGAAACTCTTTTCTGTCTAGTCTCTTGTAACTCAGCTCCAATTTACTTTTTCTTGTCGTTTCCATATTCATTGCCAACAGCTATGTTCTCATTGGAGGCTATCAGGTATTATCAGTATAACAAACTCACTTCATGACACTTTGGCTGCCACCTTTACGTCATTAGTCTGTTTACTTTGTGTCTACTTTAATTAGAGCGAAAGTATTATCTTGATTGTCTTAGGTGTTGTTTCAGACCAACATAGCATGTGTAAAGGAGACTTCATGAGTTATGCACACGTATAAGAAACACACATAAACACCAGAGATGAAAGCAGCATGCACTTATCGTATTTAGGACATGTATTTCCCTGTATGATAATCAATAATTCATTTTTTATGTTTAAACTATAATTTGCTAACTGGATTAGTCAAGCCCCGCCCTCTCCTACACAAGCCAGAGAATAGCCAATTACCCCCGTCTTCATCCTATAAGGGTGACGGTCAACTGAATTACCCCTTCTCTACAGAACAATCCCTGACATGTGATCTCTACTCTTGTTTGGGCTAATTGCTAGAGCCAGAACGAGCAAGGATTTGTAGCTACTCTTGAGATGTTTTTCCACTTGGGGGAGAGAGTGCGTAAAAATATCGGTAACATGGGCGTTTGGCATCTTAGATTAATTATGATTCTGTCAGAACTTAATAAAGAAGTTTTAACATTGCTTTGCAACATTAAATCTGTATTTATTTCACAGGCAGGAACACATGCACATACAGTAACATAAACAATGAAAACTCGAAGGTTTATTTGTATCAGAAAATAACATGACTATAAATATCCACAATTAGGTCAGTGACAACCTACTTGGCAGCATTATATGGTATTAATGGGCTGTATCAAGTGTCGCATGTGTTACAGCACTGACCTGTGAAACGTCAGTACTGACGTATTCTATAAATCTGCAACACTTAATGTGTCAATGAAGGATCAGCCTTATTAATTACTATCTACATTTGGTAACAGATCTCTGAAACAAGGTTGTCTTGAAGTTAATCGTTTATAACTTGAATTTGTGTTGACCTATAGTTCTGTTTTAATATAGACAGGCTCAGGATTGAAATTCCCCAATAACATTTCAAAGTTGAGTACGAGTATAAAGTTTGAGATGTAAGAGCACTGAGAAAATAATTCGAGAAATAGGAATGCCAAACAGGAAAACGTTTAAAGAAAAAAAAAAACAATCTTAGTCCAAACAGTGCCTTGGTGGGACGCAACTCAAATCTTAAGACTGAAAGCAAGAGGAAAGGAGGAAGGGAGTTGTTTCCAGATAAATATCTGGTAATGGCTCATAATGACGCGTAATGACAGACGACAGCTTCCTACTAAACACAAGGAAAGAGGGGAACAAACATGCTGTGACGGAAGTCTTGATGATTGCGTCCACAATTTTGCAAGGCCTCGAGTAGGTGATGTATTTCAGAAAAGCACTTTGCCGCTGGCGCCCATTTCTACACCCACTGTCCAGAGAGAAGTCAGGAGTGCCTTTAGTGTCTAATCATAGAGAGTTTCATATTTAAAAGATACTTACTTAAGACTTTATTTAAGGACCTTCACTTTTATAAAGTTTCCTCTGACGTCTAAGCTCCTGGATCAAGACTGAGGTAAGAAATGTTACACTTAAAATGTAAAAAAAGAGAAAAAAATTGACTTTTTTGGCTGTCTAAAATTACAAATATTAACAATTCATTTGGCTTTCTAGAATAAAAAGCTTTTATATCCTAATATTCAGGTCCACTCAATTAAAAAAGTAAAGAGTTACAGTTACAAATACTGGTAGAAAACCTGACGTGACAAACGCGTGTTTGAAAGGTTGTTTCGATTATCAGATTAAAACAATGTCCAATCTTTAAAAAAGTGTGTACTGAGCTAGTTTACATTTAATTCACTGAGCCTGCAGTGAATTGATCGATGAATATTATACTTTACAGCCACAAAATACACATCGGTCATCAGTTAAGGCTTTTTCATGAAATGTGTATAATATGTATGGCTATCATTATAAAATACAGATCCTATAAGCTTTGGACGTTTTCTTCTGGTTGCCTGCCTAAACAGGTTCAGTTATTTCAAGGAAAGCTCAAACACACTGATGGGAATTTGACACAGTATATAATTATACAAAGTTTATACCGACAGCTTGGGATGATTTATTTTAAACTTGAAGCTGCATAACTGATACCAGACATGAAAGCAAAGTGGGGGGTTTTCTAATCAAGACTATGTGTGATATCGTAGAAAGAAGAGAGAAGAAGCTACATGTAAAAAGCCCTCTTGGCCATCTACCAAGCAATAAAAACAGACCATGGCGTCCAAAATGGAAACCCTTGATCCTTCAACTTTATCAGATGTCACCTCTACTGTGAGATACGGGTCTAAATCGGAAACCGTGACCTTACCAGGAGGAGTTGTGTCAGTGGCGGGCGTCACTGTGGTTACTGGAGGCGTTGAACTGTCTTGTGGATCCTGCATGCTAGCTTTTGGATTTTGGGGAACTCTCATCGGCTTCAGCTGCCTGGCTGTGGGGCTGTGGGACCAGCTGAACTTCTATAAAGGGGGAACCTCTCATTTGCTGGGACTGGGGCTTGTGATACTGGCCCTCAGTTTTGTGGTGGTGGTGGGTGTGGCAACAATTCACCTCCTAACCAAGAGAAAAAGACAGATGACAAAAGAAGTGAGACAGCATGGGAAAGAAGTTCTTGTAGAGAGTGGTAGGGTAATAAAAAAAGTCACAGTATAAACAGTGTTTAATGACAGACATTAAGGAAAAAAGATCTCTGATCTTTTAGAAATAAATTATCACCATTGCAACCCGACTCTGTACCACTACTTATTAGGTATCTTTAATCTAAATAATGTAGAAATGCAGTTATTCAGTTTTGAGGCATTTTATTTCAACTTACAGTCATTAAAAATTTACACACTAATATTGTAGTTTTGTATTCTAATTGAGCCGTGTAGGCTGGCAAAGTTCTTCTTAATGATCAACATATGTTATTGCTTATGCTTATGACTTGTTGCTTTGTAAATCTAAAAAAAAAGCAGTGAAAATGAGTTTCGTCTTGAGCAGTGGTTCATGTCACATTAATAATAATAAGCCAATAATGTAACACTATTCGACTACATTATGCACATTGTGCTACTTACACTTAATTAAAATTATGAATATAAATGTTTAATCCCACTAATTATTTTCCTTGTAATGGGTTTTTTTTTTCACTCCTGCAGCTTGTAATGTGTGCACAGAGCATAAACAGAATGCAATAATTGGACTGGGTAAAATGTGAGAGAATCAAAAAAAGGAAGAGAGAGACAGGGTTTTATTACAACAGAATACAGGACATTGCTCATTTTAACCTAGTGGGTCCCATGCATGCAGATACCTTTTAGGTTTTGTATTTGCACCCAAACTTGATATTAAAAACTCAGCAGGACGACATCTTTATAGAAACACTGGTTAGTGAGGATAACCCAAAGCCTTTCACAATGTTGCTGGGATAACAGAGACCTTCCTGTCTACGTATCTTTTAGGATCAGATATGGGGATTATCCTGAGCTACATTATCCTTAGTATTTTGCCTTTTATGATTTTTTTTTTAACTTTAAGCACCACAAATGTCATTTGAGGGTTTAGTTAAAGTTACTAGTAACCAGACAAATTTACAAATCACAGTGAGCATGATTCATAAAAGTGCAGACCAACAGAAGTAAGGTAGACTATAAAAAGCACTGGAGTTACTAATACACAGAAAAAAAGTTGTTAATTCTTTTTTGGGAGTCTCAGGAGTGTGTGTGACAATAAAATACTAAATATAATTTTAAATTGTATATTATTTTTCTAAGATTTGTGTTCACTGGGGTCCTTCATTTTGTATTTTTGGTCAGATCATATTTGATTTTATTGAGCTTTCCTGCTTGATTTGTAATTTTTTGTTGTAGGTTATGTTTAATGTTTTGGCTACTGTAACGAGAATAAATAAAGTACAAAATAAATGTTATATTTCAGACCTGTGCTTCTCATGTGATGTGCCCATATGTCTTTGCTGCTCACTGACCTGAAAAGGAAAAAAAAAGTGAAAGAGAAACTATATCACCAGTAAGACCCACAGAAGTTAGCTAGACAGGGACAGTTAAGCTAACTTAATAAAGTGCAAAACAAAGTTTAGAAAATTAATTTAATATCACAAATAACATTAAAAAATAAACAAAAGCAATGAAATACTTGATATCCAACAATGCAATTCAGGTTGTTTTTATCAATATTTTATTTAGTCAAAGAAAATGACCATATCGTGGGAATTTCATGGAACACAAAGTCACATAGTCATTTTGTTTTAGTCAACTCTAAAATTTGCAATTTGATGAATTATTCAACTAATTATTTTAATCCTGTAGAGCTAGCTAGGAGGCTAGCACAATTAAAAATGTTTGTATAGTAACACTCTGACTATCTTCTGACAAAAAGAGGGACAGGACTTCGGATATTAGGTTTCTGTGACTGTCTAACGTGAGAGTTTAAATGTATTGTTAATTTTTTGCTGAATTTACCTTGTAAAATATCATTTACCTGTTAAGGTTCATGGAGCAGGCATTTTAAAGTGAAGGTAGCTGCATGATGGACATCCTGCAGATAGGATTCATGATCATCCAGGTATAGTATAATACTTTACAAAAATAAAAAAAGGAAGGACAAAACTCCGAAAGGCTTTGTTTTTGTTTCCGTAGCTTATTTTCATTGACACTGAGGAAGTGTAATGTTCTTTTATGCTTGTAAAAGCAAATGTAAAAAAGTTGTGAGAAAACAAAAACAGCAAAACAAACAAACATAACAAAGCTCTAACCACATACAATGAACATGAAATGTACTGAGGGACCAATACTGCCCAAAATACTGACTTAACTGATTTACCTTCATTTTCCCTTTAGTTTTGTTACACAAGAACAATGTTTAAAGTTACATTTAATAAAATCGAGTCCAATTAACTGTACCCGATTGATATACATTCAGGTTAAGCACATTTTCCTTAAACATTAAGTATTTGAATTATTATTCTTTTTTTGTCTTTTTTTTTTAGAATATCGCCATCTAGTGGAAGGAAAACTAACTGTACTTTATCCTAAGACAATTCTAGCTTTTGCAAGTTTGCAGTAGTTTTACTTTAGTTTCGTCGGTGTAATAATAAACACGTTTGCATGATTGTTTTTCCCCATCTCACTAGGAAAGAGATCCCTGCACAAATATCCCTTAAAGACACTTCATCTCTTTCGACTTTTTAATTTGACATCACATCTGTAATGTTTTTATTTTAATGATTCGCTCACAAACATTGCGGTAAACTGTTCCAACCACTTGTGGCAACATGGGAAAAGAGATTGAGCTGTTCTCAGGAATGTAAGGTATTTCGACAGGTTTCGGATTCGAACGTGCTTTCCTCAGATCACCTGACAGTCCGCTGCAAACTCCTTGGTCACGTGTCGTCGCTCAAGTTTCAGGAAACCGTTTTTTTCCTCCTCTCGAAAACAAAACTAACAATGTCCCGCCCATTTAACCGTCCATTGGTTAGAGCAAACAGTTACAGCGCTCGCATTGGTCAATCTGAGGACATGTCTGCGCACGTCAAATTCGAGCAACACCCCCTTCTTTAAACTCGTTTATGTGTAATTGATATCGTCCCGAAGAAAAAGACGGCTGGAGTTTCCTTATTTTGGGGCAGTAAAATGAAAGTTGTGAGGAAGTCAGGCGCTAAGGTAAGTTTGTAAAACGGCAGCCGAACAACTGAAGAAACACGGCTTTATTTTTGGCTAGATTTCAACTTTGTGAACCTACTGCTAACGAACTCTCAAGGTGTCCACTGTCAGGCTTCTTACTTATTTATACAGTATGCCGATTCGAGTCTGTTAGGTCTAGTAATGCTTACCGAGAGTATTAATAATTAGAGTAAGGAGTCGAATAATAAAACCTATCGCTGTCATAGTCTGTCATGTTTGCTTAGTTGGTGCTATTTGTGGAGCTTTTAAAAACACACACACAGGAGGTCACTTGGTCTGCATGCTATGGTATTATCCTCATTAGATCCATATAAATAATTAACAGAAAGCCTCACCGTACTGAGGTGAAATGTCAGCAGTTTGAAGCACACAACTCGACTTTAAAGTCAAATATGAAGTATGTGATTCTTCGCTCTATTTGCTAGTTCACAGAACATAGTTGTGTCTTGTGCTATAGCCTGGAAAACCAAGGAAACGGACAACATCACATTAGGTATTTATAGTTTAGTTGTGATTTATAAGGGTTTTTTTTTTAATTATTATTGATCCCAAGGTTGAACTACTGGGGAAACTATTATAGATTAAGATCAATTTATTTGGTGTGAAAGCAGACGTTTTAGCTGAGTAAAAGTGCAAAACAAAGCGTTTAAAAATAGAAAATACACCAAAACCATGAAATAGCTTCCTTTTCTTATTTCTTTTAATATTTAATTGATCAAAACCTAATAGCCTGCTTCATGGTCTCAAAAAAGTTCAAAGAATCATACCGGAATACAAGAAAACCAAATGATTGCGTTGTGTCACTTCCAAGGTTATAGTAATGCTGAAAAGGGAAAATGGCCAAAACAGCTGACAGTGCACTTCCAGTTAAATCATCTCTAAAGAAAGTGACATGACCTTTTCCTTCCTTTTTTCTGCAGGATGGACTCTAAAACACCTCCAGACATCAGATAAACCTCTATAGAAAGTGAAGTCTTCGAGGATGCTGCTGTATGAATGAACATGTGGAGAATGGGAGGTGCTAGTGTTGGGAGAAAGGTTAAGAACCTAGACAAACGAGTTGTTAGTGAGAAACTGTAACACACCATCGACTCACAGATCTGTTTGCTTTTGGTTTTGAGCTTTTGGCAACTGTGTTGCAGCAGAGGTAGCGAAAAAAAAGAAAAAAATCTTTGGCTGATGGAGTACAGTGAGAGAGTGCTTTGTGGGACCGGGGAGGTGGAGCCGGACCCAAACATTGTGAGTGAAGAGGCAGGAAAGCTGTATTCAGAATTACAGGTAAGAATGAGAACAATATGTTATGTTGATCTGGGTGGAAATATTATTTACATGTGGTCACAGATACCTGTTTTCTCTCTCTGCTGCTTTACTCTATCACAGACTGTTATTGAGATCCATGGTGAAAGCGTGGTGGAGTCTCTGGTACCCATATTTGTGTGGGTACTGGAGGGCCTGGCCAGCTGCAAAGCACAGCTGAGAGACAGGGAGGAAGAGGCTGAGAGGGAGAAAGCTGAACGAGAAGAGCTGCTCGAGCGATATCATGCAGAGAAAACACTGAGGAAAGAAAGTCAAGAGGTGAGTCATGATACTGTGAAGGTGTGCTATTGCAGGTTTTATTGTAAAAGCAGGCATTTCACTGTTCAAGTCTTTTTCTTTTCTTAAGAGGTATCTTGAGTTGGATGACCAAATTGAACAGGAGAGGAGAGCCATGAGGGGCAGGGAAAAGGAGCGAGAACGGCGAGAGAGAGATCTAGAGAAGAAAGCAAGACAACAAGCTGATCAGTGTGCGTATTTGAATATTTACCAGCAACAGTAATGTCACTGGTATTGTTTTGACCCTGTACGTCGGTCTCTGTTGATAAAATATGTTTCTGGAAACCTCTACTGCAGTAGAAGCTACTGCAAAGGCAATTTGAGGATTTTTAGCTGGTGTTCATATGTCTGTGGACAGATACTGTCAACATGACAGCAGCACAACTGTACAGGCGTATTGAGATCAAAATAAAGTCTTAGATTCATGCAGTAACAATGCAGTAATGACTACTCGGGGGTTATAATTTTAACATGTTAATCGGGTTTGTGGGGCTCTCATGCACAGTTTTCTCCAGGACGTTTAGTTGTTTGGTTTCATTTCTGTTTTTTCTTTTGAGTTTATCCTGTCTTTGCTGTGTACAAAGAGTCACGCACAATGAGGTTGGCAGCAGATTGTGTGGGTTTGCCATCCAGGGGTGACATGGTGGTGCAGCCTGCAAGTTCTTCCTGTGACTCTGTGGATTCTCTCCAGGTGTTCTGGGTTCCTCCCACAGTCCAAAGATACGCATGTTAGCTTAAATGCTGATTTGAAATTGCCCGTAGGTGTTTGAATAGTTGTTTGTCTTTATATGTGACCCCTGTGACAGACTGGTGACTTATACAGGGTTTATCTTGCCTCTCACCCCATGACAGAAGGAATAGGCTGCACCCCCTCCCCCTTATGACTCTGAATTGGATAAACTAAAGAAGGTGGATTGATGGACATTTGAATATGGTTTGCACAATGGAATAGGCTTGTATTCAGGATTTGGGAGGTTTAAAGGCCACATCAGTCCCTTCTTTCTGTGTTTCTCTAGCCATTTCGAGACAATTTCTTTAGTAGAGGACATTGCCCTGAAATAAATCACATTACACAAAAAATAAATGTGAAGGTGCAAAGTTTTCCCACAGAGCACAATTTTCACTTCAAATGTCAGTGGTTTAAAAGTTGTGGCTTACTGGTGTGTATCAGGAATAAATGCCAAAGAGCAACTCAAGTCTAGTTTTAGGTGTCTAGACTGTATTCTGTTCTTACATGCCTTCTGTTTTCTTGCAGTGGTGGCCTTGGAGGAACAGAAGGCAAATCTCAGTAGAGAACTGAGCGCACTGAGAAATACCCACAACAAGGTCAGATATTTTTGGTTAACCTCCATGCGTATGCTCAGTAACCACTGTCTTATTCTTAAGTCGTCAGGTTTCTTACATGTAGCTGATGTTCTTTTCTTTTCTTTTTTTTTTTAGTTGGCCCTGACATATCGGGAACT
Organism: Astatotilapia calliptera; assembly: GCF_964374335.1. Lineage (NCBI taxonomy): Eukaryota > Metazoa > Chordata > Actinopteri > Cichliformes > Cichlidae > Astatotilapia > Astatotilapia calliptera. The sequence goes on along the minus strand of NC_137432.1, from coordinate 24,302,354 downwards.
TTTGGAAAAGAGGAAGGAGTCTGAAAGAGATTCTCCTTTAAGGTTCTTTTCAACATTATGCTAAAACACATTTGCTATTCTGCATAAAGTATCACACAGGAAGACTTTAAGTAGCAGCAGCCTTATTGTGAATCGTGTTGTAGCCATGCGCAAAATGAAAAACTCTCAGCCTGTTGTAATATTAAACTAAATGTTGAATGCTTCTGGCATTTCTGACAGCAGGTTGGTGGTATTTCTTTGTTTGAAAGGGATATCAAGTACAGTGTATACCACATGTGACTGAAAATGAAAACCTGAAGCTACTTTGTAGCGTTAACTTCAGCTTTTTAGTTGCATTTGGCAAGATACTCGCAAATTCTCTACCTTTATTGTTGTTAAATGCAATATTTGTGGAAAGTGATTAGTAAAAGATTATTAACTAGAATTTTTTTTTTTTTTTAAGTCACAGGATATATTTTAGAAACACCGTTGCAAGAACATGGTGAAAAATAAGAGGATTTAAAAAAGCATAAACTGAGTTGTTGCGTTTAGGAATCATGTGCGTTCCAGGAATGCTGACTTTCCGTCACATCAGGTCTTGCCAGAACCCAGTGTTACTGAAAAGGTAAATGGCTTTGCACCTAAAATGACCATCTTCCAAATTTCTAATTCGAGATTTTGCCAAAGATGTAGCTTACGTGTTCTGTTTTGTTTTTTGTTTTTTTTTCTTTTACAGATAATTAAAAGACCACATTCAAAGTCTGGTCCCCCCTGTTTGGAAGATCTCATGGCCAAGAAAGAAAAACAGGTCGATAGAGCTGCAAAGCCTTCCACAAATCAGTTTGTCATTGACATCATAAACTCCACTCCTGAGTTGGCACATTTTAATGGCTGTGTAAATGCAAGGTACTAACCTGAAAGCATTAACTGATTTATTTCAGCTTTATATTTATTAACTAAGCCAACATTTACTTGAATTCATCTGCTCGCACACATATTGTATCAACCACCTCCAAATTTTTCAGCACCCCAGTTAAACCTGACACTGAAGAACCTTTAAAAGGTGAGCTGGAGACCAGCTTCAAGGACGAGATGAATGAGTTGGGGCAGAGCAAAGTAGAAGAAGAAAAAGGAGAAGAGGCGGACAAAAAGGATGAGGGAGAGGAGGTAGAGGACGAGGATAGTATAGAGTGGGAGCTCCGCAACACTGACTCTGTATTCTCTGAACTGTCTGAGCTGAGCCGCGATTATGTGGAGAGTGTAGACCGAGGGGCCAGTGTCAGAGGTAAATGCAAGTTTGTTTTTTTTGTTAAGATCTGCATTCCTGAGTTGCTTTTTTGAGTTTTAAAGAAATAAATGTCACAAACATAGAATCTTTGCTGCTTCTTTGAAACACAAAGTGATCCGAGGCAAAAGAAGTGACAGAAAGTTGGTATCCAAAAATAATCAGGCTCTGTTGGGAGACTATTTATACTCTACTTATATTAAGTTCAAGTATGTGTTTTACAAAGTTTTACTTCCCCTTTTCCTATTCTACAAAATCTCATGTCCTGATTTCTTCTTAAACATGAATGCAGGTTAAATAGTCCTTAATACAGGTTAGAAATGTATTAATTTCAGTACTTGTCTGTTTGCATGTGCATTCACGCAGTTTAATTTTTTTGTGTGTGTTTTTAGGCAGCGTAGACCAGTCTGAGGAGATTCTTTCTCAGTATGAGGAACTGAAAGTCACCCAGTGAGTCCTCAGTTTATTTTCTATGACTAGTCTATTGTGATTTGTTGAGGACATGGGGAGTTTCCAAACACTTGGATTTCTTACTTTGCCAAATACCAACAGAAAGCTTTGTATTATCTAATATGATTAACCACTGTTTTTCTTTTCCACCATAATTCTGAGTTTTATATCTGATGCTATACTTCCTTTTTCTCAGTGAATTGGTTGAAACTGCTCGTAAGACTTTGATATCTCGGGTAGTGGAGCTGACAGATGAGCGGTCAGCTCTTAAACTGGAAGTGGAAACTCTTCGGGAAACACTCTCCCGATTGGAGGGGCGGGTGAAGGAGAAGGAGGAGGAAACTAAGAGGTGAAGAGGATCATTCAGCTGTTCAATAAATAACCTGTTCATTGTTGTTATTACATACACGTTCTGACAATAATCTCGCCCTTTATTTTACAGACTTCGGAAAGAACTGGAAACTTGTCAGTCTGAGGATTCTGATGTAAGCTGTGATGTACTATCTGTAGGTGTAGTCTTCACTGCCTTTCTAGCTGCTCATAGATGGTTTGATGGATTAATTTATTTTCCCCTTCAGGTGTCTCAGCCAGCATCCATGCGTAACTTTTCCCGTTCTGAAATGGCTCGCGTGGTCATGGAGAAGAACCAGTATAAGCAGCGTCTGTTTGAACTGCAGGAGGCGGTTAGACGCAGTCAGACACTCAGGTAACTTTTGTGCCTTTCTTGAAGATTTAAAAAATTGTTACATTTGAGAATCTGTTGTGTGATTACAACAACTCGTGTAACATCAGTGGCTCAAATCTTTGCCTCCAACCTCATCTATTACTTTTTCTTTAGAGCAACAAAGGAGGAGAGATTTTCAGAAGAAAGAAGGTCAAGTGTTTGGAGAAAGTAAGTAAATCTGTCTTTGAAAATAATTTACGACTTGTTACACACCCATCCTCCTGTACCTTAAGATGATGTTGAAGCTCTTATAACCCAAACAGAGGTGGGTGGTGCAAGCCGCATGATCTGATATCTGAGCTGACATCTTCATAACAGTGTTAGTCCAGGATCATCATTGCAGCTGTGCAGTCACATTGGCTGAGCATTCAGCTAGCAGTTGCCAAGAAGTGCAGAAAACAACACGAGATGAGAACCATTACATAAAAGTGAAAAGGCGTCAGTTAAAATGCAGGAGAGGGACAAATGTTTTGGTGTTGTGGTGTTACTAAATGCACCTGGCATTAGGTGGGCTGAAATTAAGAAGTGTATATTTGTTCATGGTTAAAATACTTAGAATTGTTCATGTTTTCTTCAATTAAAGATTCAACCGCTTCTTTGGCCGGTCCAAGGAACCATTAGTTTCACCTCCTGCTTCCATATCAGCTCTGCGACCTTCCCCATCACTCACTCGCACTGCTCTGGGCTCTCCACAACCACCAACCATCAGTCGAACTCAGGCTGAGTAAGCATCTGTCTCTTAATAAGTTACTCCTGCTTATGTGTTTTTCAGCAGTTGTGTGCAAAGATTTAGACAAAATGCAAGTGAGAAAAATAGAGATTGGATCTGAGTGAGGTCTTCTCTGAACTACAGAGTCTGGCCTAGCTGATTACCTCATTGTCAATAAATATTTTTCATTCACGGTTGGGGTTCAGCTACTTGCTAATGCAAGTGAAATAAGAATCAGACATGAAAAATTATCCGTTCCCTTTATACCTGTGGGAAATTCATAAGCACGCTTCACAAGACAGCCTAAGAATATCTCAGAATTTTAAGCGATAAGCTGGAAACATTGGATGAAAATCATAAATAGACACTTTCTATTTATATACAACAAGTGTTTGCCTCGGCCACAGGAGAGGTCACTAAGTACTGAAACAGGAGTGTCCAAACTCTTGCACCGGCCTCGGGTACTTCTTTCCACTTTCCAAATTATTAAGTAAATGAAATGCAAGATACTAACAGTGAAGGCTCTTTGTCCTACCGTGGCTCTATGTATTTCACTTAAAAAAATAAAACATATTTAATGTGAAGCTGATAAATGCCAGAATCATTTTGTCTAGGTCTGCTTCTCCTCCTGCTCTTTCACCACGTGTCAGGAAGAGGGAAATCTACAGAGAAATTCGCTCCCAGATTTGGGGAACTCTGGGAAAGCGGCAGTTACATGGCTGGAGCCTGCCACTAGCAAACACACAGGTAGTAGAACCACATTTCTATATACAAATAAATAGTGACGTGCTATAGAGAATAAATAGGAAACAGTGGAATAAAAAGCTTCCTGTTGCTGTTATTGAGTCTATATAGTTAAAATACTAAAACAATGAAAATAGTAACTATACCAATAAAAAAATAAAAAATAAAATAATGTCTGGCTTTCATTCAAGACTTTTTTTTGCACAATATGGATATTTACTGTGCAGATCACTATACAAGCAATACTCCGGTAAAAATATTGTTAATTACTGTAGGACTCCAGTGAACCAGTACCAGAGCCTAAAGACGTGCCTGTTCTAATGCAGCTCAGACTGCTGGATCACAAAGAATCGACTGCCAAGGTAAATGTCACTCAAAGGAGGCTTATTTTCTGTGCAGAAGTCTTGAACTACCCCACTGGATGTCACTCAGTGGTTTCTTTTTTTTTTTAAAAATGGATGGAAATATGAACCCAGAAAAGTACCACAAGATTTTGATCCACCATGTCATACGATCTGGAAAGTGTCTAATTGGCAATACCTTCATTTTTCAACATGACCATGGTCCCAAACATACACATTGGCCTCACCAGAGCCCGGGCCACAACATTATTGAAGGGGTGCATGGGATCATCTTGACAGAGAACAGAAGAAAAGGCAGCTGTCATCTAAAGAAGAGCCTTGAAGGTCCTTCAATATGCCTGGAGAACTATTCCTGAAGACTACTACCCAGTTTCCTTGCAAAATGTAAAGAAATTAAGGGTGGCTCAAAACTTTTGCACAGCACTGTTTAATGCACAAGATGTTTTTTGTTTTTAACCATGAATTCAAAGCTACTTCTGTTCCCTTCAGCTTAAGTGTGCAGTCGCAGTCCCATCTGAGATCTCTGGCGAAGCCACAGTAAGTTTGTCATAATCCTAGTTAAGAAGCAGCTACAGTCATCCTCTAATTATGATCACCCAACCATGACTAACACTTGTCGAGGCACAAATTGGTTCATGCCATTCATCTTTTCAAACTTCATATCCACCCCTTTTCTGCCAGTGTTCTGTGTGGGTAGTTTCTGGCCCTGCCTCCTGCAGTGATATTACAGTGATTGATCCAGCACGCTCCAACACAGTTCTGGATCAGTTCAGCCTCCCTCCCACAGCTCCTGCCCTCTGCATCTGTGCTGTGCCTCCCATAGGTCAGTGCTGGTACAATGGGCTGCAGCAGCTGCCCACAGATGACTTGTCGAGTGTATTCTGTACTTCTATTATCCCCTGTTACCGTGCTGTTTTTACTGGAAACGCTTGGAAATCAACATTGCTTACTTAGCTCTGACAGGGCCTGTCTGTCTTGTTATTTAAGGTAACACTGCAGGAACTGTGTGGATTGGAACTCAGGAAGGAAGGTAGTGCCAGCTGAATAAGCAGTTTACGACAGTAAATATCATCTAAACAATTAAAAGACTTTTTTGTCTGTTAGTTTATCACAGACTGCCTCTTCTTCCCTTGGCTCCTTTCTCCCATTGTCCTTCTCTCACAGTATACTGGTGCATTTGGCCTCTGCTGGCAGAAGCCTCTGTCTGCGGTCTGTATCCCTCTCTGAGAGTGTTCATTCTCTCACGTGAGTTCTGTCCATTTGCATTTGGATGTTGTAACACGAGATGAGTTACCTTGAAGTCTCTAAGCAGAATTGAAAACGATCTACTTTGTGTTGACTCGCTCTCACAGGTATTCACAGGGTCAGGTCATTGCTGGTTTAGGTGATGGGACTTTGGCTTTTTTCTCACACAGTACAGGTAATGGATTTGTTTCAAACTTACATCCAGCTGTCTCGGCTAATTAATTTCTTCATTTTGTTTGATTTGCATAAGTGAGTGAAATGAATAATGATGCAATGAGTCGTGTGATTAATAGATGGCTGGAATCTGCAGTCACACTCTTTGATGCCTCTTGGATCAAATCCTGTGCAGCCCATTCGTTGTTGCCTTGCAAAAGGCGGCCGCTTGTGGGTGGGATACTGGAACAAAATCTACGTGGTAGACACTGAAAGCAAGAAGGTGGAGGTAAGAAACAGAGGAAATGATACCTATTATTGTTTATTGTGTCTCATTCTTACCATATCTTTAACTCACTCTCTTTATTCCTTATCCTACTTTATAGCAAACATTCTCAGTCTCTGAGCGCAGTGAACAGCAGGTTCGCTTTCTGTGCGCTGGTGGAAGTGGGGTTTGGACTTCCTGCCGACTGGACCCAATCCTCAGGCTGTTTGACTGGTCCACAGGACGGCCACTACAGGAAGTTGACTTTGCAGCTTTGGTCACTAAAACATTAGGTAGTCGAACCGTTTTTGTTTGTTGTTTTTTTTGTTTTTCTTACAATACATATACCTGTATGTATGACTTAAGTGTTGTTACTGAGCAGCTACTAGAGCAAAAAAATCATTTGATGGACTACAGTAATGGGAACATTTATTACTATCATTTCTTATTTGGTAACTGGGAAAAAAAAAGTAATACATCTCTTTAAATTTTGCTTCCAAAGAGCCAGACTTTGTTGTACTTTTTTAATCAGTCTTGAGCAATAGTTTTTCTGAAGGCTTTCTGAAGATATTTCTCTTTTGACATTGGCTATTTGAAAGGCTAAATGTGCCAAATTACACATAAACTGAACTGAAAGTCAGTGGCAACAGGTCCTATGTAGTAATGAACTCTCTTAGAAGCTTTCTTGTAATTTGTCGCCATATAAGGTGGTCACACCAAATATTGACTTTGAAGCTTGTACACTTTTTTGCCTTATGTACAATATTTCCATGTATGTACGTTTCAATAGATTGATGCCCCTTTTCCCCATTTTCTGAAGAAAATATAAAGCAATAAGGGATGCAGAGTACTGTGTGTATATTTTATTCATTATTTTTGTTTTACATACATTTTGTTTTGTAACCGACCACTTTAACTTTAATCTCACAGCTTTGCTAACCAGTTTTCTCTCTCTCTCCACAGGCCAGCCCTTCCTGACACTCTCACCTCTCCAGATCTCCTCTCTCACTGTTATCTGTGGCCGTTTGTGGGTGGGCACAGGAGGTGGTGCCATTTTCTCCATCCCTTTGTCCATAAGTATGTTTAGCTTAATAATGCCTGGAACTTAAAGTTATTTGGCCATAAATGGTCTCTATGTACTATTAACCATATTACGAACTCTCTGCAGCTTCAGAGGATGTTTCCATCCCTTATTGCTCCACTGCATCTGCCCAGCTGTGTTACCATGGACATAGACAAGTTGTCAGATTCATCATTGCTGCACCCGGTAAGAGTTAGATAGGCATTACATGTAACTTCTTAACAATTAAGTGAGACGCTTCAGATTGCACATGCATGTTATTTTTTGTGTTTGAGTGACCACAAAAAAATGTTTGTGCCTGTCAGGTTGTTTGATCACCAATCCTGGCAGCAGCCATGTCACTACTGCTCAGCTTATCCTCAGTGGAGGAGAGGGCTACATCAACTTTCGAATTGGTAAGCTGAAGAATAATAAAACTGTACTTAAGTCTGTCTCATCCATTGCATCATTTGTGCACTACTTGGTCTATTTAAAGGCTGACAAAGTCCTCTTTGTTTCCAGGAGATGATGCAAGCGATGACTCGGAAGAGGTGTCCCAAGCCACGCCACAGCGATCTGAACGTAGTCACATGATCATCTGGCAGACTCCCACACCACCTGTGCCTAACCCTGCACTCTGAGCTTTTTCATCTCACACGTCCTTTCCCTCAGCGCAGTGCTGGTACCCAATCTAGAAGCAACACCAACTAAATATATTTCTGTACCTGAAGTTTGAACCACTGATGTCAGCAGCTGTGTGAGAGTGTGAGAGGGACTAATGCAAGAAATTCTTCTGACTCAGTTTATCCCAACTTATCCCAGGTTTAAACCTGCTGGAATTCTGGCAGCTCTCTTGTTCCCTCAGCACCAGCACTGCATTGATGGAAAGGAGGTAACTGTTCCATGCTTCTCACCTATGATGAAGATGGAGCAGACTCAACAAAGCATTGAAACGGGTCTTTCGTGGAACTGAATGAACCAACATCTTAGTGTGGTAGCAATAAAATACCATTTAAAGATATGAATCATACTTGTTTACCTCATTTATATTTTTATATATATATATATATATATATATATGGATGGTGAAACCTTCCCGTGTGCCTTCATCTCATTTTATATCACTGCTGTATAACTAGTCAGTAATTCAGCTCCCTGGTGGTTAATAGATCAATACCTTTGCCCTAAAAATCAATGCAGTATTGCTGACTGTCAACTGAATTATACATTTTTCCTTTGCTTGGTGGGGAAAAAAATGTAGAGAGGAGTCGTGCATGCATCAAAAACATATAAGCTGGTGATGTGGCTTCTCTCGTAGCTGCTGTGTACATACTTTGTTGTTAATTGTGAACTGGAGACAGATTTTTGGTCTCGCACCATAAACACAATCAGACATTTTATTGTCTTATTAAAGCTCCATCTTTTGTGATGTATATTTTTTGGGTATTCCTGCCATGAGTGTTAACTCAATTTCTACCTGTTCACAGTGCTTGAGGTGTCTGTATTGAAAATATATCCGATATCCCCTCGCTTAAAGGAACAACTTCAGAAGCTGTTGTTAAAAATGTTTTATTTTCTCAATTGGCTGTTTGCTTGACGTCTTCCTTTGGATGTTATGCAATTCTTTTAATTTCAGTTATGTTTGGATTTCTGTTCTTGTTTTCCTTGTAAAATAAGGGAGATAAAATCTTTCAAATGTCCTTTGCAGTATTTATATGCAGTTTGTGCACACATGTTGATGTCGTAGCGGCTCTGTATCCTTCTTTGAAATTATGTTTTGACTCAACCTTGTGCAAATATGATTAACAGCTGAAGGCATTTTAATAACAATAATGTACAATCCTTAGCTTTGAGTGATTCTGCTGCCATAATCTGGTCCAGCAATATGACACAAGTAAATGAATGAATAATTTTCAATTAGCACTGTGAGACAATGTTGCAGATTCATGTCTTCAACCTCTATAAATTATTCCTTTTATATATTAGGTAAAGATGAAACAAACATAGTTTTCCTTATAGAAAATAGCACAACAGATCGTTTTTAAGTAAATGAGGTGGTGTCAGCAAAGGAAGTATTTGTAAAGAGTCAAACAGTAATGACACTCCTTTGCCTCAGGCAGTCTGGCCTGCTGCCTAAATAAGGACAGCCCAAGTCAGTTAGTCTTTGGTCCAGTGAGGCTTCTCTACCTACGATGGACTGCTTTGGGTCCTGGGCAGCCGTATCCTGCGACTCAGGTTGCGGGCAAGTCTGTCCACAGCTCCACCCACAACTCCACCAAGCTCTATTTTGGAGGTTAGACCCTCAATGTTTCCACTGTACCACATGACCCAGCCTGCTAGGGAAAACAGCACCAGCAGAGCTCCCGAGTACACCAGCAGATCCCCAAAGTCTTGACCTTTGATCTCCAGTGGGGCAAAGACCCCCAGCAGCAGGGATATCACACCGAGCAGGTCCATCAGCACAGCAAACACCAGAGCCAGCTTACAGTGGGACAACCCATCATACTTCGGTGCCATTACTGCACTGAAAGAGAGAGGGAGGGAAGCTTGTTCCTTTAACATATCAGCTTTTATATCTTTTGACTCCATTGTTAAAAATAGATACATAAAATATTTAAACAAAGTCATATTTACAACATATTATTGGGGCGACCGTGGCTCAGGGGGTTGGGAAGCGTATCTGTAACCGGAAGATCGCCGGTTCGATGCCCGGGCTCTTTGTCCTGGTCGTTGTGTCCTTGGGCAAGACACTTTACCCTACTTGCCTACTGGTGTTGGCCAGAGGGGCCGATGGCGCGATATGGCAGCCTCGCTTCTGTCAGTCTGCCCCAGGGCAGCTGTGGCTACAACCGTAGCTGCCTCCACCAGTGTGTGAATGTGAGAGTGAATGAATAGTGGCATTGTAAAGCGCTTTGGATGCCTTGAAAAGCGCTATATAAATCCAATCCATTAATATTATTGATTTTCACACATCTCTACCTAAAAAGAATTTTAAAAGAAGCTAACAATATAAAAAAATGTGTGTGTGTATATATATATATATATGTGTGTGTGTGTAAAAATGGGAGTAATGTTGATAGCACTGTTTACACCGGCCATGCCACACTTATAACACCTGTGGATGCGCCTTTAACGCCTTTTACAAACAGATTTTACTGTTTACATGAGCTAAAAAAAAAACATTTTACCAAACAAAAAACACACAAACTCAAAACAGAACACTTACCCCCTTCTACGTTGTTGAGTACTTAAAAGTCAAATGTTTCTACGCTTTTGTTGTCCTTCCGCATACAGTTTGTCAGAAGCGACCAGTAGACAAAGCTGAAACCTGACACCTCGTCACCTGTTCAACCTGTCCTGTAGTTTTCCTACACCAGAGGAAAAACAATGAAATGTTTCGAAACAAGTGAGTGGAAGTTACGGTATTTTATTTTTGTTTTTTTACAAGTAACATTTTATCAAGAAACATGAGTTTAAAAGTAAAAGGTTTCCCAAATATCTTCAAATAATATATACATTTTATATAAATATACCTAAACGTTTATATTTACTTATATATTTAACTATACACACGCATTAAATACCGTCGTTCAAAAAACCCCAACACTTTTCCTAAAATAAAAGTATCTGCAGCGGGCGGTCATCCGGAAGTGACGTCAGAGTCTCGGTAGAAAAAAACCCCCCGATAATTGTTATTGTTAGCTTGTTAGCTAGCCGACGAACTGGTGAAATGGAGATATGACGGAGTTATAACGTCTTATTACATGTGCAAGACTAAGTTATTACAAACATAAAGTGGTATGTAACAGTTTCTGCAGATGATATTCGTAACTCGGGGATTTTAACAATGTGAGAGTGAAATCATTAAACTTGAGGGTGCAGAAAGAAATGGATTGTAATTTTATATTGTAGCTAATTTTTTGTGCTAATATTACAGGACGCTAACATAGGGCTCTCTTCTGAGCGCCGTAGCAGGGCGCTACAAACTTATGTTTGAGTAATACAATCAGTTTCACTGTTTTAATTTCTAATTGCATGGGAGAGAGCTGTGTGATAAAATTAGCTATACTTTGTAGGCTCACTGCGTATGCATAAAGCACAACACCCCCACGTTGTGAAAGGTTTCCGGTGAGCTGTAGCTGTTTAGATAAATGTGAGCACATCATCGCTAAATGTAACAAAGTCACTGAAGACACCTTTTAAACTGTGCACCAAGCAAAGGTTTGTCTGTGGTGTGAGATGGAGGACGGAAACAGGAATGATGCTGCGTCCACATCCAAGAGCCACGCAGGCTCACTCCACCTGCAGAGTAAGATTTCGAAGTGGTCCCAGCACATATGGCCGTCCTGTCTTTGGGTCAAGCATGATAATTAATTTGTTTAAGTTGTCTCTTCTCAGCGCCAAAAAATGAGGACGCCTATGAAATTTCCATCCCCTATGAGGAGGGCAACTTTGAGCAGCAGGGATTTTTTAACCAGAGTGATCAAAATTTTGATGGTGAACATCCGCATCAATACTTTAAATCTACTCTACAATAACTTAATTCCATACACACAATCTGTTGATGTGCATTATTAGTTATTGGCCAGACTAACTATCCATCGATACTCTTCAGAGTCACCGTCATCTGCTGGACCATCTCCAGTCAACAATTCCTACATGGTGATCACCAACCTGCGGACCCAGCTGCAGATCTCTCTAGAGAAAAACTCTTGGCTTCAGAAAAGAATTGAGGACTTGGAAGAGGAGAGGGACTTTCTCCGTTGCCAGCTGGACCGCTTCATCTTTTCCACAAAGAGCCATGGACAGGAGCAGAGTCAGAGCCAATACAGTAATGGTGAGGACAGGGGGCAGGTGTGAGTTAATAACACATCCAACAGTTTTACCCGTGGTTAATCCATGTAGGGGACTGGCAGCTATCCTATCTGTCACTGGGGGAGAAGATGGGTTCATTAATGTTAGTTGGTCAACGAGAAACTGATTTTTTAGCAAGTCTATTAGAATCAAAAATAATTTTTTATCTCTTGTTATTTTTTTCTCTTAAGGATATGAATCAAGACGATTTAACTGGAGGGCAAGAAGAGAGGAAGATCGTCCTGCTGGTAAAAATTTGAAAAGTCATAATTAGACATACCCAAACAGCCTGTTAATGTTATACTTTATTTCATATATTTGGGCTTAGCTTGCAGATTCTCAGGTTTCCTTCTTTTTGTAGAACAACAGAAGACCGACTCTCAGCATTTCCCCTCACGTCACTTTATGCAGCGAAGGCCTGGTCCTCCAACTATGGTGACTTCGAAAAACCACGTGTCCAGTCCATTGACCAATCAGCTTGCATCTATGAATGCTCTCTTCAACTCCACACAATCCCAAGCCATTCTGCAAGGCCATAGCCATAGTACTTCCAGTACAGCCAGTGGCAGCAGTGGCAACAGTAGCAGTGCTGCAAGGTCATCCATGAATGAAATGAGTGGGCATAGCAACGTAGGTCCAGGTAATATACATGACACGGCATAAAGCTTTGAATCACCGTAATTAACTGAATGCAATCAGTGCTTTATACATGTTGTCTTTTAACTATTGGGTTTAGTTAAATAGAACATTTTTGTCTCGTCAGATTCCCTTTCACTATTGGGAGAATCAGATGAGTATCTTGAGCAGGATAGATACATTGAGGAGGAGGAAATGATATCAGGGGAAGATGTGATGTCAGACGCCATTAACAGCAACAGACAGTTAAAAAGAAGGCGGGTCTTCAGACCTCCAAGAGAGCGACAAAGAGGTGAGGAAGGGAAAATCTCAACATTGCAGTGTCCTTAATACTGACTGTATATAAAAGCTGGACATGGCTTTTGGGTGTTGTTGACTGATTAACAAAACATAAAGACAGAGCAGAGCAGGAGCAAACTAACTGAAACCAAGAGGTGATTAAAACAACAAAACACACAACATGAAGTGCAACAAATCACAAAACTGATAGCAAATCACAAAAGCCTTGGGTCCAAGACCGAGGGACTACGATACTGGGTGTCTTAAACCTGTATTCTTTCTAATGACCAGCAGGCTGCAACTCCTGGTTGAAAAAATTTAACCCATAAAAAGAATACACTTGATTCCTGATGAGCTGATAGTTTCAATCGTTAGTTTCTAATCTTGTTTAATACAGCATTAGGTTAATTCTGTAAAATGTGGTCCCATTTAAAATACAATAGATGATAAAATGTAGTTATGATTTAGTGTGTGGATGCCTTTTGACGTACAAGTCGCTACCTGTGGTGTGAGTATGCACTGCCCTCTCTTTCTCAGTCAGATTTGTGACATCTGGCCACAAAAATGTCAAGTTAATGGTTAAAAATAGTATTTCACAAACCGCTGTGTTACATCCTGGCTGTTTAATCTGTCTTTTACATACTATGGTCATGAGTTACCACAATGCTCATGAGATTGTAGCTGACTCACCTGTGTGTTTTTCTTCTTCAGTGAAAGATGCTGCTGGAGTGCTTTTCCGTTACAAGAAGATCCTACTTACATACCAGCGACTAAAAAATATGTCCAAAGCCTTCCAAATTCATGGCGTTGACCGCAACACAGTGGCGTCTACCACGCCCATTGCTGAGCTGCTGCTAGTCGCCCCAGAGAAGGTGGCAGAGGTGGGGGAGTTCGATCCATCCAAGGAGAAGCTGCTGGATTATGCCCGGCGCTGCTACACTGCCCTGGATGAAGAGACACTTAACAGAGTCCAAGCCCTGAAGAAGAATAACCTGCTTCTGCCCATCTCCTACAGGTTCAGACACTAAGGAAAGAAAGAGAGAATAATGGGAGATCTCTCTAAACAACAACTGTGGTTTGAGTAGTAAAAGGAAAGGCAGTTAGGTTCTGCTGGCTAGCTCACTCCCAAGAAACAATATTAAGATCATTTTATTGTTATTATTTATTATTATTTTGCTATCTCAGCAATCTGGTTGTGGCCATGTAACCTGGGACAAACCCTTCACGTGTTACTTTTACAAACATCCTACACGTTTGTTGTTTGTCCTTCGACAAATCTTCACTGCAGTGGGTATTGAGGATGTGGGGTGCCTGCTGCAGACAGAAAGAAAAAAAACACGCTTCTGTTGTTGAGGCCAGGAGGGTATGTCTGTGTGATCCAGATTTGGTGAAAAACAATGTGTCTTTACCAGGATTATAGAGGAGACTGCTTTTTTCAGTACTTAAATGAGCGTCTTTAGCTTACCTCATTTAGGGCTCAGCCTTTATTGTGCAGAGCTGCACTGTTGTTTCCTTTTCTGTTTACAAAATCTGAATCAGCTAGAGGTTACGGGTTCAGTGTTTTACTGTCAAGATCATTTTGCAGCATGAATGAACACTTGGTAGATTTCAGAGGCAGGTGGAGTTTCAGGCAATGCATTCCTTCTAAACCAGCCAACTATGGCATAAAGCTTTGGTGGATCTGACCTTGGAACAAATTAGAATATCTAAACCGCTTAGGTATGGTAAACATCAATAATAGGGTCATAAATGACCACTCTGTCATGTTAGTCATTAAAATATCTTGGTTGCTTAAGGGTTAGTAATAATAGTAATATGACTTCCAGCTGCTCTTGTGTCTGCATTACTCTGTTGTTTCACTGAGGAGTGCACTAATCCTTTTTTGTACATGACCTGCACTAAATTACAGTAGATGTCATTTCTTATGCTTCTGATACCCAGGCTTCTGTAATGCATTGTGACACTAACACATTTTTGTAAAATACGGTTTTGGAGCCTTTAAAATGATTATTACTATACTGGTTTTCTGTAACATTGTGTAACTTTTGGTTCCTTGTGAAAAATTGTGAAACATTTTTACAGTGTCACTTACAACTTTAGCAAAAGCAGCTTTCTCATGATGACAAAAGATGTTTTATTCCTTCTCAATGCTTTCTCGATGCCGCTGCAAGTGCATGTTAAAGAGATCTTCAGTGAGCTGTAGTTTATAGGGATCTTTTACATTTCAAAGTGGCACACACATTGACTATAATGTACAGTAATGTATAGTGTGTGTTCCAGTGAAGTGAGACAGTAAGTTCTGTTAGAATAAAACAGACTAAGTTACAGTGGAATACTGTGACCTCATATCTGAATAACCTGTTTTCCTAACAGTGATAAGTACTCCAATTTGTGGAACTTAAGCCATTTTAGTGTTTGGTTGTGGAGCTAAAGAGCAGACAGTGAATCTGCTGCAGAGCCTTTTAAAGGTCATACCAGTGTGCAGTGTTTAAATAATGTAACGTATTATTCACCTAATGTATAGTAAGACTCAGAATTCATTACAGCATAGATTTCATACGAAAATGTAGATTTATTTGTCTGTAAAATTGCACAGCTCCACTGTTTATGACTCATGAACTCTACTGTTAAAACATAATACTAATTAAAAGATTTCATTTCTGATAAGTAGTGCGAACTTCTAATTTTATTTCTACTTTAATGGATTTGTTGCATTGCTGGTGCTGGGTAAGATGTGAGGAGACGTCAGGTTACAATAAATAGGTGATAAAATGTCTTAGTAAGTTATTGTGGTACCACCAGATACCAGACCAGCTTCTATGTCTCAGAGATTTGACTGAAGGGATGGAGGATAATTTTTCCAAAGATATTTCCTCATTTTTACTGCTTTGATACTGTCCAACATGTCAGTCCAAAAAGTTCCAAATTGATGTTTAAATGGGTGAAAACGGGTGAGTGTGATTGTCAAAGCTCACAGTGCTGTGAAAAAGTGTTTCCCTCTTCTTCGGTTCTTAGTTTTTTGCACATTTGTCAGACTTGCGTGTTTTAGATCATTAAAAATGTTTTAATACTAGCCAAAGACAACCCAAGTAAATACAATATTTCATTTATTAAGGGGAAAAAAGAACTGCAATCAAGTGTTTGCAATAACTGGCACTGACTCATTCACATCGCTGTGGAGGAATTTTGGCCCACTGTTGTTTGCCAAATTGTTTTAATTCAGCCACCTTGGAAAGTTTTGCAGCAGAAATGACTTGTTTAAGGTCATACCAAAGCATCTCAATCACATTTAAATCCAGACTTTAAATAGGCCACTCCAAAACTTTTTTAGAGGTGGACTTACTGGTGTGTTTCAGATCATTGCCCTGCTCCATAACCCAAGTAAGCCTCAGGCCACAACTTATGGACAGAATGTTTTGCTTCAGGATTTTTTGGTAGAATTCATGATTTCAATAATTACAGCAAGTTGTCCAGGCCCTGAGCCAGAAGACAAGACAGCAGTCAGGTTTGCAGTAGGAGTGACAGATGGGTTCAGAGTGTGGGTGGGATTATTTCAAGTGTTGGGCTGATGTTGAAGGTAAGAAGAGAGAGTGATATGGAGGCCTGTGGCGACCCCTAAGGAAGAAGTAAAAAAAAAAAAAAAAGCAGTTTAAGTTAAAGGTTTCATCTTCACTTGAACTACAAAATAAAACTTTGACACTTTGGGACTCAGCATGTCCTTAGCAGATAAATTAACTCTGATGGGAAAAGAATAAAAAACAAGCGAAAACGGACACCGGAGCGTCTCTTCTTTCTCACTCACCGGAAACAAGGCATTCATCAACTTCCTGTGTCACGGAGCTCCAGGGAGACGGAGCAAAAAAAGCGGGCATACCGAAGTCTTAATTGTTTTCTCTAGCTTCGAAATATTTGAAAGCGCATATATTTGTCTTGTAAAGCCGAACAACTGGCTCCCGTGGATCATTAACTCCCCGGATCCGCTTTGGGCTCCGAAAAGAAGCTCATTCATTCGGCGTTGGTAGCTAGCTAGGAGCCACGGGCCCACTATTCTTCTGGACTTTGCTACAAGCTAGTTAGCTAACGTTAGCAGGCTAACCCATGCGAACACGTTTTCTTTATCAATGATTCTGCTGTTACGTTGTAAACAAATACTTTGCCGCTAATATATGTTCTAGTTAAACATTTTCGATAAATCTGTCGTTAGGTAAGCTACTAGTCGAGGCTAACTTTCCGGAGCTGCATCTGCAAGACACTTGTTTTTAAAAGTGTTGTTCACTTTGTTGCTAGCTTAAGCTAGCCACCGCCAACTGAGCAACGCAATCTCCGAAAGCGTAGCAGGCTTCAGCAGAGAGATGTCGGACTTCGACGAATTCGAAAGACAGTTATCTGAAAACAAACAAGGTAAATCACTTTTTCTTTTTGCATCAGCATTTAGAAACGCCAATGGTGCCTTTGTTTGTACAGGCCGCCATCAGTGTATCCTACTGTGGCCATGTCTATTTACTGGAACAGTATTAGCAAATTACTAGCCTACAGTTTTACGGGAATATTGCTCGTCATTTTATTCTGTTGGATGAGCATTTTCCCGACTTTTCTGTAAGTTTACCGGTAACCAAATACAAACTAAATAAAGGTTACTGTTTCTTTAAAGCATTGTAAGTTTATATCATGAGTCAAGACCAGCTGACTGAATAATTGGTGCAGCTAGCATTCATTCTTTGCAGCTGTTGCGTGCACTGAACGTTTCTAATCCAGATTACTATTACTACTAGATTATTGCCTCTAACTTTTCGACACACAACCAGTAACTGTACCAGTTTAAAAAAAAACTTATCCGACACAGACTGTTTTCAAGGTAGATTTGTATAGATACACGCACACTATGAGCTGCATCCGTGTAGTGGATGGGGTTTATTAAATTCTACGAGCTGTTATTCACGTTATTAATCTATAAAAGCTGTGGTCTTGTTTTTAAAATGCTACCATAACCAGTATTTACTTATAAAATGCTAACGTAACCACTTTAGCATTTCCTTATAATTTCAAATATCCTGCTGTATAGCACTACAAGGCTTATGGTCTTATGTCTATGTAAAGTTTATTTGGTTTATTTTACCAATCTGTAAATTAAGCTATGTGTACACCCATAGCTTAATTTATGGTGTTAATATTGTGTGGTCTCCATAGGGCTTCAGAAATACCTTGTGGCCTATGGACATGGGCTTTTTGTTCAACCATAGACAGGGAGCAGTGGATCTTTTTGGGTCTTCTAGGTTGTGAGTGGATATTCTGTATCCAGCTTGTCTGAATGGATCCTACAAATACTCTTTCAAATTGTTATGATGCAGTTTTGAGGCTGTGTTAATCCTTTGAGCCATTCTTCATGGCCCTTGCAGTTTTTTTTTTCTTTTGCTATCTAGGAGTGCAAGGCAGTGGGAACGAGGTGTAGTTGGATGTGGATTGTACATTTCAATTAAACATCCACAAGATGATCAGTGTTAAGTGTCACCTCTCACTGGTTTTAATGCTGTGGCTAATTGGTGTATATCCCCAGCTAGCTATGTATCCCATTTATGTGCAGTCATGCGAGTTATTAAACACTTAATATTTAATTCCTACAGCTGAAAGGGACAAAGAGAACCGCCACCACCGTCGGTCCTCGTCCCGCAGTCGCAGCAGAGAGAGGAAGAGGAGGAGCAGAGACAGGGACAGACGCAGCAGAGACCGCCGTGGAGACAGTAAGGAGCGGAGACACAGACGCAGGTTAGTACCACATCTGGGCCAACAAGCAGTCAAAGCTACTGTGTTGCATCAAGAATCGCCCCACTATACTGGAATGTAGTGTACATTGTATAGTCATCACACTGGCCGAAAATAAAGCATCTGCAAAGAATAGATCAGATTATATTAACCTCTGGACACCTTCTTAGTACAATGATGAAAGCTACTTGTGAGTCCAAGTAAACTTGGATCTCACAAACATGTAAACACTAAATTTTTGAAGTTTTAAATTGCCCTATATATATGCAATACAAATGTGTTGAAACACCAGCTTGTCTAAACACCCTCGACTTTGCACTGACATCGTGCCGCACAGTAGGTGGCTGCAAATTCCAAACTCAAGCACATGCGCACAAAAAACTGACACTATAAAAATTTGTTATGTTTGCAAAATGCAGCCCTCTCCTTCCTGGCTTTTGCTGTCATCTGTTCTTTTTCTTTTGTTTGTTTGTTTGGTTTTTCTGTCTTAATAGCATATTGTGTTGCTGTTCAGGACAACAAATGCACTTAAACACATTAATCAGAACTAAAAACTAGCTTAGGCAATGAGCTTCTGCCACTTCCTGTCGACTGTGGAACTCATCATGCAGAATATCAAGAGTCAAAACTGTTTTTTAAAAAGAATTTCAGGTCTATTAATAAAACTCCAGAAAGAATCTTTTCTGAAACGTAGATTATTTGCATATTCACTCTGAAGTTGCATAATATCGGGTGTCTCTGAAATGTGCTCCCACTTTTTCTCGTGACAAGCCTGATCTGCAGTCTTTGATCAAATCTCGTTAAGCTTCTTGCTGTGGGAAAATTGTCCGTTCTTCTAAGAACATCATCTTTGATACCAAAGAGATGAAAGCTTGCCTGTTGACGGGGCAACACATAACCGTATGTGTTTATGCTCACGATTAGCCAGTCTTTCTTTCACTTTCACCTTTGGATTGCATTTATATACAATAACTTCTCATTTGAAGTCACACATCTCCTTTGTGACTGCTTCATTATGTTCACTCTCTTGCGGACTTCTGCAAAGTTTTCCAGTTTCCTGCTTCTTATTGGCTGTGAATGTGACCTCTTTGCTTGACTGCTGCTTGACTCTTTTCTTTCTCGGTACCAGTATAAAACGCGTTACTTGCAGATATGCAGTGTGAGTAGTTAAAAAGATGTAATATCTGGCTCCTCAATTTTTAACGATGTAATTTATGCTTTCATTGCCTCATTAATAGTTTGAATTCGTGCCAGCTGTGAGGCTCACTTAGTGACTGACTTGTATTCAAAATGGAAGCTCTAATTTTGTCAAGTGGAAATGTTGGTTAATGTGTTTATTATTTGAGAGAAATGTGAAACCCTTCCGATGTCATTTCAGCTCACCATCCAGCTTCCCCCAGGACAATGCTGGAAGGTAATACAGCAAACTAACACAAAGCTGGTTTGTGCATTACTGCAGCAACTGGATTTTAATTATCTTCTTAGATTCTGTCTACCGTTTAGTATGTAAATAACTGCCTGGATGAGGGTTTTCTATCCCTTTTATCATCTTTAACATGAGTTTTACAGTGTTGTGATTGAAATGTAGTCTGTTTTGTTCATTTCTGAAATCAAACCATCGTTTCCTGTAGTAGTCCAGTGTGAGCTAATGAGAGATATGTTACATGATGATTGTGTGTTCCTCAAACAGCCGTTCTCCCCACCGTGAGAAGAAGAAGAAGGTGAAGAAGTACTGGGATGTCCCTCCACCTGGTTTTGAACACATCACTCCCATGCAGTACAAAGCCATGCAAGGTAACCATCCATTTTCCTTCTCGTCTCATCTATTTATATGTTTACTACAATATTTGATTCTGCCTTACTTGAATGAAAGACACCTTTAAAGTGGATCTATTATGCTCTTCCTTATTTTCCCATCATATTTTAAACATAGTCAGTGTGTGTAAAATTACTCGTTTTCACCCTTAACAGAAACATAGTAGAACTAAGGGGCTATACCAAGGCCCAGCTTAAGATGAAAAATGATTAATGGAGTCCAAAAATGCAAAATATGAAGAATAGAAATGAGCATAATAGTTCCACGTTTATGTGCGTATTAATCTGCCACATGGCTTTATTGAAACAACAGAATGAGGTTGTTAAATATTTCCTGTCTTCACGCTCCAGCTGCAGGCCAGATCCCAGCTACAGCCCTCCTGCCGACCATGACTCCAGATGGCCTGGCTGTTACTCCAACCCCAGTACCTGTAGTGGGTAGCCAGATGACCCGACAGGCTCGTCGGCTCTATGTGGGCAATATCCCCTTTGGTATCACAGAGGTGAGTAACAGGACAGCATTTGACTTTGGCTCCTGCCCTATAAACATCCTGCAGTAATTTATACTTGTGTTTGGTTGTTATTGTGCAAATTAACACAATCTATTATTTTTTCCCCTCCCTTATGTTTAGGAGTCAATGATGGACTTCTTTAATGCCCAGATGCGTTTGGGTGGTCTTACTCAGGCCCCCGGCAATCCCGTTCTTGCAGTACAGATCAATCAGGATAAGAACTTTGCCTTCCTTGAGGTGAGTCAATTTTCCCATGAACACTGATTGTTCTCTCTTGGTATAATACTAAAACCTTATTAAAATACGCAGTTTTGAAGTCAGCCATCTTTTGTCTTGTGTAGTTCCGTTCTGTGGATGAAACAACACAGGCAATGGCCTTTGATGGCATCATCTTTCAAGGCCAGAGTCTTAAGATTCGCCGTCCCCACGATTACCAGCCCCTGCCCGGCATGAGCGAGAACCCCAGTGTCTATGTGCCTGGTATACAGACAATTAATGGTTTTTAACTCTAATTACTTCTGGCACAATTCTCAGCAAATTGTAATCTGTGTGAACTCAATTTCTCCATTAATGTTTCTGTCTGTTGCTGCTCCTGCAGGTGTGGTGTCCACAGTAGTCCCAGACTCTGCTCACAAGCTCTTCATTGGTGGCTTGCCTAACTACCTGAATGATGACCAGGTCAGTGTTTGTGCCTTAAACAGCTCATATTTTCTTATAAGTGCAGTACAGCTTGTTCAGTATCAATTGTTCTGCACAATACACTTACACACTCACCTTGCAAAATGGCCCAAACAACACTACATTGCATTCTGTTATACTTTGAGTCCTGTATTTCTCACATGACTAAAGGTTAAAGAACCCCAGAGTGTACTCTGTTCTTTCTTGTGCTTTTCTGAAAAAAAAATGTGCATACATCGGCATATAATTTCCACTAGTATTGAAACATAGAGACACTATACTTACTGTTGGAAGAAGCGAAAGAGAAGGAGCATTGTGTTATTCTTTTTATGTTTGCTGTCATGTTACCCAGTAACACATCTTGAACAGTGGTGTCATGTTGGGAGTGTCTGGTGTTCATGAGACCTGTTGGAAACCATTGGAAATGCCTTGCAGTGACCTTTATGCATCATGTGTGCTAGGTGAAAGAGCTGTTGACGTCATTTGGCCCTCTGAAGGCTTTTAACCTGGTGAAGGACAGCGCCACAGGCCTATCCAAAGGATATGCCTTTTGTGAATATGTTGATGTCAACCTTAATGACCAGGTAACCAGTCCAACAGAATATACAATGCTATCTCTGTAGTATGAGTTTTTGAAGGCATGGTTTTCAACGTTGTTATGTCATTATAGGCTATTGCTGGACTGAACGGCATGCAGCTGGGAGACAAGAAGCTTCTGGTGCAAAGAGCCAGTGTGGGATCGAAGAACGCAACTCTGGTAAGTGTCCAGGAGCTGGACAGATGACAGCGGGTGGTGGGAGGATCGATGCTCTTTTAGAGAGTGTAAAATGCATAAAGATTGTTTGGCCACTCTTCTCCAGCAATTCATGAAGTTACTCTTAAATTTAACCATTTACAAGTGCACATCTAAATGTAGTACATTTTTAGTTGCCTCCCCCTGCTTTTATTATTATTTTATAATTATTATTTTATAATAAAAGCAGGAAAAATGCATGTAGCAGCACTTTCCTTATCACTGCCTGAACTAATCTCTGTGTAGTACATCCATTCGGATTCAATTGGATACGGTACAATAATAATAAAATATGAAACAGATCGTATTTATTACTAATCGGCTATGGCCAATGAAATACTGCTGACTGAAGCTCTGCATGAAATCAGTTAAAACGTGTTCACCCGAAAACACATTTTCTCAATATTTTATGAACCAGCAGCCGACACTACCTAGGGTTAAAGCTGCAACCACACTTACGAAAACGGTGATTGGAGACCAAACTGAGTTTAAGCTGGACTGAGATTGTTTGTCTGGTGGGTGGCAGTGGCCAGTAGTTTTTTTTTTTTTTGTTTGTTTGTTTTTTTTTTGTTTTGTTTTGTTTTTTTAGCTGTGAAAATGGATGTAAAGAATATTAAATTGTTGGCTTTATACAGTTTACTGTAAAATGTAGAGAAAGCTGTGCTATAAAATGCCTCATCTAACCTTTGTGTGTCTCCTTCCAGTCGAGTATAAACCAGACTCCAGTGACGCTGCAGGTGCCAGGTCTGAACAGCTCCGTGACTCAGATGGGCGGTCTGCCCACGGAGGTGTTGTGCCTGATGAACATGGTGGCCCCTGAAGAGCTGTTGGATGACGAAGAGTACGAGGAGATTGTGGAGGACGTCAGGGATGAGTGCAGCAAGTACGGCCAAGTTAAAAGCATTGAGATACCTCGACCTGTCGATGGCCTGGAAGTGCCTGGAACCGGCAAGGTAGGAGCCGTTTACATTTGACTTGTGGTAAACGATGCTGTGAGATGTTACAAGCCCTCACTGCTTTTTTTTTTTTTTTAATCTTTTTTAAAAAATTTCAGATCTTTGTGGAGTTCACATCAGTTTTTGACTCCCAGAAGGCCATGCAGGGGCTGACAGGCAGGAAGTTTGCCAACAGGGTGGTGGTGACCAAATACTGCGATCCAGACGCCTATCACCGCCGGGATTTCTGGTAGAGGGCGCATGACGAGAAGAGGGGAATGGGGAGGGTGTGCACTGCCAGTTTCCAAATCAGCCCCCAAAGTGATTTTTTTTTTTTTTTTTTTTTGTGTGTGTGTGTGTAGCGCAACGTTGCAGGTCGATCTGGGAGTATTATTTGTTTGGCAGTGGTGATATCCAGATTATCATTGGAGATCTTCACGAAATATTCAGCAGTTAAGACAGAATTGGAAATGGAGGAGGAGAATTTATGGGGTTTGTTTTCAGTACATAATAAAAGGGGGCTAGGTTTGGTTGCTAGTGGTGTAGCTGGGTGGGTGGGCAAGTTAAAGATTTTTGAGAAAAAAAAAGTGTGTAATAATAGGTCCAGGGGTTGGGCGAACATTTTTTATACTTTGTGAGACAGGGATGTCATTTCTGGGTGGGAGGGGGGGTGCCACACTTTAAGGTTTGTATTTAAATGGAGTTAGCCTGTTTTAAGTACATTAGGAAGGAGCCGCGGTAGGGCACTTACTGGAAGATTCTGGTTGGGGGGTAAAAAAAACAAAAAAAAAAAAGTGACAGGGAGGTTTTGGGGAGATGGAGAGGAAGATGGGAGGGCATTTTCATTTGACCATCCAGTGTAGATACACAGTAGTTGTAACATCCACTTCAGCTTTTCTGTCATCATTAGAAAGGCAAAAGAACACTCTTATTATTATTTTTTTCCTCCACCCCCTGTCTGGACTCTGTCCTTTCCTTATGTTCCTTCATTTTCATCAGACTGCTGCCCCCCACCCTTCAGGATGATCTCTAGAAAATCTGTTGTCTGATTGGACTCTATCTGAATGTCAACTGTAATTGTTCTGATACTGTGTGTAGCTTCACTGATTTCAGCTGTAATATCACCCTGCATTCAGTCCCTTAGAATAACACAAACTGCAAAAAAAAAAGAGAATTTTTTTTTTTTAAATTATGCGCTTTCTTGTTTTTGTTCAAATTTTTGCAACTTTTGTCACGTTCATCTTTTGTGAACAGCATTTTAAAGGTGAGATTGTTTCGTCTCAGCAGTTCAGCCCTGATTTAGTTTAAGAGACAATAAAGACAGATTGGGAGGGGATTTCATGGGGGGATATATATTTCTTCCTTACCAACAAGCCTTAATGTTATTACATGTCAATTTGCTATTGAAAGAAATATGGCTTACCCCTCTACCAATGATGTCTATATATTCATGTATGTTACTGTCTTGTCCTTCAGCCAGCTCACATTTTTCCTTGTTTCCCAGCAGATTTGGGATGTAAGATGTGTTGGACCCAGTTGTTTGTTTGTGCAGCGTCTCACCTCTGACAAGACCAAATAAACATGAGACTAATACCCACGACTCATGTTGTACTGCAGAGTGAAACTAAAATCACAAAATGCCAGATTTGTCTTTCAAAAAATTAAAATCAGAGTTAAAAGTAAAACTAATACTACAATCTCCTTCAGAAATTTGGGGGCTTTGAGGAGATTATTTAGGGAAAACAAAGTAACCTGATTTTTAAATTTTAGTGTTCACTGTTAGTCATTTTTCTGCTGTTGAACTATTTGGTAATTTCACTAAATCTGAGGTCAGCTGTTGGGTTGATAGAAAACAGTCCCTGTGTACGTAGACACAATCTGCTTATCGCTCATCTCCCTCATCTTCTGCCCTGTATCCTCTGAGGACCACATGTTCAAACTGTATGGGCTTGAGACTGTGCTTTCATTTGATCCTTTGGTTTGCTTTACAGCGCTGAAAGAGAGACTGTGTCAGTGATAACACTTTAGAGATGTTACTCCTTACTTTCTGAAAATCTGCTTTTCTTTTCTTTTTTTTTTTAAGTGTCTTTTAGTTTCTTTTTCTCTGGAAAAAAATGTGATTTCTTAAATGATTTAAAACCTAAAAGCCACACATAGTTTATAAAAGCAGAAGCAGTCTTTCATTTGTCCAGTTTGTTTTCAAATGTTGATTAAAACATGAATTTACATGACTGCTTTTCTTCCCTTTGTGCTTCCTTTTCCTGTGCACGCCCACATCCATTCACCACACCGTAGCACAGTTAATAATGGAGATGGAGTAGACTGGAGCTACAGTCAGCTTTACTGACCTGATAGCATAATTAATCAAACTGTGTAGTTATTGGTAATGTCCAAATGATGGTGCTATTTCACAGTCACTAGACTGACTTTTACGTAAGAGTAGTATAAACATTGGTCACACACAGGGGCCACAACTGCCTCAGTTCTTCATGGTATAGATTCAACAAGATGCTTGAAGCATTCTTCAGAGATTTTGATTCATACTGACCTGATAGTTGCGTTCAAGCAGCCAGTTTGTGATGATTTGAGCTTTGTGACATGGTGTGTCAACCTGCTGGAAGAAGTCATCAAAAGTGAATAGATATAAAGGGATGGACAACAATATTTGGGAATACTGTGGCATTTAATTGAAGCTCAGTTGCTTCTAAGGGGTCCAAAGTATGCCAAGAAAATATCCCCACACTATTACACCACACCCAGACAGCCTGAACCTCTTGTACAAGACCGGATCTTTTTTATGTTTAAGCCCAATTCTGATCCTACCAAACGAATGTTGAAGTAGAAATCCAGACGAGACAATGTTTTTCCAGTCTTCTATTGTTCAATCTAGGTGTAAATTGTAGCCTCATTTTCCTGTTTTTAGCTAACAGAGAGGAGCATGCTCTTCGGCTGCTATAGCTCTTCTGCTTCATCGTTCTGTGTGTTTTGCATTGACAAATGCTCTTCTGCATAGCTCGCTTGTAACAAGTGACTGATTGCCTGTCTTCCCATTCCTCTGATGCTCAGCTTCAACTTCAGCAGGTCATCCTGACCACGTTCTCAAGCTTTAAATGCATTGAGTTGCTGCCATGAGTGATTAGAACAGGTGTACTTAATAAAGTGACCGTGAGCATATAGTTTTCATATATATAAAAAATCCAACTGAATCATGTCAATCTTGATGATAGATTCAGGCTTATTTTGAGCCAAGTCATTTATGTTCTTCCAATTAACCCATTTATTTTTCTACATCTCACAAGGTACAAAGAGTAAGGCAGAGCAAAAGCTGGATTGTCTTATTCAGCCTGGATTTCATGTAAAATGGTTACAGGAAAGCAACTACACTCTGTCATGCAATAATGTCCTGTGTCAGCTCTATACTACCCATCTCTATCTGCATCGCTGCACCTCACTGCACAAAACCCAGCAGCAGCAGGGCCTCTGATGCAACACTCACTACCCAGTAGTTCCCTCAGGACAAAGGTAAATCAGCAGCTCTCTCATGCAGTTGAAACCATGTCCACTGGAGCAAAAATGGAGAGCTGACCCTGAGTCTTTTAGAGATGGCTGTCTGTCATGAAAGCCGCTGAATGTTATTGGCAGCCCTCTCTCAAGTGCATTGTATGCCCTCCCCAGGCCTAACGCTGCAGTAAAGGCTTGTTAATACATTATCTCCCTCTAGTGGCGGATGCAAGACTCTGGTGATGGTCATTGTCATTCTAGGCAGTGCATCCCCATTGATCTTCATTCAAAAAGATAGAACACTGCAGCAGTGGGAGAGTGCAACAGTGGAATAGAATGGACACATTGAGTACATGATCCAGTTTGTATTTAATCCACAGGAGGTTAGACGAAGTAAACACCTCACAAGAAAGAACTTAATAATACGTACATGTCAAAAACATTAGTAGAAATGTGTCCTGTTGATGTTCTTCCACCTGTGTAAAAATGTCAATGATTTGCAATAGAAGAGATCAAACATTAATGCAATGCAGACAAGCCATATTTGTAGTGTTTATCATTTAGAAAAGGGTCATTGGGCAGGAAACTGGAACTTTAAAATATGAATCTACAGAGTAACATAACTGTTACTAAACAGAACATGTAAACTGCACAAAGACTGCAGGCAGCTTATCCCAGGATGCATGAATTAATGTATAAGGTAATGGTGGTGATGAAATTTGGGAATTTATAGTTGTAGTTTACATACATTCATTCATCAATGTTATGGTAATTATGGGCTTTTAATGACCACTTTGAACTGTTCTTTTTCCCGGGTGGGAATATACGGCATCAGATATATACATCCATCATATTAATATTTGGTCTATTAGTAAATTCCATCAACATCCATCAACAAGCTT
Source organism: Astatotilapia calliptera (assembly GCF_964374335.1). Classification (NCBI taxonomy): domain Eukaryota; kingdom Metazoa; phylum Chordata; class Actinopteri; order Cichliformes; family Cichlidae; genus Astatotilapia; species Astatotilapia calliptera. The sequence continues at coordinate 24,274,713 of NC_137432.1, read as the reverse complement.
CTCGCATTTTGTGGTTGGATATTTTACTATTCTACTTGGCAGAATTGGTAGAGTTCATTAAAATTGGTTGGTTTCCTGGCACAGACACCTTTTAAGCATAAATACACAAATATACAATAGGGTTGAGTTCAGGGCTTTGGTAAGTCCATTAGCATGGCTTAGTTTAGCATTAGCTAATGTTAGCCTGCTTTTCAAAACCACTTTTGGTTTGCTTTTGTTCGGGTTGTTCCTGAACATGCTTTTGATTATTGACCCAACAGTGTCCAAGTTTCAGCCATCTTGCTGTTGATTCGAGGTGAAGATGAAGAATTTGGACCGTGGAAATGTGCTGATATACCTGAATTACTTGTACTTACATTTACATGTTTAAAATAATGGATGATCTTGGAATGTTTTTTTTGGAAATAGCTTCAAGAGACCTTCACAACTTCTCTAAATCTGCAGTTCTCCTTCTTATAACTTCATTGACTTTCTTGCACTTTCCCATTGTTCCCAGCATTGGTCAGTCGAAAGAGTGACGTCAAACAAATCCTTTGCATGCTGGAAAAGAGAAACTACCCTGACCTTTCAGCACCACTTATTAAAAGTTTAAGTGCACATATAGATTTGGTGTATAGCTGTTAATGTGTACCAAGACACATACATTAATATATCTTAATAAAAGCCATCCAGCAGTATGACTGAACATTAATTTTTTACTTTAATCTAGTTATTAAGTCTTACCCCTGAAAAGATTGAGGGTTTTTTCCTAACTGTCCACATCGCTCTCAGTGATCTCCAGGCGTATACCAAAAGGTCAGTTTATCTTTTGCTGTCTCAGTGGCATCTGCCTTGACAGCTGCTGTTAATAAAAATGTGTCTTTTTCTCCAGGAAGATATCATAGAGCATCGTATCAGATCAGTTACTCGTTGATCTGTTCAAAAATTAGATTGATTAACAACAATTTACTACCTAATAGAAGGAACCTGTATCTCTTTATGTGACACAGTGGTACATTGAATTTGCTTCAAGGTCCGATCTGTTGTTCCATCAGAAATGCTTTTCTGCATACGTTGATTGTAACGGGAACTTATCTGACTTACTGTTGCCTTCCTGTCAGGTCGAAACAGTCTGGCAGTTCTCCTCTGACCTCTGGCATCAACAACGCAGAGACACCCAGAGAACTACCGCTCACTGGCCATGTGATTGGTTGATTATATATTTGTGTTAACCAGCAGGTGAACAGATATAAAAGTCCCCCCTTTCCCTTACCGGATACTCAGGATACTTCTGCAGTCCCTTTTTTTGTTTTATCAAGTTCATTATTGAGTTTTAAAGCTTTTTGCAGGATTGTTCGTAGTAGGAAAATCATCAGATGCTTCAAGTGGGCAAATACTCTTAGTCAGTACTACTTAGCAGCATGAAACTAAGAATTTTCTGTAGCTGTAATCATAAGTGTGAACGGCATGCGCATGAGTACATACATGAGCGTACAGTACAAGCATAAATCAGCACTGCTGACAGGGGCACTACAAGACATATGAACAAGACTGTTCATATCAGCATAATGTAGAATATTGATGGCCTCCAACTGCCTGTGGACACTTTGGATCTATCTTATATGATGGATGAGCAGTGGTGGTGTGTGTAATTAGAGGAAGCGATTTTAAAGAATTGGCACACATGTGTGCCTTAAAACAGATAGCTGTCCTCCACATTAATTAATCTATCATGGATGTCACGCATTTAGCATGTGACCTCTGTCTGAAGAGGCCGTCTGCAG